>NC_059072.1:143161740-143886373 GCF_020497125.1 Mauremys mutica | reverse complement strand
CCTTGGAGCTAGGGTAGGGTTCCTATGGGTAGGGCCCTTGGAGCTAGGGTTAGGGATCCTATGGGTAGGGCTTCCCACCCTAGCGTTAGGGTTCCTATAGGTAGGGCCCTTGGAGCTAGGGTTAGGGTTCCTATGGGTAGGGCCCTTGGAGCTAGGGTTAGGGTTCCTATGGGTAGGGCTCTTGGAGCTAGGGTTAGGGTTCCTATGGGTAGGGCCCTTGGAGCTAGGGTTACGGTTCCTATGGGTACGGCTTACCGCCCTAGCGTTAGGGTTCCTATGGTAGGGCACTTGGAGCTAGGGTTAGGGTTCCTATGAGTAGGGCCCTAGGAGCTAGGGTTAGGGTTCCTATGGGTAGGGCCCTTGGAGCTAGGGTTAGGGTTCCTATGGGTAGGGCCCTTGGAGCTAGGGTTACGGTTCCTATGGGTAGGGCTTACCGCCCTAGCGTTATGGTTCCTATGGGTAGGGCACTTGGAGCTAGGGTTAGGGTTCCTATGGGTAGGGCACTTGGAGCTAGGGTTAGGGTTCCTATGGGTAGGGCCCTTGGAGCTAGGGTTAGGGTTCCTATGGGTAGGGCACTTTGGGCTGGGGTTAGGGTTCCTATGGGTAGGGCACTTGGAGCTAGGGTTAGGGTTCCTATGGGTAGGGAACTTGGAGCTAGGGTTAGGGTTCCTATGGGTAGGGCCCTTGGAGCTAGGGTTAGGGTTCGTATGTGTAGGGCACTTGGAGCTAGGGTTAGGGTTCCTATGGGTAGGGCTTACCGCCCTAGCGTTATGGTTCCTATGGGTAGGGCCCTTGGAGCTAGGGTTAGGGTTCCTATGGGTAGGGCCCTTGGAGCTAGGGTTAGGGTTCCTATGGGTAGGGCACTTGGAGCTAGGGTTAGGGTTCCTATGGGTAGGGCTTCCCGCCCTAGCGTTAGGGTTCCTATGGGTAGGGCCCTTGGAGCTAGGGTTAGGGTTCCTATGGGTAGGGCTCTTGGAGCTAGGGTTAGGGTTCCTATGGGTAGGGCCCTTGGAGCTAGGGTTACGGTTCCTATGGGTAGGGCTTACCGCCCTAGCGTTAGGGTTCCTATGGGTAGGGCACTTGGAGCTAGGGTTAGGGTTCCTATGGGTAGGGCACTTGGAGCTAGGGTTAGGGTTCCTATGGGTAGGGCCCTTGGAGCTAGGGTTAGGGTTCCTATGGGTAGGGCACTTTGGGCTGGGGTTAGGGTTCCTATGGGTAGGGCACTTGGAGCTAGGGTTAGGGTTCCTATGGGTAGGGAACTTGGAGCTTGGGTTAGGGTTCCTATGGGAAGGGCACTTGGAACTAGGGTTAGGGTTCCTATGGGTAGGGCCCTTGGAGCTAGGGTTAGGGTTCGTATGTGTAGGGCACTTGGAGCTAGGGTTAGGGTTCCTATGGGTAGGGCTTACCGCCCTAGCGTTATGGTTCCTATGGGTAGGGCCCTTGGAGCTAGGGTTAGGGTTCCTATGGGTAGGGCCCTTGGAGCTAGGGTTACGGTTCCTATGGGTAGGGCTTACCGCCCTAGCGTTAGGGTTCCTATGGGTAGGGCACTTGGAGCTAGGGTTAGGGTTCCTATGGGTAGGGCACTTGGAGCTAGGGTTAGGGTTCCTATGGGTAGGGCCCTTGGAGCTAGGGTTAGGGTTCCTATGGGTAGGGCACTTTGGGCTGGGGTTAGGGTTCCTATGGGTAGGGCACTTGGAGCTAGGGTTAGGGTTCCTATGGGTAGGGAACTTGGAGCTTGGGTTAGGGTTCCTATGGGAAGGGCACTTGGAACTAGGGTTAGGGTTCCTATGGGTAGGGCCCTTGGAGCTAGGGTTAGGGTTCGTATGTGTAGGGCACTTGGAGCTAGGGTTAGGGTTCCTATGGGTAGGGCTTACCGCCCTAGCGTTATGGTTCCTATGGGTAGGGCCCTTGGAGCTAGGGTTAGGGTTCCTATGGGTAGGGCCCTTGGAGCTAGGGTTAGGGTTCCTATGGTTAGGGCCCTTGGAGCTAGTGTTAGGGTTCCTATGGGTAGGGCTTCCCGCCCTAGCGTTAGGGTTCCTATGGGTAGGGCACTTGGAGCTAGGGTTAGGGTTCCTATGGGTAGGGCTTCCCGCCCTAGTGTTAGGGTTCCTATGGGTAGGGCCCTTGGAGCTAGGGTTAGGGTTCCTATTGGTAGGGCACTTGGAGCTAGGGTTAGGGTTCCTATGGGTAGGGCTTCCCGACCTTGTGTTAGGGTTCCTATGGGTAGGGCCCTTGGAGCTAGGGTTAGGGTTCCTATGGGTAGGGCACTTGGAGCTAGGTTTAGGGTTCCTATGGGTAGGGCTTCCCGCCCTAGCGTTACGGTTTATATGGGTAGGGCACTTGGAGCTAGGGTTAGGGTTCATATGGGTAGGGCACTTGGAGCTAGGATTATTGTTCCTATGGGTAGGGCTTCCCGCCCTAGCGTTATGGTTCCTATGGGTAGGGCTTCCTGCCCTAGCGTTAGGGTTCCTATGGGTAGGGCCCTTGGAGCTGGGGTTAGGGTTCCAATGGGTAGGGCACTTGGAGCTAGGGTTAGGGTTCCTATGGGTAGGGCACTTGGAGAAAGGGTTCGGGTTCCTGTGGGTAGGGCACTTGGAGCTAGGGTTAGGGTTCCTATGGTTAGGGCCCTTGGAGCTAGGGGTAGGGTTCCTATGGGTAGGGCACTTGGAGCTAGGGGTAGGGTTCCTATGGGTAGGGCCCTTGGAGCTAGGGGTAGGGTTCCTATGGGTAGGGCCCTTGGAGCTAGGGTTAGGGTTCCTATGGGTAGGGCCCTTGGAGCTAGGGTTAGGGTTCCTATGGGTAGGGCCCTTGGAGCTAGGGTTAGGGTTCCTATGGGTAGGGCTCTTGGAGCTAGGGTTAGGGTTCCTATGGGTAGGGCACTAGGAGCTAGGGTTAGGGTTCCTATGGGTACAGCACTTGGAGCTAGGGTTAGGGTTCCTATGGGTAGGGCACTTGGAGCTAGGGTTAGGGTTCCTATGGGTCTGGCTTCCCACCCTAGCGGTAGGGTTCCTATAGGTAGGGCTTCACGCCCTAGCGTTAGGGTTCCTATGGGTAGGGCCCTTGGAGCTAGGGTTAGGGTTCCTATGGGTAGGGCACTTGGAGCTAGGGTTAGGGTTCCTATGGGAAGGGCTTCCTGCCCTAGCGGTAGGTTTCCTATAGGTAGGGCTTCCGGCCCTAGCGTTAGGGTTCCTATGGGTAGGGCCCTTGGAGCTAGGGTTAGGGTTCCTATGGGTAGGGCACTTGGAGCTAGGGTTAGGGTTCCTATGGGTAGGGCACTTGGAGCTAGGGTTAGGGTTCCTATGGGTAGGGCACTTGGAACTAGGGTTAGGGTTCCTATGGGTAGGGCTTCACGCCCTAGCGTTAGGGTTCCTATGGGTAGGGCACTTGGAGCTAGGGTTAGGGTTTCCATGGGTAGGGCTTCCCGCCCTAGCGTTAGGGTTCCTATGGGTAGGGCACTTGGAGCTAGGGGTAGGGTTCCTATGGGTAGGGCCCTTGAAGCTAGGGGTAGGGTTCCTATGGGTAGGGCCCTTGGAGCTAGGGTTAGGGTTCCTATGGGTAGGGCTCTTGGAACTAGGGTTAGGGTTCCTATGGGTAGGGCCCTTGGAGCTAGGGTTAGGGTTCCTATGGGTAGGACCCTTGGAGCTAGGGTTAGGGTTCCTATGGGTAGGGCCCTTGGAGCTAGGGTTAGGGTTCCTATGGGTAGGGCTTCCCGCCCTAGCGTTAGGGTTCCTATGGGTAGGGCCCTTGGAGCTAGGGTTAGGGTTCCTATGGGTTCGGCCCTTGGAGCTAGGGTTAGGGTTCCTATGGGTAGGGCACTTGGAGCTAGGGTTAGGGTTCCTATGGGTAGGGCTTCCCGCCCTAGCGTTAGGGTTCCTATGGGTAGGGCAATTGGAGCTAGGGTTAGGGTTCCTATGCGTAGGGCCCTTGGAGCTAGGGTTAGGGATCCTATGGGTAGGGCCCTTGGAGCTAGGGTTAGGGTTCCTTTGGGTAGGGCCCTTGGAGCTAGGGTTAGGGTTCCTATGGGTAGGGCACTTGGAGCTAGGGTTAGGGTTCCTATGGGTAGGGCTTCCCGCCCTAGCGTTAGGGTTCCTATGGGTAGGGCCCTTGGAGCTAGGGTTAGGGTTCCTATGGGTAGGGCTCTTGGAGCTAGGGTTAGGGTTCCTATGGGTAGGGCTCTTGGAGCTAGGGTTAGGGTTCCTATGCGTAGGGCCCTTGGAGCTAGGGTTAAGGTTCCTATGGGTAGGGCACTTAGAGCTAGGGTTAGGGTTCCTATGGGTAGGGCCCTTGGAGCTAGGGTTACGGTTCCTATGGGTAGGGCTTCCCGCCCTAGCGTTAGGGTTCCTATGGGTAGGGCCCTTGGAGCTAGGGTTAGGGATCCTATGGGTAGGGCCCTTGGAGCTAGGGTTAGGGTTCCTATGGGTAGGGCCCTTGGAGCTAGGGTTAGGGTTCCTATGGGTAGGGCCCTTGGAGCTAGGGATAGGGTTCCTATGGGTAGGGCCCTTGGAGCTAGGTTTAGGGTTCCTATGGGTAGGGCACTTGGAGCTAGGGTTAGGGTTCCTATGGGTAGGGCTTCCCGCCCTAGCGTTAGGGTTCCTATGGGTAGGGCCCTTGGAGCTAGGGTTAGGGTTCCTATGGGTAGGGCCCTTGGAGCTAGGGTTAGGGTTCCTATGGGTAGGGCCCTTGGAGCTAGGGTTAGGGTTCCTATGGGTAGGGCTTCCCGCCCTAGCGTTAGGGTTCCTATGGGTAGGGCCCTTGGAGCTAGGGTTAGGGTTCCTATGGGTTCGGCCCTTGGAGCTAGGGTTAGGGTTCCTATGGGTAGGGCACTTGGAGCTAGGGTTAGGGTTCCTATGGGTAGGGCTTCCCGCCCTAGCGTTAGGGTTCCTATGGGTAGGGCAATTGGAGCTAGGGTTAGGGTTCCTATGCGTAGGGCCCTTGGAGCTAGGGTTAGGGATCCTATGGGTAGGGCCCTTGGAGCTAGGGTTAGGGTTCCTTTGGGTAGGGCCCTTGGAGCTAGGGTTAGGGTTCCTATGGGTAGGGCACTTGGAGCTAGGGTTAGGGTTCCTATGGGTAGGGCTTCCCGCCCTAGCGTTAGGGTTCCTATGGGTAGGGCCCTTGGAGCTAGGGTTAGGGTTCCTATGGGTAGGGCTCTTGGAGCTAGGGTTAGGGTTCCTATGGGTAGGGCTCTTGGAGCTAGGGTTAGGGTTCCTATGCGTAGGGCCCTTGGAGCTAGGGTTAAGGTTCCTATGGGTAGGGCACTTAGAGCTAGGGTTAGGGTTCCTATGGGTAGGGCTTCCCGCCCTAGCGTTAGGGTTCCTATGGGTAGGGCAATTGGAGCTAGGGTTAGGGTTCCTATGCGTAGGGCCCTTGGAGCTAGGGTTAGGGATCCTATGGGTAGGGCCCTTGGAGCTAGGGTTAGGGTTCCTTTGGGTAGGGCCCTTGGAGCTAGGGTTAGGGTTCCTATGGGTAGGGCACTTGGAGCTAGGGTTAGGGTTCCTATGGGTAGGGCAGTTGGAGCTAGGGTTAGGGTTCCTATGGGTAGGGCCCTTGGAGTTAGGGTTAGGGGTCCTATTGGTAGGGCACTTGGAGCTAGGGTTAGGGTTCCTATGGGTAGGGCTTCCCGCCCTAGTGTTAGGGTTCCTATGGGTAGGGCCCTTGGAGCTAGGGTTAGGGTTCCTATGGGTAGGGCACTTGGAGCTAGGTTTAGGGTTCCTATGGGTAGGGCTTCCCGCCCTAGCGTTAGGGTTCCTATGGGTAGGGCACTTGGAGCTAGGGTTAGGGTTCCTATGGGTAGGGCACTTGGAGCTAGGGTTAGGGTTCCTATGGGTAGGGCTCTTGGAGGTAGGGTTAGGGTTCCTATGGGTAGGCCACTTGGAGCTAGGGTTAGGGTTCCTATGGGTACAGCACTTGGAGCTAGGGTTAGGGTTCCTATGGGTAGGGCACTTGGAGCTAGGGTTAGGGTTCCTATGGGTAGGGCTTCCCACCCTAGCGGTAGGGTTCCTATAGGTAGGGCTTCACGCCCTAGCGTTAGGGTTCCTATGGGTAGGGCCCTTGGAGCTAGGGTTAGGGTTCCTATGGGTAGGGCACTTGGAGCTAGGGTTAGGGTTCCTATGGGTAGGGCTTCCTGCCCTAGCGGTAGGTTTCCTATAGGTAGGGCTTCCCGCCTTAGCGTTAGGGTTCCTATGGGTAGGGCCCTTGGAGCTAGGGTTAGGGTTCCTATGGGTAGGGCACTTGGAGCTAGGGTTAGGGTTCCTATGGGTAGGGCACTTGGAGCTGGGTTAGGGTTCCTATGGGTAGGGCACTTGGAACTAGGGTTAGGGTTCCTATGGTAGGGCTTCACGCCCTAGCGTTAGGGTTCCTATGGGTAGGGCACTTGGAGCTAGGGTTAGGGTTCCTATGGGTAGGGCTTCCCGCCCTAGTGTTAGGGTTCCTATGGGTACGGCCCTTGGAGCTAGGGTTAGGGTTCCTATTGGTAGGGCACTTGGAGCTAGGGTTAGGGTTCCTATGGGTAGGGCTTCCCGCCCTAGTGTTAGGGTTCCTATGGGTAGGGCCCTTGGAGCTAGGGTTAGGGTTCCTATGGGTAGGGCACTTGGAGCTAGGTTTAGGGTTCCTATGGGTAGGGCTTCCCGCCCTAGCGTTAGGGTTCCTATGGGTAGGGCACTTTGAGCTAGGGTTAGGGTTCCTATGGGTAGGGCACTTGGAGCTTGGATTAGGGTTCCTATGGGTAGGGCTTCCCACCCTAGCGTTAGGGTTCCTATGGGTAGGGCCCTTGGAGCTAGGGTTAGGGTTCCTATGGGTAGGGCACTTGGAGCTAGGGTTAGGGTTCCTATGGGTAGGGCACTTGGAGCTAGGGTTAGGGTTCCTATGAGTAGGGCACTTGGAGCTACGTTTAGGGTTCCTATGGGTAGGGCACTTGGAGCTAGGGTTAGGGTTTCCATGGGTAGGGCTTCCCGCCCTAGCATTAGGGTTCCTATGGGTAGGGCCCTTGGAGCTAGGGGTAGGGTTCCTATGGGTAGGGCACTTGGAGCTAGGTGTAGGGTTCCTATGGGTAGGGCCCTTGGAGCTAGGGGTAGGGTTCCTATGGGTAGGGCCCTTGGAGCTAGGGTTAGGGTTCGTATGGGTAGGGCTCTTGGAGCTAGGGTTAGGGTTCCTATGGGTAGGGCCCTTGGAGCTAGGGTTACGGTTCCTATGGGTAGGGCTTACCGCCCTAGCGTTAGGGTTCCTATGGGTAGGGCACTTGGAGCTAGGGTTAGGGTTCCTATGGGTAGGGCCCTAGGAGCTAGGGTTAGGGTTCCTATGGGTAGGGCCCTTGGAGCTAGGGTTAGGGTTCCTTTGCGTAGGGCCCTTGGAGCTAGGGTTAGGGTTCCTATGGGTAGGGCACTTAGAGCTAGGGTTAGGGTTCCTATGGGTAGGGCTTCCCGCCTAGCGTTAGGGTTCCTATGGGTAGGGCCCTTGGAGCTAGCGTTAGGGTTCCTATGGGTAGGGCACTTGGAGCTAGGGTTAGGGTTCCTATGGGTAGGGCACTTGGAGCTAGGGTTAGGGTTCCTATGGGTAGGGCTCTTGGAGGTAGGGTTAGGGTTCCTATGGGTAGGCCACTTGGAGCTAGGGTTAGGGTTCCTATGGGTACAGCACTTGGAGCTAGGGTTAGGGTTCCTATGGGTAGGGCACTTGGAGCTAGGGTTAGGGTTCCTATGGGTAGGGCTTCCCACCCTAGCGGTAGGGTTCCTATAGGTAGGGCTTCACGCCCTAGCGTTAGGGTTCCTATGGGTAGGGCCCTTGGAGCTAGGGTTAGGGTTCCTATGGGTAGGGCACTTGGAGCTAGGGTTAGGGTTCCTATGGGTAGGGCTTCCTGCCCTAGCGGTAGGTTTCCTATAGGTAGGGCTTCCCGCCTTAGCGTTAGGGTTCCTATGGGTAGGGCCCTTGGAGCTAGGGTTAGGGTTCCTATGGGTAGGGCACTTGGAGCTAGGGTTAGGGTTCCTATGGGTAGGGCACTTGGAGCTGGGTTAGGGTTCCTATGGGTAGGGCACTTGGAACTAGGGTTAGGGTTCCTATGGTAGGGCTTCACGCCCTAGCGTTAGGGTTCCTATGGGTAGGGCACTTGGAGCTAGGGTTAGGGTTCCTATGGGTAGGGCTTCCCGCCCTAGTGTTAGGGTTCCTATGGGTACGGCCCTTGGAGCTAGGGTTAGGGTTCCTATTGGTAGGGCACTTGGAGCTAGGGTTAGGGTTCCTATGGGTAGGGCTTCCCGCCCTAGTGTTAGGGTTCCTATGGGTAGGGCCCTTGGAGCTAGGGTTAGGGTTCCTATGGGTAGGGCACTTGGAGCTAGGTTTAGGGTTCCTATGGGTAGGGCTTCCCGCCCTAGCGTTAGGGTTCCTATGGGTAGGGCACTTTGAGCTAGGGTTAGGGTTCCTATGGGTAGGGCACTTGGAGCTTGGATTAGGGTTCCTATGGGTAGGGCTTCCCACCCTAGCGTTAGGGTTCCTATGGGTAGGGCCCTTGGAGCTAGGGTTAGGGTTCCTATGGGTAGGGCACTTGGAGCTAGGGTTAGGGTTCCTATGGGTAGGGCACTTGGAGCTAGGGTTAGGGTTCCTATGAGTAGGGCACTTGGAGCTACGTTTAGGGTTCCTATGGGTAGGGCACTTGGAGCTAGGGTTAGGGTTTCCATGGGTAGGGCTTCCCGCCCTAGCATTAGGGTTCCTATGGGTAGGGCCCTTGGAGCTAGGGGTAGGGTTCCTATGGGTAGGGCACTTGGAGCTAGGTGTAGGGTTCCTATGGGTAGGGCCCTTGGAGCTAGGGGTAGGGTTCCTATGGGTAGGGCCCTTGGAGCTAGGGTTAGGGTTCGTATGGGTAGGGCTCTTGGAGCTAGGGTTAGGGTTCCTATGGGTAGGGCCCTTGGAGCTAGGGTTACGGTTCCTATGGGTAGGGCTTACCGCCCTAGCGTTAGGGTTCCAATGGGTAGGGCACTTGGAGCTAGGGTTAGGGTTCCTATGGGTAGGGCACTAGGAGCTAGGGTTAGGGTTCCTATGGGTAGGGCCCTTGGAGCTAGGGTTAGGGTTCCTTTGCGTAGGGCCCTTGGAGCTAGGGTTAGGGTTCCTATGGGTAGGGCACTTAGAGCTAGGGTTAGGGTTCCTATGGGTAGGGCTTCCCGCCTAGCGTTAGGGTTCCTATGGGTAGGGCCCTTGGAGCTAGGGTTAGGGTTCCTATGGGTAGGGCTCTTGGAGCTAGGGTTAGGGTTCCTATGGGTAGGGCACTTGGAGCTAGGGTTAGGGTTCCTATGGGTAGGGCCCTTGGAGCTAGGGTTAGGGTTCCTATGGGTAGGGCACTTAGAGCTAGGGTTAGGGTTCCTATGGGTAGGGCACTTGGAGCTAGGGTTAGGGTTCCTATGGTTAGGGCCCTTGGAGCTAGGGTTAGGGTTCCTATGGGTAGGGCTTCCCGCCCTAGCGTTAGGGTTCCTATGGGTAGGGCCCTTGGAGCTAGGGTTAGGGTTCCTATGGGTAGGACCCTTGGAGCTAGGGTTAGGGTTCCTATGGGTAGGGCCCTTGGAGCTAGGGTTAGGGTTCCTACGGGAAGGGCCCTTGGAGCTAGGGTTAGGGTTCCTATGGGTAGGGCCCTTGGAGCTAGGTTTAGGGTTCCTATGGGTAGGGCACTTGGAACTAGGGTTAGGGTTCCTATGGGTAGGGCTTCCCGCCCTAGCGTTAGGGTTCCTATGGGTAGGGCCCTTGGAGCTAGGGTTAGGGTTCCTATGGGTTGGGCCCTTGGAGCTAGGGTTAGGGTTCCTATGGGTAGGGCACTTCGAGCTAGGGTTAGGGTTCCTATGGGTAGGGCTTCCCGCCCTAGCGTTAGGGTTCCTATGGGTAGGGGCATTGGAGCTAGGGTTAGGGTTCCTATGCGTAGGGCCCTTGGAGCTAGGGTTAGGGATCCTATGGGTATGGCTTCCCGCCCTAGCGTTAGGGTTCCTATGGGTAGGGCCCTTGGAGCTAGGGTTAGGGTTCCTATGGCAGGGCAGTTGGAGCTAGGGTTAGGGTTCCTATGAATAGGGCACTTTGAGCTAGGGTTAGGGTTCCTATGGGTAGGGCCCTTGGAGCTAGGGTTAGGGTTTCTATGGGTAGGGCTTCCCGCCCTAGCGTTACGGTTTCTATGGGTAGGGCCCTTGGAGCTAGGGTTAGGGTTCCTATGGGTAGGGCCCTTGGAGCTAGGGTTAGGGTTCCTATGGGTAGGGCACTTTGAGCTAGGGTTAGGGTTCCTATGGGTAGGGCCCTTGGAGCTAGGGTTAGGGTTTCTATGGGTAGGGCTTCCCGCCCTAGCGTTAGGGTTCCTATGGGTAGGGCCCTTGGAGCTAGGTTTAGGGTTCCTATGGGTAGGGCACTTGGAGCTAGGGTTAGGGTTCCTATGGGTAGGGCTTCCCGCCCTAGCGTTAGGGTTCCTATGGGTAGGGCCCTTGGAGCTAGGGTTAGGGTTCCTATGGGTAGGGCCCTTGGAGCTAGGGTTAGGGTTCCTATGGGTAGGGCACTTGGAGCTAGGGTTAGGGTTCCTATGGGTAGGGCTTCCCGCCCTAGCGTTAGGGTTCCTATGGGTAGGGCCATTGGAGCTAGGGTTAGGGTTCCTATGGGTAGGGCCCTTGGAGCTAGGGTTAGGGTTCCTATGGGTAGGGCCCTTGGAGCTAGGGTTAGGGATCCTATGGGTATGGCTTCCCGCCCTAGCGTTAGGGTTCCTATGGGTAGGGCCCTTGGAGCTAGGGTTAGGGTTCTTATGGTAGGGCAGTTGGAGCTAGGGTTAGGGTTCCTATGGGTAGGGCACTTGGAGCTAGGGTTAGGGTTCCTATGGGGAGGGCCCTTGGAGCTAGGGTTAGGGTACCTATGGGTAGGGCTCTTGGAGCTAGGGTTAGGGTTCCTATGGGTAGGGCTTCCCGCCCTAGCGTTAGGGTTCCTATGGGTAGGGCCCTTGGAGCTAGGGTTAGGGTTCCTATGGGTAGGTCCCTTGGAGTTAGGGTTAGGGTTCCTATGTGTAGGGCCCTTGGAGCTAGGGTTAGGGTTCCCATGGGTAGGGCCCTTGGAGCTAGGGTTAGGGTTCCTATGGGTAGGGCCCTTGAGCTAGGGTTAGGGTTCCTATGGGTAGGGCTCTTGTTGCTAGGGTTAGGGATCCTATGGGTAGGGCTTCCCGCCCTAGCATTAGGGTTCCTATGGGTAGGGCCCTTGGAGCTAGGGTTAGGGTTCCTATGGGTAGGGCCCTTGGAGCTAGGGTTAGGGTTCCTATGGGTAGGGCACTTGGAGCTAGGGTTAGGGTTCAATGGGTAGGGCCCTCGGAGCTAGGGTTAGGGTTCCTATGGGTAGGGCACTTAGAGCTAGGGTTAGGGTTCCTATGGGTAGGGCACTTAGAGCTAGGGTTAGGGTTCCTATGGGTAGGGCTTCCCGCCCTAGCGTTAGGGTTCCTATGGGTAGGGCCCTTGGAGCTAGGGTTAGGGTTCCTATGGGTAGGGCTCTTGGAGCTAGGGATAGGGTTCCTATGGGTAGGGCACTTGGAGCTAGGGTTAGGGTTCCTATGGGTAGGGCCCTTGGAGCTAGGGTTAGGGTTCCTATGGGTAGGGCACTTAGAGCTAGGGTTAGGGTTCCTATGGGTAGGGCACTTGGAGATAGGGTTAGGGTTCCTATGGTTAGGGCCCTTGGAGCTAGGGTTAGGGTTCCTATGGGTAGGGCTTCCCGCCCTAGCGTTAGGGTTCCTATGGGTAGGGCCTTTGGAGCTAGGGTTAGGGTTCCTATGGGTAGGACCCTTGGAGCTAGGGTTAGGGTTACTATGGGTAGGACCCTTGGAGCTAGGGTTAGGGTTCCTACGGGAAGGGCCCTTGGAGCTAGGGTTAGGGTTCCTATGGGTAGGGCCCTTGGAGCTAGGTTTAGGGTTCCTATGGGTAGGGCACTTGGAGCTAGGGTTAGGGTTCCTATGGGTAGGGCTTCCCGCCCTAGCGTTATGGTTCCTATGGGTAGGGCCCTTGGAGCTAGGGTTAGGGTTCCTATGGGTTGGGCCCTTGGAGCTAGGGTTAGGGTTCCTATGGGTAGGGCACTTGGAGCTAGGGTTAGGGTTCCTATGGGTAGGGCTTCCCGCCCTAGCGTTACGGTTCCTATGGGTAGGGCCATTGGAGCTAGGGTTAGGGTTCCTATGCGTAGGGCCCTTGGAGCTAGGGTTAGGGATCCTATGGGTATGGCTTCCCGCCCTAGCGTTAGGGTTCCTATGGGTAGGGCCCTTGGAGCTAGGGTTAGGGTTCCTATGGTAGGGCAGTTGGAGCTAGGGTTAGGTTTCCTATGGGTAGGGCACTTGGAGCTAGGGTTAGGGTTCCTATGGGGAGGGCCCTTGGAGCTAGGGTTAGGGTTCCTATGGGTAGGGCACTTAGAGCTAGGGTTAGGGTTCCTATGGGTAGGGCACTTTGAGCTAGGGTTAGGGTTCCTATGGGTAGGGCCCTTGGAGCTAGGGTTAGGGTTTCTATGGGTAGGGCTTCCCGCCCTAGCGTAAGGGTTCCTATGGGTAGGGCCCTTGGAGCTAGGGTTAGGGTTCCTATGGGTAGGGCCCTTGGAGCTAGGGTTAGGGTTCCTATGGGTAGGGCCCTTGGAGCTAGGGTTAGAGTTCCTATGGGTAGGGCACTTTGAGCTAGGGTTAGGGTTCCTATTGGTAGGGCCCTTGGAGCTAGGGTTAGGGTTTCTATGGGTAGGGCTTCCCGCCCTAGCGTTAGGGTTCCTATGGGTAGGGCCCTTGGAGCTAGGTTTAAGGTTCCTATGGGTAGGGCACTTGGAGCTAGGGTTAGGGTTCCTATGGGTAGGGCTTCCCGCCCTAGCGTTAGGGTTCCTATGGGTAGGGCCCTTGGAGCTAGGGTTAGGGTTCCTATGGGTAGGGCCCTTGGAGCTAGGGTTAGGGTTCCTATGGGTAGGGCACTTGGAGCTAGGGTTAGGGTTCCTATGGGTAGGGCTTCCCGCCCTAGCGTTAGGGTTCCTATGGGTAGGGCCATTGGAGCTAGGGTTAGGGTTCCTATGGGTAGGGCCCTTGGAGCTAGGGTTAGGGTTCCTATGGGTAGGGCCCTTGGAGCTAGGGTTAGGGATCCTATGGGTATGGCTTCCCGCCCTAGCATTAGGGTTCCTATGGGTAGGGCCCTTGGAGCTAGGGTTAGGGTTCTTATGGTAGGGCAGTTGGAGCTAGGGTTAGGGTTCCTATGTGTAGGGCACTTGGAGCTAGGGTTAGGGTTCCTATGGGGAGGGCCCTTGGAGCGAGGGTTAGGGTACCTATGGGTAGGGCTCTTGGAGCTATGGTTAGGGTTCCTATGGGTAGGGCTTCCCGCCCTAGCGTTAGGGTTCCTATGGGTAGGGCCCTTGGAGCTAGGGTTAGGGTTCCTAAGGGTAGGTCACTTGGAGTTAGGGTTAGGGTTCCTATGGGTAGGGCCCTTGGAGCTAGGGTTAGGGTTCCTATGGGTAGGGCCCTTGGAGCTAGGGTTAGGGTTCCTATGGGTAGGGCCCTTGAGCTAGGGTTAGGGTTCCTATGGGTAGGGCTCATGTTGCTAGGGTTAGGGATCCTATGGGTAGGGCTTCCCGCCCTAGCATTAGGGTTCCTATGGGTAGGGCCCTTGGAGCTAGGGTTAGGGTTCCTATGGGTAGGGCCCTTGGAGCTAGGGTTAGGGTTCCTATGGGTAGGGCACTTGGAGCTAGGGTTAGGGTTCAATGGGTAGGGCCCTCGGAGCTAGTGTTAGGGTTCCTATGGGTAGGGCTTCCCGCCCTAGCGTTAGGGTTCCTATGGGTAGGGCACTTGGAGCTAGGGTTAGGGTTCCTATGGGTAGGGCCCTTGGAGCTAGGGTTAGGGTTCCTATGGGTAGGGCCCTTGGAGCTAGGGTTAGGGTTCCTATGGGTAGGGTTTCCCGCCCTAGCATTAGGGTTACTATGGGTAGGGGCCTTGGAGCTAGGGTTAGGGTTCCTATGGGTAGGGCACTTGGAGCTAGGGTTAGGGTTCCTATGGGTAGGGCCCTTGGAGCTAGGCTTAGGGTTCCTATGGGTAGGGCACTTGGAGCTAGCGTTAGGGTTCCTATGGGTAGGGCTTCCCGCCCTAGCGTTAGGGTTCCTATGGGTAGGGCATCCCTCCCTAGCGTTAGGGTTCCTATGGGTAGGGCCCTTGGAGCTAGGGTTAGGGTTCCTAAGGGTAGGGCCCTTGGAGCTAGGGTTAGAGTTCCTATGGGTAGGGCACTTGGAGCTAGGGTTAGGGTTCCTATGGGTAGGGCCCTTGGAGCTAGGGTTAGGGTTCCTATGGGTAGAGCACTTGGAGCTAGGGTTAGAGTTCCTATGGGTAGGGCACTTGGAGCTAGGGTTAGGGTTCCTATGGGTAGGGCACTTGGAGCTAGGGTTAGGGTTCCTATGGGTAGGGCTTCCCGCCCTAGCGTTAGGGTTTCTATGGGTAGGGCTTCCCGCCCTAGCATTAGGGTTCCTATGGGTAGGGCTTCCCGCCCTAGCGTTAGGGTTCTTATGGGTAGGGCCCTTGGAGCTAGGGTTAGGGATCCTATGGGTAGGGCACTTGGAGCTAGGGTTAGGGTTCCTATGGGTAGGGCTTCCCGCCCTAGCGTTAGGGTTCCTATGGGTAGGGCCCTTGGAGCTAGGGTTAGGGTTCCTATGGGTAGGGCAGTTGGAGCTAGGGTTAGGGTTCCTATGGGTAGGGCACTTGGAGCTAGGGTTAGGGTTCCTATGGGTAGGGCTTCCCGCCCTAGCGTTAGGGTTCCTATGGGTAGGGCCCTTGGAGCTAGGGTTAGGGTTCCTATGGGTAGGGCCCTTGGAGCTAGGGTTAGGGTTCCTATGGGTACGGTTTCCCGCCCTAGCGTTAGGGTTCCTATGGGTAGGGCCCTTGGAGCTAGGGTTAGGGTTCCTATGGGTAGGGCTCTTGGAGCTAGGGTTAGGGTTCCTATGGGTAGGGCACTTGGAGCTAGGGTTAGGGTTCCTATGGGTAGGGCCCTTGGAGCTAGGGTTAGGGTTCCTATGGGTAGGGCACTTAGAGCTAGGGTTAGGGTTCCTATGGGTAGGGCACTTGGAGCTAGGGTTAGGGTTCCTATGGTTAGGGCCCTTGGAGCTAGGGTTAGGGTTCCTATGGGTAGGGCTTCCCGCCCTAGCGTTAGGGTTCCTATGGGTAGGGCCCTTGGAGCTAGGGTTAGGGTTCCTATGGGTAGGACCCTTGGAGCTAGGGTTAGGGTTCCTATGGGTAGGGCCCTTGGAGCTAGGGTTAGGGTTCCTACGGGAAGGGCCCTTGGAGCTAGGTTTAGGGTTCCTATGGGTAGGGCCCTTGGAGCTAGGTTTAGGGTTCCTATGGGTAGGGCACTTGGAGCTAGGGTTAGGGTTCCTATGGGTAGGGCTTCCCGCCCTAGGGTTAGGGTTCCTATGGGTAGGGCCCTTGGAGCTAGGGTTAGGGTTCCTATGGGTTGGGCCCTTGGAGCTAGGGTTAGGGTTCCTATGGGTAGGGCACTTCGAGCTAGGGTTAGGGTTCCTATGGGTAGGGCTTCCCGCCCTAGCGTTAGGGTTCCTATGGGTAGGGCCATTGGAGCTAGGGTTAGGGTTCCTATGCGTAGGGCCCTTGGAGCTAGGGTTAGGGATCCTATGGGTATGGCTTCCCGCCCTAGCGTTAGGGTTCCTATGGGTAGGGCCCTTGGAGCTAGGGTTAGGGTTCCTATGGTAGGGCAGTTGGAGCTAGGGTTAGGTTTCCTATGGGTAGGGCACTTGGAGCTAGGGTTAGGGTTCCTATGGGGAGGGCCCTTGGAGCTAGGGTTAGGGTTCCTATGGGTAGGGCACTTAGAGCTAGGGTTAGGGTTCCTATGAATAGGGCACTTTGAGCTAGGGTTAGGGTTCCTATGGGTAGGGCCCTTGGAGCTAGGGTTAGGGTTTCTATGGGTAGGGCTTCCCGCCCTAGCGTTAGGGTTCCTATGGGTAGGGCCCTTGGAGCTAGGGTTAGGGTTCCTATGGGTAGGGCCCTTGGAGCTAGGGTTAGGGTTCCTATGGGTAGGGCCCTTGGAGCTAGGGTTAGGGTTCCTATGGGTAGGGCACTTTGAGCTAGGGTTAGGGTTCCTATGGGTAGGGCCCTTGGAGCTAGGGTTAGGGTTTCTATGGGTAGGGCTTCCCGCCCTAGCGTTAGGGTTCCTATGGGTAGGGCCCTTGGAGCTAGGTTTAGGGTTCCTATGGGTAGGGCACTTGGAGCTAGGGTTAGGGTTCCTATGGGTAGGGCTTCCCGCCCTAGCGTTAGGGTTCCTATGGGTAGGGCCCTTGGAGCTAGGGTTAGGGTTCCTATGGGTAGGGCCCTTGGAGCTAGGGTTAGGGTTCCTATGGGTAGGGCACTTGGAGCTAGGGTTAGGGTTCCTATGGGTAGGGCTTCCCGCCCTAGCGTTAGGGTTCCTATGGGTAGGGCCATTGGAGCTAGGGTTAGGGTTCCTATGGGTAGGGCCCTTGGAGCTAGGGTTAGGGTTCCTATGGGTAGGGCCCTTGGAGCTAGGGTTAGGGATCCTATGGGTATGGCTTCCCGCCCTAGCGTTAGGGTTCCTATGGGTAGGGCCCTTGGAGCTAGGGTTAGGGTTCTTATGGTAGGGCAGTTGGAGCTAGGGTTAGGGTTCCTATGGGTAGGGCACTTGGAGCTAGGGTTAGGGTTCCTATGGGGAGGGCCCTTGGAGCTAGGGTTAGGGTACCTATGGGTAGGGCTCTTGGAGCTAGGGTTAGGGTTCCTATGGGTAGGGCTTCCCGCCCTAGCGTTAGGGTTCCTATGGGTAGGGCCCTTGGAGCTAGGGTTAGGGTTCCTATGGGTAGGTCCCTTGGAGTTAGGGTTAGGGTTCCTATGGGTAGGGCCCTTGGAGCTAGGGTTAGGGTTCCTATGGGTAGGGCCCTTGGAGCTAGGGTTAGGGTTACTATGGGTAGGGCCCTTGAGCTAGGGTTAGGGTTCCTATGGGTAGGGCTCTTGTTGCTATGGTTAGGGATCCTATGGGTAGGGCTTCCTGCCCTAGCATTAGGGTTCCTATGGGTAGGGCCCTTGGAGCTAGGGTTAGGGTTCCTATGGGTAGGGCCCTTGGAGCTAGGGTTAGGGTTCCTATGGGTAGGGCACTTGGAGCTAGGGTTAGGGTTCAATGGGTAGGGCCCTCGGAGCTAGGGTTAGGGTTCCTATGGGTAGGGCTTCCCGCCCTAGCGTTAGGGTTCCTATGGGTAGGGCCCTTGGAGCTAGGGTTAGGGTTCCTATGGGTAGGGCAGTTGGAGCTAGGGTTAGGGTTCCTATGGGTAGGGCACTTGGAGCTAGGGTTAGGGTTCCTATGGGTAGGGCTTCCCGCCCTAGCGTTAGGGTTCCTATGGGTAGGGCCCTTGGAGCTAGGGTTAGGGTTCCTATGGGTAGGGCCCTTGGAGCTAGGGTTAGGGTTCCTATGGGTAGGGCACTTAGAGCTAGGGTTAGGGTTCCTATGGGTAGGGCACTTGGAGCTAGGGTTAGGGTTCCTATGGTTAGGGCCCTTGGAGCTAGGGTTAGGGTTCCTATGGGTAGGGCTTCCCGCCCTAGCGTTAGGGTTCCTATGGGTAGGGCCCTTGGAGCTAGGGTTAGGGTTCCTATGGGTAGGACCCTTGGAGCGAGGGTTAGGGTTCCTATGGGTAGGGCCCTTGGAGCTAGGGTTAGGGTTCCTACGGGAAGGGCCCTTGGAGCTAGGGTTAGGGTTCCTATGGGTAGGGCCCTTGGAGCTAGGTTTAGGGTTCCTATGGGTAGGGCACTTGGAGCTAGGGTTAGGGTTCCTATGGGTAGGGCTTCCCGCCCTAGCGTTAGGGTTCCTATGGGTAGGGCCCTTGGAGCTAGGGTTAGGGTTCCTATGGTTAGGACTCTTGGAGCTAGGGTTAGGGTTCCTATGGGTAGGGCACTTGGAGCTAGGGTTAGGGTTCCTATGGGTAGGGCCCTTGGAGCTAGGGTTAGGGTTCCTATGGGTAGGGCACTTAGAGCTAGGGTTAGGGTTCCTATGGGTAGGGCACTTGGAGCTAGGGTTAGGGTTCCTATGGTTAGGGCCCTTGGAGCTAGGGTTAGGGTTCCTATGGGTAGGGCTTCCCGCCCTAGCGTTAGGGTTCCTATGGGTAGGGCCCTTGGAGCTAGGGTTAGGGTTCCTATGGGTAGGACCCTTGGAGCTAGGGTTAGGGTTCCTATGGGTAGGGCCCTTGGAGCTAGGGTTAGGGTTCCTACGGAAAGGGCCCTTGGAGCTAGGGTTAGGGTTCCTATGGGTAGGGCCCTTGGAGCTAGGTTTAGGGTTCCTATGGGTAGGGCACTTGGAGCTAGGGTTAGGGTTCCTATGGGTAGGGCTTCCCGCCCTAGCGTTAGGGTTCCTATGGGTAGGGCCCTTGGAGCTAGGGTTAGGGTTCCTATGGGTTGGGCCCTTGGAGCTAGGGTTAGGGTTCCTATGGGTAGGGCACTTCGAGCTAGGGTTAGGGTTCCTATGGGTAGGGCTTCCCGCCCTAGCGTTAGGGTTCCTATGGGTAGGGCCATTGGAGCTAGGGTTAGGGTTCCTATGCGTAGGGCCCTTGGAGCTAGGGTTAGGGATCCTATGGGTATGGCTTCCCGCCCTAGCGTTAGGGTTCCTATGGGTAGGGCCCTTGGAGCTAGGGTTAGGGTTCCTATGGTAGGGCAGTTGGAGCTAGGGTTAGGGTTCCTATGGGTAGGGCACTTGGAGCTAGGGTTAGGGTTCCTATGGGGAGGGCCCTTGGAGCTAGGGTTAGGGTTCCTATGGGTAGGGCTCTTGGAGCTAGGGTTAGGGTTCCTATGAATAGGGCACTTTGAGCTAGGGTTAGGGTTCCTATGGGTAGGGCCCTTGGAGCTAGGGTTAGGGTTTCTATGGGTAGGGCTTCCCGCCCTAGGGTTAGGGTTCCTATGGGTAGGGCCCTTGGAGCTAGGGTTAGGGTTCCTATGGGTAGGGCCCTTGGAGCTAGGGTTAGGGTTCCTATGGGTAGGGCCCTTGGAGCTAGGGTTAGGGTTCCTATGGGTAGGGCACTTTGAGCTAGGGTTAGGGTTCCTATGGGTAGGGCCCTTGGAGCTAGGGTTAGGGTTTCTATGGGTAGGGCTTCCCGCCCTAGCGTTTGGGTTCCTATGGGTAGGGCCCTTGGAGCTAGGTTTAGGGTTCCTATGGGTAGGGCACTTGGAGCTAGGGTTAGGGTTCCTATGGGTAGGGCTTCCCGCCCTAGCGTTAGGGTTCCTATGGGTAGGGCCCTTGGAGCTAGGGTTAGGGTTCCTATGGGTAGGGCCCTTGGAGCTGGGTTAGGGTTCCTATGGGTAGGGCACTTGGAGCTAGGGTTAGGGTTCCTATGGGTAGGGCTTCCCGCCCTAGCGTTAGGGTTCCTATGGGTAGGGCCATTGGAGCTAGGGTTAGGGTTCCTATGGGAAGGGCCCTTGGAGCTAGGGTTAGGGTTCCTATGGGTAGGGCCCTTGGAGCTAGGGTTAGGGATCCTATGGGTATGGCTTCCCGCCCTAGCGTTAGGGTTCCTATGGGTAGGGCCCTTGGAGCTAGGGTTAGGGTTCTTATGGTAGGGCAGTTGGAGCTAGGGTTAGGGTTCGTATGGGTAGGGCACTTGGAGCTAGGGTTAGGGTTCCTATGGGGAGGGCCCTTGGAGCTAGGGTTAGGGTACCTATGAGTAGGGCTCTTGGAGCTAGGGTTAGGGTTCCTATGGGTAGGGCTTCCCGCCCTAGCGTTAGGGTTCCTATGGGTAGGGACCTTGGAGCTAGGGTTAGGGTTCCTATGGGTAGGTCCCTTGGAGTTAGGGTTAGGGTTCCTATGGGTAGGGCCCTTGGAGCTAGGGTTAGGGTTCCTATGGGTAGGGCCCTTGGAGCTAGGGTTAGGGTTCCTATGGGTAGGGCCCTTGAGCTAGGGTTAGGGTTCCTATGGGTAGGGCTCTTGTTGCTAGGGTTAGGGATCCTATGGGTAGGGCTTCCTGCCCTAGCATTAGGGTTCCTATGGGTAGGGCCCTTGGAGCTAGGGTTAGGGTTCCTATGGGTAGGGCCCTTGGAGCTAGGGTTAGGGTTCCTATGGGTAGGGCACTTGGAGCTAGGGTTAGGGTTCAATGGGTAGGGCCCTCGGAGCTAGGGTTAGGGTTCCTATGGGTAGGGCTTCCAGCCCTAGCGTTAGGGTTCCTATGGGTAGGGCACTTAGAGCTAGGGTTAGGGTTCCTATGGGTAGGGCTTCCCGCCGTAGCGTTAGGGTTCCTATGGGTAGGGCCCTTGGAGCTAGGGTTAGGGTTCCTATGGGTAGGACCCTTGGAGCTAGGGTTAGGGTTCCTATGGGTAGGGCCCTTGGAGCTAGGGTTAGGGTTCCTACGGGAAGGGCCCTTGGAGCTAGGGTTAGGGTTCCTATGGGTAGGGCCCTTGGAGCTAGGTTTAGGGTTCCTATGGGTAGGGCACTTGGAGCTAGGGTTAGGGTTCCTATGGGTAGGGCTTCCCGCCCTAGCGTTAGGGTTCCTATGGGTAGGGCCCTTGGAGCTAGGGTTAGGGTTCCTATGGGTTGGGTCCTTGGAGCTAGGGTTAGGGTTCCTATGGGTAGGGCACTTGGAGCTAGGGTTAGGGTTCCTATGGGTAGGGCTTCCCGCCCTAGCGTTAGGGTTCCTATGGGTAGGGCCATTGGAGCTAGGGTTAGGGTTCCTATGCGTAGGGCCCTTGGAGCTAGGGTTAGGGATCCTATGGGTATGGCTTCCCGCCCTAGCGTTAGGGTTCCTATGGGTAGGGCCCTTGGAGCTAGGGTTAGGGTTCCTATGGTAGGGCAGTTGGAGCTAGGGTTAGGGTTCCTATGGGTAGGGCACTTGGAGCTAGGGTTAGGGTTCCTATGGGGAGGGCCCTTGGAGCTAGGGTTAGGGTTCCTATGGGTAGGGCACTTAGAGCTAGGGTTAGGGTTCCTATGGGTAGGGCACTTTGAGCTAGGGTTAGGGTTCCTATGGGTAGGGCCCTTGGAGCTAGGGTTAGGGTTTCTATGGGTAGGGCTTCCCGCCCTAGCGTAAGGGTTCCTATGGGTAGGGCCCTTGGAGCTAGGGTTAGGGTTCCTATGGGTAGGGCCCTTGGAGCTAGGGTTAGGGTTCCTATGGGTAGGGCCCTTGGAGCTAGGGTTAGAGTTCCTATGGGTAGGGCACTTTGAGCTAGGGTTAGGGTTCCTAAGGGTAGGGCCCTTGGAGCTAGGGTTAGGGTTTCTATGGGTAGGGCTTCCCGCCCTAGCGTTAGGGTTCCTATGGGTAGGGCCTTTGGAGCTAGGATTAAGGTTCCTATGGGTAGGGCACTTGGAGCTAGGGTTAGGGTTCCTATGGGTAGGGCTTCCCGCCCTAGCGTTAGGGTTCCTATGGGTAGGGCCCTTGGAGCTAGGGTTAGGGTTCCTATGGGTAGGGCCCTTGGAGCTAGGGTTAGGGTTCCTATGGGTAGGGCACTTGGAGCTAGGGTTAGGGTTCCTATGGGTAGGGCTTCCCGCCCTAGCGTTAGGGTTCCTATGGGTAGGGCCATTGGAGCTAGGGTTAGGGTTCCTATGGGTAGGGCCCTTGGAGCTAGGGTTAGGGTTCCTATGGGTAGGGCCCTTGGAGCTAGGGTTAGGGATCCTATGGGTATGGCTTCCCGCCCTAGCATTAGGGTTCCTATGGGTAGGGCCCTTGGAGCTAGGGTTAGGGTTCTTATGGTAGGGCAGTTGGAGCTAGGGTTAGGGTTCCTATGTGTTGGGCACTTGGAGCTAGGGTTAGGGTTCCTATGGGGAGGGCCCTTGGAGCTAGGGTTAGGGTACCTATGGGTAGGGCTCTTGGAGCTAGGGTTAGGGTTCCTATGGGTAGGGCTTCCCGCCCTAGCGTTAGGGTTCCTATGGGTAGGGCCCTTGGAGCTAGGGTTAGGGTTCCTATGGGTAGGTCCCTTGGAGTTAGGGTTAGGGTTCCTATGGGTAGGGCCCTTGGAGCTAGGGTTAGGGTTCCTATGGGTAGGGCCCTTGGAGCTAGGGTTAGGGTTCCTATGGGTAGGGCCCTTGAGCTAGGGTTAGGGTTCCTATGGGTAGGGCTCTTGTTGCTAGGGTTAGGGATCCTATGGGTAGGGCTTCCCGCCCTAGCATTAGGGTTCCTATGGGTAGGGCCCTTGGAGCTAGGGTTAGGGTTCCTATGGGTAGGGCCCTTGGAGCTAGGGTTAGGGTTCCTATGGGTAGGGCACTTGGAGCTAGGGTTAGGGTTCAATGGGTAGGGCCCTCGGAGCTAGGGTTAGGGTTCCTATGGGTAGGGCTTCCCGCCCTAGCGTTAGGGTTCCTATGGGTAGGGCACTTGGAGCTAGGGTTAGGGTTCCTATGGGTAGGGCACTTGGAGCTAGGGTTAGGGTTCCTATGGGTAGGGCCCTTGGAGCTAGGGTTAGGGTTCCTATGGGTAGGGTTTCCCGCCCTAGCATTAGGGTTACTATGGGTAGGGGCCTTGGAGCTAGGGTTAGGGTTCCTATGGGTAGGGCACTTGGAGCTAGGGTTAGGGTTCCTATGGGTAGGGCCCTTGGAGCTAGGCTTAGGGTTCCTATGGGTAGGGCACTTGGAGCTAGCGTTAGGGTTCCTATGGGTAGGGCTTCCCGCCCTAGCGTTAGGGTTCCTATGGGTAGGGCATCCCTCTCTAGCGTTAGGGTTCCTATGGGTAGGGCCCTTGGAGCTAGGGTTAGGGTTCCTATGGGTAGGGCCCTTGGAGCTAGGGTTAGAGTTCCTATGGGTAGGGCACTTGGAGCTAGGGTTAGGGTTCCTATGGGTAGGGCCCTTGGAGCTAGGGTTAGGGTTCCTATGGGTAGAGCACTTGGAGCTAGGGTTAGAGTTCCTATGGGTTGGGCATTTGGAGCTAGGGTTAGGGTTCCTATGGGTAGGGCACTTGGAGCTAGGGTTAGGGTTCCTATGGGTAGGGCTTCCCGCCCTAGCGTTACGGTTTCTATGGGTAGGGCTTCCCGCCCTAGCATTAGGGTTCCTATGGGTAGGGCTTCCCGCCCTAGCGTTAGGGTTCTTATGGGTAGGGCCCTTGGAGCTAGGGTTAGGGATCCTATGGGTAGGGCACTTGGAGGTAGGGTTAGGGTTCCTATGGGTAGGGCTTCCCGCCCTAGCGTTAGGGTTCCTATGGGTAGGGCCCTTGGAGCTAGGGTTAGGGTTCCTATGGGTAGGGCAGTTGGAGATAGGGTTAGGGTTCCTATGGGTAGTGCACTTGGAGCTAGGGTTAGGTTTCCTATGGGTAGGGCTTCCCGCCCTAGCGTTAGGGTTCCTATGGGTAGGGCACTTGGAGCTAGGGTTAGGGTTCCTATGGGTAGGGCCCTTGGAGCTAGGGTTAGGGTTCCTATGGGTACGGTTTCCCGCCCTAGCGTTAGGGTTCCTATGGGTAGGGCTTCCCGCCCTAGCGTTAGAGTTCCTATGGGTAGGGCTTCTCGCCCTAGCGTTAGGGTTCCTATTGGTAGGGCACTTGGAACTAGGGTTAGGGTTCCTATGGGTAGGGCACTTGGAGCTAGGGTTAGGGTTCCTATGGGTAGGGCCCTTGGAGCTAGGGTTAGGGTTCCTATGGGTAGGGCCCTTGGAGCTAGGGTTAGGGTTCCTATGGGTAGGGCCCTTGGAGCTAGGGTTCGGGTTCCTATGGGTAGGGCCCTTGGAGGTAGGGTAAGGATTCCTATGAGTAGGGCTTCCCGCCCTAGCGTTGGGGTTCCTATGGGTAGGGCACTTGGAGCTAGGGTTAGGGTTCCTATGGGTAGGGCACTTGGAGCTAGGGTTAGGGTTCCTATGGGTAGGGGTTCCCGCCCTAGCGTTAGGGTTCCTATGGGTAGGGCTTGCCGCCCCAGCGTTAGGGTTCCTATGGGTAGGTCTTTCCGCCCTAGCGTTAGGGTTCCTATGGGTAGGGGCCTTGGAGCTAGGGTTAGGGTTCCTATGGGTAGGGCACTTGGAGCTAGGGTTAGGGTTCCTATGGGTAGGGCCCTTGGAGCTAGGCTTAGGGTTCCTATGGGTAGGGCACTTGGAGCTAGCGTTAGGGTTCCTATGGGTAGGGCTTCCCGCCCTAGCGTTAGGGTTCCTATGGGTAGGGCATCCCTCCCTAGCGTTAGGGTTCCTATGGGTAGGGCCCTTGGAGCTAGGGTTAGGGTTCCTATGGGTAGGGCCCTTGGAGCTAGGGTTAGAGTTCCTATGGGTAGGGCACTTGGAGCTAGGGTTAGGGTGACTATGGGTAGGGCCCTTGGAGCTAGGGTTAGGGTTCCTATGGGTAGAGCACTTGGAGCTAGGGTTAGAGTTCCTATGGGTAGGGCACTTGGAGCTAGGGTTAGGGTTCCTATGGGTAGGGCACTTGGAGCTAGGGTTAGGGTTCCTATGGGTAGGGCTTCCCGCCCTAGCGTTACGGTTTCTATGGGTAGGGCTTCCCGCCCTAGCATTAGGGTTCCTATGGGTAGGGCTTCCCGCCCTAGCGTTAGGGTTCTTATGGGTAGGGCCCTTGGAGCTAGGGTTAGGGATCCTATGGGTAGGGCACTTGGAGCTAGGGTTAGGGTTCCTATGGGTAGGGCTTCCCGCCCTAGCGTTAGGGTTCCTATGGGTAGGGCCCTTGGAGCTAGGGTTAGGGTTCCTATGGGTAGGGCACTTGGAGCTAGGGTTAGGGTTCCTATGGGTAGGGCACTTGGAGCTAGGGTAAGGGTTCCTATGGGTAGGGCTTCCCGCCCTAGCGTTAGGATTCCTATGGGTAGGGCCCTTGGAGCTAGGGTTAGGGTTCCTATGGGTAGGGCACTTGGAGCTAGGGTTAGGGTTCTTATGGGTAGGGCTTCCCGCCCTAGCGTTCGGGTTCCTATGGTTAGGGCTTCCCGCCCTAGCTTTAGGGTTCCTATGGGTAGGGCACTTGGAGCTAGGGTTAGGGTTCCTATGGGTAGGGCCCTTGGAGCTAGGGTTAGGGTTCCTATGGGTACGGTTTCCCGCCATAGCGTTAGGGTTCCTATGGGTAGGGCACTTGGAGCTAGGGATAGGGTTCCTATGGGTAGGGCTTCCCGCCCTAGCGTTAGGGTTCCTATGGGTAGGGCCCTTGGATCTAGGGTTAGGGTTCCTATGGGTAGGGCCCTTGGAGCTAGGGTTAGGGTTCCTATGGGTAGGGCACTTGGAGCTAGGGTTAGGGTTCCTATGGGTAGGGCTTCCCGCCCTAGCGTTAGGGTTCCTATGGGTAGGGCCCTTGGAGCTAGGTTTAGGGTTTCTATGGGTAGGGCACTTGGAGCTAGGGTTAGGGTTCCTATGGGTAGGGCCCTTGGAGCTAGGGTTAGGGTTCTTATGGGTAGGGCACTTGGAGCTAGGGTTAGGGTTCCTATGGGTAGGGCTTCCCGCCCTAGCGTTAGGGTTCCTATGGGTAGGGCCCTTGGAGCTAGGTTTAGGGTTTCTATGGGTAGGGCACTTGGAGCTAGGGTTAGGGTTCCTATGGGTAGGGCCCTTGGAGCTAGGGTTAGGGTTCCTATGGGTAGGGCACTTGGAGCTAGGTTTAGAGTTCTTATGGGTAGGGCTTCCCGCCCTAGCGTTAGGGTTCCTATGGTTAGGGCTTCCCGCCCTAGCGTTAGGGTTCCAATGGGGAGGGCCCTTGGAGCTAGGGTTAGGGTTCCTATGGGTAGGGCCCTTGGAGCTAGGGTAAGGGTTCCTATGGGTAGGGCTTCCCGCCCTAGCGTTGGGGTTCCTATGGGTAGGGCACTTGGAGCTAGGGTTAGGGTTCCTATGGGTAGGGCACTTAGTGCTAGGGTTAGGGTTCCTATGGGTAGGGCTTCCCGCCCTAGAGTTAGGGTTCCTATGGGTAGGGCTTCCCGCCCCAGCGTTAGGGTTCCTATGGGTAGGTCTTTCCTCCCTAGCGTTAGGGTTCCTATGGGTAGGGCCCTTGGATCTAGGGTTAGGGTTCCTATGGGTAGGGCACTTGGAGCTAGGGTTAGGGTTCCTATGGGTAGGGCTTCCCGCCTTAGGGTTAGGGTTCCTATGGATAGGGCCCTTGGAGCTAGGGTTAGGGTTCCTATAGGTAGGGCACTTGGAGCTAGGGTTAGGGTTCCTATGGGTACGGCTTCCCGCCCTAGTGTTAGGGTTCCTATGGGTAGGGCCCTTGGACCTAGGGTTAGGGTTCCTATGGGTAGGGCACTTGGAGCTAGGGTTAGGGTTCCTATTGGTAGGGCACTTGGAGCTAGGGTTAGGGTTCCTATGGGTAGGTCACTTGGAGCTAGGGTTAGGGTTCCTATGGGGAGGGCCCTTGGAGCTAGGGTTAGGGTTCCTATGGGTAGGGCACTTAGAGCTAGGGTTAGGGTTCCTATGGGTAGGGCACTTTGAGCTAGGGTTAGGGTTCCTATGGGTAGGGCCCTTGGAGCTAGGGTTAGGGTTTCTATGGGTAGGGCTTCCAGCCCTAGCGTTAGGGTTCCTATGGGTAGGGCCCTTGGAGCTAGGGTTAGGGTTCCTATGAGTAGGGCCCTTGCAGCTAGGGTTAGGGTTCCTATGGGTAGGGCCCTTGGAGCTAGGGTTAGGGTTCCTATGGGTAGGGCCCTTGGAGCTAGGGTTAGGGTTCCTATGGGTAGGGCACTTTGAGCTAGGGTTAGGGTTCCTATGGGTAGGGCCCTTGGAGCTAGGGTTAGGGTTTCTATGGGTAGGGCTTCCCGCCCTAGCGTTAGGGTTCCTATGGGTAGGGCCCTTGGAGCTAGGTTTAGGGTTCCTATGGGTAGGGCACTTGGAGCTAGGGTTAGGGTTCCTATGGGTAGGACTTCCCGCCCTAGCGTTAGGGTTCCTATGGGTAGAGCCCTTGGAGCTAGGGTTAGGGTTCCTATGGGTAGGGCCCTTGGAGCTAGGGTTAGGGTTCCTATGGGTATGGCACTTGGAGCTAGGGTTAGGGTTCCTATGGGTAGGGCTTCCCGCCCTAGCGTTAGGGTTCCTATGGGTAGGGCCATTGGAGCTAGGGTTAGGGTTCCTATGGGTAGGGCCCTAGGAGCTAGGGTTAGGGTTCCTATGGGTAGGGCCCTTGGAGCTAGGGTTAGGGATCCTATGGGTATGGCTTCCCACCCTAGCGTTAGGGTTCCTATGGGTAGGGCCCTTGGAGCTAGGGTTAGGGTTCCTATGGTAGGGCAGTTGGAGCTAGGGTTAGGGTTCCTATGGGTAGGGCTTCCCGCCCTAGTGTTAGGGTTCCTATGGGTAGGGCCCTTGGACCTAGGGTTAGGGTTCCTATGGGTAGGGCACTTGGAGCTAGGGTTAGGGTTCCTATTGGTAGGGCACTTGGAGCTAGGGTTAGGGTTCCTATGGGTAGGTCACTTGGAGCTAGGGTTAGGGTTCCTATGGGGAGGGCCCTTGGAGCTAGGGTTAGGGTTCCTATGGGTAGGGCACTTAGAGCTAGGGTTAGGGTTCCTATGGGTAGGGCACTTTGAGCTAGGGTTAGGGTTCCTATGGGTAGGGCCCTTGGAGCTAGGGTTAGGGTTTCTATGGGTAGGGCTTCCCGCCCTAGCGTTAGGGTTCCTATGGGTAGGGCCCTTGGAGCTAGGGTTAGGGTTCCTATGAGTAGGGCCCTTGGAGCTAGGGTTAGGGTTCCTATGGGTAGGGCCCTTGGAGCTAGGGTTAGGGTTCCTATGGGTAGGGCCCTTGGAGCTAGGGTTAGGGTTCCTATGGGTAGGGCACTTTGAGCTAGGGTTAGGGTTCCTATGGGTAGGGCCCTTGGAGCTAGGGTTAGGGTTTCTATGGGTAGGGCTTCCCGCCCTAGCGTTAGGGTTCCTATGGGTAGGGCCCTTGGAGCTAGGTTTAGGGTTCCTATGAGTAGGGCACTTGGAGCTAGGGTTAGGGTTCCTATGGGTAGGACTTCCCGCCCTAGCGTTAGGGTTCCTATGGGTAGGGCCCTTGGAGCTAGGGTTAGGGTTCCTATGGGTATGGCACTTGGAGCTAGGGTTAGGGTTCCTATGGGTAGGGCTTCCCGCCCTAGCGTTAGGGTTCCTATGGGTAGGGCCATTGGAGCTAGGGTTAGGGTTCCTATGGGTAGGGCCCTAGGAGCTAGGGTTAGGGTTCCTATGGGTAGGGCCCTTGGAGCTAGGATTAGGGATCCTATGGGTATGGCTTCCCACCCTAGCGTTAGGGTTCCTATGGGTAGGGCCCTTGGAGCTAGGGTTAGGGTTCCTATGGTAGGGCAGTTGGAGCTAGGGTTAGGGTTCCTATGGGTAGGGCACTTGGAGCTAGGGTTAGGGTACCTATGGGTAGGGCTCTTGGAGCTAGGGTTAGGGTTCCTATGGGAAGGGCTTCCCGCCCTAGCGTTAGGGTTCCTATGGGTAGGGCCCTTGGAGCTAGGGTTAGGGTTCCTATGGGTAGGGCCCTTGGAGTTAGGGTTAGGGTTCCTATGGGTAGGGCCCTTGGAGCTAGGGTTAGGGTTCCTATGGGTAGGGCCCTTGGAGCTAGGGTTAGGGTTCCTATGGGTAGGGCCCTTGAGCTAGGGTTAGGGTTCCTATGGGTAGGGCTCTTGTTGCTAGGGTTAGGGTTCCTATGGGTAGGGCTTCCCGCCCTAGCATTAGGGTTCCTATGGGTAGGGCCCTTGGAGCTAGGTTTAGGGTTTCTATGGGAAGGGCACTTGGAGCTAGGGTTAGGGTTCCTATGGGTAGGGCCCTTGGAGCTAGGGTTAGGGTTCCTATGGGTAGGGCACTTGGAGCTAGGTTTAGAGTTCTTATGGGTAGGGCTTCCCGCCCTAGCGTTAGGGTTCCTATGGTTAGGGCTTCCCGCCCTATCGTTAGGGTTCCAATGGGGAGGGCCCTTGGAGCTAGGGTTAGGGTTCCTATGGGTAGGGCCCTTGGAGCTAGGGTAAGGGTTCCTATAGGTAGGGCTTCCCGCCCTAGCGTTGGGGTTCCTATGGGTAGGGCACTTGGAGCTAGGGTTAGGGTTCCTATGGGTAGGGCACTTGGAAAGGGTTAGGGTTCCTATGGGTAGGGCTTCCCGCCCTAGCGTTAGGGTTCCTATGGGTAGGGCTTCCCGCCCCAGCGTTAGGGTTCCTATGGGTAGGTCTTTTCGCCCTAGCGTTAGGGTTCCTATGGGTAGGGCCCTTGGATCTAGGGTTAGGGTTCCTATGGGTAGGGCACTTGGAGCTAGGGTTAGGGTTCCTATGGGTAGGGCTTCCCGCCCTAGCGTTAGGATTCCTATGGGTAGGGCCCTTGGAGCTAGGTTTAGGGTTTCTATGGGTAGGGCACTTGGAGCTATGGTTAGGGTTCCTATGGGTAGGGCCCTTGGAGCTAGGGTTAGGGTTCTTATGGGTAGGGCACTTGGAGCTAGGGTTAGGGTTCCTATGGTTAGGGTTTCCCGCCCTAGCGTTAGGGTTCCTATGGGTAGGGCCCTTGGAGCTAGGTTTAGGGTTTCTATGGGTAGGGCACTTGGAGCTAGGGTTAGGGTTCCTATGGGTAGGGCCCTTGGAGCTAGGGTTAGGGTTCCTATGGGTAGGGCACTTGGAGCTAGGTTTAGAGTTCTTATGGGTAGGGCTTCCCGCCCTAGCGTTAGGGTTCCTATGGTTAGGGCTTCCCGCCCTAGCGTTAGGGTTCCAATGGGGAGGGCCCTTGGAGCTAGGGTTAGGGTTCCTATGGGTAGGGCCCTTGGAGCTAGGGTAAGGGTTCCTATGGGTAGGGCTTCCCGCCCTAGCGTTGGGGTTCCTATGGGTAGGGCACTTGGAGCTAGGGTTAGGGTTCCTATGGGTAGGGCACTTAGTGCTAGGGTTAGAGTTCCTATGGGTAGGGCTTCCCGCCCTAGAGTTAGGGTTCTTATGGGTAGGGCTTCCCGCCCTAGCGTTAGGGTTCCTATGGTTAGGGCTTCCCGCCCTAGCGTTAGGGTTCCTATGGGTAGGGCCCTTGGAGCTAGGGATAGGGTTCCTATGGGTAGGGCACTTGGAGCTAGGGTTAGGGTTCCTATGGGTAGGGCTTCCCGCCCTAGCGTTAGGGTTCTTATGGGTAGGGCCCTTGGAGCTAGGGTTAGGGATCCTATGGGTAGGGCACTTGGAGCTAGGGTTAGGGTTCCTATGGGTAGGGCTTCCCGCCCTAGCGTTAGGGTTCCTATGGGTAGGGCCCTTGGAGCTAGGGTTAGGGTTCCTATGGGTAGGGCACTTGGAGCTAGGGTTAGGGTTCCTATGGGTAGGGCACTTGGAGCTAGGGTAAGGGTTCCTATGGGTAGGGCTTCCCGCCCTAGCGTTAGGATTCCTATGGGTAGGGCCCTTGGAGCTAGGGTTAGGGTTCCTATGGGTAGGGCACTTGGAGCTAGGGTTAGGGTTCTTATGGGTAGGGCTTCCCGCCCTAGCGTTCGGGTTCCTATGGTTAGGGCTTCCCGCCCTAGCTTTAGGGTTCCTATGGGTAGGGCACTTGGAGCTAGGGTTAGGGTTCCTATGGGTAGGGCCCTTGGAGCTAGGGTTAGGGTTCCTATGGGTACGGTTTCCCGCCATAGCGTTAGGGTTCCTATGGGTAGGGCACTTGGAGCTAGGGATAGGGTTCCTATGGGTAGGGCTTCCCGCCCTAGCGTTAGGGTTCCTATGGGTAGGGCCCTTGGATCTAGGGTTAGGGTTCCTATGGGTAGGGCCCTTGGAGCTAGGGTTAGGGTTCCTATGGGTAGGGCACTTGGAGCTAGGGTTAGGGTTCCTATGGGTAGGGCTTCCCGCCCTAGCGTTAGGGTTCCTATGGGTAGGGCCCTTGGAGCTAGGTTTAGGGTTTCTATGGGTAGGGCACTTGGAGCTAGGGTTAGGGTTCCTATGGGTAGGGCCCTTGGAGCTAGGGTTAGGGTTCTTATGGGTAGGGCACTTGGAGCTAGGGTTAGGGTTCCTATGGGTAGGGCTTCCCGCCCTAGCGTTAGGGTTCCTATGGGTAGGGCCCTTGGAGCTAGGTTTAGGGTTTCTATGGGTAGGGCACTTGGAGCTAGGGTTAGGGTTCCTATGGGTAGGGCCCTTGGAGCTAGGGTTAGGGTTCGTATGGGTAGGGCACTTGGAGCTAGGTTTAGAGTTCTTATGGGTAGGGCTTCCCGCCCTAGCGTTAGGGTTCCTATGGTTAGGGCTTCCCGCCCTAGCGTTAGGGTTCCAATGGGGAGGGCCCTTGGAGCTAGGGTTAGGGTTCCTATGGGTAGGGCCCTTGGAGCTAGGGTAAGGGTTCCTATGGGTAGGGCTTCCCGCCCTAGCGTTGGGGTTCCTATGGGTAGGGCACTTGGAGCTAGGGTTAGGGTTCCTATGGGTAGGGCACTTAGTGCTAGGGTTAGGGTTCCTATGGGTAGGGCTTCCCGCCCTAGAGTTAGGGTTCCTATGGGTAGGGCTTCCCGCCCCAGCGTTAGGGTTCCTATGGGTAGGTCTTTCCTCCCTAGCGTTAGGGTTCCTATGGGTAGGGCCCTTGGATCTAGGGTTAGGGTTCCTATGGGTAGGGCACTTGGAGCTAGGGTTAGGGTTCCTATGGGTAGGGCTTCCCGCCTTAGGGTTAGGGTTCCTATGGATAGGGCCCTTGGAGCTAGGGTTAGGGTTCCTATAGGAAGGGCACTTGGAGCTAGGGTTAGGGTTCCTATGGGTACGGCTTCCCGCCCTAGTGTTAGGGTTCCTATGGGTAGGGCCCTTGGACCTAGGGTTAGGGTTCCTATGGGTAGGGCACTTGGAGCTAGGGTTAGGGTTCCTATTGGTAGGGCACTTGGAGCTAGGGTTAGGGTTCCTATGGGTAGGTCACTTGGAGCTAGGGTTAGGGTTCCTATGGGGAGGGCCCTTGGAGCTAGGGTTAGGGTTCCTATGGGTAGGGCACTTAGAGCTAGGGTTAGGGTTCCTATGGGTAGGGCACTTTGAGCTAGGGTTAGGGTTCCTATGGGTAGGGCCCTTGGAGCTAGGGTTAGGGTTTCTATGGGTAGGGCTTCCAGCCCTAGCGTTAGGGTTCCTATGGGTAGGGCCCTTGGAGCTAGGGTTAGGGTTCCTATGAGTAGGGCCCTTGGAGCTAGGGTTAGGGTTCCTATGGGTAGGGCCCTTGGAGCTAGGGTTAGGGTTCCTATGGGTAGGGCCCTTGGAGCTAGGGTTAGGGTTCCTATGGGTAGGGCACTTTGAGCTAGGGTTAGGGTTCCTATGGGTAGGGCCCTTGGAGCTAGGGTTAGGGTTTCTATGGGTAGGGCTTCCCGCCCTAGCGTTAGGGTTCCTATGGGTAGGGCCCTTGGAGCTAGGTTTAGGGTTCCTATGGGTAGGGCACTTGGAGCTAGGGTTAGGGTTCCTATGGGTAGGACTTCCCGCCCTAGCGTTAGGGTTCCTATGGGTAGAGCCCTTGGAGCTAGGGTTAGGGTTCCTATGGGTAGGGCCCTTGGAGCTAGGGTTAGGGTTCCTATGGGTATGGCACTTGGAGCTAGGGTTAGGGTTCCTATGGGTAGGGCTTCCCGCCCTAGCGTTAGGGTTCCTATGGGTAGGGCCATTGGAGCTAGGGTTAGGGTTCCTATGGGTAGGGCCCTAGGAGCTAGGGTTAGGGTTCCTATGGGTAGGGCCCTTGGAGCTAGGGTTAGGGATCCTATGGGTATGGCTTCCCACCCTAGCGTTAGGGTTCCTATGGGTAGGGCCCTTGGAGCTAGGGTTAGGGTTCCTATGGTAGGGCAGTTGGAGCTAGGGTTAGGGTTCCTATGGGTAGGGCTTCCCGCCCTAGTGTTAGGGTTCCTATGGGTAGGGCCCTTGGACCTAGGGTTAGGGTTCCTATGGGTAGGGCACTTGGAGCTAGGGTTAGGGTTCCTATTGGTAGGGCACTTGGAGCTAGGGTGAGGGTTCCTATGGGTAGGTCACTTGGAGCTAGGGTTAGGGTTCCTATGGGGAGGGCCCTTGGAGCTAGGGTTAGGGTTCCTATGGGTAGGGCACTTAGAGCTAGGGTTAGGGTTCCTATGGGTAGGGCACTTTGAGCTAGGGTTAGGGTTCCTATGGGTAGGGCCCTTGGAGCTAGGGTTAGGGTTTCTATGGGTAGGGCTTCCCGCCCTAGCGTTAGGGTTCCTATGGGTAGGGCCCTTGGAGCTAGGGTTAGGGTTCCTATGAGTAGGGCCCTTGGAGCTAGGGTTAGGGTTCCTATGGGTAGGGCCCTTGGAGCTAGGGTTAGGGTTCCTATGGGTAGGGCCCTTGGAGCTAGGTTTAGGGTTCCTATGGGTAGGTAGGGCACTTTGAGCTAGGGTTAGGGTTCCTATGGGTAGGGCCCTTGGAGCTAGGGTTAGGGTTTCTATGGGTAGGGCTTCCCGCCCTAGCGTTAGGGTTCCTATGGGTAGGGCCCTTGGAGCTAGGTTTAGGGTTCCTATGGGTAGGGCACTTGGAGCTAGGGTTAGGGTTCCTATGGGTAGGACTTCCCGCCCTAGCGTTAGGGTTCCTATGGGTAGGGCCCTTGGAGCTAGGGTTAGGGTTCCTATGGGTATGGCACTTGGAGCTAGGGTTAGGGTTCCTATGGGTAGGGCTTCCCGCCCTAGCGTTAGGGTTCCTATGGGTAGGGCCATTGGAGCTAGGGTTAGGGTTCCTATGGGTAGGGCCCTAGGAGCTAGGGTTAGGGTTCCTATGGGTAGGGCCCTTGGAGCTAGGATTAGGGATCCTATGGGTATGGCTTCCCACCCTAGCGTTAGGGTTCCTATGGGTAGGGCCCTTGGAGCTAGGGTTAGGGTTCCTATGGTAGGGCAGTTGGAGCTAGGGTTAGGGTTCCTATGGGTAGGGCACTTGGAGCTAGGGTTAGGGTACCTATGGGTAGGGCTCTTGGAGCTAGGGTTAGGGTTCCTATGGGAAGGGCTTCCCGCCCTAGCGTTAGGGTTCCTATGGGTAGGGCCCTTGGAGCTAGGGTTAGGGTTCCTATGGGTAGGGCCCTTGGAGTTAGGGTTAGGGTTCCTATGGGTAGGGCCCTTGGAGCTAGGGTTAGGGTTCCTATGGGTAGGGCCCTTGGAGCTAGGGTTAGGGTTCCTATGGGTAGGGCCCTTGAGCTAGGGTTAGGGTTCCTATGGGTAGGGCTCTTGTTGCTAGGGTTAGGGTTCCTATGGGTAGGGCTTCCCGCGCTAGCATTAGGGTTCCTATGGGTAGGGCCCTTGGAGCTAGGTTTAGGGTTTCTATGGGAAGGGCACTTGGAGCTAGGGTTAGGGTTCCTATGGGTAGGGCCCTTGGAGCTAGGGTTAGGGTTCCTATGGGTAGGGCACTTGGAGCTAGGTTTAGAGTTCTTATGGGTAGGGCTTCCCGCCCTAGCGTTAGGGTTCCTATGGTTAGGGCTTCCCGCCCTAGCGTTAGGGTTCCAATGGGGAGGGCCCTTGGAGCTAGGGTTAGGGTTCCTATGGGTAGGGCCCTTGGAGCTAGGGTAAGGGTTCCTATAGGTAGGGCTTCCCGCCCTAGCGTTGGGGTTCCTATGGGTAGGGCACTTGGAGCTAGGGTTAGGGTTCCTATGGGTAGGGCACTTGGAAAGGGTTAGGGTTCCTATGGGTAGGGCTTCCCGCCCTAGCGTTAGGGTTCCTATGGGTAGGGCTTCCCGCCCCAGCGTTAGGGTTCCTATGGGTAGGTCTTTTCGCCCTAGCGTTAGGGTTCCTATGGGTAGGGCCCTTGGATCTAGGGTTAGGGTTCCTATGGGTAGGGCACTTGGAGCTAGGGTTAGGGTTCCTATGGGTAGGGCTTCCCGCCCTAGCGTTAGGATTCCTATGGGTAGGGCCCTTGGAGCTAGGTTTAGGGTTTCTATGGGTAGGGCACTTGGAGCTATGGTTAGGGTTCCTATGGGTAGGGCCCTTGGAGCTAGGGTTAGGGTTCTTATGGGTAGGGCACTTGGAGCTAGGGTTAGGGTTCCTATGGTTAGGGTTTCCCGCCCTAGCGTTAGGGTTCCTATGGGTAGGGCCCTTGGAGCTAGGTTTAGGGTTTCTATGGGTAGGGCACTTGGAGCTAGGGTTAGGGTTCCTATGGGTAGGGCCCTTGGAGCTAGGGTTAGGGTTCCTATGGGTAGGGCACTTGGAGCTAGGTTTAGAGTTCTTATGGGTAGGGCTTCCCGCCCTAGCGTTAGGGTTCCTATGGTTAGGGCTTCCCGCCCTAGCGTTAGGGTTCCAATGGGGAGGGCCCTTGGAGCTAGGGTTAGGGTTCCTATGGGTAGGGCCCTTGGAGCTAGGGTAAGGGTTCCTATGGGTAGGGCTTCCCGCCCTAGCGTTGGGGTTCCTATGGGTAGGGCACTTGGAGCTAGGGTTAGGGTTCCTATGGGTAGGGCACTTAGTGCTAGGGTTAGGGTTCCTATGGGTAGGGCTTCCCGCCCTAGAGTTAGGGTTCTTATGGGTAGGGCTTCCCGCCCTAGCGTTAGGGTTCCTATGGTTAGGGCTTCCCGCCCTAGCGTTAGGGTTCCTATGGGTAGGGCCCTTGGAGCTAGGGATAGGGTTCCTATGGGTAGGGCACTTGGAGCTAGGGTTAGGGTTCCTATGGGTAGGGCTTCCCGCCCTAGCGTTAGAGTTCCTATCGGTACGGCACTTGGAGCTAGGGTTAGGGTTCCTATAGGTAGGGCACTTGGAGCTACGGTTAGGGTTCCAATCGGTAGAGCCCTTGGAGCTAGGGTTAGGGTTCCTATGGGTAGAGCACTTACAGCTAGGGTTAGGGTTCCTATGGGTAGGGCTTCCCGCCCTAGCGTTAGGGTTCCTATGGGTAGGGCTCTTTGAGCTAGGGTTAGGGTTCCTATGGGTAGGGCACTTGGAGCTAGGGTTAGGGTTCCTATTGGTAGGGCTTACCGCCCTAGCGTTAGGGTTCCTATGGGTAGGGCTTCCCGCCCTAGCGTTAGGGTTCCTATGGGTAGGGCCCTTGGAGCTAGGGTTAGGGTTCCTATGGGTAGGGCACTTGGAGCTAGGGTTAGGGTTCCTGTGGGTAGGGCTTCCCGCCCTAGCGTTAGGGTTCCTATGGGTAGGGCCCTTGGAGCTAGGGTTAGGGTTCCTATTGGTAGGGCACTTGGAGCTAGCGTTAGGGTTCCTATGGGTAGGGCACTTGGAGCTAGGGTTAGGGTTCCTGTGGGTAGGGCTTCCCGCCCTAGTGTTAGGGTTCCTATGGTTAGGGCCCTTGGAGCTAGGATTAGGGTTCCTATGGGTAGGGCACTTGGAGCTAGGGTTAGGGTTCCTATGGGTAGGGCACTTGGAGCTAGGGTTAGGGTTCCTATGGGGAGGGCCCTTGGAGCTAGGGTTAGGGTACCTATGGGTAGGGCACTTAGAGCTAGGGTTAGGGTTCCTATGGGTAGGGCACTTTGAGCTAGGGTTAGGGTTCCTATGGGTAGGGCCCTTGGAGCTAGGGTTAGGGTTTCTATGGGTAGGGCTTCCCGCCCTAGCATTAGGGTTCCTATGGGTAGGGCCCTTGGAGCTAGGGTTAGGGTTCCTATGGGTAGGGCCCTTGGAGCTAGGGTTAGGGTTCCTATGGGTAGGGCCCTTGGAGCTAGGGTTAGGGTTCCTATGGGTAGGGCACTTTGAGCTAGGGTTAGGGTACCTATGGGTAGGGCCCTTGGAGCTAGGGTTAGGGTTTCTATGGGTAGGGCTTCCCGCCCTAGCGTTAGGGTTCCTATGGGTAGGTCCCTTGGAGCTAGGTTTAGGGTTCCTATGGGTAGGGCACTTGGAGCTACGGTTAGGGTTCCTATGGGTAGGGCTTCCCGCCCTAGCGTTAGGGTTCCTATGGGTAGGGCCCTTGGAGCTAGGGTTAGGGTTCCTATGGGTAGGGCCCTTGGAGCTAGGGTTAGGGTTCCTATGGGTAGGGCACTTGGAGCTAGGGTTAGGGTTCCTATGGGTAGGGCTTCCCGCCCTAGCGTTAGGGTTCCTATGGGTAGGGACATTGGAGCTAGGGTTAGGGTTCCTATGGGTAGGGCCCTTGGAGCTAGGGTTAGGGTTCCTATGGGTAGGGCCCTTGGAGCTAGGGTTAGGGATCCTATGGGTATGGCTTCCCGCCCTAGCGTTAGGGTTCCTATGGTTAGGGCCCTTGGAGCTAGGGTTAGAGTTCCTATGGGTAGGGCACTTGGAGCTAGGGTTAGGGTTCCTATGGGTAGGGCACTTGGAGCTAGGGTTAGGGTTCCTATGGGTAGGGCTTCCCGTCCTAGCGTTACGGTTTCTATGGGTAGGGCTTCCCGCCCTAGCATTAGGGTTCCTATGGGTAGGGCTTCCCGCCCTAGCGCTAGGGTTCTTATGGGTAGGGCCCTTGGAGCTAGGGTTAGGGATCCTATGGGTAGGGCACTTGAAGCTAGGGTTAGGGTTCCTATGGGTAGAGCTTCCCGCCCTAGCGTTAGGGTTCCTATGGGTAGGGCCCTTGCAGCTAGGGTTAGGGTTCCTATGGGTAGGGCACTTGGAGCTAGGGATAGGGTTCCTATGGGTAGGGCACTTGGAGCTAGGGTTAGGGTTCCTATGGGTAGGGCTTCCCGCCCTAGCGTTAGGATTCCTATGGGTAGGGCCCTTGGAGCTAGGGTTAGGGTTCCTATGGGTAGGGCACTTGGAGCTAGGGTTAGGGTTCCTATGGGTAGGGCTTCCCGCCCTAGCGTTAGGGTTCCTAGGGGCAGGGCTTCTCGCCCTAGCGTTAGGGTTTCTATGGGTAGGGCCCTTGGAGCTAGGGTTAGGTTTCCTATGGGTAGGGCCCTTGGAGCTAGGGTTAGGGTTCCTATGGGTAGTGCCCTTGGTGCTAGGGTTAGGGTTCCTATGGGTAGGTCCCTTGGAGCTAGGGTTAGGGTTCCTATGGGTAGGGCCCTTGGAGCTAGGGTAAGGGTTCCTATGGGTAGGGCTTCACGCCCTAGCGTTGGGGTTCCTATGGGTAGGGCACTTGGAGCTAGGGTTACGGTTCCTATGGGTAGGGCCCTTGGAGCTAGGGTTAGGGTTCCTATGGGTAGGGCCCTTGGAGCTAGGGTTAGGGTTCCTATGGGTAGGTCCCTTGGAGCTAGGGTTAGGGTTCCTATGGGTAGGGCCCTTGGAGCTAGGGTAAGGGTTCCTATGGGTAGGGCTTCCCGCCCTAGCGTTGGGGTTCCTATGGGTAGGGCCCTTGGAGCTAGGGTTAGGGTTCCTATGGATAGGGCACTTGGAGCTAGGGTTAGGGTTCCTATGGGTAGGGCTTCCCGCCACAGCGTTAGGGTTCCTATGGGTAGGTCTTTCCGCCCTAGCGTTAGGGTTCCTATGCGTAGGGCCCTTGGAACTAGGTTTAGGGTTTCTATGGGTAGGGCACTTGGAGCTAGGGTTAGGGTTCCTATGGGTAGGGCACTTGGAGCTAGGGTTAGGGTTCTTATGGGTAGGGCTTCCCGCCCTAGCGTTAGGGTTCCTATGGTTACGGCTTCCCGCCCTAGCGTTAGGGTTCCTATGGGTAGGGCACTTGGAGCTAGGGTTAGGGTTCCTATGGGTAGGGCTTCCCGCCCTAGCGTTAGGGTTCCTATGGGTAGGGCACTTCGAGCTAGGGTTAGGGTTCCTATGGGTAGGGCTTCCCGCCCTAGCGTTAGGGTTCCTATGGGTAGGGCCCTTGGATCTAGGGTTAGGGTTCCTATGGGTAGGGCCCTTGGAGCTAGGGTTAGGGTTCCTATGGGTAGGGCACTTGGAGCTAGGGTTAGGGTTCCTATGGGTAGGGCCCTTGGAGCTAGGCTTAGGGTTCCTATGGGTAGGGCCCTTGGAGCTAGAGTTAGGGTTCCTATGGGTAGGGCACTTGGAGCTAGGGTTAGGGTCCCTATGGGTAGGGCCCTTGGAGCTAGTGTTAGGGTTCCTATGGGTAGGGTTTCCCGCCCTAGCGTTAGCGTTACTATGGGTAGGGCTTCCCGCCCTAGCGTTAGAGTTCCTATGGGTAGGGCTTCTCGCCCTAGCGTTAGGGTTCCTATGGTTAGGGCACTTGGAACTAGGGTTAGGGTTCCTATGGGTAGGGCACTTGGAGCTAGGGTTAGGGTTCCTATGGGTAGGGCCCTTGGAGCTAGGGTTAGGGTTCCTATGGGTAGGGCCCTTGGAGCTAGGGTTAGGGTTCCTATGGGTAGGGCCCTTGGAGCTAGGGTTAGGGTTCCTATGGGTAGGGCCCTTGGAGCTAGGTAAGGGTTCCTATGGGTAGGGCTTCCCGCCCTAGCGTTGGGGTTCCTATGGGTAGGGAACTTGGAGCTAGGGTTAGGGTTCCTATGGGTAGGGCACTTGGAGCTAGGGTTAGGGTTCCTATGGGTAGGGGTTCCCGCCCTAGCGTTAGGGTTCCTATGGGTAGGGCTTCCAGCCCCAGCGTTAGGGTTCCTATGGGTAGGTCTTTCCGCCCTAGCGTTAGGGTTCCTATGGGTAGGGCCCTTGGAGCTAGGGTTAGGGTTCCTATGGGTAGGGCACTTGGAGCTAGGGTTAGGGTTCCTATGGGTAGCGCACTTGGAGCTAGGGATAGGGTTCCTATGGGTAGGGCACTTGGAGCTAGGGTTAGGGTTCCTATGGGTAGGGCTTCCCGCCCTAGCGTTAGGATTCCTATGGGTAGGGCCCTTGGAGCTAGGGTTAGGGTTCCTATGGGTAGGGCACTTGGAGCTAGGGTTAGGGTTCCTATGGGTAGGGCTTCCCGCCCTAGCGTTAGGGTTCCTATGGGTAGGGCTTCTCGCCCTAGCGTTAGGGTTCCTATGGGTAGGGCCCTTGGAGCTAGGGTTAGGTTTCCTATGGGTAGGGCCCTTGGAGCTAGGGTTAGGGTTCCTATGGGTAGGGCCCTTGGTGCTAGGGTTAGGGTTCCTATGGGTAGGTCCCTTGGAGCTAGGGTTAGGGTTCCTATGGGTAGGGCCCTTGGAGCTAGGGTAAGGGTTCCTATGGGTAGGGCTTCCCGCCCTAGCGTTGGGGTTCCTATGGGTAGGGCACTTGGATCTAGGGTTAGGGTTCCTATGGGTAGGGCCCTTGGAGCTAGGGTTAGGGTTCCTATGGGTAGGGCCCTTGGAGCTAGGGTTAGGGTTCCTATGGGTAGGTCCCTTGGAGCTAGGGTTAGGGTTCCTATGGGTAGGGCCCTTGGAGCTAGGGTAAGGGTTCCTATGGGTAGGGCCCTTGGAGCTAGGGTAAGGGTTCCTATGGGTAGGGCTTCCCGCCCTAGCGTTGGGGTTCCTATGGGTAGGGCCCTTGGAGCTAGGGTTAGGGTTCCTATGGATAGGGCACTTGGAGCTAGGGTTAGGGTTCCTATGGGTAGGGCTTCCCGCCCCAGCGTTAGGGTTCCTATGGGTAGGTCTTTCCGCCCTAGCGTTAGGGTTCCTATGCGTAGGGCCCTTGGAACTAGGTTTAGGGTTTCTATGGGTAGGGCACTTGGAGCTAGGGTTAGGGTTCCTATGGGTAGGGCACTTGGAGCTAGGGTTAGGGTTCTTATGGGTAGGGCTTCCCGCCCTAGCGTTAGGGTTCCTATGGTTACGGCTTCCCGCCCTAGCGTTAGGGTTCCTATGGGTAGGGCACTTGGAGCTAGGGTTAGGGTTCCTATGGGTAGGGCTTCCCGCCCTAGCGTTAGGGTTCCTATGGGTAGCCCCCTTGGAGCTAGGGTTAGGGTTCCTATGGGTAGGGCTTCCCGCCCTAGCGTTAGGGTTCCTATGGGTAGGGCCCTTGGATCTAGGGTTAGGGTTCCTATGGGTAGGGCCCTTGGAGCTAGGGTTAGGGTTCCTATGGGTAGGGCACTTGGAGCTAGGGTTAGGGTTCCTATGGGTAGGGCTTCCCGCCCTAGCGTTAGGGTTCCTATGGGTAGGGCCCTTGGAGCTAGAGTTAGGGTTCCTATGGGTAGGGCACTTGGAGCTAGGGTTAGGGTTCCTATGGGTAGGGCCCTTGGAGCTAGTGTTAGGGTTCCTATGGGTAGGGTTTCCCGCCCTAGCGTTAGCGTTACTATGGGTAGGGCTTCCCGCCCTAGCGTTAGAGTTCCTATGGGTAGGGCTTCTCGCCCTAGCGTTAGGGTTCCTATGGTTAGGGCACTTGGAACTAGGGTTAGGGTTCCTATGGGTAGGGCACTTGGAGCTAGGGTTAGGGTTCCTATGGGTAGGGCCCTTGGAGCTAGGGTTAGGGTTCCTATGGGTAGGGCCCTTGGAGCTAGGGTTAGGGTTCCTATGGGTAGGGCCCTTGGAGCTAGGGTTAGGGTTCCTATGGGTAGGGCCCTTGGAGCTAGGTAAGGGTTCCTATGGGTAGGGCTTCCCGCCCTAGCGTTGGGGTTCCTATGGGTAGGGAACTTGGAGCTAGGGTTAGGGTTCCTATGGGTAGGGCACTTGGAGCTAGGGTTAGGGTTCCTATGGGTAGGGGTTCCCGCCCTAGCGTTAGGGTTCCTATGGGTAGGGCTTCCAGCCCCAGCGTTAGGGTTCCTATGGGTAGGTCTTTCCGCCCTAGCGTTAGGGTTCCTATGGGTAGGGCCCTTGGATCTAGGGTTAGGGTTCCTATGGATAGGCCACTTGGAGCTAGGGTTAGGGTTCCTATGGGTAGGGCACTTGGAGCTAGGGATAGGGTTCCTATGGGTAGGGCACTTGGAGCTAGGGTTAGGGTTCCTATGGGTAGGGCTTCCCGCCCTAGCGTTAGGATTCCTATGGGTAGGGCCCTTGGAGCTAGGGTTAGGGTTCCTATGGGTAGGGCACTTGGAGCTAGGGTTAGGGTTCCTATGGGTAGGGCTTCCCGCCCTAGCGTTAGGGTTCCTATGGGTAGGGCTTCTCGCCCTAGCGTTAGGGTTCCTATGGGTAGGGCCCTTGGAGCTAGGGTTAGGTTTCCTATGGGTAGGGCCCTTGGAGCTAGGGTTAGGGTTCCTATGGGTAGGGCCCTTGGTGCTAGGGTTAGGGTTCCTATGGGTAGGTCCCTTGGAGCTAGGGTTAGGGTTCCTATGGGTAGGGCCCTTGGAGCTAGGGTAAGGGTTCCTATGGGTAGGGCTTCCCGCCCTAGCGTTGGGGTTCCTATGGGTAGGGCACTTGGATCTAGGGTTAGGGTTCCTATGGGTAGGGCCCTTGGAGCTAGGGTTAGGGTTCCTATGGGTAGGGCCCTTGGAGCTAGGGTTAGGGTTCCTATGGGTAGGTCCCTTGGAGCTAGGGTTAGGGTTCCTATGGGTAGGGCCCTTGGAGCTAGGGTAAGGGTTCCTATGGGTAGGGCTTCCCGCCCTAGCGTTGGGGTTCCTATGGGTAGGGCCCTTGGAGCTAGGGTTAGGGTTCCTATGGATAGGGCACTTGGAGCTAGGGTTAGGGTTCCTATGGGTAGGGCTTCCCGCCCCAGCGTTAGGGTTCCTATGGGTAGGTCTTTCCGCCCTAGCGTTAGGGTTCCTATGCGTAGGGCCCTTGGAACTAGGTTTAGGGTTTCTATGGGTAGGGCACTTGGAGCTAGGGTTAGGGTTCCTATGGGTAGGGCACTTGGAGCTAGGGTTAGGGTTCTTATGGGTAGGGCTTCCCGCCCTAGCGTTAGGGTTCCTATGGTTACGGCTTCCCGCCCTAGCGTTAGGGTTCCTATGGGTAGGGCACTTGGAGCTAGGGTTAGGGTTCCTATGGGTAGGGCTTCCCGCCCTAGCGTTAGGGTTCCTATGGGTAGGGCCCTTGGATCTAGGGTTAGGGTTCCTATGGGTAGGGCCCTTGGAGCTAGGGTTAGGGTTCCTATGGGTAGGGCACTTGGAGCTAGGGTTAGGGTTCCTATGGGTAGGGCTTCCCGCCCTAGCGTTAGGGTTCCTATGGGTAGCCCCCTTGGAGCTAGGGTTAGGGTTCCTATGGGTAGGGCACTTGGAGCTAGGCTTAGGGTTCCTATGGGTAGGGCCCTTGGAGCTAGTGTTAGGGTTCCTATGGGTAGGGTTTCCCGCCCTAGCGTTAGCGTTACTATGGGTAGGGCTTCCCGCCCTTGCGTTAGAGTTCCTATGGGTAGGGCTTCTCGCCCTAGCGTTAGGGTTCCTATGGGTAGGGCACTTGGAACTAGGGTTAGGGTTCCTATGGGTAGGGCACTTGGAGCTAGGGTTAGGGTTCCTATGGGTAGGGCCCTTGGAGCTAGGGTTAGGGTTCCTATGGGTAGGGCCCTTGGAGCTAGGGTTAGGGTTCCTATGGGTAGGGCCCTTGGAGCTAGGTTAAGGGTTCCTATGGGTAGGGCTTCCCGCCCTAGCGTTGGGGTTCCTATGGGTAGGGAACTTGGAGCTAGGGTTAGGGTTCCTATGGGTAGGGCACTTGGAGCTAGGGTTAGGGTTCCTATGGGTAGGGGTTCCCGCCCTAGCGTTAGGGTTCCTATGGGTAGGGCTTCCAGCCCCAGCGTTAGGGTTCCTATGGGTAGGGCTTCCCGCCCTAGCGTTAGGGTTCCTATGGGTAGGGCCCTTGGAGCTAGGTTTAGGGTTTCTATGGGTAGGGGACTTGGAGCTAGGGTTAGGGTTCCTATGGGTAGGGCCCTTGGAGCTAGGGTTAGGGTTCCTATGGGTAGGGCACTTGGAGCTAGGTTTAGAGTTCTTATGGGTAGGGATTCCCGCCCTAGCGTTAGGGTTCCTATGGTTAGGGCTTCCCGCCCTAGCGTTAGGGTTCCAATGGGGAGGGCCCTTGGAGCTAGGGTTAGGGTTCCTATGGGTAGGGAACTTGGAGCTAGGGTAAGGGTTCCTATGGGTAGGGCTTCCCGCCCTAGCGTTGGGGTTCCTATGGGTAGGGCACTTGGAGCTAGGGTTAGGGTTCCTATGGGTAGGGCACTTGGAGCTAGGGTTAGGGTTCCTATGGGTAGGGCTTCCCGCCCTAGTGTTAGGGTTCCTATGGGTAGGGCTTCCCGCCCCAGCGTTAGGGTTCCTATGGGTAGGTCTTTCCGCCCTAGCGTTAGGGTTCCTATGGGTAGGGCCCTTGGATCTAGGGTTAGGGTTCCTATGGGTAGGGCACTTGGAGCTAGGGTTAGGGTTCCTATGGGTAGGGCTTCCAGCCCTAGCGTTAGGGTTCCTATGGGTAGGGCCCTTGGAGCTAGGTTTAGGGTTTCTATGGGTAGGGCACTTGGAGCTAGGGTTAGGGTTCCTATGGGTAGGGCCCTTGGAGCTAGGGTTAGGGTTCTTATGGGTAGGGCACTTGGAGCTAGGGTTAGGGTTCCTATGGGTAGGGCTTCCCGCCCTAGCGTTAGGGTTCCTATGGGCAGGGCCCTTGGAGCTAGGTTTAGGGTTTCTATGGGTAGGGCACTTGGAGCTAGGGTTAGGGTTCCTATGGGTAGGGCCCTTGGAGCTAGGGTTAGGGTTCCTATGGGTAGGGCACTTGGAGCTAGGTTTAGAGTTCTTATGGGTAGGGCTTCCCGCCCTAGCGTTAGGGTTCCTATGGTTAGGGCTTCCCGCCCTAGCGTAGGGTTCCAATGGGGAGGGCCCTTGGAGCTAGGGTTAGGGTTCCTATGGGTAGGGCTCTTGGAGCTAGGGTAAGGGTTCCTATGGGTATGGCTTCCTGCCCTAGCGTTGGGGTTCCTATGGGTAGGGCACTTGGAGCTAGGGTTAGGGTTCCTATGGGTAGGGCACTTAGTGCTAGGGTTAGGGTTCCTATGGGTAGGGCTTCCCGCCCTAGAGTTAGGTTCCTATGGGTAGGGCTTCCGGCCCCAGCGTTAGGGTTCCTATGGGTAGGTCTTTCCTTCCTAGCGTTAGGGTTCCTATGGGTAGGGCCCTTGGATCTAGGGTTAGGGTTCCTATGGGTAGGGCCCTTGGAGATAGGGTTAGGGTTCCTATGGGTAGGGCACTTGGAGCTAGGGTGAGGGTTCCTAGGGTTAGGGCTTCCCGCCCTAGCGTTACTGTTCCTATGGGTAGGGCCCTTGTAGCTAGGGTTAGGGTTCCTATGGGTAGGGCACTTGGAGCTAGGGTTAGGGTTCTTATGGGTAGGGCTTCCCGCCCTAGCGTTAGGGTTCCTATGGGTAGGGCACTTGGAGCTAGGGTTAGGGTTCCTATGGGTAGGGCACTTGGAGCTAGGGTTAGGGTTCCTATGGGTAGGGCCCTTGGAGCTAGGTTTAGGGTTCCTATGGGTAGGGCCCTTGGAGCTAGGGTTAGGGTTCCTATGGGTAGGGCCCTTGGTGCTAGGGTTAGGGTTCCTATGGGTAGGTCCCTTGGAGCTAGGGTTAGGGTTCCTATGGGTAGGGCCCTTGGAGCTAGGGTAAGGGTTCCTATGGGTAGGGCTTCCCGCCCTAGCGTTGGGGTTCCTATGGGTAGGGCCTTTGGAGCTAGGGTTAGGGTTCCTATGGATAGGGCACTTGGAGCTAGGGTTAGGGTTCCTATGGGTAGGGCTTCCCGCCCCAGCGTTAGGGTTCCTATGGGTAGGTCTTTCCGCCCTAGCGTTAGGGTTCCTATGGGTAGGGCTTCCCGCCCTAGCGTTAGGGTTTCTATGGGTAGGGCCCTTGGAGCTAGGTTTAGGGTTTCTATGGGTAGGGCACTTGCAGCTAGGGTTAGGGTTCCTATGGGTAGGGCACTTGGAGCTAGGGTTAGGGTTCTTATGGGTAGGGCTTCCCGCCCTAGCGTTAGGGTTCCTATGGGTAGGGCCCTTGGATCTAGGGTTAGGGTTCCTATGGGTAGGGCCCTTGGAGCTAGGGTTAGGGTTCCTATGGGTAGGGCACTTGGAGCTAGGGTTAGGGTTCCTATGGGTAGGGCTTCCCGCCCTAGCGTTAGGGTTCCTATGGGTAGGGCCCTTGGAGCTAGGGTTAGGGTTCCTATGAGTAGGGCACTTGGAGCTAGGGTTAGGGTTCCTATGGGTAGGGCACTTGGAGCTAGGGTTAGGGTTCCTATGGGTAGGGTTTCCCGCCCTAGCGTTAGGTTTCCTATGGGTAGGGCTTCCCGCCCTAGCGTTAGGGTTCCTATGGGTAGGGCACTTGGAACTAGGGTTAGGGTTCCTATGGGTAGGGCCCTTGGAGCTAGGGTTAGGGTTCCTATGGGTAGGGCCCTTGGAGCTAGGGTTAGGGTTCCTATGGGTAGGGCCCTTGGAGCTAGGGTTAGGGTTCCTATGGGTAGGGCACTTGGAGCTAGGGTTAGGGTTCCTATGGGTAGGGCCCTTGGAGCTAGGGTAAGGGTTCCTATTGGTAGGGCTTCCCGCCCTAGCGTTGGGGTTCCTATGGGTAGGGCACTTGGAGCTAGGGTTAGGGTTCCTATGGGTAGGGGTTCCCGCCCTAGCGTTAGGGTTCCTATGGGTAGGGCTTCCCGCCCCAGCGTTAGGGTTCCTATGGGTAGGTCTTTCCGCCCTAGCGTTAGGGTTCCTATGGGTAGGGCCCTTGGATCTAGGGTTAGGGTTCCTATGGGTAGGGCACTTGGAGCTAGGGTTAGGGTTCCTATGGGTAGGGCTTCCCGCCCTAGCGTTAGGGTTCCTATGGGTAGGGCACTTGGAGCTAGGGTTAGGGTTCCTATGGGTAGGGCCCTTGGAGCTAGGGTTAGGGTTCCTATGGGTAGGGCACTTGGAGCTAGGTTTAGAGTTCTTATGGGTACGGCTTCCCGCCCTAGCGTTAGGGTTCCTATGGTTAGGGCTTCCCGCCCTAGCGTTAGGGTTCCAATGGGGAGGGCCCTTGGAGATAGGGTTAGGGTTCCTATGGGTAGGGCCCTTGGAGCTAGGGTAAGGGTTCCCATGGGTAGGGCTTCCCGCCCTAGCGTTGGGGTTCCTATGGGTAGTGCACTTGGAGCTAGGGTTAGGGTTCCTATGGGTAGGGCACTTGGAGCTAGGGTTAGGGTTCCTATGGGTAGGGCTTCCCGCCCTAGCGTTAGGGTTCCTATGGGTAGGGCTTCCCGCCCCAGCGTTAGGGTTCCTATGGGTAGGTCTTTCCGCCCTAGCGTTAGGGTTCCTATGGGTAGGGCCCTTGGATCTAGGGTTAGGGTTCCTATGGGTAGGGCACTTGGAGCTAGGGTTAGGGTTCCTATGGGTAGGGCTTCCCGCCCTAGCGTTAGGGTTCCTATGGGTAGGGCCCTTGGAGCTAGGTTTAGGGTTTCTATGGGTAGGGCACTTGGAGCTAGGGATAGGGTTCCTATGGGTAGGGCCCTTGGAGCTAGGGTTAGGGTTCCTATGGGTAGGGCACTTGGAGCTAGGGTTAGGGTTCCTATGGGTAGGGTTTCCCGCCCTAGCGTTAGGGTTCCTATGGGTAGGGCCCTTGGAGCTAGGTTTAGGGTTTCTATGGGTAGGGCACTTGGAGCTAGGGTTAGGGTTCCTATGGCTAGGGCCCTTGGAGCTAGGGTTAGGGTTCCTATAGGTAGGGCACTTGGAGCTAGGTTTAGAGTTCTTATGGGTAGGGCTTCCCGCCCTAGCGTTAGGGTTCCTATGGTTAGGGCTTCCCACCCTAGCGTTAGGGTTCCAATGGGGAGGGCCCTTGGAGCTAGGGTTAGGGTTCCTATGGGTAGGGCCCTTGGAGCTAGGGTAAGGGTTCCTATGGGTAGGGCTTCCCGCCCTAGCGTTGGGGTTCCTATGGGTAGGGCACTTGGAGCTAGGGTTAGGTTTCCTATGGGTAGGTCACTTAGTGCTAGGGTTAGGGTTCCTATGGGTAGGGCTTCCCGCCCTAGAGTTAGGGTTCCTATGGGTAGGGCTTCCCGCCCCAGCGTTAGGGTTCCTATGGGTAGGTCTTTCCGCCCTAGCGTTAGGGTTCCTATGGGTAGGGCCCTTGGATCTAGGGTTAGGGTTCCTATGGGTAGAGCACTTGGAGCTAGGGTTAGGGTTCCTATGGGTAGGGCTTCCCGCCCTAGCGTTAGGGTTCCTATGGGTAGGGCCCTTGGAGCTAGGTTTAGGGTTTCTATGGGTAGGGCACTTGGAGCTAGGGTTAGGGTTCCTATGGGTAGGGCCCTTGGAGCTAGGGTTAGGGTTCCTACGGGTAGGGCACTTGGAGCTAGGTTTAGAGTTCTTATGGGTAGGGCTTCCCGACCTAGCGTTAGGGTTCCTATGGGTAGGGCCCTTGGAGCTAGGGATAGGGTTCCTATGGGTAGGGCACTTGGAGCTAGGGTTAGGGTTCCTATTGGTAGGGCTTCCTGCCCTAGCGTTAGAGTTCCTATCGGTAGGGCACTTGGAGCTAGGGTTAGGGTTCCTATAGGTAGGGCACTTGGAGCTACGGTTAGGGTTCCAATCGGTAGGGCCCTTGGAGCTAGGGTAAGGGTTCCTATGGGTAGAGCACTTACAGCTAGGGTTAGGGTTCCTATGGGTAGGGCTTCCCGCACTAGCGTTAGGGTTCCTATGGGTAGGGCTCTTGGAGCTAGGGTTAGGGTTCCTATGGGTAGGGCACTTGGAGCTAGGGTTAGGGTTCCTATGGGTAGGGCTTCCCTCCCTAGCGTTAGGGTTCCTATGGGTAGGGCCCTTGGAGCTAGGGTTAGGGTTACTATGGGTAGGGCTTCCCGCCCTAGCGTTAGGGTTCCTATGGGTAGGGCCCTTGGAGCTAGGGTTAGGGTTCCTATTGGTAGGGCACTTGGAGCTAGGGTTAGGGTTCCTATGGGTAGGGCACTTGGAGCTAGGGATAGGGTTCCTATGGGTAGGGCTTCCCGCCCTAGTGTTAGGGTTCCTATGGGTAGGGCCCTTGGAGCTAGGGTTAGGGTTCCTATGGGTAGGGCACTTGGAGCTCGGGTTAGGGTTCCTATGGGTAGGGCACTTGGAGCTAGGGTTAGGGTTCCTATGGGTAGGGCACTTGGAGCTAGGTTTAGGGTTCCTATAGGTAGGTCTTTCCGCCCTATCGTTAGGGTTCCTATGGGTAGGGCCCTTGGAGCTAGGGTTAGAGTTCCTATGGGTAGGGCACTTGGAGCTAGGGTTAGGGTTCCTATGGGTAGGGCTTCCCGCCCTAGCGTTAGAGTTCCTATGGGTAGGGCACTTGGAGCTAGGGTTAGGGTTCCTTTGGGTAGGGCACTTGGAGCTAGGGTTAGGGTTCCTATCGGTAGTGCCCTTGGAGCTAGGGTTAGGGTTCCTATGGGTAGAGCACTTGGAGCTAGGGTTAGGGTTCCTACGGGTAGGGCTTACCGCCCTAGCGTTAGGGTTCCTATGGGTAGGGCTCTTGGAGCTAGGGTTAGGGTTCCTATGGGTAGGGCACTTGGAGCTAGGTTTAGGGTTCCTATGGGTAGGGCCCTTGGAGCTAGGGTTAGGGTTCCTATGGGTTGGGCCCTTTGAGCTAGTGTTAGGGTTCCTATGGGTAGGGCCCTTGGAGCTAGGGTAAGGGTTCCTATGGGTAGGGCTTCCTGCCCTAGCGATAGGGTTCTTATGGGTGGTGCCCTTGGAGCTAGGGTTAGGGTTCCTATGGGTAGGGAACTTGGAGCTAGCGTTATGGTTCCTATGGGTAGGGCTTCCCGCCCTAGCGTTAGGGTTCCTATGGGTAGGGCTTCCCGCCCTAGCGTTAGGGTTCCTGTGGGTAGGGCTTCCCGCCCTAGCGTTAGGGTTCCTATGGGTAGGGCCCTTGGAGCTAGGCTTAGGGTTCCTATGGGTAGGGCCCTTGGAGCTAGGTTTAGAGTTCTTATGGGTAGGGCTTCCCGCCCTAGCGTTAGGGTTCCTATGGTTAGGGCTTCCCGCCCTAGCGTAGGGTTCCAATGGGGAGGGCCCTTGGAGCTAGGGTTAGGGTTCCTATGGGTAGGGCCCTTGGAGCTAGGGTAAGGGTTCCTATGGGTATGGCTTCCTGCCCTAGCGTTGGGGTTCCTATGGGTAGGGCACTTGGAGCTAGGGTTAGGGTTCCTATGGGTAGGGCACTTAGTGCTAGGGTTAGGGTTCCTATGGGTAGGGCTTCCCGCCCTAGAGTTAGGTTCCTATGGGTAGGGCTTCCGGCCCCAGCGTTAGGGTTCCTATGGGTAGGTCTTTCCTTCCTAGCGTTAGGGTTCCTATGGGTAGGGCCCTTGGATCTAGGGTTAGGGTTCCTATGGGTAGGGCCCTTGGAGATAGGGTTAGGGTTCCTATGGGTAGGGCACTTGGAGCTAGGGTGAGGGTTCCTAGGGTTAGGGCTTCCCGCCCTAGCGTTAGGGTTCCTATGGGTAGGGCCCTTGTAGCTAGGGTTAGGGTTCCTATGGTTAGGGCACTTGGAGCTAGGGTTAGGGTTCTTATGGGTAGGGCTTCCCGCCCTAGTGTTAGGGTTCCTATGGGTAGGGCACTTGGAGCTAGGGTTAGGGTTCCTATGGGTAGGGCACTTGGAGCTAGGGTTAGGGTTCCTATGGGTAGGGCCCTTGGAGCTAGGTTTAGGGTTCCTATGGGTAGGGCCCTTGGAGCTAGGGTTAGGGTTCCTATGGGTAGGGCCCTTGGTGCTAGGGTTAGGGTTCCTATGGGTAGGTCCCTTGGAGCTAGGGTTAGGGTTCCTATGGGTAGGGCCCTTGGAGCTAGGGTAAGGGTTCCTATGGGTAGGGCTTCCCGCCCTAGCGTTGGGGTTCCTATGGGTAGGGCCTTTGGAGCTAGGGTTAGGGTTCCTATGGATAGGGCACTTGGAGCTAGGGTTAGGGTTCCTATGGGTAGGGCTTCCCGCCCCAGCGTTAGGGTTCCTATGGGTAGGTCTTTCCGCCCTAGCGTTAGGGTTCCTATGGGTAGGGCTTCCCGCCCTAGCGTTAGGGTTTCTATGGGTAGGCCCTTGGAGCTAGGTTTAGGGTTTCTATGGGTAGGGCACTTGCAGCTAGGGTTAGGGTTCCTATGGGTAGGGCACTTGGAGCTAGGGTTAGGGTTCTTATGGGTAGGGCTTCCCGCCCTAGCGTTAGGGTTCCTATGGGTAGGGCCCTTGGATCTAGGGTTAGGGTTCCTATGGGTAGGGCCCTTGGAGCTAGGGTTAGGGTTCCTATGGGTAGGGCACTTGGAGCTAGGGTTAGGGTTCCTATGGGTAGGGCTTCCCGCCCTAGTGTTAGGGTTCCTATGGGTAGGGCCCTTGGAGCTAGGGTTAGGGTTCCTATGAGTAGGGCACTTGGAGCTAGGGTTAGGGTTCCTATGGGTAGGGCACTTGGAGCTAGGGTTAGGGTTCCTATGGGTAGGGTTTCCCGCCCTAGCGTTAGGTTTCCTATGGGTAGGGCTTCCCGCCCTAGCGTTAGGGTTCCTATGGGTAGGGCACTTGGAACTAGGGTTAGGGTTCCTATGGGTAGGGCCCTTGGAGCTAGGGTTAGGGTTCCTATGGGTAGGGCCCTTGGAGCTAGGGTTAGGGTTCCTATGGGTAGGGCCCTTGGAGCTAGGGTTAGGGTTCCTATGGGTAGGGCACTTGGAGCTAGGGTTAGGGTTCCTATGGGTAGGGCCCTTGGAGCTAGGGTAAGGGTTCCTATTGGTAGGGCTTCCCGCCCTAGCGTTGGGGTTCCTATGGGTAGGGCACTTGGAGCTAGGGTTAGGGTTCCTATGGGTAGGGCACTTGGAGCTAGGGTTAGGGTTCCTATGGGTAGGGGTTCCCGCCCTAGCGTTAGGGTTCCTATGGGTAGGGCTTCCCGCCCCAGCGTTAGGGTTCCTATGGGTAGGTCTTTCCGCCCTAGCGTTAGGGTTCCTATGGGTAGGGCCCTTGGATCTAGGGTTAGGGTTCCTATGGGTAGGGCACTTGGAGCTAGGGTTAGGGTTCCTATGGGTAGGGCTTCCCGCCCTAGCGTTAGGGTTCCTATGGGTAGGGCACTTGGAGCTAGGGTTAGGGTTCCTATGGGTAGGGCCCTTGGAGCTAGGGTTAGGGTTCCTATGGGTAGGGCACTTGGAGCTAGGTTTAGAGTTCTTATGGGTACGGCTTCCCGCCCTAGCGTTAGGGTTCCTATGGTTAGGGCTTCCCGCCCTAGCGTTAGGGTTCCAATGGGGAGGGCCCTTGGAGATAGGGTTAGGGTTCCTATGGGTAGGGCCCTTGGAGCTAGGGTAAGGGTTCCCATGGGTAGGGCTTCCCGCCCTAGCGTTGGGGTTCCTATGGGTAGGGCACTTGGAGCTAGGGTTAGGGTTCCTATGGGTAGGGCACTTGGAGCTAGGGTTAGGGTTCCTATGGGTAGGGCTTCCCGCCCTAGCGTTAGGGTTCCTATGGGTAGGGCTTCCCGCCCCAGCGTTAGGGTTCCTATGGGTAGGTCTTTCCGCCCTAGCGTTAGGGTTCCTATGGGTAGGGCCCTTGGATCTAGGGTTAGGGTTCCTATGGGTAGGGCACTTGGAGCTAGGGTTAGGGTGCCTATGGGTAGGGCTTCCCGCCCTAGCGTTAGGGTTCCTATGGGTAGGGCCCTTGGAGCTAGGTTTAGGGTTTCTATGGGTAGGGCACTTGGAGCTAGGGATAGGGTTCCTATGGGTAGGGCCCTTGGAGCTAGGGTTAGGGTTCCTATGGGTAGGGCACTTGGAGCTAGGGTTAGGGTTCCTATGGGTAGGGCTTCCCGCCCTAGCGTTAGGGTTCCTATGGGTAGGGCCCTTGGAGCTAGGTTTAGGGTTTCTATGGGTAGGGCACTTGGAGCTAGGGTTAGGGTTCCTATGGCTAGGGCCCTTGGAGCTAGGGTTAGGGTTCCTATAGGTAGGGCACTTGGAGCTAGGTTTAGAGTTCTTATGGGTAGGGCTTCCCGCCCTAGCGTTAGGGTTCCTATGGTTAGGGCTTCCCACCCTAGCGTTAGGGTTCCAATGGGGAGGGCCCTTGGAGCTAGGGTTAGGGTTCCTATGGGTAGGGCCCTTGGAGCTAGGGTAAGGGTTCCTATGGGTAGGGCTTCCCGCCCTAGCGTTGGGGTTCCTATGGGTAGGGCACTTGGAGCTAGGGTTAGGTTTCCTATGGGTAGGGCACTTAGTGCTAGGGTTAGGGTTCCTATGGGTAGGGTTTCCCGCCCTAGAGTTAGGGTTCCTATGGGTAGGGCTTCCCGCCCCAGCGTTAGGGTTCCTATGGGTAGGTCTTTCCGCCCTAGCGTTAGGGTTCCTATGGGTAGGGCCCTTGGATCTAGGGTTAGGGTTCCTATGGGTAGAGCACTTGGAGCTAGGGTTAGGGTTCCTATGGGTAGGGCTTCCCGCCCTAGCGTTAGGGTTCCTATGGGTAGGGCCCTTGGAGCTAGGTTTAGGGTTTCTATGGGTAGGGCACTTGGAGCTAGGGTTAGGGTTCCTATGGGTAGGGCCCTTGGAGCTAGGGTTAGGGTTCCTACGGGTAGGGCACTTGGAGCTAGGTTTAGAGTTCTTATGGGTAGGGCTTCCCGACCTAGCGTTAGGGTTCCTATGGGTAGGGCCCTTGGAGCTAGGGATAGGGTTCCTATGGGTAGGGCACTTGGAGCTAGGGTTAGGGTTCCTATTGGTAGGGCTTCCCGCCCTAGCGTTAGAGTTCCTATCGGTAGGGCACTTGGAGCTAGGGTTAGGGTTCCTATAGGTAGGGCACTTGGAGCTACGGTTAGGGTTCCAATCGGTAGGGCCCTTGGAGCTAGGGTAAGGGTTCCTATGGGTAGAGCACTTACAGCTAGGGTTAGGGTTCCTATGGGTAGGGCTTCCCGCACTAGCGTTAGGGTTCCTATGGGTAGGGCTCTTGGAGCTAGGGTTAGGGTTCCTATGGGTAGGGCACTTGGAGCTAGGGTTAGGGTTCCTATGGGTAGGGCTTCCCGCCCTAGCGTTAGGGTTCCTATGGGTAGGGCCCTTGGAGCTAGGGTTAGGGTTACTATGGGTAGGGCTTCCCGCCCTAGCGTTAGGGTTCCTATGGTTAGGGCCCTTGGAGCTAGGGTTAGGGTTCCTATTGGTAGGGCACTTGGAGCTAGGGTTAGGGTTCCTATGGGTAGGGCACTTGGAGCTAGGGTTAGGGTTCCTATGTGTAGGGCTTCCCGCCCTAGTGTTAGGGTTCCTATGGGTAGGGCCCTTGGAGCTAGGGTTAGGGTTCCTATGGGTAGGGCACTTGGAGCTCGGGTTAGGGTTCCTATGGGTAGGGCACTTGGAGCTAGGGTTAGGGTTCCTATGGGTAGGGCACTTGGAGCTAGGGTTAGGGTTCCTATAGGTAGGTCTTTCCGCCCTATCGTTAGGGTTCCTATGGGTAGGGCCCTTGGAGCTAGGGTTAGAGTTCCTATGGGTAGGGCACTTGGAGCTAGGGTTAGGGTTCCTATGGGTAGGGCTTCCCGCCCTAGCGTTAGAGTTCCTATGGGTAGGGCACTTGGAGCTAGGGTTAGGGTTCCTTTGGGTAGGGCACTTGGAGCTAGGGTTAGGGTTCCTATCGGTAGTGCCCTTGGAGCTAGGGTTAGGGTTCCTATGGGTAGAGCACTTGGAGCTAGGGTTAGGGTTCCTACGGGTAGGGCTTACCGCCCTAGCGTTAGGGTTCCTATGGGTAGGGCTCTTGGAGCTAGGGTTAGGGTTCCTATGGGTAGGGCACTTGGAGCTAGGTTTAGGGTTCCTATGGGTAGGGCCCTTGGAGCTAGGGTTAGGGTTCCTATGGGTTGGGCCCTTTGAGCTAGTGTTAGGGTTCCTATGGGTAGGGCCCTTGGAGCTAGGGTAAGGGTTCCTATGGGTAGGGCTTCCTGCCCTAGCGATAGGGTTCTTATGGGTAGGGCCCTTGGAGCTAGGGTTAGGGTTCCTATGGGTAGGGAACTTGGAGCTAGCGTTAGGGTTCCTATGGGTAGGGCTTCCTGCCCTAGCGTTAGGGTTCCTATGGGTAGGGCTTCCCGCCCTAGCGTTAGGGTTCCTGTGGGTAGGGCTTCCCGCCCTAGCGTTAGGGTTCCTATGGGTAGGGCCCTTGGAGCTAGGGTTAGGGTTCCTATGGGTAGGGCACTTGGAGCTAGGGTTAGGGTTCCTATGGGTAGGGCTTCCCGCCCTAGTGTTAGGGTTCCTTTGGGTAGGGCCCTTGAAGCTAGGGTTAGGGTTCCTATGGGTAGGGCACTTGGAGCTAGGGTTAGGGTTCCTATGGGGAGGGCACTAGGAGCTAGGGTTAGGGTTCCTATGGGTAGGTCTTTCCGCCCTAGCGTTAGGGTTCCTATGGGTAGGGCCCTTGGAGCTAGGGTTAGGGTTCCTATGGGTAGGGCACTTGGAGCTAGGGTGAGGGTTCCTATGGTTAGGGCTTCCCGCCCTAGCGTTAGGGTTCCTATGGGTAGGGCCCTTGGAGCTAGGGTTAGGGTTCCTATGGGTAGGGCACTTGGAGCTAGGGTTAGGGTTCTTATGGGTAGGGCTTCCCGCCCTAGCGTTAGGGTTCCTATGGTTAGGGCTTCCCGCCCTAGCGTTAGGGTTCCTATGGGTTGGGCCCTTGGAGCTAGGGTTAGGGTTCCTATGAGTAGGGCTTCCCGCCCTAGCGTTAGAGTTCCTATGGGTAGGGCACTTGGAGCTAGTGTTAGGGTTCCTATGGGTAGGGCTTCCCGCCCTAGCGTTAGGGTTCCTATGGGTAGGGCCCTTGGAGCTAGGGTTAGGGTTCCTGTGTGTAGGGCCCTTGGAGCTAGGGTAAGGGTTCCTATGGGTAGGGCACTTGGAGCTAGGGTTAGGGTTCCTATTGGTAGGGCTTCCCGCCCTAGCGTTAGGATTCCTATCGGTAGGGGCCTTGGAGCTAGGGTTAGGGTTCCTATGGGTAGGGCTTCCCGCCTTAGCGTTAGGGTTCCTATGGGTAGGGCCCTTGGAGCTAGGGTTAGGGTTCCTATGGGTAGGGCCCTTGGAGCTAGGGTTAGGGTTCCTATGGGTTGGGCCCTTGGAGCTAGGGTTAGGGTTCCTATGGGTAGGACCCTTGGAGCTAGGGTAAGGGTTCCTATGGGTAGGGCTTCCTGCCCTAGCGTTAGGGTTCCTATGGGTAGGGCCCTTGGAGCTAGGGTTAGGGTTCCTATGGGTAGGGCACTTGGAGCTAGGGTTAGGGTTCCTAAGGGTAGGGCTTCCCGCCCTAGCGTTAGGGTTCCTATGGGTAGGGCTTCCCGCCCTAACGTTAGGGTTCCTATGGGTAGGGCTTCCCGCCCTAGCGTTAGGGTTCCTATGGGTAAGGCCCTTCTAGCTAGGGTTAGGGTTCCTATGGGTAGGGCACTTGGAGCTAGGGTTAGGGTTCCTATGGGTAGGGCTTCCCGCCCTAGTGTTAGGGTTCCTTTGGGTAGGGCCCTTGGAGCTAGGGTTAGGGTTCCTATGGGTAGGTCTTTCCGCCCTAGCGTTAGGGTTCCTATGGGTAGGGCCCTTTGAGCTAGGGTTAGGGTTCCTATGGGTAGGGCACTTGGAGCTAGGGTGAGGGTTCCTAGGGTTAGGGCTTCCCGCCCTAGCGTTAGGGTTCCTATGGTTAGGGCTTCCCTCCCTAGCGTTAGGGTTCCTATGGGTAGGGCCCTTGGAGCTAGGGTTAGGTTTCCTATGGGTAGGGCACTTGGAGCTAGGGTTAGGGTTCCTATGGGTAGGGCTTCCCGCCCTAGCGTTAGACTTCCTATGGGTAGGGCACTTGGAGCTAGGGTTAGGGTTCCTATGGGTAGGGCACTTGGAGCTAGGGTTAGGGTTCCTATCGGTAGGGCCCTTGGAGCCAGGGTTAGGTTTCCTATGGGTAGAGCACTTGGAGCTAGGGTTAGGGTTCCTACGGGTAGGGCTTACCGCCCTAGCGTTAGGGTTCCTATGGGTAGGGCTCTTGGAGCTAGGGTTAGGGTTCCTATGGGTAGGGCACTTGGAGCTAGGGTTAGGGTTCCTATGGGTAGGGCCCTTGGAGCTAGGGTTAGGGTTCCTATGGGTTGGGCCCTTGGAGCTAGGGTTAGGGTTCCTATGGGTAGGGCCCTTGGAGCTAGGGTTAGGGTTCCTATGGGTAGGGCTTCCCGTCCTAGGGTTCGGGTTCCTATGGGTTTGGCCTTTGGAGCTAGGGTTAGGGTAGCTATGGGTAGGGCTTCCCGCCCTAGGGTTAGGGTTCCTATTGGTAGGGCCCTTTTACCTAGGGTTAGGGTTCCTATGGGTAGGGCACTTGGAGCTAGGGTTAGGGTTCCTATGGGTAGGGCACTTGGCGCTACGGTTAGGGTTCCTTTGGGTAGGGCACTTGGCGCTACAGTTAGGGTTTCTTTGGGTAGGGCACTTGGAGCTAGGGTTAGGGTGCCTATGAGTAGGGCCCTTGGAGCTAGGGTTAGGGTTCTTATGGGTAGGGCCCTTGGAGCTAGGGTTAGGGTTCCTATGGGTATGGCTTCCCTCCCTAGTGTTAGGGTTCCTATGGGTACGGCACTTGGAGCTAGCGTTAGGGTTCCTATGGGTAGGGCACTTGGAGCTAGGGTTAGGTTTCCTATGGGTAGGGCTTCCCGCCCTAACGTGAGGTTTCCTATGGGTAGGGCACTTGGAGCTAGGGTTAGGGTTCCTATGGGTAGGGCTTCCCTCCCTAACGTTAGGGTTCCTGTGGGTAGGGCACTTGGAGCTAGTGTTAGGGTTCCTACGGGTAGGGCACTTGGAGCTAGTGTTAGGGTTCCTATGGGTAGGGCACTTGGAGCTAGGGTTAGGGTTCCTATCTGTAGGGCACTTGGAGCTAGGGTTAGGGTTCCTATGGGTAGGGCACTTGGAGCTAGGGTTAGGGTTCCTATGGGTAGGGCTTCCCGCCCTAGGGTTAGGGTTCCTATGGGTAGGGCTTTCCGCCCTAGGGTTATGGTTCCTGTGGGTAGGGCACTTGGAGCTAGGGTTAGGGTTCCTACGGGTAGGGCACTTGGAGCTAGGTTTAGAGTTCTTATGGGTAGGGCTTCCCGACCTAGCGTTAGGGTTCCTATGGTTAGGGCTTCCCGCCCTAGCGTTAGGGTTCCTATGGGTAGGGCCCTTGGAGCTAGGGATAGGGTTCCTATGGGTAGGGCACTTGGAGCTAGGGTTAGGGTTCCTATGGGTAGGGCTTCCCGCCCTAGCGTTAGAGTTCCTATCGGTAGGGCACTTGGAGCTAGGGTTAGGGTTCCTATAGGTAGGGCACTTGGAGCTACGGTTAGGGTTCCAATCGGTAGGGCCCTTGGAGCTAGGGTTAGCGTTCCTATGGGTAGAGCACTTACAGCTAGGGTTAGGGTTCCTATGGGTAGGGCTTCCCGCCCTAGCGTTAGGGTTCCTATGGGTAGGGCTCTTGGAGCTAGGGTTAGGGTTCCTATGGGTAGGGCACTTGGAGCTAGGGTTAGGGTTCCTATGGGTAGGGCTTCCCGCCCTAGCGTTAGGGTTCCTATGGGTAGGGCCCTTGGAGCTAGGGTTAGGGTTATTATGGGTAGGGCTTCCCGCCCTAGCGTTAGGGTTCCTATGGGTAGGGCCCTTGGAGCTAGGGTTAGGGTTCCTATTGGTAGGGCACTTGGAGCTAGGGTTAGGGTTCCTATGGGTAGGGCACTTGGAGCTAGGGTTAGGGTTCCTATGGGAAGGGCTTCCCGCCCTAGTGTTAGGGTTCCTATGGGTAGGGCCCTTGGAGCTAGGGTTAGGGTTCCTATGGGTAGGGCACTTGGAGCTCGGGTTAGGGTTCCTATGGGTAGAGCACTTGGAGCTAGGGTTAGGGTTCCTATGGGTAGGGCCCTTGGAGCTAGGGTTAGGGTTCCTATGGGTAGGGCTTCCCGTCCTAGGGTTCGGGTTCCTATGGGTTTGGCCTTTGGAGCTAGGGTTAGGGTAGCTATGGGTAGGGCTTCCCGCCCTAGGGTTAGGGTTCCTATTGGTAGGGCCCTTTTACCTAGGGTTAGGGTTCCTATGGGTAGGGCACTTGGAGCTAGGGTTAGGGTTCCTATGGGTAGGGCACTTGGCGCTACGGTTAGGGTTCCTTTGGGTAGGGCACTTGGCGCTACAGTTAGGGTTTCTTTGGGTAGGGCACTTGGAGCTAGGGTTAGGGTGCCTATGAGTAGGGCCCTTGGAGCTAGGGTTAGGGTTCTTATGGGTAGGGCCCTTGGAGCTAGGGTTAGGGTTCCTATGGGTATGGCTTCCCTCCCTAGTGTTAGGGTTCCTATGGGTACGGCACTTGGAGCTAGCGTTAGGGTTCCTATGGGTAGGGCACTTGGAGCTAGGGTTAGGTTTCCTATGGGTAGGGCTTCCCGCCCTAACGTGAGGTTTCCTATGGGTAGGGCACTTGGAGCTAGGGTTAGGGTTCCTATGGGTAGGGCTTCCCTCCCTAACGTTAGGGTTCCTGTGGGTAGGGCACTTGGAGCTAGTGTTAGGGTTCCTACGGGTAGGGCACTTGGAGCTAGTGTTAGGGTTCCTATGGGTAGGGCACTTGGAGCTAGGGTTAGGGTTCCTATCTGTAGGGCACTTGGAGCTAGGGTTAGGGTTCCTATGGGTAGGGCACTTGGAGCTAGGGTTAGGGTTCCTATGGGTAGGGCTTCCCGCCCTAGGGTTAGGGTTCCTATGGGTAGGGCTTTCCGCCCTAGGGTTATGGTTCCTGTGGGTAGGGCACTTGGAGCTAGGGTTAGGGTTCCTACGGGTAGGGCACTTGGAGCTAGGTTTAGAGTTCTTATGGGTAGGGCTTCCCGACCTAGCGTTAGGGTTCCTATGGTTAGGGCTTCCCGCCCTAGCGTTAGGGTTCCTATGGGTAGGGCCCTTGGAGCTAGGGATAGGGTTCCTATGGGTAGGGCACTTGGAGCTAGGGTTAGGGTTCCTATGGGTAGGGCTTCCCGCCCTAGCGTTAGAGTTCCTATCGGTAGGGCACTTGGAGCTAGGGTTAGGGTTCCTATAGGTAGGGCACTTGGAGCTACGGTTAGGGTTCCAATCGGTAGGGCCCTTGGAGCTAGGGTTAGCGTTCCTATGGGTAGAGCACTTACAGCTAGGGTTAGGGTTCCTATGGGTAGGGCTTCCCGCCCTAGCGTTAGGGTTCCTATGGGTAGGGCTCTTGGAGCTAGGGTTAGGGTTCCTATGGGTAGGGCACTTGGAGCTAGGGTTAGGGTTCCTATGGGTAGGGCTTCCCGCCCTAGCGTTAGGGTTCCTATGGGTAGGGCCCTTGGAGCTAGGGTTAGGGTTATTATGGGTAGGGCTTCCCGCCCTAGCGTTAGGGTTCCTATGGGTAGGGCCCTTGGAGCTAGGGTTAGGGTTCCTATTGGTAGGGCACTTGGAGCTAGGGTTAGGGTTCCTATGGGTAGGGCACTTGGAGCTAGGGTTAGGGTTCCTATGGGAAGGGCTTCCCGCCCTAGTGTTAGGGTTCCTATGGGTAGGGCCCTTGGAGCTAGGGTTAGGGTTCCTATGGGTAGGGCACTTGGAGCTCGGGTTAGGGTTCCTATGGGTAGAGCACTTGGAGCTAGGGTTAGGGTTCCTATGGGTAGGGCACTTGGAGCTAGGGTTAGGGTTCCTATAGGTAGGTCTTTCCGCCCTATCGTTAGGGTTCCTATGGGTAGGGCCCTTGGAGCTAGGGTTAGGGTTCCTATGGGTAGGGCACTTGGAGCTAGGGTTAGGGTTCCTATCGGTAGTGCCCTTGGAGCTAGGGTTAGGGTTCCTATGGGTAGAGCACTTGGAGCTAGGGTTAGGGTTCCTACGGGTAGGGCTTACCGCCCTAGCGTTAGGGTTCCTATGGGTAGGGCTCTTGGAGCTAGGGTTAGGGTTCCTATGGGTAGGGCACTTGGAGCTAGGTTTAGGGTTCCTATGGGTAGGGCCCTTGGAGCTAGGGTTAGGGTTCCTATGGGTTGGGCCCTTGGAGCTAGGGTTAGGGTTCCTATGGGTAGGGCCCTTGGAGCTAGGGTAAGGGTTCCTATGGGTAGGGCTTCCCGCCCTAGGGTTAGGGTTCCTATGGGTAGGGCTTCCCGCCCTAGCGTTAGGGTTCCTGTGGGTAGGGCTTCCCGCCCTAGCGTTAGGGTTCCTATGGGTAGGGCCCTTGGAGCTAGGGTTAGGGTTCCTATGGGTAGGGCACTTGGAGCTAGGGTTAGGGTTCCTATGGGTAGGGCTTCCCGCCCTAGTGTTAGAGTTCCTTTGGGTAGGGCCCTTGAAGCTAGGGTTAGGGTTCCTATGGGTAGGGCACTTGGAGCTAGGGTTAGGGTTCCAATGGGGAGGGCACTAGGAGCTAGGGTTAGGGTTCCTATGGGTAGGTCTTTCCGCCCTAGCGTTAGGGTTCCTATGGGTAGGGCCCTTGGAGCTAGGGTTAGGGTTCCTATAGGTAGGGCACTTGGAGCTAGGGTGAGGGTTCCTATGGTTAGGGCTTCCCGCCCTAGCGTTAGGGTTCCTATGGGTAGGGCCCTTGGAGCTAGGGTTAGGGTTCCTATGGGTAGGGCACTTGGAGCTAGGGTTAGGGTTCTTATGGGTAGGGCTTCCCGCCCTAGCGTTAGGGTTCCTATGGTTAGGGCTTCCCGCCCTAGCGTTAGGGTTCCTATGGGTTGGGCCCTTGGAGCTAGGGTTAGGGTTCCTATGGGTAGGGCACTTGGAACTAGGGTTAGGGTTCCTATGAGTAGGGCTTCCCGCCCTAGCGTTAGAGTTCCTATGGGTAGGGCACTTGGAGCTAGTGTTTGGGTTCCTATGGGTAGGGCTTCCCGCCCTAGCGTTAGGGTTCCTATGGGTAGGGCCCTTGGAGCTAGGGTTAGGGTTCCTGTGTGTAGGGCCCTTGGAGCTAGGGTAAGGGTTCCTATGGGTAGGGCACTTGGAGCTAGGGTTAGGGTTCCTATGGGTAGGGCTTCCCGCCCTAGCGTTAGGATTCCTATCGGTAGGGCCCTTGGAGCTAGGGTTAGGGTTCTTATGGGTAGGGCTTCCCGCCTTAGCGTTAGGGTTCCGATGGGTAGGGCCCTTGGAGCTAGGATTAGGGTTCCTATGGGTAGGGCCCTTGGAGCTAGGGTTAGGGTTCCTATGTGTTGGGCCCTTGGAGCTAGGGTTAGGGTTCCTATGGGTAGGGCCCTTGGAGCTAGGGTAAGGGTTCCTATGGGTAGGGCTTCCTGCCCTAGGGTTAGGGTTCCTATGGGTAGGGCCCTTGGAGCTAGGGTTAGGGTTCCTATGGGTAGGGCACTTGGAGCTAGGGTTAGGGTTCCTAAGGGTAGGGCTTCCCGCCCTAGCGTTAGGGTTCCTATGGGTAGGGCTTCCCACCCTAACGTTAGGGTTCCTATGGGTAGGGCTTCCCGCCCTAGCGTTAGGGTTCCTATGGGTAAGGCCCTTCTAGCTAGGGTTAGGGTTCCTATGGGTAGGGCACTAGGAGCTAGGGTTAGGGTTCCTATGGGTAGGGCTTCCCGTCCTAGTGTTAGGGTTCCTTTGGGTAGGGCCCTTGGAGCTAGGGTTAGGGTTCCTATGGGTAGGGCACTTGGAGCTAGGGTTAGGGTTCCTAGGGTTAGGGCTTCCCGCCCTAGCGTTAGGGTTCCTATGGGTAGGGCCCTTGGAGCTAGGGTTAGGGTTCCTATGGGTAGGGCACTTGGAGCTAGGGTTAGGGTTCTTATGGGTAGGGCTTCCCGCCCTAGCGTTAGGGTTCCTATGGTTAGGGCTTCCCACTATAGCGTTAGGGTTCCTATGGGTTGGGCCCTTGGAGCTATGGTTAGGGTTTCTATGGGGAGGGCACTTGGAGCTAGGGTTAGGGTTCCTATTGGTAGGGCTTACCGCCCTAGCGTTAGGGTTCCTATGGGTAGGGCTTCCCGCCCTAGCGTTAGGGTTCCTATGGGTAGGGCCCTTGGAGCTAGGGTTAGGGTTCCTATGGGTAGGGCACTTGGGGCTAGGGTTAGGGTTCCTATGGGTAGGCCTTCCCGCCCTAGCGTTAGGGTTCCTATGGGTAGGGCCCTTGGAGCTAGGGTTAGGGTTCCTATTGGTAGGGCACTTGGAGCAAGGGTTAGGGTTCCTATGGGTAGGGTATTTGGAGCTAGGATTAGGGTTCCTATGGGTAGGGCTTCCCGCCCTAGCGTTAGGGTTCCTATCGGTAGGGCCCTTGGAGCTAGGGTTAGGGTTCCTATGGGTAGGACACTTGGAGCTAGGGTTAGGGTTCCTATGGGTAGGTCACTTGGAGCTAGGGTTAGGGTTCCTATAGGAAGGTCTTTCCGCCCTAGCCTTAGGGTTCCTATGGGTAGGGCCCTTGGAGCTAGGGTTAGGGTTCCTATGGGTAGGGCACTTGGTGCTAGGGTCAGGGTTCCTATGGGTAGGGCTTCCCGCCCTAGCGTTAGGGATCGTATGGGGAGGGCCCTTGGAGCTATGGTTAGGGTTTCTATGGGTAGGGCACTTGGAGCTAGGGTTAGGGTTCCTATGGGTAGGGCCCTTGGAGCTAGGGTTAGGGTTCTTATGGGTAGGGCTTCCCGCCCTAGCGTTAGGGTTCCTATGGTTAGGGCTTCCCTCCCTAGCGTTAGGGTTCCTATGGGTAGGGCCCTTGGAGCTAGGGTTAGGGTTCCTATGGGTAGGGCACTTGGAGCTAGGGTTAGGGTTCCTATGGGTAGGGCTTCCCGCCCTAGCGTTAGAGTTCCTATGGGTAGGGCACTTGGAGCTAGGGTTAGGGTTCCTGTGGGTAGGGCACTTGGAGCTAGGGTTAGGGTTCCTATCGGTAGGGCCCTTGGAGCCAGGGTTAGGTTTCCTATGGGTAGAGCACTTGGAGCTAGGGTTAGGGTTCCTACGGGTAGGGCTTACCGCCCTAGCGTTAGGGTTCCTATGGGTAGGGCTCTTGGAGCTAGGGTTAGGGTTCCTATGGGTAGGGCACTTGGAGCTAGGGTTAGGGTTCCTATGGGTAGGGCCCTTGGAGCTAGGGTTAGGGTTCCTATGGGTTGGGCCCTTGGAGCTAGGGTTAGGGTTCCTATGGGTAGGGCCCTTGGAGCTAGGGTTAGGGTTCCTATGGGTAGGGCTTCCCGTCCTAGGGTTCGGGTTCCTATGGGTTTGGCCTTTGGAGCTAGGGTTAGGGTAGCTATGGGTAGGGCTTCCCGCCCTAGGGTTAGGGTTCCTATGGGTAGGGCCCTTTTACCTAGGTTTAGGGTTCCTATGGGTAGGGCCCTTGGGGCGAGGGTTAGGGTTCCTATGGGTAGGGCACTTGGAGCTAGGGTTAGGGTTCCTATGGGTAGGGCACTTGGCGCTACGGTTAGGGTTCCTTTGGGTAGGGCACTTGGCGCTACAGTTAGGGTTTCTTTGGGTAGGGCACTTGGAGCTAGGGTTAGGGTGCCTATGAGTAGGGCCCTTGGAGCTAGGGTTAGGGTTCCTATGGGTATGGCTTCCCTCCCTAGTGTTAGGGTTCCTATGGGTACGGCACTTGGAGCTAGCGTTAGGGTTCCTATGGGCAGGGCACTTGGAGCTAGGGTTAGGTTTCCTATGGGTAGGTCTTCCCGCCCTAACGTGAGGTTTCCTATGGGTAGGGCACTTGGAGCTAGGGTTAGGGTTCCTATGGGTAGGGCTTCCCTCCCTAGGGTTAGGGTTCCTGTGGGTAGGGCACTTGGAGCTAGTGTTAGGGTTCCTACGGGTAGGGCACTTGGAGCTAGTGTTAGGGTTCCTATGGGTAGGGCACTTGGAGCTAGGGTTAGGGTTCCTATCTGTAGGGCACTTGGAGCTAGGGTTAGGGTTCCTATGGGTAGGGCACTTGGAGCTAGGGTTAGGGTTCCTATGGGTAGGGCTTCCCGCCCTAGGGTTAGGGTTCCTATGGGTAGGGCTTTCCGCCCTAGGGTTATGGTTCCTGTGGGTAGGGCACTTGGAGCTAGGGTTAGGGTTCCTACGGGTAGGGCACTTGGAGCTAGTGTTAGGGTTCCTATGGGTAGGGCACGTGGAGCTATGGTTAGGGTTGCTATGGGTAGGGAACTTGGAGCTAGGGTTAGGGTGCCTATGGGTAGGGCACATGGAGCTAGGGTTAGGGTGCCTATGAGTAGGGCCCTTGGAGCTAGGGTTAGGGTGCCTATGGTAGGGCTTCCCGGCCTAGGGTTAGGGTTCCTATGGGTAGTACCCTTGGAGCTAGGGTTAGGGTTCCTATGGGTAGGGCTTCCCGCCCTAGGGTTAGGGTTCCTATGGGTAGGGCCCTTGGAGCTAGGGTTAGGGTTCTTATGTTTGGGGCACTTGGAGCTAGGTTTAGGGTTCCTATGGGTAGGGCTTCCCGTTCTAGGGTTCGGGTTCCTATGGGTTGTGCCCTTGGAGCTAGGGTTAGGGTTCCTATGGGTAGGGCACTTGGAGCTAGGGTTAGGGTTGCTATGGGTAGGGCACTTGGAGCTAGGGTTAGGGTGCCTATGAGTAGGGTCCTTGGAGCTAGGGTTAGGTTCCTATGGGTAGGGCGTCCCTCCCTAGGTTTAGGGTTTCTATGGGTAGGGCTCTTGGAGCTGGGTTTAGTGTTCCTATGGGTAGGGCACTTGGAGCTAGGTTAGGGTTCCTATGGGTAGGGCATTTGGAGCTAGGGTTAGGGTTCCTATGGGTAGAGCACTTGGAGCTAGGGTTAGGGTTCCTATGGGTAGGGCTTCCTGCTCTAATGTTAGGGATCCTATGGGTAGGGCACTTGTGCTTGTTTTAGGGTTCCTATGGGTAGAGCTTCCAGCCCTAGGGTTTGGCTTCCTATGGGTAGGGACCTAGGAGCTAGGGTTAGGGTTGCTAGAGGTAGGGCACGTGGAGCTACGGTTAGGATTCCTATAGGTAGGGCTTCCCGCCCTTGGTTTAGGATTCCTATGGGTAGGGCCCTTGGAGCTAGTGTTAGGGTTCCTATGGGTAGGGCACTTGGAGCTAGGGTTAGGGTTGCTATAGGTAGGGCACTTGGAGCTAGGGTTAGGGTTGCTATGGGTAGGGCACTTAGAGCTAGGGTTAGGGTTCCTATAGGTAGAGCTTCCCGCCCTAGGTTTAGGCTTCCTATGGGTTGGGCACTTGGAGCTAGGGTTAGGGTTCCTATGGGTAGGGCTTCCCGCCCTAGGTTTAGGCTTCCTATGCGTTGGGCACTTGGAGCTAGGGTTAGGGTTCCTATTTGTAGGGCACTTGGAGCTAGGGTTAGGGTTCCTATGGGTAGGGCACTTGGAGCTAGGGTTAGGGTTCCTATGGGTAGGGCTTCCCGCCCTAGGGTTAGGGTTCCTATGGGTCGGGAATTTGGAGCTAGTGTTAGGGTTCCTATGGGTAGTGCTTCCCGCCCTAGGGTTAGGGTTACTATGGGTAGGGGCCTTGGAGCTCGGTTTAGGGTTCCTATGGGTAGGGCTTCCCGCCCTAGGGTTAGGGTTCCTATGGGTAGGGAATTTGGAGCTAGTGTTAGGGTTCCTATGGGTAGGGCTTCCCGCCCTAGGGTTCGGGCTCCTATCGGTAGGGTACTTGGGCTTGGGTTAGTGTTCCTATGGGTAGGGCACTTGGAGCTAGGGTTAGAGTTCCTATGAGTAGGGCACTTGGTGCTAGGGTTAGGGTTCCTGTGGGTAGGGCTTCCCTCCCTAATGTTAGGGTTCCTATGGGTAGGGCACTTGTGCTTGGGTTAGGGTTCCTATGGGTAGGGCTTCCAGCCCTAGGGTTTGGCTTCCTATGGGTAGGGCAATTGGAGCCAGGGGTAGGGTTGCTATAGGTAGGGCACGTGGAGCTAGGGTTAGGGTTCCTATAGGTAGGGCTCCCACCCTAGGTTTAGGCCTCCTATGGGTACGGCACTTGGAGCTAGGGTTACTTTTCCTATGGTTAGGGCTTCCCGCCCTAGGGTTAGGGTTCTATGGGTAGGGCACTTAGAGCTACAGTTAGGGTTCCTATAGGTAGGTCTTCCCACCGTAGAGTTAGGGTTCCTGTGGGTAGGGCACTTGGAGCTAGGGTTAGGGTGCCTATGGGTAGGGCACTTGGAGCTAGGGTTATGGTGCCTATGAGTAGGGCCCTTGGAGCTAGGGTTAGGGTGCCAATGGGTAGGGCTTCCCGGCCTAGGGTTAGGGTTCCTATGGGTAGGGCTCTTGGAGCTAGGGTTAGGGTTCTTATGGGTGGGGCACTTGGAGCTAGGGTTTGGGTTCCTATGGGTAGGGCTTCCCGTCCTAGGGTTCGGGTTCCTATGGGTTGTGCCCTTGGAGCTAGGGTTAGGGTTCCTATGAGTAGGGCACTTGGAGCTAGGGTTAGGGTTCCTATGGGTAATGCTTCCCGCCATAGGGTTAGGTTTCCTAAGGGTAGGACACTTGGAGCTAGTTTAGGGTTCCTATGGGTACGGCTTCCCGCCCTAGGGTTAGGGTTCTATGGGTAGGGCACTTAGAGCTACGGTTAGGGTTCCTATAGGTAGGTCTTCCCACCCTAGAGTTAGGGTTCCTGTGGGTATGGCACTTGGAGCTAGGGTTAGGGTGCCTATGGGTAGGGCACTTGGAGCTAGGGTTATGATGCCTATGAGTAGGGCCCTTGGAGCTAGGGTTAGGGTGCCAATGGGTAGGGCTTCCCGGCCTAGGGTTAAGGTTCCTATGGGTAGGGCCCTTGGAGCTAGGGTTAGGGTTCCTATGGGTAGGGCTTCCCGCCCTAGGGTTAGGGTTCCTATGGGTAGGGCCCTTGGAGCTAGGGTTAGGGTTCCTATGGGTAGGGCTTCCTGCCCTAGGGTTAGGGTTCCTATGGGTAGGGCCCTTGGAGCTAGGGTGAGGGTTCTTATGGGTGGGGCACTTGGAGCTAGGGTTAGGGTTCCTATGGGTAGGGCTACCCGTCCTAGGGTTCGGGTTCCTATGGGTTGTGCCCTTGGAGCTAGGGTTAGGGTTCCTATGAGTAGGGCACTTGGAGCTAGGGTTAGGGTTCCTGTGGGTAGGGCTTCCCGCCCTAATGTTAGGGTTCCTATGGGTAGGGCACTTGTGCTTGGGTTAGGGTTCCTATGGGTAGAGCTTCCAGCCCTAGGGTTTGGCTTCCTATGGGTAGGGCCATTGGAGCTAGGGTTAGGGTTGCTACATGTAGGGCACGTGGAGATACGGTTAGGGTTGCTATGGGTAGGGCAATTGGAGCTAGAGTTAGGGTTCCTATAGGTAGGGCTTCCTTCCCTTTGTTTTGGCTTCCTATGGGTAGGGCCCTTGGAGCTAGGGTTAGGGTTCCTATGGGTAGGGCAGTTGGAGCTAGGGTGAGGGTTCCTATGGGTAGGGCTTCCCGCCCTAGGGTTAGTGATCCTATGGGTAGGGCCCTTGGAGCTAGTGTTAGCGTGCCTATGGGTAATGCTTCCCGCCCTAGGGTTAGGGTTCCTATGGGTAGGGCCCTTGGAGCTAGGGTTAGGGTTCCTATGGGTAGGGCCCTTAGAGCTAGGGTTAGGGTTTTTATGGGTAGGGCACTTGGGGCTAGGGTTAGGGTTCCTAGGGGTAGGGCTTCCCGCCCTAGGGTTAGGGTTCCTAGGGGTAGGGCCCTTGGAGCTAGGGTTAGGGTTCCTATGGGTAGGGCTTCCCATCCTAGGGTTCGGGTTCCTATGGGTTGGGCCCTTGGAGCTAGGGTTAGGGTTCCTATGGGTAGGGCTTCCCACCGTAGGGTTAGGGTTCCTATGGGTAGGGCCCTTTTACCTAGGTTTAGGGTTCCTATTAGTAGGGCACTTGGAGCTAGGGTTAGGGTTCCTATGGGTAGGGCACTTGGCGCTATGGTTAGGGATCCTTTGGGTAGGGCACTTGGAGCTAGGGTTAGGGTTCCTATGGGTAGGGCTTCCCGCCCTAGGGTTAGGGTTCCTATGGGTAGGGCCCTTTTACCTAGGGTTAGGGTTCCTATGAGTAGGGCACTTGGAGCTAGGATTAGGGTTCCTATGGGTAGGGCACTTGGAGCTAGGGTTAGGGTTCCTATGGCTATGGCTTCCCTCCCTAGGGTTAGGGTTCCTATGGGTAGGGCACTTGGAGCTAGGGTTAGGGTTCCTACGGGTAGGGCACTTGGAGCTAGCGTTAGGGTTCCTATGGGTAGGGCACTTGGAGCTAGGGTTAGCTATGGGTAGGGCTTCCCGCCCTAGGGTGAGGTTTCCTATGGGTAGGTCATTTGGAGCTAGTGTTAGGGTTCCTATGTGTAGGGCTTCCCTCCCTAGGGTTAGGCTTCCTATGGGTTGGGAACTTGGAGCTAGGGTTAGGGTTCCTATGGGTAGGGCCCTTGGAGCTATGGTTAGGGTTCTTATGGGTGGGGCCCTTGGAGCTAGGGATAGGGTTCCTATGGGTAGGGCTTCCCGTCCTAGGGTTCGGGTTCCTATGGGTTGTGCCCTTGGAGCTAGGGTTAGGGTTCCTATAAGTAGGGCACTTGGAGCTAGGGTTAGGGTTCCTGTGGGTAAGGCTTCCCGCCCTAATGTTAGGGTTCCTATGGGAAGGGCATTTGTGCTTGGGTTAGGGTTCCTATGGGTAGAGCTTCCAGCCCTAGGGTTTGGCTTCCTATGGGTAGGGCCCTTGGAGCTAGGGTTAGAGTTCCTATGGGTAGGGCACTTGGAGCTAGGGTTAGGTTTCCTATGGGTAGGGTTTCCCGCCCTAGGGTTAGGGATCCTATAGGCAGGGCCCTTGGAGATAGTGTTAGGGTTCCTATGGGTAATGCTTCCAGCCCTAGGGTTAGGGTTCCTATGGTTAGGGCCCTTGGAGCTAGGGTTAGGGTTCCTATGGGTAGGGCTTCCCTCCCTAGGGTTAGGGTTCCTATGGGTAGGGCCCTTAGAGCTAGGGTTAGGGTTCTTATGGGTAGGGCACTTGGAGCTAGGGTTAGGGTTCCTAGGGGTAGGGCTTCCCGCCCTAGGTTTAGGGTTCCTATGGGTAGGGCCCTTGGAGCTAGGGTTAGGGTTCTTATGGGTAGGGCTTCCCATCCTAGGGTTTGGGTTCCTATGGGTTGGGCCCTTGGAGCTAGGGTTAGGGTTCCTATGGGTAGGGCTTCCCACCCTAGGGTTAGGGTTCCTATGGGTAGGGCCCTTTTACCTAGGGTTAGGGTTCCTATGAGTAGGGCACTTGGAGCTAGGATTAGGTTCCTATGGGTAGGGCACGTGGAGCTAGGGTTAGGGTTCCTATGGGTAGGGCTTCCTGCCCTAGGGTTAGGGTTACTATGGGTAGGGACCTTGGAGCTCGGTTTAGGGTTCCTATGGGTAGGGCTTCCCGCCTTAGGGTGAGGTTTCCTATGGGTAGGGCATTTAGTGCTAGTATTAGGGTTCCTATGGGTAGGGCTTTCCTCCTTAGGGTTAGGGTTCCTGTGGGTAGGGAACTTGGAGCTAGGGTTAGGGTTCCTACGGGTAGGGCACTTGGAGCTAGTGTTAGGGTTCCTATGGGTAGGGCACTTGGAGCTAGGGTTAGGGTTCCTATTTGTAGGGCACTTGGAGCTAGGGTTAGGATTCCTATGGGTAGGGCACTTGGAGCTAGGGTTATGGTTCCTATGGGTAGGGCTTCCCGCCCTAGGGTTAGGGTTACTATGGGTAGGGGCCTTGGAGCTCGGTTTAGGGTTCCTATGGGTAGGGCTTCCCGCCCTAGGGTTAGAGTTCCTATCGGTAGGGTACTTGAGCTTGGGTTAGTGTTCCTATGGGTAGGGCACTTGTGCTTGGGTTAGGGTTCCTATGGGTAGGGCTTCCAGCCCTAGGGTTTGGCTTCCTATGGGTAGGGCAATTGGAGCCAGGGGTAGGGTTGCTATATGTAGGGCACGTGGAGCTATGGTTAGGGTTGCTATGGGTAGGGCACTTGGAGCTAGGTTTAGGGTTCCTATAGGTAGGGCTCCCACCCTAGGTTTAGGCCTCCTATGGGTACGGCACTTGGAGCTAGGGTTACTTTTCCTATGGTTAGGGCTTCCCGCCCTAGGGTTAGGGTTCTATGGGTAGGGCACTTAGAGCTACGGTTAGGGTTCCTATAGGTAGGTCTTCCCACCCTAGAGTTAGGGTTCCTGTGGGTAGGGCACTTGGAGCTAGGGTTAGGGTGCCTATGGGTAGGGCACTTGGAGCTAGGGTTATGGTGCCAATGGGTAGGGCTTCCCGGCCTATGGTTAGGGTTCCTATGGGTAGGGCCCTTGGAGCTAGGGTTAGGGATCCTATGGGTAGGGCTTCCCGCCCTAGGGTTAGGGTTCCTATGGGTAGGGCCCTTGGAGCTAGGGTTAGGGTTCCTATGGGTAGGGCTTCCTGCCCTAGGGTTAGGGTTCCTATGGGTAGGGCCCTTGGAGCTAGGGTTAGGGTTCTTATGGGTGGGGCACTTGGAGCTAGGGTTAGGGTTCCTATGGGTAGGGCTACCCGTCCTAGGGTTCGGGTTCCTATGGGTTGTGCCCTTGGAGCTAGGGTTAGGGTTCCTATGAGTAGGGCACTTGGAGCTAGGATTAGGGTTCCTGTGGGTAGGGCTTCCCACCCTAATGTTAGGGTTCCTATGGGTAGGGCACTTGGCTTGGGTTAGGGTTCCTATGGGTAGAGCTTCCAGCCCTAGGGTTTGGCTTCCTATGGGTAGGGCCCTTGGAGCTAGGGTTAGGGTTGCTAGATGTAGGGCACGTGGAGATACGGTTAGGGTTGCTATGGGTAGGGCACTTGGAGTTAGAGTTAGGGTTCCTATAGGTAGGGCTTCCTTCCCTTTGTTTAGGCTTCCTATGGGTAGGGCCCTTGGAGCTAGGGTTAGGGTTCCTATGGGTAGGGCACTTGGAGCTAGGGTTAGGTTTCCTATGGGTAGGGCTTCCCGCCCTAGGGTTAGGGATCCTATGGGTAGGGCCCTTGGAGCTAGTGTTAGCGTGCCTATGGGTAATGCTTCCCGCCCTAGGGTTAGGGTTCCTAGGGGTAGGGCCCTTGGAGCTAGGGTTAGGGTTCCTATGGGTAGGGCTTCCCATCCTAGGGTTCGGGTTCCTATGGGTTGGGCCCTTGGAGCTAGGGTTAGGGTTCCTATGGGTAGGGCTTCCCGCCCTAGGGTTAGGGTTCCTATGGGTAGGGCCCTTTTACCTAGGGTTAGGGTTCCTATTAGTAGGGCACTTGGAGCTAGGGTTAGGGTTCCTATGGGTAGGGCACTTGGCGCTACGGTTAGGGTTCCTTTGGGTAGGGCACTTGGAGCTAGGGTTAGGGTGCCTATGAGTAGGGCCCTTGGAGCTAGGGTTAGGGTTCCTATGGGTATGGCTTCCCTCCCTAGGGTTAGGGTTCCTATGGGTAGGGCACTTGGAGCTAGGGTTAGGGTTCCTACGGGTAGGGCACTTGGAGCTAGGGTTAGGTTTCCTATGGGTAGGGCTTCCCGCCCTAGGGTGAGGTTTCCTATGGGTAGGTCATTTGCAGCTAGTGTTAGGGTTCCTATGGGTAGGGCTTCCCTCCCTAGGGTTAGGCTTCCTATGGGTTGGGCACTTGGAGCTAGGGTTAGGGTTCCTATGGGTAGGGCCCTTGGAGCTAGGGTTAGGGTTCTTATGGGTGGGGCCCTTGGAGCTAGGGATAGGGTTCCTATGGGTAGGGCTTCCCGTCCTAGGGTTCGGGTTCCTATGGGTTGTGCCCTTGGAGCTAGGGTTAGGGTTCCTATAAGTAGGGCACTTGGAGCTAGGGTTAGGGTTCCTGTGGGTAGGGCTTCCCGCCCTAATATTAGGGTTCCTATGGGAAGGGCATTTGTGCTTGGGTTTGGGTTCCTATGGGTATAGCTTCCAGCCCTAGGGTTTGGCTTCCTATGGGTAGGGCCCTTGGAGCTAGGGTTAGGGTTGCTAGATGTAGGGCACGTGGAGATACGGTTAAGGTTGCTATGGGTAGGGCACTTGGAGCTAGGGTTAGGGTTCCTATAGGTAGGGCTTCCCTCCCTTGGTTTAGGCTTCCTATTGGTAGGGCCCTTGGAGCTAGGGTTAGAGTTCCTATGGGTAGGGCACTTGGAGCTAGGGTTAGGGTTCCTATGGGTAGGGTTTCCCGCCCTAGGGTTAGGGATCCTATGGGCAGGGCCCTTGGAGCTAGTGTTAGGGTTCCTATGGGTAATGCTTCCCGCCCTAGGGTTAGGGTTCCTATGGTTAGGGCCCTTGGAGCTAGGGTTAGGGTTCCTATGGGTAGGGCTTCCCTCCCTAGGGTTAGGGTTCCTATGGGTAGGGCCCTTAGAGCTAGGGTTAGGGTTCTTATGGGTAGGGCACTTGGAGCTAGGGTTAGGGTTCCTAGGGGTAGGGCTTCCCGCCCTAGGGTTAGGGTTCCTATGGGTAGGGCCCTTGGAGCTAGGGTTAGGGTTCTTATGGGTAGGGCTTCCCGCCCTAGGGTTAGGGTTCCTATGGGTAGGGCCCTTTTACCTAGGGTTAGGGTTCCTATGAGTAGGGCACTTGGAGCTAGGATTAGGGTTCCTATGGGTAGGGCACTTGGAGCTAGTGTTAGGGTGCCTATGAGTAGGGCCCTTGGAGCTAGGGTCAGGGTTCCTATGGGTATGGCTTCCCTCCCTAGGGTTAGGGTTCCTATGGGTAGGGCACTTGGAGCTAGGGTTAGGGTTCCTACGGGTAGGGCACTTGGAGCTAGCGTTAGGGTTCCTATGGGTAGGGCACTTGGAGCTAGGGTTAGGTTTCCTATGGGTAGGGCTTCCCGCCCTAGGGTGAGGTTTCCTATGGGTAGGTCATTTGGAGCTAGTGTTAGGGTGCCTATGAGTAGGGCCCTTGGAGCTAGGGTCAGGGTTCCTATGGGTATGGCTTCCCTCCCTAGGGTTAGGGTTCCTATGGGTAGGGCACTTGGAGCTAGGGTTAGGGTTCCTACGGGTAGGGCACTTGGAGCTAGCGTTAGGGTTCCTATGGGTAGGGCACTTGGAGCTAGGGTTAGGGTTCCTATGGGTAGGGCTACCCGTCCTAGGGTTCGGTTTCCTATGGCTTGTGCCCTTGGAGCTAGGGTTAGGGTTCCTATGAGTAGGGCACTTGGAGCTAGGGTTAGGGTTCCTGTGGGTAGGGCTTCCCGCCCTAATGTTAGGGTTTCTATGGGTAGGGCACTTGGCTTGGGTTAGGGTTCCTATGGGTAGAGCTTCCAGCCCTAGGGTTTGGCTTCCTATGGGTAGGGCCCTTGGAGCTAGGGTTAGGGTTGCTAGATGTAGGGCACGTGGAGATACGGTTAGGGTTGCTATGGGTAGGGCACTTGGAGTTAGAGTTAGGGTTCCTATAGGTAGGGCTTCCTTCCCTTTGTTTAGGCTTCCTATGGGTAGGGCCCTTGGAGCTAGGGTTAGGGTTCCAATGGGTAGGGCACTTGGAGCTAGGGTTAGGTTTCCTATGGGTAGGGCTTCCCGCCCTAGGGTTAGGGATCCTATGGGTAGGGCCCTTGGAGCTAGTGTTAGCGTGCCTATGGGTAATGCTTCCCGCCCTAGGGTTAGGGTTCCTAGGGGTAGGGCCCTTGGAGCTAGGGTTAGGGTTCCTATGGGTAGGGCTTCCCATCCTAGGGTTCGGGTTCCTATGGGTTGGGCCCTTCGAGCTAGGGTTAGGGTTCCTATGGGTAGGGCTTCCCGCCCTAGGGTTAGGGTTCCTATGGGTAGGGCCCTTTTACCTAGGGTTAGGGTTCCTATTAGTAGGGCACTTGGAGCTAGGGTTAGGGTTCCTTTGGGTAGGGCACTTGGAGCTAGGGTTAGGGTGCCTATGAGTAGGGCCCTTGGAGCTAGGGTTAGGGTTCCTATGGGTATGGCTTCCCTCCCTAGGGTTAGGGTTCCTATGGGTAGGGCACTTGGAGCTAGGGTTAGGGTTCCTACGGGTAGGGCACTTGGAGCTAGCGTTAGGGTTCCTATGGGTAGGGCACTTGGAGCTAGGGTTAGGTTTCCTATGGGTAGGGCTTCCCGCCCTAGGGTGAGGTTTCCTATGGGTAGGTCATTTGCAGCTAGTGTTAGGGTTCCTATGGGTAGGGCTTCCCTCCCTAGGGTTAGGCTTCCTATGGGTTGGGCACTTGGAGCTAGGGTTAGGGTTCCTATGGGTAGGGCCCTTGGAGCTAGGGTTAGGGTTCTTATGGGTGGGGCCCTTGGAGCTAGGGATAGGGTTCCTATGGGTAGGGCTTCCCGTCCTAGGGTTCGGGTTCCTATGGGTTGTGCCCTTGGAGCTAGGGTTAGGGTTCCTATAAGTAGGGCACTTGGAGCTAGGGTTAGGGTTCCTGTGGGTAGGGCTTCCCGCCCTAATGTTAGGGTTCCTATGGGAAGGGCATTTGTGCTTGGGTTAGGGTTCCTATGGGTATAGCTTCCAGCCCTAGGGTTTGGCTTCCTATGGGTAGGGCCCTTGGAGCTAGGGTTAGGGTTGCTAGATGTAGGGCACGTGGAGATACGGTTAAGGTTGCTATGGGTAGGGCACTTGGAGCTAGGGTTAGGGTTCCTATAGGTAGGGCTTCCCTCCCTTGGTTTAGGCTTCCTATTGGTAGGGCCCTTGGAGCTAGGGTTAGAGTTCCTATGGGTAGGGCACTTGGAGCTAGGGTTAGGGTTCCTATGGGTAGGGTTTCCCGCCCTAGGGTTAGGGATCCTATGGGCAGGGCCCTTGGAGCTAGTGTTAGGGTTCCTATGGGTAATGCTTCCCGCCCTAGGGTTAGGGTTCCTATGGTTAGGGCCCTTGGAGCTAGGGTTAGGGTTCCTATGGGTAGGGCTTCCCTCCCTAGGGTTAGGGTTCCTATGGGTAGGGCCCTTAGAGCTAGGGTTAGGGTTCTTATGGGTAGGGCACTTGGAGCTAGGGTTAGGGTTCCTAGGGGTAGGGCTTCCCGCCCTAGGGTTAGGGTTCCTATGGGTAGGGCCCTTGGAGCTAGGGTTAGGGTTCTTATGGGTAGGGCTTCCCGCCCTAGGGTTAGGGTTCCTATGGGTAGGGCCCTTTTACCTAGGGTTAGGGTTCCTATGAGTAGGGCACTTGGAGCTAGGATTAGGGTTCCTATGGGTAGGGCACTTGGAGCTAGTGTTAGGGTGCCTATGAGTAGGGCCCTTGGAGCTAGGGTCAGGGTTCCTATGGGTATGGCTTCCCTCCCTAGGGTTAGGGTTCCTATGGGTAGGGCACTTGGAGCTAGGGTTAGGGTTCCTACGGGTAGGGCACTTGGAGCTAGCGTTAGGGTTCCTATGGGTAGGGCACTTGGAGCTAGGGTTAGGTTTCCTATGGGTAGGGCTTCCCGCCCTAGGGTGAGGTTTCCTATGGGTAGGTCATTTGGAGCTAGTGTTAGGGTTCCTATGGGTAGGGCTTTGTTGCAGCGCAGGCGTGCCTGGACAAAGCTCAACAGTCAGTTTGATTGAAAGCAGAGTCATTTATTTCTCTCCAGCATGCTCTTATATACAATTAAGGCCAAGCAATCAAGCAGTTGCTAATTGGTTAACAAGGTACACACAGGCACAACTGTAACTTCATTGGGTAATTGCCATTCTGTCCCACTTTCTAATTTATTATCCTGTTTACTGCCTACCAGCAGATAAGAAGTAGCCTCAACCTTGAAACTTGCATGTCAGTTTCTCACACTCTCATGCACAACAATTCCACACCTCCCCCATTTTCTCATAATAAAAAAGGGAAGGCACAGTAAAACATTCCCAGCTCATAGCATCACATTACTACAATCTATTACACAGCAAAACTAAAAGCAAATCTAAACACCAGCTGCCTAACTAAACCGTAACAATATCTTCCGCAATGCCCTACTTTTACCTATACATTCCTCCTCCAGGTAACGCAAGTGGCCCAAGGGGCCAGGAGGGTTCTGCCAATGTGCGTGCCACACAACAGCAATGGCGGCCACACAAATAACAAAAATACAAAAGGCAAGCAGCAAAAATACACAGCATCCCTAGCATAAAACCTTGCAATAGCCAAAATTCACCTTGCTTACTGATTTCCCATTTCCCATGCAACTTATCTGATCCCAGTTAGGCCACCTGGCATTTGCCTAGCTCTGGCAGTTCCCTACTTTCTCATAACAACTTTATCTCATCCCTCTGTTCTAGTAACCACGCTGCTGTAATTTTCCACCAAGGGAGCATAGGGAAGATGAAACCGGACAGGGCTTCCATCCCTAGGGTTAGGCTTCCTATGGGTTGGGCACTTGGAGCTAGGGTTAGGGTTCCTATGGGTAGGGATTCCCGCCCTAGGGTGAGGTTTCCTATGGGTAGGGCATTTGGAGCTAGTGTTAGGGTTCCTATGGGTAGGGCTTCCCGCCCTAGGGTTAGGGTTCCTATAGGAAGGGATTCCCACCCTAGGTTTAGGCCTCCTAAGGGTACGGCACTTGGAGCTACGGTTAGGGTGCCTATGGGTAGGGACCTTGGAGTTAGGGTTAGGGTGCCTATGAGTAGGGCCCTTGGAGCTAGGGTTAGGGTTCCTATGGGTACGGCTTCCCGCCCTAGGGGTAGGGTGCCTATGAGTAGGGCCCTTGTAGCTAGGGTTACGGTTCCTTTGGGGAGGGCCCTTGGAGCTAGGGTGAGGGTTTCTATGGGTAGGGCTTCCCGACCTAGGGTTAGGGTTCCTATGGTAAGGGCCCTTGGAGCTAGTGTTAGGGTTCCTATGGGTAGGGCCCTTGGAGCTAGGGTTAGGGTTCCTATGGGTAGGGCTTCCCGTCCTAGGGTTCGGGTTCCTATGGGTTGTGCCCTTGGAGCTAGGGTTAGGGTTACTATGGGTAGGGCACTTGGAGCTAGGGTTAGGGTTCCTATGTGTAGGGCTTCCCGCCCTATGGCTAGGGTTCTTATGGGTAGGGCACTTGGAGCTAGGGTTAGGGTTGCTATGGGTAGGGCACTTGGAGCTAGGGTTAGGGTGCCTATGAGTAGGGCCCTTGGAGCTCGGGTTAAGGTTCCTATGGGTAGGGCTTCCCTCCCTAGGGTTAGGGTTCCTATGGGTAGGGCACTTGGAGCTAGGGTTAGGTTTCCTATGGGTAGGGCACTTGGAGCTAGGGTTAGGTTTCCTATGGGTAGGGCACTTGGAGCTAGGGTTAGGGTTCCTATGGGTAGGGCTTCCGGCCCTAATGTTAGGGTTCCTATGGGTAGGGCACTTGTGCTTGGGTTAGTGCTCCTATGGGTAGAGCTTGCAGCCCTAGGGTTTGGCTTCCTATGGGTACGGCCCTAGGAGCTAGGGTTAGGGTTGCTAGAGGTAGGGGACGTGGAGCTACGGTTAGGGTTGCTATGGGTAGGGCACTTGGAGCTAGCGTTAGGGTTCCTATGGGTAGGGCACTTGGAGCTAGGGTGCGGGTTCCTATGGGTAGGGCTTCCAGCCCTAGGGTTAGGGTTCCTATGGGTAGGGCCCTTAGAGCTAGTGTTATGGTTCCTATGGGTAATGCTTCCCGCCCTAGGGTTAGGGTTCCTATGGGTAGGGCCCTTGGAGCTAGGGTTAGGTTTCCTATGGGTAGGGCCCTTAGAGCTAGGGTTAGGGTTCTTATGGGGAGGGCACTTGGAGCTAGGGTTAGGGTTCCTATGGGTAGGGCTTCCCGTCCTAGGGTTCGGGTTCCTATGGGTTGAGCCCTTGGAGCTAGGGTTAGGGTTCCTATGGGTAGGGCTTCCCGCCCTAGGGTTAGGGTTCCTATGGGTAGGGCCCTTTTACCTAGGGTTAGGGTTCCTATGGGTAGGGCACTTGGAGCAAGGGTTAGGGTTCCTATGGGTAGGGCTTCCCATCCTAGGTTTAGGCCTCCTATGGGTACGGCACTTGGAGCTAGGGTTAGGGTTCCTATGGTTAGGGCTTCCCGCCCTAGGGTTGGGTTTCCTAAGGGTAGGGCACTTGGAGCTAGTGTTAGGGTTCCTATGGGTAGGGCACTTAGAGCTAGGGTTAGGGTTCCTATAGGTAGGTCTTCCCACCCTAGGGTTAGGGTTCCTGTTTGTAAGGCACTTAGAACTAGGGTTAGGGTGCCTATGGGTAGGGCACTTGGAGCTAGGGTTAGAGTGGCTATGAGTAGGGCCCTTGGAGCTAGTGTTAGGGTTCCTATGGGTAGGGCTTCCCGCTCTAGGGTTAGGGTGCCTATGAGGAGGGCCCTTGGAGCTAGGGTTAGGGTTCCTATGGGTAGGGCTTCCCACCCTAGGGTTAGGGTTCCTATGGGAGGGCCCTTGGAGCTAGGGTTAGGGTTCCTATGGGTAGGGCTTCCCGCCCTAGGGTTAGGGTTCCTATGGGTAGGGCCCTTGGAGCTAGGATTAGGGTTCTTATGGGTGGGGCACTTGGAGCTAGGGTTAGGGTTCCTATAGGTAGGGCTTCCCGCCGTACGGTTAGGTTTCCTATGGGTAGGGCCCTTGGAGCTAGGGTTAGGGTTCCTATGGGTAGGGCTTCCCGTCCTAGGGTTCGGGTTCCTATGGGTTGTGCCCTTGGAGCTAGGGTTAGGGTTCCTATGGGTAGGGCTTCCCGCCCTAGGGTTAGGGTTCTTATGGGTAGGGCACTTGGAGCTAGGGTTAGGGTTGCTATGGATAGGGTACTTGGCGCTACGGTTAGGGTTCCTTTGGGTACGGCACTTGGAGCTAGGGTTAGGGTTCCTAGGGGTAGGGCTTCCCTCCCTAGGGTTAGGGTTCCTATGGGTAGGGCTCTTGGAGCTAGGGTTAGGGTTCCTATGTGTAGGGCTTCCCATCCTAGGTTTCGGGTTCCTATGGGTTGGGCCCTTGGAGCTACGGTTAGGGTTCCTATGGGTAGGGCTTCCCGCCCTAGGGTTAGGGTTCCTATGGGTATGGCCCTTTTACCTAGGGTTAGGGTTCCTATGAGTAGGGCACTTGGCGCTACGGTTAGGGTTCCTTTGGGTAGGGCACTTGGAGCTAGGGTTAGGGTTCCTATGGGTATGGCTTCCCTCCCTAGGGTTAGGGTTCCTATGGGTAGGGCACTTGGAGCTAGGGTTAGGGTTCCTACGGGTAGGGCAGTTGGAGCTAGCGTTAGGGTTCCTATGGGTAGGGCACTTGGAGCTAGGGTTAGGTTTCCTATGGGTAGGGCTTCCCGCCCTAGGGTGAGGTTTCCTATGGGTAGGTCATTTGGAGCTAGTGTTAGGGTTCCTATGCGTAGGGCTTCCCTCCCTAGGGTTAGGCTTCCTAGGGGTTGGGTACTTGGAGCTAGGGTTAGGGTTCCTATGGGTAGGGCCCTTGGAGCTAGGGTTAGGGTTCTTATGGGTGGGGCACTTGGAGCTAGGGTTAGGGTTCCTATGGGTAGGGCTTCCCGTCCTAGGGTTCGGGTTCCTATGGGTTGTGCCCTTTGAGCTAGGGTTAGGGTTCCTATGAGTAGGGCACTTGGAGCTAGGGTTAGGGTTCCTGTGGGTAGGGCTTCCCGCCCTAATGTTAGGGTTCCTATGGGTAGGGCCCTTGGAGCTAGGGTTAGGGTTGCTAGATGTAGGGCACGTGTAGATACGGTTAGGGTTGCTATGGGTAGGGCACTTAGAGCTAGGGTTAGGGTTCCTATAGGTAGGGCTTCCCTCCCTTGGTTTAGGCTTCCTATGGATAGGGCCCTTGGAGCTAGGGTTAGAGTTCCTATGGGTAGGGCACTTGGAGCTAGGGTTAGGGTTCCCATGGGTAGGGCTTCCCGCCCTAGGGTTAGGGATCCTATGGGTAGGGCACTTGGAGCTAGTGTTAGGGTTCCTATGGGTAATGCTTCCCGCCCTAGGTTTAGGGTTCCTATGGGTAGGGCCCTTGGAGCTAGGGTTAGGGTTCCTATGGGTAGGGCTTCCCGCCCTAGGGTTAGGGTTCCTATGGGTAGGGCCCTTAGATCTAGGGTTAGGGTTCTTATGGGTAGGGCACTTGGAGCTAGGGTTAGGGTTCCTAGGGGTAGGGCTTCCCGCCCTAGGGTTAGGATTCCTATGGGTAGGGCCCTTGGAGCTAGGGTTAGGGTTCCTATGGGTTGGGCTTCCTATCCTAGGGTTCGGGTTCCTATGGGTTGGGCCCTTGGAGCTAGGGTTAGGTTTCCTATGGGTAGGGATTCCCGCCCTAGGGTTAGTGTTCCTATGGGTAGGGCCCTTTTACCTAGGGTTAGGGTTCCTATGGGTAGGGCACTTGGAGCTAGGGTTAGGGTTCCTATGGGAAGGGCACTTGGCGCTACGGTTAGGGTTCCTTTGGGTAGGGCACTTGGAGCTAGGTTTAGGGTGCCTATGAGTAGGGCGCTTAGAGCTAGGGTTAGTGTTCCTATGGGTATGGCTTCCCTCCCTAGGGTTAGGGTTCCTATGGGTAGGGAACTTGGAGCTAGGGTTAGGGTTCCTACGGGTAGGGCACTTGGAGCTAGCGTTAGGGTTCCTATGGGTAGTGCAGTTGGAGCTAGGGTTAGGGTTCCTATGGGTAGGGCACTTGGAGCTAGGGTTAGGGTTCCTATAGGTAGGGCTTCCCGCCGTACGGTTAGGTTTCCTATGGGTAGGGCCCTTGGAGCTAGGGTTAGGGTTCCTATGGGTAGGGCTTCCCGTCCTAGGATTCGGGTTCCTATGGGTTGTGCCCTTGGAGCTAGGGTTAGGGTTCCAATGGGTAGGGCACTTGGAGCTAGGGTTAGGGTTCCTATGTGTAGGGCTTCCCGCCCTAGGGTCAGGGTTCTTATGGGTAGGGCACTTGGAGCTAGGGTTAGGGTTGCTATGGATAGGGCACTTGGCGCTACGGTTAGGGTTCCTTTGGGTAGGGCACTTGGAGCTAGGGTTAGGGTTCCTAGGGGTAGGGCTTCCCGCCCTAGGGTTAGGGTTCCTATGGGTGGGGCACTTGGAGCTAGTGTTACGGTTCCTATGGGTAGGGATTCCCGTCCTAGGGTTCGGGTTCCTATGGGTTGTGCCCTTGGAGCTAGGGTTAGGGTTCCTATGAGTAGGGCACTTGGAGCTAGGGTTAGGGTTCTGTGGGTAGGGCTTCCCTCCCTAATGTTAGGGTTCCTATGGGTAGGGCACTTGGAGCTAGGGTTAGGGTTCCTATGGGTAGGGCACTTGGAGCTAGGGTTAGGGTTCCTATAGGTAGGGCTTCCCGCCGTACGGTTAGGTTTCCTATGGGTAGGGCCCTTGGAGCTAGGGTTAGGGTTCCTATGGGTAGGGCTTCCCGTCCTAGGATTCGGGTTCCTATGGGTTGTGCCCTTGGAGCTAGGGTTAGGGTTCCAATGGGTAGGGCACTTGGATCTAGGGTTAGGGTTCCTATGTGTAGGGCTTCCCGCCCTAGGGTTAGGGTTCTTATGGGTAGGGCACTTGGAGCTAGGGTTAGGGTTGCTATGGATAGGGCACTTGGCGCTACGGTTAGGGTTCCTTTGGGTAGGGCACTTGGAGCTAGGGTTAGGGTTCCTAGGGGTAGGGCTTCCCGCCCTAGGGTTAGGGTTCCTATGGGTAGGGCTCTTGGAGCTAGGGTTAGGGTTCCTATGGGTAGGGCTTCCCATCCTAGGTTTCGGGTTCCTATGGGTTGGGCCCTTGGAGCTAGGGTTAGGGTTCCTATGGGTAGGGCTTCCCGCCCTAGGGTTAGGGTTCCTATGGGTAGGACCCTTTTACCTATGGTTAGCGTTCCTATGAGTAGGGCACTTGGAGCTAGGGTTAGGGTTCCTATGGGTAGGGCACTTGGCGCTACGGTTAGGGTTCCTTTGGGTAGGGCACTTGGAGCTAGGGTTAGGGTGCCTATGAGTAGGGCCCTTGGAGCTAGGGTTAGGGTTCCTATGGGTATGGCTTCCCTCCCTAGGGTTAGGGTTCCTATGGGTAGGGCACTTGGAGCTAGGGTTAGGGTTCCTACGGGTAGGGCACTTGGAGCTAGCGTTAGGGTTCCTATGGGTAGGGCACTTGGAGCTAGGGTTAGGTTTCCTATGGGTAGGGCTTCCTGCCCTAGGGTGAGGTTTCCTATGGGTAGGTCATTTGGAGCTAGTGTTAGGGTTCCTATGGGTAGGGCTTCCCTCCCTAGGGTTTGGCTTCCTATGGGTTGGGCACTTGGAGCTAGGGTTAGGGTTCTTATGGGTGGGGCACTTGGAGCTAGTGTTAGGGTTCCTATGGGTAGGGATTCCCGTCCTAGGGTTCGGGTTCCTATGGGTTGTGCCCTTGGAGCTAGGGTTAGGGTTCCTATGAGTAGGGCACTTGGAGCTAGGGTTAGGGTTCCTGTGGGTAGGGCTTCCCTCCCTAATGTTAGGGTTCCTATGGGTAGGGCACTTGTGCTTGCGTTAGGGTTCCTATGGGTAGAGCTTCCAGCACTAGGGTTTGGCTTCCTATGGGTAGGGCCCTTGGAGCTAGGGTTAGGGTTCCGATAGGTAGGGCTTCCCTCCCTTGGTTTAGGCTTCCTATGGGTAGGGCCCTTGGAGCTAGGGTTAGAGTTCCTATGGGTAGGGCACTTGGAGCTAGGGTTAGGGTTCCTATGGGTAGGGCTTCCCGCCCTAGAGTTAGGGATCCTATGGGTAGGGCACTTGGAGCTAGGGTTAGGGTTCCTATGGGTAATGCTTCCCGCCCTAGGGTTAGGGTTCCTATGGGAAGGGCCCTTGGAGCTAGGGTTAGGGTTCCTATGGGTAGGGCTTCCCGCCCTAGGGTTAGGGTTCCTATGGGTAGGGCCCTTAGAGCTAGGGTTAGGGTTCTTATGGGTAGGGCACTTGGAGCTAGGGTTAGGGTTCCTAGGGGTAGGGCTTCCCGCCCTAGGGTTAGGGTTCCTATGGGTAGGGCCCTTGGAGCTAGGGTTAGGGTTCATATGGGTAGGGCTTCCTATCCTAGGGTTCGGGTTCCTATGGGTTGGGCCCTTGGAGCTAGGGTTAGGTTTCCTATGGGTAGGGATTCCCGCCCTAGGGTTAGGGTTCCTATGGGTAGGGCCCTTTTACCTAGGGTTAGGGTTCCTATGAGTAGGGCACTTGTAGCTAGGGTTAGGGTTCCTATGGATAGGGCACTTGGCGCTACGGTTAGGGTTCCTTTGGGTAGGGCACTTGGAGCTAGGGTTAAGGTTCCTAGGGGTAGGGCTTCCCGCCCTAGGGTTAGGGTTCCTATGGGTAGGGCTCTTGGATCTAGGGTTAGGGTTCCTATGGGTAGGGCTTAACATCCTAGGTTTCGGGTTCCTATGGGTTGGGCCCTTGGAGCTAGGGTTAGGGTTCCTATGGGTAGGGCTTCCCGCCCTAGGGTTAGGGTTCCTATGGGTAGGGCCCTTTTACCTATCGTTATGGTTCCTATGAGTAGGGCACTTGGAGCTAGGGTTAGGGTTCCTATGGGTAGGGCACTTGGCGCTACGGTTAGGGTTCCTTTGGGTAAGGCACTTGGAGCTAGGGTTAGGGTGCCTATGAGTAGGGCCCTTGGAGCTAGGATTAGGGTTCCTATGGGTATGGCTTCCCTCCCTAGGGTTAGGGTTCTTATGGGTAGGGCACTTTGAGCTAGGGTTAGGGTTCCTACGGGTAGGGCACTTGGAGCTAGCGTTAGGGTTCCTATGGGTTGGGCACTTGGAGCTAGGGTTAGGTTTCCTATGGGTAGGGCTTCCTGCCCTAGGGTGAGGTTTCCTATGGGTAGGTCATTTGGAGCTAGTGTTAGGGTTCCTATGGGTAGGGCTTCCCTCCCTAGGGTTTGGCTTCCTATGGGTTGGGCACTTGGAGCTAGGGTTAGGGTTCTTATGGGTGGGGCACTTGGAGCTAGGGTTAGGGTTCCTATGGGTAGGGATTCCCGTCCTAGGGTTCGGGTTCCTATGGGTTGTGCCCTTGGAGCTAGGGTTAGGGTTCCTATGAGTAGGGCACTTGGAGCTAGGGTTAGGGTTCCTGTGGGTAGGGCTTCCCGCCCTAATGTTAGGGTTCCTATGGGTAGGGCACTTGTGCTTGCGTTAGGGTTCCTATGGGTAGAGCGTCCAGAACTAGGGTTTGGCTTCCTATGGGTAGGGCCCTTGGAGCTAGGGTTAGGGTTGCTAGATGTAGGGCACGTGGAGATACTGTTAGGGTTGCTATGGGTAGGGCACTTGGAGCTAGGGTGAGGGTTCCTATAGGTAGGGCTTCCCTCCCTTGGTTTAGGCTTCCTATGGGTAGGGCCCTTGGAGCCAGGGTTAGAGTTCCTATGGGTAGGGCACTTGGAGCTAGGGTTAGGGTTCCTATGGGTAGGGCTTCCCGCCCTAGGGTTAGGGATCCTATGGGTAGGGCACTTGGAGCTAGTGTTAGGGTTCCTATGGGTAATGCTTCCCGCCCTAGGGTTAGGGTTCCTATGGGTAGGGCACTTGGAGCTTGGGTTATGGTTCCTATAGGTAGGGTACTTGGAGCTAGGTTTAGGGTTCCTATGGGTAGGGCACTTGGATCTAGGGTTAGGGTTCCTATGGGTAGGGCACTTGGAGCTAGGGTTAGGGTTCCTATGGGTAGGGCTTCGAGCCCTAGGGTTAGGGTTCCTATCGGTAGGGTACTTGGGCTTGGGTTAGTGTTCCTATGGGTAGGGCACTTGGAGCTAGGGTTAGGGTTCCTATGTGTTGTGCACTAGGAGCTAGTGTAAGGGTTCCTGTGGGTAGGGCTTCCCGCCCTAATGTTAGGGTTCCTATGGGTAGGGCACTTGTGCTTGGGTTAGGTTTCCTATGGGTAGGGCTTCCAGCCATGGGCTTTGGCTTCCTATGGGTAGGACAATTGGAGCCAGTGTTAGGGTTGCTATAGGTCGGGCACGTGGAGCTATGGTTAGGGTAGCTATGGGCAGGGAACTTGGAGCTAGGATTAGGGTGCCTATGGGTAGGGCACTTGGAGCTAGGGATAGGGTGCCTAAGTGTATGGCCCTTGGAGCTAGGGTTAGGGTGCCAATGGGTAGGGCTTCCCGGCCTAGGGTTAGGGTTCCTATGGGTAGGGCCCTTGGAGCTAGGGTTACTGTTCCTATGGGTAGGGCTTCCCGCCCTAGGGTTAGGGTTCTTATGGGTAGGGCTTCCCGCCGTAGGGTTAGGGTTCCTATGGGTAGGGCCCTTGGAGCTAGGGTTAGGGTTCTTATGGGTGGGTCACTTGGAGCTAGGGTTAAGGTTCCTATGGGTAGGGCTTCCCTCCCTAGGGTTAGGGTTACTATGGGTAGGGCTCTTGGAGCTAGAGTTAGGGTTCCTATTGGTAGGGCACTTGGAGCTAGGTTAGGGTTCCAATGGGTAGGGCACTTGGAGCTAGGGTTAGGGTTCCTATGGGTAGGGCCCTTGGAGCTAGGGTTAGGGTTCCTATGGGTAGGGCCCTTGGAGCTAGGGTTAGGGTTCCTATGGGTAGGGCACGTGGAGCTATGGTTAGGGTTGCTATGGGTAGGGCACTTGGAGCTAGGGTTAGGATTCCTATAGGTTGGGCTCCCACCCTAGGTTTAGGCCTCCTATGGGTAGGGCCCTAGGAGCTAGGGTTAGGGTTCCTAGAAGTAGGGTACGTGGAGCTACGGTTAGGGTTGCTATGGGTAGGGCACTTGGAGCTAGGGTTAGGGTTCCTATGGGTAGGGCACTTGGAGCTAGGGTTAGGTTTGCTAAAGGTAGGGCACTTGGAGCTAGGGTTAGGGTTGCTATGGGTAGGGCACTTAGAGCTAGGGTTAGGGTTCCTATAGGTAGGGCTTCCCGCCCTAGGTTTAGGCTTCCTATGGGTTGGGCACTTGGAACTAGGGTTAGGGTTCCTATGGGTAGGGATTCCCGCCCTAGGTTTAGGCTTCCTATGGGTTGGGCACTTGGAGCTAGGGTTAGGGTTCCTATTTGTAGGGCACTTGGAGCTAGGGTTAGGGTTCCTATGGGTAGGGCACTTGGAGCTAGGGTTAGGGTTCCTATGGGTAGGGCTTCCCGCCCTAGGGTTAGTGTTACTATGGGTAGGGGCCTTGGAGCTCGGTTTAGGGTTCCTATGGGTAGGGCTTCCCGCCCTAGGGTTAGGGTTCCTATGTGTAGGGCACTTGGAGCTTGGGTTAGGGTTCCTATAGGTAGGGCACTTGGAGCTCGGGTTAGGGTTCCTATGGGTAGGGCACTTGGATCTAGGGTTAGGGTTCCTATGGGTAGGGCACTTGGAGCTAGGGTTACGGTTCCTATGGGTAGGGCTTCCCGCCCTAGGGTTAGGGTTCCTATCGGTAGGGTACTTGGGCTTGGGTTAGGGTTCCTATGGGTAGGGCACTTGGAGCTAGGGTTAGGGTTCCTATGAGTAGGGCACTTGGGGCTAGTGTTAGGCTTCCTGTGGGTAGGGCTTCCGCCCTAATGTTTGGGTTCCTATGGGTAGGGCACTTGTTATTGGGTTAGGGTTCCTATGGGTAGGGCTTCCAGCCCTAGGGTTTGGCTTCCTATGGGTAGGGCAATTGGAGCCAGGGTTAGGGTTGCTATAGGTAGGGCACATGGAGCTATGGTTAGGGTTGCTATGGGTAGGGCACTTGGAGCTAGGGTTAGGGTTCCTATAGGTAGGGCTCCCACCCTAGGTTTAGGCCTCCTATGGGTACGGCACTTGGAGCTAGGGTTAGGGTTCCTATGGTTAGGGCTTCCCGCCCTAGGGTTAGGTTTCCTAAGGGTCGGACACTTGGAGCTAGTGTTAGGGTTCCTATGGTTAAGGCTTCCCTCCCTAGGGTTAGGGTTCTATGGGTAGGGCACTTAGAGCTACGGTTAGGGTTCCTATAGGTAGGTCTTCCCACCCTAGAGTTAGGGTTCCTGTGGGTAGGGCACTTGGATTTAGGGTTAGGCTGCCTATGTGTAGGGCCCTTGGAGCTAGGGTTAGGGTTCCTATGGGTAGGGCTTCCCGCCCTAGGGTTCGGGTTCCTATGGGTTGGGCCTTTGGAGCGAGGGTTAGGGTAGCTATGTGTAGGGCTTCCCGCCCTAGGGTTAGGGTTCCTATGGGTAGGGCCCTTTTACCTAGGGTTAGGGTTCCTATGGGTAGGGCACGTGGAGCTATGGTTAGGGTTGCTATGGGTAGGGCACTTGGAGCTAGGGTTAGGGTTCCTATAGGTAGGGCTTCCACCCTAGGTTTAGGCCTCCTATGGGTAGGGCCCTAGGAGCTAGGGTTAGGGTTGCTAGAGGTAGGGCAAGTGGAGCTATGGTTAGGGTTGCTATGGGTAGGGCACTTGGAGCTAGTGTTAGGGTTCCTATAGGTAGGGCTCCCACCCTAGGTTTATGCCTCCTATGGGTACGGCACTTGGAGCTAGGGTTAGGGTTCCTATAGGTAGGGCTCCCACCCTAGGTTTAGGCCTCCTATGGGTAGGGCCCTAGGAGCTAGGGTTAGGGTTGCTAGAGGTAGGGCACGTGGAGCTACGGTTAGGGTTGCTATGGGTAGGGCACTTGGAGCTAGGGTTAGGGTTCCTATGAGTAGGGCACTTGGAGCTAGTGTTAGGCTTCCTGTGGGTAGGGCTTCCGCCCTAATGTTTGGGTTCCTATGGGTAGGGCACTTGTTATTGGGTTAGGGTTCCTATGGGTAGGGCTTCCAGCCCTAGGGTTTGGCTTCCTATGGGTAGGGCAATTGGAGCCAGGGTTAGGGTTGCTATAGGTAGGGCACGTGGAGCTATGGTTAGGGTTGCTATGGGTAGGGCACTTGGAGCTAGGGTTAGGGTTCCTATAGGTAGGGCTCCCACCCTAGGTTTAGGCCTCCTATGGGTACGGCACTTGGAGCTAGGGTTAGGGTTCCTATGGTTAGGGCTTCCCGCCCTAGGGTTAGATTTCCTAAGGGTAGGACACTTGGAGCTAGTGTTAGGGTTCCTATGGTTAGGGCTTCCCGCCCTAGGGTTAGGGTTCTATGGGTAGGGCACTTAGAGCTACGGTTAGGGTTCCTATAGGTAGGTCTTCCGACCCTTGAGTTAGGGTTCCTGTGGGTAGGGCACTTGGAGCTAGGGTTAGGCTGCCTATGGGTAGGGCCCTTGGAGCTAGGGTTAGGGTTCCTATGGGTAGGGCTTCCCGCCCTAGGGTTCGGGTTCCTATGGGTTGGGCCTTTGGAGCTAGGGTTAGGGTAGCTATGGGTAGGGCTACCCGCCCTATCGTGAGGTTTCCTATGGGTAGGGCTTTTGGAGCTAGTGTTAGGGTTCCTATGGGTAGGGCTTCCCTCCCTAGTGTTAGGGTTTCTTTGGGTAGGGCACTTGGAGCTAGGGTTAGGGTGCCTATGAGTAGGGCCCTTGGAGCTAGCGTTAGGGTTCCTATGGGTAGGGCACTTGGAGCTAGGGTCAGGTTTCCTATGGGTAGGGCTTCCCGCCCTATCGTGAGGTTTCCTATGGGTAGGGCTTTTGGAGCTAGTGTTAGGGTTCCTATGGGTAGGGCTTCCCTCCCTAGGTTTAGGCTTCATATCGGTTGGGCACTTGGAGCTAGGGTTAGGGTTCCTATGGGTAGGGCTTCCCGCCCTAGGGTGAGGTTTCCTATGGTTAGGGCATTTGGTGCTAGTGTTAGGGTTCCTATGGGTAGGGCTTCCCACCCTAGGGTTAGGGTTCCTGTGGGTAGGGCACTTGGAGCTAGGGTTAGGATTCCTACGGATAGGGCACTTGGAGGTAGCGTTAGGGTTCCTATGGGTAGGGCACTTGGAGCTTGGGTTAGGGTTGCTATAGGTAGGGCACTTGGAGCTAGGGTTAGGGTTGCTATGGGTAGGGCACTTAGAGCTAGGGTTAGGGTTCCTATAGGTAGGGCTTCCCGCCCTAGGTTTAGGCTTCCTATTGGTTGGGCACTTGGAGCTAGGGTTAGGGTTCCTATGGGTAGGGCTTCCCGCCCTAGGTTTAGGCTTCCTATGGGTTGGGCACTTGGAGCTAAGGTTAGGGTTCCTATTTGTAGGGCACTTGGAGCTAGGGTTAGGGTTCCTATGGCTAGGGCACTTGGAGCTAGGGTTAGGGTTCCTATGGGTAGTGCTTCCCGCCCTAGGGTTTGGGTTACTATGGGTAGGGGCCTTGGAGCTCGGTTTAGGGTTCCTATGGGTAGGGCTTCCCGCCCTAGGGTTAGGGTTCCTATGGGTAGGGCACTTGGATCTAGGGTTAGGGTTCCTATGGGTAGGGCACTTGGAGCTAGGGTTAGGGTTCCTATGGGTAGGGCTTCCCGCCCTAGGGTTAGGGTTCCTATCGGTAGGGTACTTGGGCTTGGGTTATGGTTCCTATGGGTAGGGCTCTTGGAGCTAGGGTTAGGGTTCCTATGAGTAGGGCACTTGGAGCTAGTGTTAGGCTTTCTGTGGGTAGGGCTTCCCGCCCTAATGTTAGGGTTCCTATGGGTAGGGCACTTGTGATTGGGTTAGGGTTCCTATGGGTAGGGCTTCCAGCCCTAGGGTTTGGCTTCCTATGGGTAGGGCAATTGGAGCCAGGGTTAGGGTTGCTATAGGTAGGGCACGTGGAGCTATGGTTAGGGTTGCTATGGGTAGGGCACTTGGAGCTAGGGTTAGGGTTCTTATAGGTAGGGCTCCCACCCTAGGTTTAGGCCTCCTATGGGTACGGCACTTGGAGCTAGGGTTAGGGTTCCTATGGTTAGGGCTTCCCGCCCTAGGGTTAGGTTTCCTAAGGGTAGGACACTTGGAGCTAGTGTTAGGGTTCCTATGGGTAGGGCTTCCCGCCCTAGGGTTAGGGTTCCTATGGGTAGGGCACTTGGAGCTAGGGTTAGGGTTCCTATAGGTAGGGCACTTGGATCTAGGGTTAGGGTTCCTATGGGTAGGGCACTTGGAGCTAGGGTTAGGGTTCCTATGGGTAGGGCTTCCCGCCCTAGGGTTAGGGTTCCTATCGGTAGGGTACTTGGGCTTGGGTTAGGGTTCCTATGGGTAGGGCACTTCGAGTTAGGGTTAGGGTTCCTATGAGTAGGGCACTTGGAGCTAGTGTTAGGCTTCCTGTGGGTAGGGCTTCCCGCCCTAATGTTAGGGTTCCTATGGGTAGGGCACTTGTGATTGGGTTAGGGTTCCTATGGGTACGGCTTCCAGCCCTAGGGTTTGGCTTCCTATGGGTAGGGCAATTGGAGCCAGGGTTAGGGTTGCTATAGGTTGGGCACGTGGAGCTATGGTTAGGGTTGCTATGGGTAGGGCACTTGGAGCTAGGGTTAGGGTTCCTATAGGTAGGGCTCCCACCCTAGGTTTAGGCCTCCTATGGGTACGGCACTTGGAGCTAGGGTTAGGGTTCCTATGGGTAGGGCTTCCCGCACTACGGTTAGGGTTCTATGGGTAGGGCACTTAGAGCTACGGTTAGGGTTCCTATAGGTAGGTCTTCCCACCCTAGAGTTAGGGTTCCTGTGGGTCGGACACTTGGAGCTAGGGTTAGGGTGCCTATGTGTAGGGCCCTTGGAGCTAGGGTTAGGATTCCTATGGGTTCGGCTTCCCGCCCTAGGGTTAGGGTTCCTATCGGTAGGGTACTTGGGCTTGGGTTAGGCTTCCTATGGGTAGGGCACTTGGAGCTAGGGTTATGGTTCCTATGAGTAGGGCACTTGGAGCTAGTGTTAGGCTTCCTGTGGGTAGGACTTCCCGCCCTAATGTTAGGGTTCCTATGGGTAGGGCACTTGTGATTGGGTTAGGGTTCCTATGGTTAGGGCTTCCAGCCCTAGGATTTGGCTTCCTATGGGTAGGGCAATTGGAGCCAGGGTTAGGGTTGCTATAGGTAGGGCACGTGGAGCTATGGTTAGGGTTGCTATGGTTAGGGCACTTGGAGCTAGGGTTAGGGTTCCTATAGGTAGGGCTCCCACCCTAGGTTTAGGCCACCTATGGGTACGGCAATTGGAGCTAGGGTTAGGGTTCCTATGGGTAGGGCTTCCCGCACTAGGGTTAGGGTTCTATGGGTAGGGCACTTAGAGCTAGAGTTAGGATTCCTATGGGTAGGGCTTCCCTTCCTAGGGTTCGGGTTCCTATGGGTTGGGCCTTTGGAGCTAGGGTTAGGGTAGCTATGGGTAGGGCTTCCTGCCCTAGGGTTAGGGTTCCTATGGGTAGGGCCCTTTTACCTAGGGTTATGGTTCCTATGGGTAGGGCACTTGGGGCTAGGGTTAGGGTTCCTATGGGTAGGGCACTTGGAGCTAGGGTTAGGGTTCCTATAGGTAGGGCACTTTGCGCTACGGTTAGGGTTCCTTTGGGTAGGGCACTTGGCGCTACAGTTAGGGTTTCTTTGGGTAGGGCAGTTGGAGCTAGGGTTAGGGTTCCTATGGGTATGGCTTCCCTCCCTAGTGTTAGGGTTCCTATGGGTAGGGCACTTGGAGCTAGGGTTAAGGTTCCTACGGGTAGGGCACTTGGAGCTAGCGTTAGGGTTCCTATGGGTAGGGCACTTGGAGCTAGGGTTTGGTTTCCTATGGGTAGGGCTTCCCGCCCTATCGTGAGGTTTCCTATGGGTAGGGCATTTGGAGCTAGTGTTAGGGTTCCTATGGGTAGGGCTTCCCTCCCTAGGTTTAGGCTTCATATCGGTTGGGCACTTGGAGCTAGGGTTAGGGTTCCTATGGGTAGGGCTTCCCGCCCTAGGGTGAGGTTTCCTATGGGTAGGGCATTTGGTGCTATTGTTAGGGTTCCTATGGGTAGGGCTTCACGCCCTAGGATTAGGGTTCCTGTGGGTAGGGCACTTGGAGCTAGGGTTAGGGTTCCTACGGGTAGGGCACTTGGAGCTAGCGTTAGGGTTCCTATGGGTAGGGCACTTTGAGCTAGGGTTAGGGTTGCTATAGGTAAGGCACTTGGAGCTAGGGTTAGGGTTGCTATGGGTAGGGCACTTAGAGCTAGGTTAGGGTTCCTATAGGTAGGGCTTCCCGCCCTAAGTTTAGGCTTCCTATGGGTTGGGCACTTGGAGCTAGGGTTAGGGTTCCTATGGGTAGGGCACTTGGACCTAGGTTTAGGGTTCCTATGGGTAGGGCACTTGGAGCTAGGGTTAGGGTTCCTATGGGTAGGGCTTCCCGCCCTAGGGTTAGGGTTCCTATCGGTAGGGTACTTGGGCTTGGGTTAGGTTTCCTATCGGTAGGGCACTTGGAGCTAGGGTTAGGCTTCCTGTGGGTAGGGCTTCCCCCGCTAATGTTAGGGTTCCTATTGGTAGGGCACTTGTGATTGGGTTAGGGTTCCTATGGGTAGGGCTTCCAGCCCTAGGGTTTGTCTTCCTATGGGTAGCGCAATTGGAGCCAGGGTTAGGGTTGCTATAGGTAGGGCACTTGGAGCTATGGTTAGGGTTGCTATGGGTAGGGCACTTGGAGCTAGGGTTAGGCTTCCTATAGGTAGGGCTCCCACCCTAGGTTTAGGCCTCCTATGGGTACAGCACTTGGAGCTAGGGTTAGGGTTCCTATGGTTAGGGCTTCCCGCCCTAGGGTTAGGTTTCCTAAGGGTAGGACACTTGGAGCTAGTGTTAGGGTTCCTATGGGTACGGCTTCCCGCCCTAGGGTAAGGGTTCTATGGGTAGGGCACTTAGAGCTACGGTTAGGGTTCCTATAGGTAGGTCTTCCCACCCTAGAGTTAGGGTTCCTGTGGGTAGGGCACTTGGAGCTAGGGTTAGGGTGCCTATGGGTAGGGCACTTGGAGCTAGGGTTAGGGTGCCTATGAGTAGGGCCCTTAGAGCTAGGGTTAGGGTGCCTATGGGTAGGGCAGGAACAGGATATAGTAATGATGTATGGATTTGCTCCCAGTCTCAGGGACAGTCCTGGGCCTTCAAACCCTGTCCTGGGGGCCAGTTCTCCCAGGCAATACCCGAGGACTGTGTGGCAAGCAGTGGCCCATTCTCACAGTCCCTGTGAATTGCCTCTCTCCCAGCAGCCAGCTTTGCCTCTCCACAACCCCCAGAAATGCAAACAGCTGTAGAAACAACTGGGGGCAGGGGTGGAACTCAGAGCTACTGGCAGAAAAGCAGCTTGCAGGGAGTGGGGGCAGGGGGCTGGAGGGATACGTCCCGCTCCTACCCCTCTTCCCCAAGGCCCCGCTCCTGCCTCCCTTCCCCACCTCCTTACCGGTCTGAGCCGCTAGGGTGCTGGGGCTGCTCTTTTCCCCTCCCTCGCAAGGGCCATTGGCGGCAGGGAGGGAGAGGATGCGGGACTCCATGCAGCACGCTGGGGGAAGAGGCGGGGGTGGGAGAAGCTTGCTGCTGGCGGAGCCTGCTGTACAGCAGCAGCCGGCAGGAGTAAGCTTGCTTCTGCCCCCTGCCCCTGCCAGAGAGAGTGATAGGCGGGAGGCAGAGAAGAGCGGGCTGGGTCAGGCAGGATTTTTAACGGCACTCTGCCGCCTGCCAGGGTCCGGCTCAGCCCGCCGCCGGGGTTCGGCAGCAGGCTGAGCTGGACCATGCCATTAAAAATCAGCTCGCGTGCCGTCTTTGGGATGCGTGCCATAGGCTGCCGATCCTGCTACACACGCAAAGCAGAGAGGCCAAGTAGAAAGGGGAGAAGAGAAGGAGGAAAAGCCCAGGGGAGGAGGGTGGGAGCAGACTAGTGGAAGAGGGAAATGTGTGGGGCAGGTGAGGAGAGGAAGCTCCGGTAGGGAGCACAAGGCTGTAATGCCAAGTGCCACAGAACAAAAATTGTGAGGTTAAAAAACCATCCAGTCCCATTTTTCCATCCGTCTTTGGACTTTAGAACCCCCCTCTACTCCTCTGCCAGAGTGGGGGTGAGAATTGCAGGCTGAAAAGTCACCATTTAATGACCCAAACTCCACGACTCCCCCAGCTGCTCAGATGGAGACTGCACTTCCCTCCCCTCACCTGTGAGACGGGGAACTGCCGTCCATTGCCCACCACTGCCTTACCTGTCCCCTTCTGGTTCAGTTCCTATGACAGATGAAGGGCTGGTCAATGCAGCGTGGTTCACACTCACACACAGAACTTCTGTTACTGGTCAGGAGTGAGTTACAGATATTGGAGACCTTCACACTGACATCACCCATTCACATCTATTACAGGGTCACTGTAACACAACGGGAATGATTTAGCCATTTGCAAATAGCAACACTTCCCAGGCTTCCCCCACCCCACCCTGTCCCCTGCAACTTCTCTGCCTGACACTGGGAAGCACTGCCCCATTCTAGAACCCCCTCCCCATCTCTCCTTCGTGCCTGCCTGCTACCACTCCTGACCCCATCCCCTGCCTGCTCCAGACTCCATTCCCCTCCCCAATACTTCCTCCTGTCCCTCTGTTCCAAAATCCCTCCCCTACCTCACGTCCACCAGCACCAGACCCCCCCCCCATTCCATCCGCACTCCTCCATCATCCCAAACACTCCCTCATGTGTCCCTGCTCCAGGCTCCCTCCCATCCTCTGTGCCACATCCCTCGTGTCCTCACGCTCTTACTGCCCTGTTTCAGGCCCCCTCCCTCCTCGCCCTTCACATGATCACCCTTCCTCACCCCAGCTCCTCCTTCCCCTCTTTTTAGAGCCCCCTCTTCTCCTCATGCCTCCTTCTACCCCCCTCTGCTCTCTCCCTTCCCTTCTCTCAGTAGTTTGAGCATTGGCCTGCTAAACCCAGGGTTGTGAGTTCAATCCTTGAGGGGGCCATTTGGGGAACTGGGGTAAAAATCTGGGGATTGGCCCTGCTTTGAGCAGGGGGTTGGACTAGATGACCTCCTGAGGTCCCTTCCAACCTTAATATTCTATGATCTATGATCTATGATCTCCTCCTGCCCAATTCCTCACCCCCTCCTCACTTCTCGCTCCTGCCCCCCACTCTAGACCCCCTCCTCCCTCCACCTCCCCATGCAGACTCTCTTCTCTAGACCCTGTTCTCCTCCCCTCCCTCCTTCCCCCTGCTCAATAACCCCCTCCAGCCCCATGCTCCCTGTGCTCCCTCCAGACCACCCTGTGCTCCATCTCCATTCCTTCCTCCTGCCCCAATTTCAGATCCCTGTTCCCTCCCCTCCCTTCTGACTCTCTCTCCTGCCTCCTTGTTAACCTCCACTGCAAACAACCCTCTCCCTCCCACTTCTCCCTCCTGCCCCTGCTTTCCAACCTCCTTCCCGCCCCCCACTCCAGACCCACCTCCTCAGTCCTGCCCCTTCCTACCCCCCTTTCCAGACCCTTCTCCCCTCTGTCCCTCCAACCCCCTGCTACAGACTCTCTCTCCCTTCCCCACCCTCTTTCCTCCTCTTGCTCCAGAACCCCCTCCCCACCCCTCCCTCCGGCCGACTCATTGTCTTTACCCCATTCCCTTGCAACCCTTGAATCTGCCTCCTGTCCCCACAGTGCCCTGCTCCCCTCATCCTCCTTTCACAGCGTATCTGCTGCCCATCACGGTCCCTGGGTCCTCTCCAGCCCCTCAGCCATACAGAGACAGCCCTGTTCCCCGCGGGCTTTAGTGGGAAGTGGAAGCCAGCTTTACTCAGGGCAGCCTCACTCCCACACACTGACAGACTGTAAGGAGATGGTGGCATCTCGCTGGCTTCAGCTGCACTAACAATGACAGGAGATGGCACCATTTAGAATAAGGGAAACCCTGTGAGTTGGGGCCTTTCATTGTGTTCTCACGAGACAGGTAAAAACACCCCAAACCACCAGAGTGGGGATAAAATGGCGAGAGCTGCAGCACTGACAGCCCCGAGTGTGAGATCCTGAGATGGGATCAGATGGCACCATGAGGCAGCTCTGGGCATGTCCCAGTCTCATGGCTCTGGGCTCAGATCCCCTGCTGCTGGGTGCGGACTCTGCTGTGATAATGCTGGGGAGGGGGCTCCCTGCTCGCTCTGACCCTGCTCCGTGTCTCTCTTTAAAGGTGCTGATGAGCTGAGGCTGGTGAATGGAGGCAGCCCCTGTGCCGGGAGAGTGGAGGTTAAACACCAGGATCGGTGGGGGACAGTGTGTAGTGATCGCTGGGACATGGCAGATGCTGGGGTTGTCTGTAAGCAGTTGGAATGTGGAGTTGCTGTCAGTGTCCATCTTAATGCTCATTTTGGACGAGGATCTGGACCAATTTGGCTGGATGAAGTTGCCTGTGATGATAGCGAGTCTGTGCTCTGGCACTGTGGGAATGAGGGATTTGGTGAGAGTGACTGCGGTCATGGAGAGGATGCTGGAGTGACATGTTCAGGTAAGATCAGCCAGCTCTGTCCTCAAAGGCAAATCCCCTGAGACAAAAGGGCCTGAACCCAGAGGGCTTTGTGTGCCTGTGACCCTAATGAGAAATGAACAAAAACCAGAACTCCTGTCATTATTATTGTTAGAGAGCTTATTTCTTCACTTTTACTCTTTTCTGGTCCTTTTTGCACGAACAGAGAGCAACAATACCCGAAGTTCGAAGGTGCAAACAATTTGATGTTTATTGGGGTGAACTTCCAGCAAGCTTAAATTTTTAGCTGTACCTTAACCAGTGTTAGGATATATATATTTAAGCCTGTTTGCAAAGGCCTATACTTTAAGAATTTAGGTGTATTTTTATTACTTAACTAGTTATAGAGGTATAAATGAAAGAATTAAAAATTACTGTTTGTGTAATGGCCTTTTTTTACTGTAACAGTTTGAGGCCTGGTTTTTTGGCAGCCATAAACTGGGAAATGTATGGTTACGTCCTTACATTTCAAACTAGTTAGATTAAAATAAGGCAATCTGGGGCTGTTAGAAAGGTGATTTAAAAGCCTAGAAATTTAGTTTAATAGTTTTCTGTTTAGTAAAAACTTACTTATTAATAGACACATCTGGAAAACCCTTATGGCTGTATAAATGTAGTTCTAAAATCCTTACTTTTGTATTGTTTTGTATGTTTATTTGCATGGTCTTTGTCTGGTTTTGTAATTGTTTCTGTCTACTGTATAATTAATTTTGCTGGGTGTAAACTAATTAAGGTGGTGAAATATAATTGGTTAGCTAATCATGTTACAATATGTTAAAATTGGTTAGGTAAATTTTAGTAAAATAATTGGTTAAGGTATAGCTAAGAATATTACTAATATAAATTAGGAGCAAACAAAAAGTAAGTTGGAATTTAAAAATAAGAAAAAAAACCTTGAATTTAAGCTTGCTGGAAGTTCACCCCAATAAACATCAAATTGTTTGCACCTTCAAACTTCGGGTATTGTTGCTCTCTGTTCATGCAAAAAGAACCAGAAAAGGGTAAAAGTGAAGGAATAAGCTCTCTAACATCTTGGTGCCAGGGACTCGAATACATCGCATCGGATAGGTGAGTGGTAGCCTGTAAGTCCCCCTCCCCAACAGTCCACGCAGCTGCTTGGAGGGGGTATGGCGAACTCTTGTGCTGGTAGTTGCGGGTTCTGGCAAGCTGGGGTAATGGATTTTTTGAACAAATGGATAAGGAAGAATAAGGGCTCATACTACGTGCAGGGATCCACCTGGGATGAGATTGAGAAGGAGATGGGGGAGGTTTTGGGAGACCCCAAGGGAAAGGAATGTAGGAAAAAGGGAATGGTATTACAAGGTTTGTGTGCTGGGATGCCATACTGGGTAAAAAGGGATTTGGAGGGGATTGTGGATCAGCAGCGGATTTTAACAGAAAAATCCGTGTTAGCAGTAGAGGTGGCAGATTTGAAGGCACGGGATGCTGCACGGACAGAGGAGTCTTGTGAGGCAATCCGGAGAGAGAGAGATGAACTGCTGGGGAGAGTAGGAGACTTAAAGGAGGAATTGTATCAATGTAAACATGGGAGCAATGAACTTGGTGACCCCAGACCATCTGCCTGCTAATGGAGCTAAAGAAAACATCTCCACCACCCTATCCTGAAAAAACACTGTACCCACCACTGCCGGTGGACATTGTAAGCCGGCGATCCACAGTGACAGTGACAGCCCCTGCGAGAGAGGCTACCCGGGAGGAACTGCAAGAGGCAGAAATAGTGGCCCCAGTTGCAGGGTTGGGGGATCATGCCCCACAAGTAGTAGAACAGGCAGAAATCTGCCCCTTGTCCCTGAAGTACTGGGTCATTTGGGAAAGCTACCCTGGGAGGATTGGGATCAGTTTGTGCTGTGGCTAGTGGAGGTGGGCAGGGAAATGGAGGGTCTAACTTGTGAGGACCAGTAATCATATGGTGTAGTCTTTTGGGACGGGGCACCTTAGGAATTGATGTGGCAGGAGTGGCACACCCATTTCTAATCCCTGAACAGGTGGCCAAACAGTTGTTTGGGGTGTACTCTCGTACTGCGGGGATAAATAAGATGAAACGAACCCCTGGGAAAACAGGGCAAAATGCACTTAATCGCATACAGGCATGGGCACGGTGCTGGGTGAATCCCCTAGACAGTCCATGGGTGATAAACGAGACAGGGACACCAGGACCTGGTGGGGGTGTGGAGCATGGTAGGGGTGTGAAATTGCTGAAAATATTCCACGCTCAGACTTAGGGGGGTTATAAGCTTTCTCAGCTACTCCACACTGGAGCTCCCTGCACACCACACTGTCATCGTTCATGTCCCACTGGTCATCCAGCACTCTGCCCCACGCACCACGGAGGGAAATCTAAACTCTCCCATCGCACTGATTCTCTCCATTCAGCAGTCTGAGTGATTCAGAGTGACCTGGGTCCAGTGCAGCAGCTCCCAGTGTTAGATAGTTCCTGGCACTGATGGTTCTGACTGGAGCTGTCCCATGAAGTGTGGTGTCATCTCTGAGTCCAACGTGAGATTCCAGCTGATCAATTCATACCACACTAAGCAGGTTGTGAATTGGGGGTGGGGAAGAGGACGTGCTCTGTTGGTGAATATTGTGACTCCCTGGGGATGTGAATCTGTCTTTGTATGTGTCTCAGAATCAGTGAGTCTTACAGCAAGGTAGTAAGTTAGGAATTACTCACCGAGTTCAGACACAGGAGAGACTGACAATGTTAAAAGACAACAGCAGAGTCTGTACATGGCACCCCCACTGGCTGTGTCAAGTACAGTATGTACTAGTATGGCAATCTGATGGGTGCAGTGTGTGTGCACTGGATCCAAACAGCACAAGGATCTTGGTAGCCAAATAACATTTCAAGGCTAAGAGTGAAATCCTGGCCCCACTGAAGGCAATGGTAAAACCTCCATTGACTTCAATGGAGCCAGGAGTTCACCCTAGGAGTGCACCAGGAGAATGCCTGCAAGCAGCTAGTGTAGTGCAGTGCGGAAGTATTGCCTCTCAGTGGCACTCAGGAGTGGTGTGCTGGGTGGCTGGAGGTTTTCTACAATGGGACGTGGGGCAGTGTTTGCTCCAATCAGATGTCTGGAGTCACCCCAGCAACTGTCTGCAAACAGCTGAACTGTGGAGACGGAGGGTATATTTCTTGCGGCTCTGAATATGGAAAGGGTCCCACATGGCTGGACCATGTTGCATGCAGTGAGCCGCACAGCTCCCTCTGGCAGTGCCCATCAGACCAATGGAATCCAAAGTCTTGTGATAACCGAGCAGAAGAGACCCATATTTTTTTGCACTGGTAATTCTGAAACTACCTGCATGCATGCATGAACACACATGTACACAATGTGTTCAATTAATTGAAGGGTTAAGATAGAACTTGTTGTTGTTCACGTCTCAGTGTAGGCAGATTTACATTCTCAACACATGATACAAAGCCAAACCTGGAAGGATTCTCACTGCACTAGGAGAAGGCAACTCTCTGGCCCCAGCTCTGACCCCTTCCCAAATTTCAAAGGCTGCAGCAATCAAGGAAGGCGCGAGAACTTCTCAAGAAGGTGCCAGGAATATTTTATACTAGAAAGTGTGACGCAACCTCCATATTGGGAGTCACGACCAGCTCCCCTCTAATTACTATTGGAGAATCCTGAGGACAATGAATTGGTGACATTTATGTAACCTGAAGGACAAAGTGCTGCCCCTGCTCCACTACCCTGCATAAGGACAGAGTTACTGATGTTTTTACTGGAGAATCCAGGGCTTTCCCAGGTCATGACTATTCTTTTGTGAGATATTATTTAATTTTATCTTTAATACATTTACTATTATTATAGGTGGTTTAGGATCTAGCTCCCCCTACCCTTGCTGTGTCCTGAGGTTCCCCTACTCTGGGGGCCAGTGTCACACACTGAGGGGCAGGTGTCTTTAATCCAGCATCTCTCCTGCACTTACCTGAGCAAACCACACTGGCATCATTGTTGTGTGAGCACTGAGAGGCCCCAGAGCAGTAACAGGGCAATGGCCCAAATGGGTTTCAGTCCCTTTGCAGTGATATGTGTCTGTCCAGACAGAGCCAGTTCCCTTCCCAAAATACCCTCCTCCTGGAGCTGATACAGCGAATCCGCAGTCGAGCTGACGACAGAGAACGTTGGCATCTGGTAATTCCAGCCGGAACTCTGTGTGCCCTGGGGAGAAGGGAGAAGGGGTTTAAAGAGGGAGCATTTAAGATATTTTATATTAAATAATAAAGAAAAGGAAAGTCAAGGGGGGACCGAACCCATTCCCATTATATTGAGTTGTTTAGGTTTTACTAGAAGTTGCTAGCAGCTCTATTATCCCAGCTCCCTACAGAGTGAGATCATTTTATTGCTGCACCCTACTCTAGAATTGTCAAGGTTTCCTCCCCACTCTGAACTTTAGCGTCCAAATGTGGGGACCTGCATGTACCCTTCTAAGCTTAATTTCTAGCTTAGATCTGATAGCGCTGCCACCAACCAAAAATATAGTGTCTGGTACACTCCCTGTCCCCCCAAAACCTTCCCTGGGGAACACAGACCCAAATCCCTTAGATCTTAACACAAGGAGAAATTAACCATTCCCCTCTCCTTTCTGGCCCCAGATTTTCCCCTCCCTGGGCTGCCTTGAGAGGCTTTACACAGATCCAAACTCCTTGGATCTTAAGACAAAGAGGAATTAACCATCCCCCCTCCTTTTCCCCTGCAACAACTCCTAGTGAGTCTAGACCCAACTCCTTGGATCTTAAAACAAAGAAAAATCAATCAGGTTCTTAAAAAGAAAGCTTTTAATTAAAGAAAAAGAAAAGGTAAAAATTATCTCTGTAAAATCAGGATGAAAAATGCTTACAGGATATTTAAATTATATAGCCAGAGAAATCCCCCCTAGCCTCAGGTTCAAAGTTACAGCAAACAGAGGTAAAAATCTTTCCAGCAAAAGAAACATTTACAGTTGAGAAAACAAACAGAAGACTAACATGCCTTCCTGACTAGGTATTTACAAATTTAAAACATGAGACTGATTCAGAAAGATTTGGAGAGCCTGGATGGACGTCTGGTCCCTCTCATGTCCCGAGAGTGAACAACCCCCAAACAAAGAACACAAAACAAAAACTTCCCTCCAACAAGATTTGAAAGTATCTTGTCCCTTCATTGGTCCTCTGGTCAGGTGTCAGCCAGGTTTACTGAGCTTCTTAACTCTTTACTGCTAAAAGAGACATTAACCTTTAACTATCTGTTTATGACAAGAATACACAACACTGGGATTTTAGAGACATGCCAAATTCTCACGTGAGCATATGGCACTAGCATCATTTGTATGGGAGCATGTCTGATTCCGGTATGATATCCTGGGACACTGGAATTCCTCGGTACAGATTGGTCCATGTTGTTCTCTGAAATGAGCTCCTCCTGGGCAGGGCCGCCCAGAGGATTCTGGGGGCCCGGGATCGTCGGCGGCGGGGGGCCCTTCCGTTCCGGGACCCGCCGCCAAAGTGCCCCGAAGACCCGCGGCGGGAGCCCCCCGCCGCCGAATTACCGCCGAAGCGGGACCCGCCGCCCGGTCTTTGGCGGTAATTCGGTGGCGGGGGGGGGGTCCCCGCCGCGGGCCGTCGGGGCACTTCGGCAGCGGGTCCCGGAACAGAAGGGGCCCCCCGCCGCCGAAGACCGGGCGGCGCTTCGACGGCGGCGGGTCCCGCTTCTCCCCCCCCGCCCGGCCCCGGGTCCCGCTTATCCCCCCCCCGCCCGGCCCCGGCCCCGGCTCCCACTTCTCCCTCCCCCGCCCGGCCCCGGCCCCCGCTTCTCCCCCCCGCCCGACCCCGGCCGCCACTTCTCCCCCCCCGCCTGGCCCCGGCCGCCGCTTCTCCCCCGCCGCCTGGCCCCGGCTGCCGCTGCTCCCCCCCCCCCGCCTGGCCCCGGCCCCGGCCCCCGCTTCTCCCCCCCCGCCCGGCTCCGGCCCCGGCCCCCGCTTCTCCCCCCCCCGGCCCCGGCCCCGGCCTCTCCCCCCCCCGGCCCCCGCTTCTCCCCCCCGGCCCCGGCCCCGGCCTCGGCCCCGGCTTCTCCCCGGCCCCGGCCTCGGCCTCTTACCGAGCGCGTCGCTGGCAGGGCCTGAGCTCCGTCCCGCTCAGAGCCGCGTGGTGAGGGGGCGGGGCTGTGAGCTCCACGCCGAGCGGAGGCAGCTGCCCCGCCCCCTCCCCACGGCGCTCTGAGCGGGGCGGGGCTCAGGCCCCGTTGGAGCTCCCAGCCCCGCCCCCTCACCATGCGGCTCGGGGCGGGGCGGGGCTCAGGGGCTCGGCCGGAGTCTCGGCGCTTGATGTGCTGAGGCTCCAGGAGAGGGGCGGAGGCAGGAGCCTCCGCTCTTCTCTTGGGGGCCCCTGCGGAGCCCGGGGCAAATTGCCCCCTTTGCCCCCCCCTCTGGGCAGCCCTGCTCCTGGGATAGATAGAGCTGTTCAACACTGTAGTTCATTACAGATAACACTGGCAGCTTTGAGACCAAAGTGTGCATCACAGATTGTAGCCCAGGTGTCTCCATGTCTTACTTCCACACGTCCTGAGCAGGCACTGTCCCCTCCAGCCAGCTGGAGCTCAATGTGTCCTAGATGAAAATTACAAAGTAGCCTTAAGGAGTTAGGTGTTCCACAGCCCTATAAGTTTGGCCAAAAGCCTATCCTAGTGCAGTGGGACAGTGTAAGCAGCAATTATATATATTTTTTTTATTTTTTTTAACAAAAAATGGCGAGAGGGGAATTCAGTAGCAATCAATATATATTAGAAGTTATGAAATGTAGAAACTTGATAAGGGAAGCTAAAGCTATCAGGGAAAACTCCATGTTTGGCAGTGCTAAGAACAATAATGAGATTTTTTTAAAGTATATTGGGAGCAAAAACAAACAAACAAATCCTAACAAATGTGTAGGCTCATTAGAAATGGAGATGGTAAAATAGTTTATAATAATGCAAATAAGGCAGAGGTGTTCAATAAACATTTCTGGTTTTGGATAGAAGTAGGATGTGTATTCATAACATGTGAAGAGGGTGATGCACTCTGCAGTCTGTTGGTAACTAAGGACGATGTTAAAAAGTATCTACTAGGGATAATTTTTTTAAAAGAAATCGGCAGACCTGAATAGCTTATAAAACCTTGGAATAAATAGAAATGGAGGACTGGAAGGAACCTCACAAAGTCAGCTAGCCCCATCCCCCTACACCAAGACAGGTTTAAATATACCTCTAGGTGATCCCTGATAGATGTTTTCTAACTTTTTCTTAAAAGTCACCAATGATGGGGATTCCATAACCTCCCTTGGCACCTTGTTCCAGTACTTAACTATCCTTCTAGTTAGAAAGATTTTCCAAATATCTGACCTGACTCTCCCTTGCTGCAATCTAAGTGGTTACTTCTTATCCTACCCATCGGAGAGAGAGAGCCCACAACTGGACACAGTGCTCCAGCTGAGATCTCACCAGTGCTGAGTAAAGCAGGACAATTACCTCCTCTGCCTTACATAGGACAATTCTGTTAATAAAATCCAGAGTGACATTTCCTGTTTTCAAAACAGCATCACACATTTCAGTCTGTGATCCAATATAACCACAGAACATTTTTGCAGTACTGCTGCCTAGTCAGTTATTCCCCATTTTGGATTTTTTGCATTTGATTTTTCCTTCCTCAGTCTAGTTCTTTGTACTTGTCTTTATTGAATTTTAACTTAGGGCAGGTCCATACTCACCACGCGGGTCGACGCGGTGAGTTCGACTTCTCGGAGTTCGAACTATCGCGTCTGATCTAGACGTGATAGTTCGAACTCCAGAAGAGCTGCGGTCGACTCCGGAACTCCACCACTGCGAACGGCGGTGGCGGAGTCGACCTTGGAGCCGTGGAGTTCGACCCCGCCGCGTCTGGACGGGTAAGTCAGTCGAACTAGGGTACTTTGAGTTCAGCTACGCTATTTGCGTAGCTGAACTTGCGTACCCTAGTTCGACCCCCGCCTTAGTATAGACCAGGCCTTACTGATTTCAAACCAATTCTTCAATGTATCAAGGTCATTATGAATTCTAATACTCTCATCCAAAGAGCTTGTGACCCCTCCCAGGTTTGTATCATCCACACATGTTATGAGTTTATTCTCTACTCCATCATCCAAATCATTAATGAAAATATTGAATAGTACCAGGCCCAAGAGAATGATATTATTTATGTATCCATAGGAACACAGTGACCAGAGAGAAAAGTGTTAAAGCAACTTAAGGCCAACAGGCATATGTCTTACCTAATCCTCAGCATTTCCCTCAAAACCTGGGCTGGCCCAACCCATCCCAGGTACCCCTGCTTCTGGGGACTGGGTTCACTCTCCTTCCCCGAAGACCCTGCCTCTCCCTCTCTGTTCATCAGGGCTCCCTTTTCATAGTTCCCAAGCTCTTTGTCTAATTTTCCCACTTGAAGGGCCCCGCCCCTCTCCCAAGCTAGGGGGGTTGTGCCTGGCATGGTCAGAGGCAAAAGTTCAAAGGCCTTGACCCCTATATTGTCTGTTGAGTACCAGTGACTGGGGTCTCTGTGGCCATTATCTGCCTTGCTGGGACATATGGGGAGCTCCAGCAGGAGTTACTCTTTGAACCCTGGTAGGAAATGGCAAAACAGCAATAAAAGCAACAGAGGTAACACATAATATACATAAACATACAGATCTCTCCCATGGTCTTCGCAGGGGTCATAGTGGACAAGCAACTGAACTAGAGCTCCCAGGGAGGTGCTGTGAAAAGGCTGAGGTGATCCTTGGAGGGTTAAACAGGGGGGCAGTGAGAAGAACTGACTGAAACACAGGATTTCCAGCTCTCAGGAAATTTCGCTATTTCAAAACTTCTTGTGAACCAGAAACCCCTCAGCAATTTGTTCTGGAAACACCAACACATGGAGTGTCCAACATGAAATTTGGTCCCAGGGACACCTGCAGATGCTGAGTGACACTGACATCCTTGTCAGTTTCACCAGTGCTAAGAGAAAAACAAAAATGTCAATTTCTTTCAGCTGCTGCTGGGGCTTCCAGGGTCTGTGACTCTTGGGCAGCCTCTCCATGAAGGCTGCCTTGGGCTGGGGACCCCTGGCCTTCCAGACTCCTGGGCCAACTGGTGTCCCAAATACCCCACTAGTCTGGAGTCTCGAAGCTCTGGGGTCCCCTGCCTGGGGCAGTCTGCAATGCAGGGCTGCCTCAGACCCACAGATCCTGGGAATCGGGATCCCATCCCAGGATTTCTAAATTCCTTGCTGTGGATCTGGGAGCTGAGCCCTGGTTAAAGCTGGGACTCCTGTCTCCATGGCAGGGTTGCCCTGGAGCTGCAGATTATAGAGCACCCAGAGCAGCTGACCTGAGAAAACTGGGGTACCTGGCCCCAAGGCAGTCTGCATGGCAGGGCTGGCTGGAGCCCCCCAAGTGAGCTGACACTTAACCATGCAGGTTTCTGCTACACCCTGTCTGTGGTCTGGAGAAAGTTCATTGCACCCGACTCACTGTCATGGGAAATGTTGAGTTCAACAAACCAGCATTTTCCAGTTAAGCTCCATTTTGTTGGATAATTTCTGACCAGGGAGGTGATTTTACCTCTGTATACAGCATGGTGAGAGCGATACTGCATCTAGCTGTGCTGTCTACATTTTAAGAAGGATATTTAAAAACAAAAACGATGCAAAGAAGAGCCACAAAGATGATTTGGGGGCTTGAAAACGTGCCTTGCAGTGAGAGATTCCAGGAGCTCCGTCTGTTTATTTTTAAAAAAGACCAAGAGGTGACGTGATTATACTGTATAAGTACTTTAGTGCTTAAATACTTGCATAGGGACAAAACACTGGTAAGTAGAGGCCTCTTTATTCTAGAGGAGAAAGGCAAAACAAGAACAAATGGCTGGAAGTTAAAGCCAGATAAAGTCATATGAGAAGTAAGCCACACATTTTTCATAGTGAGGGTGATTAACCATTGGAACAAACTGAAAAGGGAAGCAGAAGATTATGCACATCCTGAAGTATTTAGATGAAGACTGGATGCATTTCTGGAAGATGTGCTTTAGCCAAACAAAAATTATTGGATTCAGTACAAGAATAACTGGATTAAATTCTATAGCCTGTTACCCAGGAGGCCAGACTATATACTCTAATGCTTCCTTCTGCCCTTAAAATCTATGAAGCTCTGTATCTAAAGGGAAGTAAAATTTGTAAAGCCGAACACTCAAACATTCAGAATGCCAGACTCGTGCTGTCCTCTGTAACCTTAATTAGTCCCTTTTGTATTTGCATTGTGATACAGTCTTTAATTACATGATCAAATGCTATTTTTGCCCCAGGACCCCTGCCTCATTCAGTGCACAGGACACGTGGTGCTGACTGAATGGGTGGATGGTCAATAGTTCTTGTTATACTCCTTGTTCAATGTGTGGCCCCCTCCCCTATGTACTGCACGTCATCCAGACTGAACTCCCAAAACAGAATTGTTGATTTCCTCATGGGCTTTTCTATGGCTCATTTCTATGGTAGCTGAGTGCTTCACAAACATTAAAGAATTTCACTTTACACCACCCCTGCGAAGTGTTATTATCTCCATTTTACATATGGGGAACTGAAGTCATAGAATCATAGAATCTCAGGGTTGGAAGGGACCTCAGGAGGTCATCTAGTCCAACCCCCTGCTCAAAGCAGGACCAAACCCAACTAAATCATCCCAGCCAGGGCTTTGTCAAGCCTGACCTTAAAAACCTCTAAGGAAGGAGATTCCACTACCTCCCTAGGTAACCCATTCCAGTTCTTCACCACCCTACTAGTGAAAAAGTTTTTCCTAATATCCAGCCTAAACCTCCCTCTCTGCAACTTGAGACCATTACTCCTTGTTCTGTCATCTTCTACCACTGAGAACAGTCTAGATCCAAAGATCTAGACTAGATCCAAAGATCTTTGCATCGTTTTTGTTTTGAAATATCCTTCTTAAAGTCTTGGGAGCAAAATCAGGACTGTACATGACCATCATCAATTTGACAAAGGCCTTCGACTCTGTCAATCACGAAGCCCTGTGGAAGGTGCTGGCCAGATTTGGCTGCCCTCCAAAATTTATTTAGGGGCCTAAGGCTTCTTGATGATAAGATGACTGCCACCGGTCTCTGTAATGGCCTGGAGATGGATTCTTTCATCATCAAAACTGGGGTTAAGCAAGGATGTGTTATTGTAGCATTACTGTTCTCCATGTATTTAGCAGTCATTTTGGTCTGTGTAAAGACCGCCTCCCCACTGGAGTTGACATTCAATACATAATGGATGGGCAAATTTTTAATCTTCAACGTTTCCGTTCAAAGTCTAAGGTCCGCAGAGCATCCATTACTGACCTTCAGAATGCTGATGACTGTGCCATCTTTGTGCACACTGAGAATGACCTTCAGTCCTCATTGGATTTTTTCGCACCAGCTTACCGAAGCCTATGACTCTCACTCAATATTAAGAAAATTGAAGTGTTCCATCAGCCTGCTTCAGACTCTGCACATGAGCCACCACACATCACCATCGAGGAACAGACTTTGGAGACAGTCAAGCACTTCTGCTACCTCAGTAGCCAACTTTCTCAAAATGTAAAAATCAACGGTGAGATCCAGCACAGAATCCAGTGTGCAACAGATTTGGGAAACTGCTCTGATGAATTTTCACTGCTGTGACCTACGGCAGGACACCAAAATCCAGGTCTATGAGACAATTGTTATTCCAACATTCCTTTATGGATGCAAAACCTGGGTGACCTATCGTCAGCACCTCAAGAGTCTGGAGAGGTACCACCAACGATGCCTCTGGACGATCCTTTGCATCAAGTGGGAAGATCGCTGCACTAACACCAGCATCCTCATTGAAGCTAATGTCACCAGCATTGAAGCAATGATCCACATGCACCAACTGCGCTGGCCTGGACATTGTGTGCAGATGCCAGACACTCGCCTCCGAAAACAAGCCGTTTACTCTCAGCTCACCCATGGTCAGAGATCCTGTGGTGGTCGGAGGAAATGCTACAAAGACACACTGAAAGCGTATCTCAATAAAATGCATGTGGACATCACAAGCTGGGAAGAGCAAGCCACCAACTGACTCCAATGGTGCCACATCCTCTATCAGCAGTGGCCTGCTTTGAGGAGAAGTGCTTTTCCCTCAAAGCTGAAAAGAGAGTGTGACATTCTATACCTGGGGAAAGCGTGCTGTAACCCCCATATTCCTCATTTTCATATGATCATGCTCTTATGTATAAAGCATGCCTTGTAAGGTATCAGGGGAAAGGTTATGATCTGCTGAAAGCCATTTCTCTGTCCATGCATATGAAGTTTTGAGAATTGTGTAGTATGGTTGTCAATAAAACATCCTGTAAATTGGGGGAATCAGCCAGATATTAGCTCCCCAAAGGCAACTGCAAGGAAAATAACCAATGCCCGGGAGGGGTTCTCAAACCACCCATCCACAGCTATTGTCCAGCAAGGGAGCTACAATGCAATGGCTCACCTGCATGAGGCCACACCAGGGGAATTGCTCAACCTTGCTTGGAGAGACTCATGCTTTACCTACACTTCACAGCTTTTAGAGACATGGCCGTGTCGCTAAAAGTCGGGCATTGTAAATGCTGCTTGTCAGCACTTTTTCTGACAAAATACTTCCACCTGCTATGACCGGGGTTTCTGTTGTCAACAAGACAAGCTGTTTACACTGCCACTTGTCCTGGCAAAACTTTTGTCTTTCGGGTGTGGGGCTTCTTGAAGCACCTGTGAACAACAAAAGTTTTGTTATTCATTTGGCAGTGTAGACAAAGCCACAGTAATGCTCACCTGATTTTGAAGTGGGGGGAGGGCAAAGCCAAGAGGGAGGAAAGGACATGATAAAAGGAAGAGACGTTTGCCATACTCGTCCTCTCTCTTCCACTTACATCTACAGACACCACACCAAGTGCCTGAAGCACTGATCAAAGCGGAGAGCCTGGCTGAAAAGCAGCCAGCCAGTCTGTGGTGAGAAGCATCTAAGTTTGTAAGGGCATTGAAAGTGTTAAGAGCAGCTTAGAATGTTTTTTTTTTTTCATTTGACCAAATCTGACTTGTTATGTTTTGACTTATAACCACTCAAAATCTATCATTATAGTTAATAAATCGGTTTGTTTATTCTATCCGAAGCAGTGCATTTGGTTTGAAGCGTGTCAGGGACTCTTTTTGGGATAACAAGCCTGGCACATATCAATTTCTTTGTTAAAATGACAAACTCATATAAGCTCGCAGCATCCTGCGGGCATAACTGGACAATGCATGACAGAGGTTCCTAGGGTTGTGTTTGGGACCGAGGGTATCAGCTAGTGTAATTCGGATGCATCGGCTGCATGCATCACAGGCCCCAGTGTGCTGGTTTGTTACTAGAGTCCTCATTGCTGCACAGAGCACAAAGGACTTGGACCCTAAATCACTAACATGTAGGCCCTGTGCTACTGTGAGGGAGTTTGCAGAGGTGACAGCTGGAGAAAACCAGGGACTCTCAGAGATGAGTTTCCCCCCAGAAACAAACACATCTCCTCCCCCTCATTCCAGGCTCCAACTCTCCTCCCTATCCCTTTGCAGGTCTGACAGAGAGGACAGATTCTCTAAATAACCCAGGTAAAGCATCTCCTTCCTCCCATCAAGGGTTAAATTTCCCTGGTGCTGGGTCATGGAGGAGGAGCTGCAAGCTGCAGCCTGAGAGAAGGAGCTCCTTTCCATGGCCTGTGAAATCTGAGGGCAAATGACACCCGGGTGGGAGCTGTAGGCCACGCTGAGCAGGATGATACCTGTTTCATGGCTCCAGCTGACAGGACAGGGCCCATGATTTAAACAGCCACCTGTGAGCTGCCCCCATGGTGAACAAACTGTGTCCCAGTCCATTATCCTTCTGGCCTGGGCTGTGCAATAAGTGACTGGGGAGCTCCTGGGGCCCCCACCCTGACACTCACTGGATAATCTCTCCTTGTTGCATGTTGATTTCCATCCAGCTTCCCCGCTCCGCCCTCCAGCTGACAGTGGGAGAGTCTCGGTGCCTGTGGTCATATGCATTATCCTGGGGGCCCTGCTCTGCCTCGTCTTAATCATCCTGGGGGCACAGGTGCGACATGCCAGGGCACAGCGCAGAGGTGGGTCTTGATTGATGTCACTGTGTGAAATGCATCTGCAAAAGCAGGGAGGCTGCAGGGTGTCAGGGTGAGGGGTGATACCAGGTGGGTGGGGTGGCCAAGGATGCCTGTTAATTCTTCTCTCATTTAATATTTAATTAACTGCCTGGCAGTGGAACAACCCAGCTATGAAATCTGGAGATGATACTAGCTAGGGAGTGTCACAGTTTCAGAGAAGCTGCATCTGTATCCCCCCACTCAGGCCTCCAGCCGTCACCTATCTCTGGGTGGGAACCCTCTGTGCCACCTCCTTGTGGCCAAGGGATTTTAATGCTGCACAGACCCCTGCCTTCCACTGTGATACCCCCAGCAAACCAGTCTGTGTACAGGTCAGCCCCCATGCTGTGTGTTCTCCTGTCACACCCCTCAGGGAGCCCCAAGGCAGATCAGCATTGTATATTGTTAATGCTGCTGTAAACATCGCAAGGCATTTTGGGGAGGGTCATAGAATCATAGAATCTCAGGGTTGGAAGGGACCTCAGGAGGTCATCTAGTCCAACCCCCTGCTCAAAGCAGGACCAAACCCAACTAAATCATCCCAGCCAGGGCTTTGTCAACCCTGACCTTAAAAACCTCTAAGGAAGGAGATTCCACCACCTCCCTAGGTAACCCATTCCAGTTCTTCACCACCCTACTAGTGAAAAAGTTTTTCCTAATGTCCAACCTAAACTTCCCCCTCTGCAACTTGAGACCATTACTCCTTGTTCTGTCATCTGCTACCACTGAGAACAGTCTAGATCCATCCTCTTTGGAACCCCCTTTCAGGTAGTTGAAAGCAGCTATCAAATCCCCCCTCATTCTTCTCTTCTGCAGACTAAACAATCCCAATTCCCTCAGCCTCTCCTCATAAGTCATGTGCTCCAGCCCCCTAATCATTTTTGTTGCCCTCCGCTGGACTCTCTCCAATTTATCCACATCCTTCTTGTAGTGTGGGGCCCAAAACTGGACACAGTACTCCAAATGAGGCCTCACCAGTGCTGAATAGAAGGGAATGATCACGTCCCTCGATCTGCTGGAAATGCCATTACTTATACAACCCAAAATGCCATTAGCCTTCTTGGCAACAAGGGCACACTGTTGACTCATATTCAGCTTTTCATCCACGGTTACCCCTAGGTCTTTTTCTGCAGAACTGCTGCCCAGCCATTCGGTCCCTAGTCTGTAGCAGTGCATGGGATTCTTCCATCCTAAGTGCAGGACTCTGCACTTGTCCTTGTTGAACCTCATCATATTTCTTTTGGCCCAATCCTCTAATTTGTCTAGGTCCCTCTGTATCCTATCCCTACCCTCCAGCGTATCAACCACTCCTCCCAGTTTAGTGTCATCTGCAAACTTGCTAAGGGTGCAGTCCACACCATCCTCCAGATCGTTAATGAAGATATTGAACAAAACCGGCCCCAGCACCGACCCTTGGGGCACTCCACTTGATACCGGCTGCCAACTAGACATGGAACCATTGATCACTACCCATTGAGCCCGACCATCTAGCCAGTTTTCTATCCACCTTACCGTCCATTCATCCAGCCCATACTTCTTTAACTTGCTGGCAAGAATACTGTGGGAGACTATCAAAAGCTTTGCTAAAGTCCAGAAATAGCACATCCACTGCTTTCCCCTCATCCACAGAGCCGGTTATCTCATCATAGAAGGCAATTAGATTAGTCAGGCATGACTTGCCCTTGGTGAATCCATGCTGACTGTTCCTGATCACTTTCCCCTCCTTTAAGTGGTTCAGAATTGATTCCTTGAGGACCTGTTCCATGATTTTTCCAGGGACTGAGGTGAGACTGACTGGCCTGTAGTTCCCTGGATCTTCCTTCTTCCCTTTTTTAAAGATGGGCACTACATTAGGTGTGTGAGTGGGGAGTGGAAGTTTCTTTTGCAGGTAGCAGAGGTCAAGAGGGGAGGAAGGAGAAGAGCAGTGAAGAGGTTAACTCAACACTTCAGCTCGCTCAGTCTCAGGTTAAAAATAAGATGCTGCCCCCCACCCAAGGCCATAGCTCACAGCTTGTGCTGGCTTTCAGCTGAGAAAGACCAGGGATTGAATGTGCCCTAGCAGCCGTAAAAAAAACAACAACAACAAAAAAATCCAACTGTACAGACCTGCAAAACAGCAAAAAAAAAAAAAAAAAAAGTCCAGGGCTGCCAAAATTAAAAACACAAACAAAACAACAAGTGGAGGGGCCGAGCCTTGCATCCCAGGAGCTGAGATGTTTTGGGAAAGCTAAAGAAACCATGGAAAGCCGGAATGGACTGTCACAAAGGGCACCAGGGGCAAAGGTCCCTGAATGGAGCACCCCCCAAGGAGCCAGGACTTAAAACCCTCCTCAGAGCTGGAGCAATTCGGAGATCAACAGCAGACCTGGATGGCCTGGGCCCAGGACAGCACTCCCATTCATTCCCCCTGCCCCCCCACACTTCTGACGCTACACTCAGGCTTAGCCAATCTTGGGTAGTGCATGTGAGAGTATGAAAGTGGCTTAGGGCTTGGGGGGCTAACGCTTTCTGCTATTATATTATTTTATCAATAATGCTTTAAAACTTAGACACTTGGTGTGTTCCGGTATCTCCTCCCCAAAGATCCTGCGGCATCAACCTGATCAACTGATGCCCCAGGCAAATTGGTACCAAAAGTCTGTCACAGTTTTGGTGGAGATATGCAAAGGTGGGGAGCCCTGCAGAGCGCACCGAACCATGGTGTGCTTCTCCATCTCCACCGCAAAATATCCTGTGGCCTCAGCCTAATCACCTGATGCCCCGGGGCAAATTGATAACAAAAATCTGTCACACTTCCCAAGGGCTATGAGCAGTGTATTGCCAGCAGTTACAAGTTACCACCCAGCTCTCTCTCAGCAGACTACACCTTGGTAGTAGGATAAAAAGTATGACAGAGAAAACATTAAAAGCAATAAAAATTCCTCCACACTTACTGAACATACCAGAAATCACCCGTCTTCCTCATGGGCAGCCTAGTAGACTCACATCCCAGTGGTCTGTGATGGGATGTTAGATTGGGTGGGATCTGAGTTACTACAAAGAATTCTTTCCTGGGTGTTGGCTGGTGAGTCTTGCCCACATGCTCAGATCACCATATTTGGGGTCGGGAAGGAATTTTCCTCCAGGGCAGATTGGCAGAGGCCCTGTAGGTTTTTCACCTTCCTCTGCAGTATGGGGCATGGGTAACTTGCTGGAGGATTCTCTGCAGCTTGAGGTCTTCAAACCACAATTTGAGGACATCAATAACTCAGACATAGGTTAGGGGTTTATTACAGGAGTGGGTGGGTGAGATTCTGTGGCCTGCATTGTGCAGGAGGTCAGACTAGATTATCATAATGGTCCCTTCTGACCTTAAAGTCTATGAGTCTATGAACTATTCAGTGTTGGGATCCCCGTGGACAGAAGGTCCTGCCCATTTGCTGAATCAAAATGAAGGCCCTGAGTCTGTTTAAACTCAGCCTTTCATACCAGAAGTCTTTTCTTGTTTATTGGTCTCTGGTAACCCAGTTTGAACCAGTCTGTGTAAACCACCCTGAAGTCTGTTACCTTTCTGGAGTTTTTAACAATCTCAGTGATTCATCTTAACCACCCCCTTCCCGGCCCCACTTCCCCCCCCCACACACACACACATTTTTTTCTTCCTGGAGCAGCTGTGGTAACCCTTCCATATAGAGTAGAACATAAATCATTTATAGAATTAATACAGTGATTCACAAAGATACTACCTGAGGTTGCAGTATCTGTCACAGGGAGGGGTTCTGAATATCATGAGGAGAGACATCATGGAAAAGAGACCTAGAGAAACTGGAAATATTGTCAGGGGGAAAAAAAGTATAAAAATAGAGCTGTGGTACATAGTTGTGAAGAGAGTGATTCACTAGAAAAGCCAATCTTAGGAAGGAGACGTGCTGGAAAGGAGCATTATACGGTATTTGTACTCAAAGCTGGCACTTATAGGGGATTTTACTTCTATAAAACACTGTACAAACATTAGCTACCAGCTTGTTGGAAAGAAGATGGAGAACAGGATTACCATCAACATACATGTAACATTCACAACCTTGCAGTAAGACAATGACTATAATCAGATGTCATGCTTCAGGGCTTTAGCCAGTCTCCTGCAGGGGTCAGGAAGGATTCTGAGAAGCCCCCACATTTGTGTTTTGTTTTGCTTTGTTTTGTTTCTTGCCCTCCTCTGACAAATCATACATTAGCTACAGAGGGAGCTGTGACACTGGATGGGCTGGACCAATCCTCTGAGGTGCTAGAGAGAAACCTCTTCTAAGATATCTGGCTGGTGTGTCTTTTCCACATGCTCAGGGTCAAACTAACTGTCAGATTTGGGATCAGGAAGTAATTTTCCCCAGGTCAGATTGGCAAAAAGGGACCTTGGGGGATTTTCCTCTTCCTCTGAACCATGGAGCATCTCTCACCTAGTCAGTTCCCTGCCATTGCAGGGGCCTTGGGCCTTGGTGGTACCTTCATCACTCCTGCTTTCTGCCTGTGGCATACAAGAGCTTATTTTCCTGAGGACTGAAATGCTTTAGTCTAAGTGCATCTTTGGGCTCAAACCTAGAGGTATCTGGGTGAAATGCTGCGGCCTGTGTTATACAGGTCAGTCTAGATCAGGGGTCAGCAACCTTTCGGAAGTGGTGGGCCGCGTCTTCATTTATTCACTCTAATTTAAGGTTTTGCGCACCAGTAATACTTTCTAAAAATGTTAAAAATTCTCTTTCTACAAGTCTATAATATATAACTAATCTATTGTTGTATGTAAAGTAAATAAGGTTTTTAAAATGTTTAAGAAGTTTCATTTAACATTACATTAAAATACAGAGCCCCCAGGACCAGTGGCAAGGACCAGGGCAGTGTGAGTGCCACTGAAAATCAACTCTTGTGCCGCCTTTGGCACACATGCCATAGGTTGCCTACCCCTGGTCTAGATGTTCTAATGGTCCCTTCTGGCCTGAAACTCGATGGGAAAAAAATGTGTTACCACCATTTTGCAGATAAACACCAAAGAGGGGGAAGAATTATTTAAGCTGGTCCAAAGGGGAATAACCAGGAATGATGGGATGAGATTAGAAAGGGAACATTTAAGATGAATGTGAGGAAGCTTCCTGACAGTGAACTAGCCCTGGGAATCATCATCAAAGGGCCGTTGTGGAAAGAAACCCTGTCCCCTGGCTCATTTCAATTCCAGCAGTGGGAATGTGCTGTCGGGTTCAGGCTCGCACTGGGCCCAGGGTCAGGGGCTGGATGATCCCATAGTGTTTCCCATCTCTGGTTTCATTGACCCTGAGCAAACCCCACCCTCTGTTTTCAGTTTCCAGAAGACCTTTGGATCCCTACTCTGAGGCTGTGTACGAGGAGATTGATTACAACCCAATGAGAGAGAAGCAGGAGATGTTCAGTCCTTCAGGTCTGTTTGTTTTAGCTGCTCCCTGTTAAGAGTATCTACTGCTCTTTCCATCTGAGGCCCTGACCCAGAGTTCAATCACTGCAGCTTCAGCCCTGTGAGCTTGTCATTGGAACTGGGCACAAGTTTTCATTACAAAATGTTTTGGTGAAAAATGCAGTCTGAGACACCGAAACATTTCACAAATTTCTGTCAATTTCATCCAATTGTTCCAAATACACACAGAACAATTCATTTCATTTCAACACTTTTTTCAATTTGATGTTACCTTTCCATTAGAAATTTCCTTAATCTATAAAAACAAATAAACAAACATTAAGTAATGAAGAACACCACATGGTTTCAGTCAACATAAAACTTTTTTTTAACTTTTGCATTTCCCCAAAATTGCCAAAACGCAAGTCATTTTTGGCTCAATTCATAACAATGTTGGGGTTTTTTTTTTGCTTTTTTTCCCCCAATGGCCAAAGAACCAAACGATCTGGGTTTTTTTGCCAAGCTCTAGCTGTGGAGCTGGGTCTGTGGAGAGACCAGCAGTTACTCATGTAGACTGAGGGAGATGAGTTTCCTTCTCACCATACACTGAGTGTCCCTGTTCTAGGGAAGTTAAAGTCACTCTGCCTGTCCTGCAGCCTTGGAGTGTAACCAGTGAGGGATCAGGAAAGTGATTCTCTGGGGTCAGGCTAAACTATCATTTGAAAACTGCTCTGGAGCAGGCGATGTTCTGTGCCCCCTTCCCACCGCAGCCACTGGTCTGCTGGGTTGGCTTCTTCCTGTCCCCGGAGCAGAGAGATCAGCCCAGGAGAGCCTCATGACTTTGAGTCCCGGCCCTGTTATCCTTTGTGCCATTTTGTCTCAATGTCTGATGGGAACATTCTGCCCAAGGGGTGTGCTGTGGTGGGGCTCTGGGAACCAGGGCCGCCCAGAGGGGGGGGGGGGGGGGAAGAGGGGCAATTTGCCCCAGACCCCGGCCCCACAGGGGCCCCCATGAGAGTTTTTGGGGCCCCTGGAGCGGGGTCCTTCACTCGCTCCGGGGGGCCCGGAAAACTCTTGCGGGGCCGGGCCCAGGAGCTTCCTCCGCTCCCGGTCTTCGCAGGCGGGGGGTGCTTCTGCTCCGGGGCGGAAGGACCCCCCACTGGTGAATTACCGCCGAAGTGGGACCCGCTGCCGAAGTTCAGCTCGGTCTTTGGCGGTAATTCGGCGGCGGGGGGCACTTCCCTTCCAGGACCTGCCGCCGAAGTGCCCCGAAGACCCGCAGTGGGGGCCCCCCGCCGCCGAATTACCGCCGAAGACCTGGCTGCACTTCGGCAGCGGGTCCCGCTTTGTCAGTACAGAAGGGCCCCCCGCTGCCAAAGACCCCAAGCCCCCGGAATCCTCTGGGCGGCCCTGCTGGGAACATGCTCAGGGCATCCCCCAGCACCACTGCCAAGATGGTTACAGTGAATCTGCTCTGGGCCTTTCTTGGCCTAATCTGGAAACACCACGGAGAGCTGATCGACTGATTCATGGGGGAGGTGGGTATTTACCCTTAAGAAGGAGGAGTCCTCTCTGTGGCTGAGGAGGCCAGGACCATTGTGGAACTTCCCTGGACCAGCAGTCAGAGAGGTGCCCTTCACTCATCCAAGCATCTTTTAGGAGAGATTGTAGCATCCCCTCAGTCACATTTACCACAATAACATGGAGATTTCTCTTGGAGAGTCTGTGTCAGCCTCTCACCACGCAGAGTGGAAGGAGACTGGAAACCCAGACTGAGACCAGAAATTGTGCTCCAGACCCCGGGTGTGTTCCCAGTCCCACAGTTCTGCTGTTCTCACTGTGATGAATTTCCGGTTCTCGTCTCTCCAGTCTCCTATTCAGATGGCTCAGTGGCGAAGCTGCAGTATTACACCGGGGACAGTGAGGGGGAAAATGATCCTGGATCAGAACAAGGTAACGGGGGAGGGGCAGACTCAGGCCAAGAGTCCCAAATCTGGGCAGAGAAAATAATTTCTATCACACTTTCTGCAATCACAGGCATTTCCCCTCACACGGTTTTCATTTTACACAGTCAGGTCTAATCCAATTGAACAGGATTTCTGTCAGATTCTCAGGATGGGAAATGTGACCATCTCCTGAGCACACACCCTTGGGAATGGCTCCCAGTAACCTGCCCAGGTGAAGAGCTGCAGGAGATGGGTCAGTCTCTTTGGGTGGAAGGCGTCAAGGCCCCGCAGGGCTCGTCTCTAACCCCCAAGAAGAGGAAGATTGTCTTATGTTATAATTACAGATAGTCTCAGCTCAATTCACTGGTCCCATCCCACCAGAACTTTAGGGGAGGGGGAATTTGCAGATTCTGGCCCCAGCTCTGGATCTCAGTTTTGCAACTGATACCTGTCGCTATAACAAGCTGAAGCAAAATCCTGGATCTGAACTTCCTGGCCTGGGCCATCTCTAATTGTAAACAGGGTGGCATTTGGCATTGCTATAACAGACTGAAGCAAACCCCTGGATGTGACTTTCCTGGCCTGGGCCCATCTCTAATTATAAAAGGGCAACATTTCTACCCCAAGGGAATCCATGATTTGGGCCGTTTAGGAGTTTAGCCTGTGGCTGGGGGAGGAGACACTGAGCAGATGAGTCAGTTCTGCTGAGAAGCTGGAGCGCTGCCAAGCTGAGCCCTGGGCTGCCTGAGAGGCTAGTGGAGAGCAGGAGCTCACAAAGGATCAGGCCAGTGACCTTCCAGCAGGAGCTTTAATTCCTGCAGCGGGAAGGTTTCTCCTCCCCAATGAGACAGGAGATCAGCTGGATTCAGAGACCATCTCTGGCCTGGCAGTGCCCGTGTCCCAACCTGTTATCTCAGCACAAGCCCAGATCCTGCTCCCACTGAAACACATACAAGAGCTGCTGTTGGATTCTGCTGGGACAGGACTGGCCCCTAGTTATTTCTGGGACTCCTGTTTTACTGTATTTCTCTGACTTGTGCCCTTTTCACCATGTGCCCCCTGTGACTTTCCCTCTCAGATGCCATGATAAACAGCTCTAGTTATAGGCTCTAGTTATAAGGTCTACCTGCGCTGAAGAGATGCTGCTGGTGCCAGGGGCTGAGTGTGGTGTTTGCTGTTTCAGAGGGAGTTTCCCTGAGAGGGTCTCAGCTGGATTACGATAACGTGGAGGAACCTGCCTTGAATGACGTCCCCCAGACTCCAGACGGTGAGCAGTGAATCCGCCCCCTGGAAGCAACGTCACCCTGATGAAAAACTAACTGTATTTCCCAGTAGGGGCAAGAGTGGTTTGTTAAGAAAACCACAAAGTTCACCCACCAGTATTGTCCATTGATGCAACGCTGGGGGCGCTGAGCAGGTGCATTACAAGAGCCTTGTGGAGGCCCAGGGGTAGGGAAGTGTGTGATGTCCTAGGCCATGACAGAGGCCCATTGCCCACGCGGTACTTGGCTCAGGTCACTGCCCTGTGACCCTCACTGCCATGAGCACTAAGGTTACGCACTATTTGTAAACACAACGCACCGAAGCAGAGACCTTTACATAGCAGCAATGTTCCCTGCCAGCCTTTCCTGGCTTGCAGATATTGCAGCTTATATACATCTGTGTCAGACACGCTGTGACAGGGGGATGGGCGAGACAGAGATTTTACACCCAAGGCCCATGTCCCACCCTTATTAGCTGGCTCAGCTCTCAGTGGTGTCAGTACGTCGGGGACTCATGGCAGTTTATGGGGTAAATTTTATCAGGAGAAAGCATTGAAAAGACATGTTAAAATAATGTCCAGTTTAGGAAGCCAGGAACAAACTCTGGACAATTCTAAGTTATTTACATTTGTAATTATTGTAAACAAATGCCTTGTGGAGCAATCCCTCTGGACTAGATCCCAGGCACCTCTTTCTAGAACTCCCCCTTTGTTAGCCAAATAGGCTCGTTCTCCCTGGAGCTTTCCCAATTACCCCAAGGAGGCACGGAAGGACAGGAGGACGGTTACCAGATTCTTTATTCAGTCAGCTGAGCGGGTGTCTTTCTCGGCTCGTGCCTGAGAAGGAGCACGTCATACAGGCAAAAAGCATGTCCTTTTATACCTACGACCAAACAATGTAGCGTGTCGAATTCTGCTGACCTATGCGTTCTTTAATTCTGCTAACCTATGCATTCTTTAAGTTTGTGTCTGGTAGAAATTAGGGGCCATCTACTCGCCTTCCCCCCCCCCTTTCCCCCGCATTCCTTCTATTATGGTTCCCCTCTCTTCACATCCTCTCCCATGGGCAGGCACATCTGTTTAACTCATTCCCTTTATAGGTATACATTATACATATTCTGTGTCCATGTAACTTTAGACATGGATAGCTACTAGAAAAACAGGCAGGGAAAATGATAAATATACGAGCACATGCTAACCTAAGCATATATTTGGCCCTTTTGTCTAACAATTCCCCCCTAAAAAGCAATTTGAGAGCCTTATGGTCCCCAATCCTCAGCCTTTATTGGCCGATACATAGCCACCATTTGTTGATGTATCATTCGATTTACCACTCGTCGGACCAAGGTAACTACACAGGGAGCGAAGCAAGCTAGGGTTAATAGGGTTGTAATGAAAAGCACAAAGAGAAGAAAACCTTCTCGCAGCCATCCTAGTTGCGGCAACCAGGACGTAAACCAATCCGTATTCCACCCACCCCAGGTTTGGACCGGGACGTGGGCTAACTTCCTCAATTCCTTTGTTATTTGCTTTACTGCTTTTCCATTATCATCTATTTGTAAGCAGCAATTAGACTCGTTTAACTTTGCACAGATTCCCCCTTCCTCTGCCAACAAATAATCAAGAGCTAGATGGTGCTGATAGATCACATTTCTCATCTGAGTGGACTGATCGGCTAAGAGATCAAGAGCCTCAGCCGTCTGATTAGTTATTATTTCCAGAATGGCTTGCAGCCTAATTATCCGATTTAAGTTGTAAATGGGCTCCCTTGCCCCTGCGATCCACTCATTTGGATTCCATGTAGCTGGTCCATAATGTTTTATAATTCTCTCAGGGGGCCATTCCTGAGCTCCCCACGTTTGGGAGCTTCCAGCGGTCAATGAAGAATCCACAGACCGCCTTTCCCTAATCAGATCATCATATACCTTAATTCCCAATTTGCCTCCCTGCACCTGGGGTAGTAGAAAGAACAAGGGCCTAATGTACCCGACATAACATATTCCTGACCAATTTGGAGGCAATCTTCGATAAGCGTATTGCCCACATATCCAGTAATGGCCTTTTAGGGCCCATTTTCCTTTTGCAAAGGGGCCCTCCCAGGTTTCGGGGTCGTCTTCGGGGCCCGGCTCTTCATAGTATAAAGAGTTACCCATTTCTAGGGGACCCCCTAGGACGATGGACGTGCCGTCGGGATTACAATAGTCACATTTCCACGCCCCAGCCCCTTCCCTCCAAGCACAATTACAGCCGAATTTAGGGCTATTGGTCGTAGACCAGAAATGGTTAAAATGGGTTACCCGAGTTCCGTTAAGGTGCTGCCATGCCCACTGATACCAGCGTACCACATGGTCCTTACTGACAGTATTATCGCGCTGGCAGCTTATAAAGAGGGAATCAAAGAAATGATCCCCTGCTACTGCCTTACAACCCTCGCTGCGATGATGTTGGAAAGAACACTGTACCCAGCTATGATTAGTGAGTTTCACGTGGGTGTGATTCCATCGTCCTTGATATTTAGAACAATCGTACGTATGGCAACTAGGGTGATCGTAGCAGTCATATCCTAGGGATAGGGTCCAGTCACATCGGCTTTCTCCCACATGCACCCCCTCTTGTCGCGTCCGATTGAGACAAAGGATCCCTACTCCAGAAGAATAGAGGCGCCAAGGACTGCTATCCTCAGTCCAATGTCCCGTTCCATCATGGATTATACTCAAATTACTAATCCACCATTTAGCTTGCACTGGCTGGGCTACCCAAGGCCACTCATTCCAATCCCTTGGACCCCCACAAACCCAGCAGCTGCTAAGATTAAAGGAATTAGCTATTGTCTCCCCTAGTTGCACAAACCTATTCTCCCAATCAGAATAACAGTGTGAATATACAAACAATAGTATTAATAGTAAATGCATCATCGTTTTCTCTTAAACAATCCTTTTAGTCCGTCTAGTCCTTGATATTCCCAGATGGTGTCTTCGCCCGTGCCACCCCGGGCCTCCGGAGCCGGGGCGGACAGAGGGCTGATGTCCTCTTCTGTTGAGTCGGCTTCCAGGTTCGGGTTCAGGAACCGCTTAACCCGTGTGTGGTGTGTCCATTTGTCGCTCCCGAGGACTTTAACCGCGGCTTGGCTGATGAGCGAAACAGTGTGTGGACCGTCCCACCTCGGCGTGAGAGGGTCACGCTTCCACTTTTTGATAAGGACCTGGTCACCGATCCGGAATGGATGCACGGTCTGGTCCAAGGGAAGGGCCTGGAAGGGCGCCGCGTACCGATGCAGCTGTAACAAAACAGATTGCAACCCGGAAACCTGTTTCCATAGTAAGTCATTTCCCACTTCCCAGGTTACGTCCTCCCGGAACCCTGGGATGAGTACTCGGGGAGGAAACCCAAAGACCAGCTCAAAGGGTGAAAGTTTAAGACCCTTTCGCGGGGCCCTCCGAATGCGGGTGAGGGCGAGTGGCAAAGCATCGAGCCACTTTAAATTAGATTCTGTGCATATTTTAGTGAGAGTATCTTTGAGAGTTCTATTCATCCTTTCCACTTGACCCGAGCTCTGCGGCCTCCAGGGTGTATGTAGTTTCCACTGTATGCCGAGAGCCTGGGATACCTGCTGGACCACTTGTGAAACAAAGTGGCTTCCCCTATCAGACTCAATTACTTCGGGGAGATGGAAACGAGGAAGTATTTCTTGTACCAGGGCCTTAGTGACAGCCCGGGCCTGACAATGCCGGGTGGGGTAACATTCCACCCATCCGGTAAGTTGATCAACAAATACAAGCAGGTATTTATAGCCCCTGCAAGGGGGCACTTCAGCGAAGTCAACCTGCCACCTTTGAAAAGGGAACATAGCCCATGGTCGGCCTCCCATCGGGGCAGGAGGGCCACATCCCTTCTGGTTAGTTTGTTGGCAGACGGTACAGTTATTAACAATTCTCTGGGCCTCCATGTGCATACCTAGCCCCTTAAGGGATCTGGCGGCCAAATCAACCATTGCCCCAGACCCCAAATGTCCCTCTTTATGTACGAGCCGGAAGATTTCCTGGAGTACTGGCCTGGGGACAAAAATCTCTCCCCCAGGCAGTCTCCACCATCCAGAGGAAACCTGCCGGCCTCCCGCAGCCTGGGCTTGACCTATCTCCTCGGCCGTGTATTGGGGAGGAGGGGTTTTAGCCTCCGTGTCCTGAACCATAAGAAGCCATAGGGCCCCATCTCGGGCGGCCTCCTTCGCGGCCTGGTCAGCCAGCTGATTATACCTCCGCTGTTCGGCCTCTGGGGCTTTCCCATGGGCACGCACATGTATCACGGCAACCCGGAGAGGGAGCATTAGGGCCTCGAGTAACATTTTAATGAGGCTCCCATGTGCAATCTTTTGGCCTGAGGCCGTAATGAACCCTCTTTCTCTCCACAGAGTCCCATGTGCATGCACTACCATGTAGGCATACCGACTGTCAGTATACAAATTAAGGGTTTTCCCGGCTCCCAAGCGGAGAGCCTCAATGAGAGCCACTAGTTCCGCTGCTTGAGCAGATAAGTTGGGGCTGAGTTTAAATTTGTGTATCCCTTTATCCTTAATCACCACCGCCGCCCCAGTAAATCGCTTGCCATTTACCACATAGCTAGACCCATCGACATATCCCTCAACATCGGGGTTAGGCCAGGGCAGGTCTGAAAGATCAGATCGGGGTTTGGTCTCTTGTTGTAATACTTCAATACAGTCATGAATAGGACCGGCCTCAGAGGAGGCCTGGGGATCGGGCAGTAGGGTGGCTGGGTTAAGGGAACTGACTGTCTTAAAGGTCAGATTGGGAGCTAACAGGAGCCCCACTTCATATCTAGTATGTCGACTGGGGTTTAGATGCTTTTCCCCCGCACCAGTTCCCAGTATCTGAGGCACCCCGTGGGGGACCACAACTTCAGTATCTCCACCCAAGGTTAATTTTTCGGCTTCCTGAACGAGGAGGGCGGTCGCTGCTACGGCCCGTAAACAGGCAGGCCATCCCTTGGCGACGGGGTCCAAAACTTTTGAATAGTATCCAATGGGTCGCCAGGTTGGTCCTGACCTCTGGCACAGGACTCCAGCTGCCACCCCTCCCCTTTCATGTACGTATAGGGTGAATGGCTTTCGGGAATCTGGGAGGGCTAGAGCAGGAGGCTGAACCAAGGCTTCTTTAAGCTCTCGAAATGCTTTTTCCATTTCCTTGGTCCATACCCAGTGAAGCAAACCTTCCTTAGTCAGGGACTCATATAGTGGTCTGGCTTTTCCCCCATAGTCAGGGATCCAAAGCCGACAAAAGCCAGTCAGTCCCAGAAATGCCCTCAATTCTCGTGGATTCCGGGGCTGAGGGCTATCAAGTATAACCTGGATCCGTTCTTTACCCAAACTACGGCTCCCTTGGCAGAGGTGGTACCCAAGGAAGGTGACCTGCTGCTTAACTAATTGAGCTTTCTCCTTTGAAACTTTATATCCTTGTTCCCCAAGGTAATTAAGGAGCTCTATAGTGTGCTCCTTGCAGGCTGCCTCTGTCTCAGCACTTAAGAGTAGATCATCACAATACTGCACTATGTTCCATGCAGGGTGGTTAGCTAGAAATGGGGCCAGATCCCTTTTTAGCTGGCTGCCAAAAATCTCAGGCGCACAGGTAAGCCCCTGTGGGACAACGGTCCAGAGATATTGGGCCTTGTAGTGGGTGTCCGGATCCTCCCATTCAAAGGCAAACAACTTTTGAGATTCTAAATCAAGGGGAATGGAAAAGAAGGCGTCTTTTAAATCTATGACCGAGAACCAGCCGTGGTTTTTAGGTACTTGGCCTAAAATCGTATGGGGATTTGGAACAACTGGGTAGGGGGCTTCTATTAGCTTGTTAATCTGTCTCAGGTCCTGGACCAATCGATACTGTCCATTAGGCTTAGGCACTCCCATTATCGGAGTATTGTACGGGGATGTGCCTTCTCTTAGCCACCCACACTGCAGGAACTTTTGAATCAGAGGTTTCAGCCCGATCCGAATGGTTAACTTAAGGGGGTACTGTCGAATTCGGGCCGGGCTGCTTCCCTCCTTAAGCGAAATGTGTACCGGTACAGCATTCTTAGCTCGGGCAGCCCCTCCCTCCTCCGCCCAAACCTCAGAGTTAACCCCCGGCAGCTGGCTCTCGCCTCTCTCCTGACATTCTGAGGAGTGATTTCTAGCACTTATGAGAGCCATCTGGTAATTAGAGGTTTGTTGTTTCGGGATCCTGACTTCCATTTTCCCATCCTCGAACGAGATTTCCGCCTGTAATTTAGTGAGGATGTCTCGTCCGAGCAGTGCTATGGGACAGGAGGGGCTGCAAACAAACTGGTGAGAGATCTGTTGGTCCCCGACTTTTACTAGGAGAGGGAGAGTTTTCTCCAAAGCTGTAGTCTGTCCCTCAATCCCTTGAACAACAGCACGTCCCTGAGCTCTACCCCGGGGAGCCTTATTGAGGGGGAGTAAACTAAGGGTAGCCCCAGTATCGATTAGGGCTTCAATTGGGCGGCCCCCCACTTTAATTTTTACCGTGGGATCCAAGCTGGCAGCTTGTGCTGCCAGGAGGGGCCGCTGGGTCCCCCGGCCCCCCTATGGGGAAGATCCCTCTCCCGAAAGTCCTGTACCGTTGTAGTAAACGGGGGAGGGAAAAACCCTGTCCGTGTACTCTTTTCCTTTGGCATGTCGCCGGGGGCATTCGTTTTTCCAATGTCCCTCCTCCTTACAGATAGCACATTGATTTCGCCCTAAACGGGGACCCTTTCCCCTACTCTTACCCGGTGGCCCCGGTCGTCCTTTAGCCTTGTCCCTCTTCTCCTCATTTCCCTCCCTTAGGGCCAGTGCCAAAACGCGGGCCCCTTTCTTTCGTTCCTCATCGTCTCTGCGATCATAAACCTTCATTGCAATCTCTAAAAGCTCCCCTATATTTTTACCCGATGCCCCCTCCAATTTTTGCAACTTTTTCCTGATGTCCTCATAAGATTGTCCAATGAAGAGGGGAATCAACACCTGCTTTCCATTGGCACTGTCCGGATCAAGGTCTGTGTATTTCTTACAAGTGTTACACAGACGTTCATAAAAGGCAGCTGGATTCTCACCCTTTTCCTGTCGAACATTATACAGCTTAGCCCAATTTGGCGTTTTTCTAATACAGCGCTTCATGCCCTGTACTACAGCGGCGGCATAGTTGCGGTGCTTATCTAAGTCATCGCTACCATGCCCCCAATCAGGAGGGCTTTCTGGCAATAGTTCTGCCAGCTTGGCTGCGTTTTTTTCTGTCTCTTCTAGCTGTTCACGGGCTTTTAAGAAGACTAAACGCCTTTCCTCGGCAGTGAGTAGGGTATTTAAAGCTACTCTCATATCGCCCCAGGTAGGATTATGGGCCGAGATTAAGGTCTCGAATACTGCCGTTAGCGGGGCTGGATCCTCCGAAAACGGGGGATTCTGGTGCTTCCAATTATATAAATCACTGCTAGTGAAGGGGACATAAAGCATAGTGAGTTGACCGTTTGAGGTTAAAGCCTCTCTCAAAGGCATCGTGTATGCCGTGTTACCCTCACTGTTTGAGCGAGTAGGGGTTAATTGAGTGTCCCCAGGCGTGTAATTGGGTGCCATTTTCCACACCCTCTTTTTGGGGGTCATTGTGGGACCAGGGTAAACCGTCACCTTGTTTTCAGGGTTACAATCGGGATCTGGGCTCCCGTCCCTCTTCACCTGGATTTCTCCAGAGTCAGCTCCACTCTTAGGCTTGTTCCTAAGGCGGCTGGCAATTGGGGAGGGCTCCTGATCAGAAAAGTCCTGACCAGAGTTGGTACCCTCTCCTGTGTCTAGGGAATTACTCGCAGGGGGTGGGCTGTCTGCTATGACCGGGAGGCCAGGATACAAAGGGGGAGGAGGCATATAATCAGGGGCAGAAGGAATTATAGTTGGCGGACAAGATTTCTTAACGGGGGGACCGGGCTTTTTAACGGGGGCACGGGCCATCAGAGTTTTAAGAGTCCGTGTTTTACATTTTTGTAACCATGGGGGAGGGTTGGCCACGAGGTCCTGCCAAATATCTATATAAGGATACTGATCCCAATTGCCATTCCGGGTCACAGTACTATGTACAGCCTGTACGATTTCTGGTTTAAGTGTTCCCCCCTCGGGCCATTCCACCCCAAGTGTTGCCCATTCCAGAGTACAGAACTTTATAAGACTGTCCTTACATAATACAATGCCATAATCAGCCTGGCGTCTAAACTCTTTCCAATTATTTAACATACACCCTAGGGGTGTCCCAGGAAAGGTGCTTTGAGAGGACCCCATTATATTTTGACCTAATCTATTGGGGAGAGGGAAAGAAAAGAAAGAGTATCATTCATTCAGATTTCCACTGGGTCATGAGGTTCGGCTGACCCCCCTTGCGTTCAAGATTTTCCGGTCATCAGGTTTCCCTTCGCAGAAATCTTGGTGCGGCTAGGATCAGCTTAAGTCCCAGACCTCAGTGGCATTCACTCCTTTCATACGCAGGTTTCCTAACAGTCTGCTCGAGCGATTATAACTTCGGTCTCCAATATAACATTAATAGAAAAAACAAGAATACTGTTGTTAAAAACAGGATCAACCCCTGGGGTTGTTCTAAGTCCCAGTAATTGTCCAGAACCGCCCACGGGCTGGTGGAGTTAGTCATTGGCAAGTAATTACTTAACAAGGAACATTACACATTTGACATAACACATAGCATACTGCAGTCGACTATCCCATGCACGTGCTGCCTAGAGGGTTCCCGTGTCCAACCTACACTGCAGGGGCGCTCCTGTTAGGCATCATACATCAAACCCGACAGGCAAACGCACTTACCGCCTGGAGTGGCCGCGTCCGGCCGTTGGACTCCCCTCTGCTTCGTCCACCCTGCTTCCGTGGCCTGTGGAGTTCTCTATAGAGGGGGCGCAGCCGTCCCGGCCGATTGAGGCGACCTGGAGCTCGAGCAAACCACAGCCCGAGGTGGCCACTCTCCTGGGTCGTCCTCGGCCGCCGGTCGAGCGCCCCCTACAGGGAGAGAAGTCCCGGCGGAGTCGCCATTTGTTAGCCAAATAGGCTCGTTCTCCCTGGAGCTTTCCCAATTACCCCAAGGAGGCACGGAAGGACAGGAGGACGGTTACCAGATTCTTTATTCAGTCAGCTGAGCGGGTGTCTTTCTCGGCTCGTGCCTGAGAAGGAGCACGTCATACAGGCAAAAAGCATGTCCTTTTATACCTACGACCAAACAATGTAGCGTGTCGAATTCTGCTGACCTATGCGTTCTTTAATTCTGCTAACCTATGCATTCTTTAAGTTTGTGTCTGGTAGAAATTAGGGGCCATCTACTCGCCTTCCCCCCCCCTTTCCCCCGCATTCCTTCTATTATGGTTCCCCTCTCTTCACATCCTCTCCCATGGGCAGGCACATCTGTTTAACTCATTCCCTTTATAGGTATACATTATACATATTCTGTGTCCATGTAACTTTAGACATGGATAGCTACTAGAAAAACAGGCAGGGAAAATGATAAATATACGAGCACATGCTAACCTAAGCATATATTTGGCCCTTTTGTCTAACACCTTCCCCTCGTCATCTGGGAGCTCTAGGATCCACTTAACCAGCTACTGAAATGTATCAGATCAATGTGATATGTAAAACCCCTCAATCTGAGGGTTCCACAGGAGGGCTCCTCTTACTGCCCTGAGGGTGGCAGTGCTGAGAGATCCCCAGGGACCAGTGAGGCTGGTGGATCTGCAGCTTGTAGTTTATTTCTATCTTCACTGTGAATATTCTCTTAATTACTTCACATCAGATGCCCCTGCCCTGCCTGGAGATGTCACAGGGAATGGTTATGATGATGCCAGAGAAGCGTCTGACCCTGAAGATGACCCTGCTTTGGGGCAGAATGATGAGAGAGACACTGGGGCAAATGACAAAGATTCACAGACAGGTGAGTGGAGAATTGTTTGCACTTCACACTGTCTCTGCAGAATGGGAGGGCTGGAAATGTGGGGTACGCAGCGAGGGAACAGCCCTTGCCAACCCAACGCTTGTGAGAAAACTCTCCTCTCATCTCTCCAGTCCCTCAAAGCAGAGGCTTCAGTGCCTGCCATGGGGAGAGGAACAGCAGGGTCCCTCCTGTGTGGTACTTCATGGTCAAACCAGCAAGATACTTAGGATCCTTCTGCCTCTAGGTTCCAATCCTTGTGTGGTTGCCACACCCTGTATGTGCTCGATTCCCACCAGTTCACTGTGCGTGTATTTTTTGGGCAGAATCCTAAACACCAAAGTCCTGTTACTGCTTCACCAGTGTTAAAGAGCCCATGACACGTCCTGTAAAATCTGGGATGGGCTTTGCCCATTGTCCTTGGCCAATATCTCCCTCTCTTCCCATTGTGTCATGAGCAGAGACACCATCAGCCACCCCAGAGGAGGTGCAGTGGTGATGAAATGAGTATTGATTAGTACTTGATAAGAATAACGTGCTAATGTTCATTGCTGGGCAGAGTGAATGTTACAATGTTATTAACTAAGTGCTCCTTGCTGGTAAGTGCTTGGGTTTTGTAAATGGAGTGACAGTTAGCTACAGCTGGCACTTGGCAACTTTACCTGGTCTGGAAACCAAAGGTTTTAATCTCCAGACTATGTACAGAGATGATGGATTAGAACTTGTCAGAGACCTAAGACTGAAGGGGAACGATTCCCAATCCATACCGTGGAGCAGAGGTTCTCAAACTGGGCAGCACAGAATATATTCTGAGGTGGCGTGAGAAGCCAGATCAGAGAGCGGTGGCTCCTGTCCGGGTGCCCAGTTTTGAAGGCAGCACTGCCACTGCAGGGGCGGCTCTAGCCATTTCGCCGCCCCAAGCACGGCGGCACGCGGCGGGGGGCGCTCTGCCGGTAGCCGGTCCCGCGGCTCCGGTGGACCTCCCACAGATGTGCCTGCGGAGGGTCCGCTGGTCCCACGGTTCCACCAAAGCTGCGGGACCAGCAGACCCTCCACAGGGACGCCTGCGGGAGGTCCACCGGAGCCGCCTGCCGCCCTCCTGGCGACCGGCGGAGCACCCCCCGCGACATGCCGCCCCAAGCACGCGCTTGGCGTGCTGGGGCCTGGAGCCACCCCTGGCCACTGGCAGCAGCGCAGAAGTAAGGAAGTCATGGTGTGCTGTTGCCGCTCTTACTTCTCACTGCAGCTGGCGGCGGTGCTGCGAGTTGGGCACGCAGACAGCTATATACTTAAATGACTCTTTTAGACTCAATGCCCTACTGTTTGTAATATTTAGTGAGAGTTTGATGTTGATTTTTTTTTAATTGGTACGTGTACTTGTGTGGGAGGGAGGGAGGGGAGGTGTTAGTGGGGAGGGATAGCTTAGTGGTTTGAGCATTGGCCTGCTAAACCCAGGGTTGTGAATTCAATCCTTGAGGGGGCCAAAATCAGTACTTGGTCCTGCTAGTGAAGGAAGGGGGCTGGACTCAATGACCTTTCAAGGTCCGTTCTAGGAGATAGGTATATCTCCTATTATTAATTACTATGGACACAAAGAAAGGGGCCACAATCAAGTAATTTTGAGAACCACATCTGTAAAGTGCACTCTACCTTGCTCTGCAACTGCACATAACCATAGAATGGATCCACTGACTGTATGTGTCTCCCCCTTGGTGTTTTCAGGTGGGAGTCGGCACTTGCTAAGGAGTGAAGTTGTCTCTGGAATGGAGAAGGAAACCCCGTCCCTGCCTCCAGGAGACACAGGTTATGACGATGTGGGACATGGTGACTCTGGGGGTTTAATATCATGACAATTTGATTGGACAAAATAAGCTTGTGATGATGTAATTGCTTCGCCTCTTTCTCTTAGAAATGATGCCCAGAGACAGTCCCTTCCTAGTTGATAGACAAAGCAGGTGTTTTTATAAGATTTGTGCAAAGTTACAGGAAATACAAGAGTGAGTGGGAAAAGGTTCATAAGCTTTCTTTGTATAATTTTCCATTGTTTGGAGGGGCTGGAAGTTTCCTGCTTTTTTATGCTTATAGTTCCTTCAGCTTCACTTTGTGCCTTTTTCATATTAAATCCTTTCTGAAAATCTTCCCCTTAGTGAAAGTTTTTCTTGCCAGATGAATTGTGCAGTTTCCAAGTCTCACCACAAGGAGAGGCTGATATTAAACAAACCAAGAGATGAGGGAAGGCTATGGTATTGCTGACTGTTTGATAGCAGGCTGGGTTTACACATCAGGCATGTGGTAAAAGTGAGAAACCAGGCTGAGAACATTCTGAAATGAGCAACATGGTTGTTCCTCAAGAAAATTCAGTTTGAAACTTTCATTGACTCCAAGGAGATAAATGGGAAATTTTCCCTGGGTAATTCACACCTGAAACTGAACAAACTGAAAAGATTTCCCGATTAGCAATAAATGCAGAGGATGAATATTTCTGCTAGGACTAGAAATGAATTCTATAGAAAATAATGACAAGAGGAGAGTTAATAAAAATCTGGATTTCCACTAAACCAATAAGGCTACAACAAGTAACAAGTCATAGAGTTGTTACTACAAACCCCAGTAAAACTGATCATGTTGTCACAGTGGCATGTTTATTTCCATGACAATCTACAAATATAGTTTAAAATCGATGCCGAGCTGAGAACTGACCAGTGGAGAAGCCAGAAGTGTTCTCTTGATGAACTCAGTGAAATCAGTACCAGAACACACAGAGAGTACATTGCTATTTCACACAAATATCTGTCTTTCCTTTACCACAAATCCTGCATTCAGTTGGGTCACTTCATCTGTAGAAGGATAGATTGGAAATAGAAATGTTGAGAGAAGGTGCTTCCAATCATCTGCATTCAGCAGGGCCAGGAGTCATATAAAGAGACAGAAATACAACAATTTATGTTTGAAAGGAGAAAAATAAAAGACATTAGGAAGATGTGTAATAGGACATACTGACTCTTGGAGACTGAGTAGGGAAATCTCAGGGGCTGTGCTACCCTGTTCCCAGGGTTGTGTCCTCAAGACAGATTTGTGGGACAAAAGAAATAATCAGAGAGAGAGGAAGTGGGCCCATTGTGGGTGTTTGTGCTTTGGCAGGGAACCCAGGCTGCTGACAACTGCCTAGGGACTGGGACTGGAGCCTTATAGAGGGAGCGCTTCTTTCAGGCTGAAGGAATCCTAGCAAATGTTCCTGGGTTTGGCCAGTCTGTCCAGGAGGGGGTCACATTACGAACATGAAAAAAGAGAACTCCCCCCAGAATGACACATCTTTCCATGTTTCTCCACTTTCTTTTTTAAATTCATATGGGCCCGCCCTTGCTGGCAATTCAGTGGGTTCAAATTTCATCAAACTCTATGGAGATTTGCATTGAGGGAATAAGAGAGTTTCCTAGCCCATAACTTTCTGTCATGTTAGATTATGATTCCTACAGAGGACAGATCAGCGATCATGGGTCACCAGTGTGGTTAGATGTTGATTGATGTTTGCCTGCATGTGTGTGTTCCCTCTGTGTGCTGCCCCAGCAAACCACCCAATGACCACAAGATCTGTTAAGGGACAAAGACACCCAGCAAGGTTTATTGTCGACAAAACACGGTATTAGTATCCCACAGACTTTACTGCACCACTAATACATGTATGCCTGTAACAATGGACCAGATCAGTGAATGGCAGTCCTTTCCGTTCCTCTCTAAGCCAGACAAAGATACTCCATCTGAGATACATTTTTATACTCTGATACAAAAAAAGTTACATACTGCCTCTGGCATAGCTACTGCCCCTTGATATGGCTCATTATTACCCATCGCCTTGTACATGTTGATTTGATTAAAACATCTTTATTACATACTGTTATCCTGACCTTATCTTTTAGGAGGGGTCAGTGTGTTCCTGTTATCCTTGGGTAATGTTTTTGTACCATTCGTGATAGCAGGAGGTTCTGGTAGCACTTGATATTGGGATGTGTTTGCATGAATACTCTGTGCCTGGCTGTTCTGAGAAATGTGTATTTCTGCAATATCAGAATCTGTTCTTGGCAGATTCTGCGAGCAGGTCCTGCTTCTTACTCACAGCTTATCTTTGCTTTATATCAGTAAAGCTTTGATTACTACTTTAGCCAAGGCCTCAGGCCTCAAAGCAGGCCTCTGATACAAGGGCTTATGTCTTAGACTCTCTTCCTACTACATCTGTAATAAAAGATTTGCTGGTATTGTTGATTCTCATGATGCAAAGTTTGTTGCTAATGGTAAACATTATAACAAAGAATTTGGTACTGATGGTAGATCCTTTGTTCTGAGTGAGATTTGCACTTCATACACTGGAGGTGATTTTAAGTGAGATGTAAGTGAAGTGGCTGGAAATCAGTCAAAGAGGTTAACAGTTGGTTATTTTCTGTTTGCTTACTTTGGGCACGGGAAGTAGGGACAGAAAAACAGGAAAATGAATGAAAGTGAAACGAGTAAGAAGCTGGAGCTGTGCAGAAGAGAGGGGAAAAGAACACATCAGATTTATGGAATTCAAAGTACTGGAAATTGAGGCAGAGAATGCCAGACAAGAAGCTGCACATCGAAGAGCCATGGAATTACAAGCAGAAGAAATGGAGGAGAAGGAAAGAGAGGAAGTACCAACTGGACTTGCTAGAGAAGCAGAACCAGACACAGAGCTAGGGGTCGTGTATGGCCAGAAGCGCTGCCTGGAGGAATGTTCTTCTTTGGTCTTCCGTGAAGATCTCGCCAAAGACCTAAACCAACAGCACCAGAGCTCTTGCAATTGTCCAGGACCAGGCTCCAAATCCCTCTAGTGTCTCACAAGGTGGATAAGTGTCCTGGGGTAGCCAACCTTTGGGGTCCCATGGACCAAGAACCCCCTTCAGTAAGAGGCTGCAGGCACTGAGGCCTCGAATAGCTCTTTCTGGAGCAGGATTCACTGCAGGTGTCATGAGATGCTGGAAATGTGTCTCCGCACTCTGAAACCCAGCTCACACAGACAACAAAGGACACTCTACTGCGCCCAGCAGCGATAGCTCCTACAGCTCACCCACTAGAGGTTAGGGGCTTTTAGATCTGGTTCATTCCCACTCCTCACCTCACTGACATTCCCATGAGCCTCACATACTCTGCTGGAAATAAGTAACAGGCTCTTGCCCTGTGTCCAGGACACACTCACTGCAGGGGGAGACAGCTCCACACCTGAGCTGCTGCAATGCACCGGCGGAGAGTCCTTACCTCTCCCACCCTAGCCAGGTTTCTGTAGCCCAGGCGTTCGGTATCCTGGAGCCAGACCCGACACCACAGCTCTCTTGCCTCTCTGATATTCAGCCCCAGGGGAGAAAGACACACCCATTGGGGGGTTTGGCCTTCCGCTTTCAGTGCCTGTTTCCTTCTGGGTGCACACTGGCCAGGCTCCTCGTGGCATCCATGGCCCAATGGTCGCAGGATCCATACCAGGCGGTCTAGTACTGGAAGGGGGATTTGTTTCAGTCATCACAGTAATCATGTGACCCTTACACATTCTTCCCATCCAACAAATTTCCTTTCCCCTCCCCCACCCAATTCCTCCCTCCCCTCCTTTCCCTTCCACTCCCCTCCCCTCCCGGCTTACAATTCCCCCCTGCCAGCTCCAGATCAGTGTCACAATTATCCACTTCCCTGTCTCCCAGCCTTCAACCCCAGGAACCCGTCCTCTGCTTCCCCCTCCAGCCCCACTAACTCTTCCTCCCATGTCTGGATCCCTCGCCCCAGGGGCCGGGCCCAGGGTGCCACTCACCACAGTGCTCTCCTCAAGGGTCGCTTTTGAAAAGTGGGGCTCCAGGGTGTCCCGCCTCTGCTGCTGTGCCAAGAAACACAGACTCAGGACAGCTTGGAGGAAGCAGAGCTGTTTGGCCCTGTCCTCCACCAACTAGGAGTGGGGTGGGAGGGAGAGAGTGAGAGCCTGTTACACTGGGACCTCCCCGCCCAACCCAAACCAGATCCAGGGCTCAGGACCTCTATGGGGTTGGACAGGAAAAGCCACCCCCTTCCCGAAACCAGTGTCACCCTGCACAGACAGTGGTTGTAACCTGGACAGTGTCTGCAGGGAGCAGATACCTTGGAATGTGTGGGACAAATGTCCCCACTTTGGGGGGCCAGATAACAGAGGAGATGTGTCCCCCCATAGGGAGTGAGGGATTCTCTGGTACAAGACCCCCTGCCTGGGTGGGGATAGAACAAGGGGCAGGACAGACTCAGTGGCAGCGCAGCTGGGGGATTTTTGTACCTCATCTCTGCCCTGGAGGTGCTGCTCGATGACCCTGATGGTGTCTTGTTCAGGGGATACATCCTCCTCCTCCTCCTCTTCTTCCTCCTCAACCCACTCCAGCTGGGCACTGGGTGTCTGCACCAGGGAGGGAAGGAGAAAGTATCATCCCTTCTGCTGCTGGGGGGATGTGGTGGACAGAGAAGGCTCCATGTTTCCCCCTTCTCTGTAAGGAACCCCATGGCAGTGAGGGCCCCACCCTGCCCCTCCCAGAGACGCCCTCAGCCCCATCAGCCTCAGGGCCCCATGGCAGTCAGCCCCCCCTCAACATCAGGGGAGGCTGGAGCTCCCCCAACTCCACCCAGCATCTCCTGCCGAGGGGCATGGCTATGCCACCCCCATTGTTATTAGTCCCAGTGCCTTGGCGACAGGGCCAGCTCCAGGCACCAGCTTATCAAGCAGGTGCTTGGGGCGGCCACTCCAGAGCGGGGCGGCACTTTCACTTATTCGGCGGCAATTCAGCGGAGGGTCCCTCACTCCTGCTCGGAGTGAAGGACCTCCCCCTGAACTGCCGCAGATCGCGATCACGGATTTTTTTTAATTTTTTTTTTTTGGCTGCTTCGGGTGGCAAAACCCCTGGAGCCGGCCCTGCTTGGCCAGCCGATGGGCACAGGGTGTAACTAGTCCCCCACTGCCCCGATCCTCCTCCCTTTCCCCTGGGTCTCCCCTCACCTGCAAAGAGGGAGCCTTCAGCTTCAGGGCTGACAGATCCCACGGAGGAGCTGTTGGTGTTTGTTCCAGAGTTGCTCATCTCCTGCTCTGGGCTGGCAGGGGGCTCCTCAGTGGCAAGGGTGGCGGATGGCTCCTGCTGGGCCGTGGGGCGCAGCTCCTGGTTCCTGGGCTTTCTGTGAAGGAAGCCCCAGAGCTGCTTTGCCCGGCTCCTGCCCTCTCCTGGGTCCCTCCTCCATAGCTGTACCCAGGGCCACCTTCATTTGGGCCCAAAAGGTGCCTCAGGGTTAGATATGGGAGATGGTGTCTTTCTCCTCCTCCAGAATGCCAGGGAGCTCCTTTGTTTAGCCTGACCACAAGCCTCTTCCCTGCCCACAGGGACAGAAGGGCCGCTCTCCTCCTGGGCAAGCTGGCTGCTGCTTCCCTCTGGCTCTGGAGCCACCTGCTCGGTCTTCCTCCTCAGCATCCGCTTCAGCCGCTCCATCCTGGAACTGAGTGGGGAGCAGCCATGAGTCTGGGTTCAAAGCAGCCTTTCATTAATGGGCCTGCCTGCTCTGCTGCCCATGTCCCCTCTGCTGAGGCAATTTCTCCTCCCCACACATCCCACCCCAGGGCACAGGAACCCTCAACCTGGAGAACAAACTCTGACAAGAGACGGGCTGGGAGCCCTATTGGTGAGATATTTCCACCACACTGGGCATGGCTCTGGAGAGCTCCACTTACTTGCTCTAGATGGGATGGAGCTGTATGGCAGATGCTCGGTGCTGGTCCTTCCTTTACTATCCTCCTTGATCTCCTGCACCCAGGTGGGCTGGAAAGGGTGCTGCACAATGCCCTGCCAACAAGGCAGGGGGTAGAAGCCAGGAGATCGAAAGTGGCTGTGAAAACAAGACGATATTTTATTGCCAGGGGATGGATAAATACAGGCCAGCAGCCGGGGGGTCACAACACTGACTGACAACCAGCAGGACACCTCCCATCTCAAGGTCTCCTAGTACCTCACACATTCCTGAAGCATGATGACCCAAGGGCTCTAGGGTCCCCAGCCCCACTGATGGAAACAGGCCTGGGAAGGAGAAGCCGCTGCCTCAGAGTTGCACTGGGAGTCAGAGATAAGTACATAAGAACGGCCATACTGGGTCAGATCAAAGGTCTATCTAGCCCAGTATCTGTCTACCGACAGTGCCCAATGCCAGGTGCCCCACAGGGAGTGAACCTAACAGGCAACGAGCAAGTGATCTCTCTCCTGCCATCCATCTCCATCCTCTCACAAACAGAGGCTAGGGACACCATTCCTTACCCATCCTGGCTAATAGCCATTTATGGACTTTACCACCATGAATTTATCCACTTCTCTTTTAAATGCTGTTCTAGTTCTAACCTTCACAACCTCCTCAGGTAAGGAGTTCCACAAGCTGACTGTGTGCTGCGTGAAGAAGAACTTCCTTTTATTTGTTTTAAACCTGCTGCTTATTAATTTCATTTGGTGACCCCCAGTTCTTGTATTATGGGAATAAGTAAATAACTTTCCCTTATCCACTTTCTCCACATCACTCATGATTTTATATATCTCTATCATATCCCCCCTTAGTCTCCCCTTTTCCAAGCTGAAGAGTCCTAGCCTCTTTAATCTTTCCTCATAAGGAACCCTCTCCAAACCCCTAATCGTTGCATCCGACGAAGTGGGTATTCACCCACGAAAGCTCATGCTCCAAAACGTCTGTTAGTCTATAAGGTGCCACAGGATTCTTTGCTGTTTTTACAGATCCAGACTAACACGGCTACCCCTCTGATACTAATCATTCTAGTTGCCCTTTCCTGAATCTTTTCTAGTGCCAGTATATCTTTTTGGAGGTGAGGAGACCACATCTGTACACAGTATTCGAGATGTGGGCGTACCATCGATTTATATAAGGGCAATAATATATTCTCAGTCTTATTCTCTATCTCCTTTTTAATGATTCCTAACATCCTGTTTGCTTTTTTGACCACCTCTGCATACTGCGTGGACATCTTCAGAGAACTATCCACAATGACTCCAAGATCTTTTTCCTTATTTGTTGTAGCTAAATTAGGCCCCATAATATTGTATGTATAGTTGGGGTTATTTTTTCCAATGTACATTACTTTGCATTTATCCACATTAAATTTCATTTGCCATTTTGTTGCCCAATCAGTTAGTTTTGTGAGATCTTTTTGAAGTTCTTCACAATCTGCTTTGGTCTTAACTATCTTGAGCAGTTTAGTATCATCTGCAAACTTTGCCACCTCACTGTTTCTCCAGATCATTTATGAATAATTTGAATAGGATTGGTCCTAGGATTGACCCTTGGAGAACACCACTTGTTACCCATCTCCATTCTGAGACTTTACCATTAATTCCTACCCTTTGTTCCCTTTCTTTTAACCAGTTCTCAATCCATGAAAGGACCTTCCCTTTTATCCCATGACAGCTTAATTTACGTAAGAGCCTTTGGTGAGGGACCTTGTCAAAGGCTTTCTGGAAATCTAAGTACACTATGTCCACCGGATTCCCCTTGTCCACATGTTTGTTGGCCTCTTCAAAGAACTCTTATAGATTAGTAAGACATGATTTCCCTTTACAGAAACCATGTTGACTATTGCTCAACATTTTATGTTTTTCTATGTGTCTGACAATTTTATTCTTAACTGTTGTTTTGACTAATTTGCCCAGTACTGACGTTAGACTTACCGGTCTGTAATTGGCGGGACCACCTCTAGAGCCCTTTTTAAATATTGGCATTACATTAGCTAACTTCCAGTCATTGGGTACCGAAGCCGATTTAAAGGACAGGTTACAAACCTTAGTTATTAGTTCTGCAACATCACATTTGAGTTCTTTCAGAACTCTTGGGTGAATGCCATCTTGTCTCGGTGACTTGTTAATGTTGAGTTTATCAATTAATTCCAAAACCTCCTCTAGTGACACTTCAATCTCTGACAGTTCCTCAGATTTTTCACCTACAAAAGGCAGCTCAGGTTTGGGAATCTCCCTAACATCCTCAGCCGTGAAGACTGAAGCAAAAAATCAATTTAGTTTCTCCGCAATGACTATATTGTCTTTAAGCGCTCCTTTTGTATCTCCACCACCAAAGGGCCCCACTGGTTGTTTAGCAGGCTTCCTTAAAAAAACATTTTGTTATTACCTTTGGAGTTTTTGGCTAGCCGTTCTTCAAACTCCTCTTTGGCTTTTCTTATGACACTCTTGCACTTAAGTTGGCAGTGTTTATGCTCCTTTCTATTTGCCTCACTAGGATTTGACTTCCACTTTTTAAAGGAAGTCTTTATCTCTCACTGCTTCTTTTACATGGTTGTTAAGCCACGATGGCTCTTTTTTAGTTCTTTTACTGTGTTTCTTAATTTGGGGTATACATTGAAGTTGGGCCTCTATAATGGTGTCTTTAAAAAGCGCCCATGCAGCTTGCAGGGATTTCACTTTAGTCACTGTACCTTTTAACTTTTGTTTAACTAACCCCTTCATTTTTGCATAGTTCCCCTTTTTGAAATTAAATGCCAGTGTTGGGCTGTTGAGATGTTCTTCCCACCACAGGGATGTTGAATGCTATTGTATTATGGTCACTATTTCCAAGCGGTCCTGTTATAGTTACCTCTTGGACCAGCTCCTGCGCTCCACTCAGGAATAAATCTAGAGTTGCCTCTCCCCTTGTGGGTTCCCATACCAGCTGCTCCATGAAGCAGTCATTTAAGGTATCGAGAAATTTTACCTCTGATTTTCGTCCTGAAGTGAAATGATCCCAGTCAATATAGGGATAATTGAAATCTCCCATATTATTGGGTTCTTAATTTTGATAGCCTCTCTAATTTCCCTTAGCATTTCATCATCACTATTACTGTCCTGGTCAGGTGGTCGATAATAGATCCCTAATGTTATATTCTTATTAGAGCATGAAATTTCTATCCATAGAGATTCTATGGAACATGTGGATTCACTTAAGATTTTTACTTGATTTGAATCTACATTTTCTTTCACATATAGTGCTACTCCCCCCCACCCCCATGCGACCTGTTCTGTCCTTCCAATATATTTTGTACCCCAGAATGATTGTGTCCCATTGATTGCTCTCAGTCCACCAGGTTTCTGTGATGCCTATTATATCAATAGCCTCCTTTATCACAAGGCACTCTAGTTCACCCATCTTATTATTTAGACTTCTGGCATTTGTGTACAAGCACTTTAAAAACTTGTCCCTGTTTATTAGCCTGCCTTTTTCTGATGTGCCAGATTCTTTATGTGACTGTTTATCATCTGATCCGGCCCTTACATTATCCTCTTCCATCCTCTGCTCCTGACTATAACCTGGAGATTCTCTATCATTAGACTCACCCCTAAGAGAAGTCTGTGTCTGATCCACATGCTCCTCTGCAGCAGTTGGCTTTCCCCCCATCTCCTAGTTTAAAAACTGCTCTACAACCTTTTTAATGTTTAGTGCCAGCAGTCTGGTTCCACTTTGGTTTAGGTGGAGCCCATCTCTCCTGTATAGGCTTCCCCCATCCCAAAATTTTCCCCAGTTCCTAATGAATGTAAACCCCTCCTCTCTACACCATTGTCTCATCCACGCATTGAGACTCTGAAGCTCTGCCTGCCTACCTGGCCCTGCACATGGAACTGGGAGCATTTCTGAGAATGCCACCATAGAGGTCCTGGATTTCAGTCTCTTCCCTAGCAGCCTAAATTTGGCTTCCAGGACATCTCTCCTACCCTTCCCTATGTCATTGGTACCTACATGTACCACAGCCACCTGCTCCTCCCCAGCACTACACATAAGTCTGTCTAGATGCCTCAAGAGATCCGCAATCTTTGCACCAGGCAGGCAAGTCACCCATACAGTTCTCCCGGTCATCACAAACCCAGCTATCTATGTTTCTAATGATCGAATCTCCCATTACTAATACCTGCCTTTTCCTAGCAACTGAAGTTCCCTCCCCTGGAGAGTTACCTTAGTGCAAGCAGCAACCCCAGTACCATCTGGAAGGAGGGTCCCAACTATGGGAAGGTTTCCCTCTGCTCCCATTGACTGCTCTGCTTCCCTGGCCCTTTCATCCTCCTCAACAATGCAGGGGCTGTCTGACCGGAGGTGGGACAATTCTACAGTGTCCCGGAAAGCCTCATCAACATACCTCTCTGCCTCTCTTAGCTCCTCCAGTTCCGCCACCCTGGCCTCCAAAGTCCGTACATGGTCTCTGACGGCCAGGAGCTCCTTGCACCAACTACACACATACGCCACCCGCCTGCAGGGCTACACTCAGTGCAATAAACTAGATAGATCCCACTCTGCTGCTGGGCTTCTGCCTGCATTTTCTCCTAGTTAATAAAAGGGTTGTTTAAAGCAAGAAGTTTTGAATGTAGTTTGGTTTATAGGCTTTAAGGGGACTTCAGGGGCACAGATAGAACCGACAAGGGACCCCCGCTCCCTTCCCACTCCCTTGCGAAACTCCCTGTTAGCAGCCCCTGTTCGCAAAGCTCCCTGGTCACTTGTGTGCGGCTTTATAAAGCGATATATAAAGGATAGAGCCGGGTATGGAGCCTAGGAGTCCTTTGTCCAGGCTCCCACACTAACCACTAGCGGAACACTCCCTTCCAGAGCTAGGAAGTGCCAGCGGGACTCTATTCCCAGTCTCCCTGGCTCCGAGTGTGACCTGTTGTAGTGACTGACGGATTTGCTACTTGTCCCCCATCCAAATCCAATAACACATCTCTATGTTGGCAATCATGAGTTAGACCTTCCCAGCACCCCTCTGTCTCCCCCAGCCATCAGGTGTTCCTTGGATTACGGAGGCTTGGGCGGTAACAGGAAGAAAGAAATGGGAGAAAAGAGAAGATGAGACAAGAGGGAAGGAGGAAGAGGGAAGCAAAAAGGGACAAATTTCAAATGCCCCCAGCCAGTCACAGATTCATAAATTCCAAGCCCAGATCCTCTGGTCTGACTTTCTGTTTCACATCAGCCATAGTACATCCCTCAAAATAATTTCCAAGGGAATTGGAGGAGAGTTTTTAGAAAACCACCCAATCTTGATTTTTAAAAAGGCCAGTTGTGGAAGATCCAGCACAACCCTGAGTGAATTACTTCAAACCCTGAATGTTAAAAATGCTCCTCTTATTTCCAGTGTGAATTGGTCTAGGCTTCAGCTTGCAGCCATTGTCTGCTCATAACCTTTATCTGCTAAAGCGAAGAGCCCATTAGTAAATATTTGTTCCCTTAGGCTCATCCCTTAACCTTCTCTGTAATTGAGTTCCTGTAATCTGTCAGCACAAGGAATGTTTTCTAATCCTTTCATCATTCATGTGAACCCTGTCCAATTTATCAGCATCTGTCTCCAATTGTGGACACCAGAAGTGGACACAATATTCCAGGAGTGGTTGCACCAGTGCCCAGTACACAAATATGGAACCTCTCTATTTCTACTTGAGATTCTGCTATGTACGGCTCCACGGGTCACATTTGCCCCTTTGGTCATAGCGTCTCACTGGGAGCTCATGGTCAGCTGATTATCCCCCATGACCCCAAGTCTTTTTAAGGTCGCTGCTTCCCAGGATAGAGTCCCCCATCTTGTACATAGAGCTTATATTTTTTCTTACCTTCTACACAGATGACTTCTTTCAACAAAATCCACACAGATATGAAGAAACCTACAAAGAATTTCCTCCACACCAATCCTCTCTTGGTCCACACAGAGAGAGCAGCAAGGCTACAGGGATCTCCGAGGTTCCCCCTGCCCCACATCCCTGTCCTGCCTGGCTGTTGTCAAGGGAGCTCTGTGAGGTCACAGCCGCCTCATCATCTTTGCCCAATAGGCTTAGTTCCTGCCAAAGGCCTTTGTGAAGTCATTGCCACCTTTCCCTTTCAGGCCAGATGTCTGCCCCGGCCAGCCCAGTTGGATGTTTGAGTTGCACCCCCAGATCTCCCCACTTGCTCATTATTGATTCTGGGGAGCAAGCAGGCTACCCAGTAAAACAGCAGAGTCTGTTTCTCACACCACACTGAGTTTTTCATAGAGGTGTCCATTGTGAAACAATACAATCTCCTAATCTGGCCTTTATTTCACGGGCCATGAAATTTCAAACACTTAGCACCATATTACGCCCAATTGCTTGTAATTCACTAAAAGGCACCTTCCAGAATGACAACCAGTTGTGACGTGAGGAGACCAGGAAACAGAATAAAACAATGGTTACAATACCATGAAATGACAGATGGAAACATCTGAAATGGTGACATTGGTCAATGTCAAGGCCAGAGGGTTTTTAAATTAGTCAAAGTGAGCCCTGAATTTGGTAGAGACCCAGCTATTGTGGAGACCCTAGCAAGTTTGCGCTTCCAGTTCTCCTGAAAGGCCATTGAGAATTCAGGCTGCCTGAGAAACTTCCCAGAATAAGCTATCAGGATTTGGGTAGGGGTGGAGAATGAAGGAAACCAAATGAAGCCTGAGCTAGGATGGAGAGCATTGATCCAAGTGGTGTTTGAACCCCTCCATCTCCACCTGCCTGCCTGTGGTGAAATGGACAGAGGGACACTAATTTCTATTTGTGAACTTGCTAAATACCATGGGCTTCAGAACAAGCCGTACAGCCCATACTCGGAACTCTTGGATAAACAGCAAAGTTGACTTTTCAGAACATTTTCCCCCAGTGCTCTGCACCCACTTTGGATTGTGCCCAGCAGAGGCATTGGAATCTATGACTAAATTATGTTTCCATTTAGGGATACCTTAAGAGATAACACGAATCTGCACAGGACATCAGATTTATTTGTGTGGTACCCATTGCTTCTATCCTCTTCCCTCTTCTGCCTCTTCTTTGGCACAGAGTGCAGTGACAGGAGAAATGGCTCCAGGGAACTGCAACACAGTGACTGGCTTCACTTTCCAGGCTTCAACAGACAGTTGAAAGCTGCAAAACATCCTTTTGTGTTCTTCTTTGCCATTCATTTCTGCACTCTGGTAGGGAATGTTGGGTTGATTAGGGTTGACTCCCAACTCCACAGCTCCATGTACTTTTTCCTCAGCAACTTGTCACTCTTAGATGTTGTCTGCTCCTCTGTGATTGCCCCCAAAGTGATGGTCAGTTCCCTAGTGAAAAGCAAAGACATTTCTTTCCCTGGGTGTGTGGTTCAGTTTTCTCTTTCTGTGCCAACAATGAGCTTTGCCTCCTGGCTGTGATGGCATATAATCGCTTTGTGGCCATCTTCAACCCATTGCTTTATTATGTCATCATGTCCACGAGAGTCTGCTTCCAGCTGGTGACTGGCTCTTACCTATGCGCCTGTGTCAATACCACTGTGCATACATGTACTGTAGTGTAGATATGAGCTAGTTCTCACTCATTAAGTCAATGTACACAAATTTCTATCATGTGATTTACAGGAGAAAAGAATATGGAATATCAAAGTCATGTTCAATAACATGAATGAATCTCTTTACAAAATCAAGGTATAACTTGGTTAGCTTTTGCAGCATGGTTTATGTATGTTTCATGTGATCTTGCCAAGAGCTAAAGAAAACAGCTACTTTATCCATACCAGCTCTGGCCAATGTTTGGAACCTAATTAACATTAAACCAATGTAGATATTGATGTTGTTCATAGTACAGGAATCTTGGCATTTAGCCATGAAAGCAATATGGTAGTGTGCCTCAGTTTCCCCTTTCATACAGCACATCAGGTCTGGAATGTATTTTCCCCTGTGAAAAGTTCCAATACTGTTTACAGGCATTAACTGTGAAACATCAGTATAGCAATGCCTTTTAATATAAAGTACGTTTTCATGCATTACTCTCAAAATGTTTAAGGGATTTTCCACAAAATTAGGCACATTGCACATTTTTACATTTCTTGGTAATAGCAACACATTAGTAACAAACATTACCATTAGCAATAACAACAAATTTATTGCAAGTGTCCATCTACAATCATGTTTGTCACACCACGCCTTTGGCTCAATACCATTGGGGTTTGGGCATTTTAGGGTTAACCTGTGGCTTTCCTTTGCCAAATTCAGTTTTTTCTTTCCTCCTTGTCCTGCAGGATTAAACCCTGATTTCTCTTGCTTAACAGAATTCACTGGCTGATGGGGTGGGCTCTCTTTGCTAACAGCTATTAGCAAGTCTTCCTTCTCCCTGCCAGCCAGGTAATTTGCATCAACACAAACACTAGCTTTTAACTTCTTAGCTGCTATGGATTTTAGGGCTGGACTTTGTCTTACAGAGATACCACACAAATCCAAAGGGTCTGAGGGTGAGAGCTGGCTTACTCTCCCCTGCATCCTTAAGAGTTCAGCCATAAAACTGTTCTGCTCTGAAACACCAGTAACCCAATCTGTCCTCAGACCCTGAAGCACAGACTGCTCACTTACAGATTCAGCATGGAGACATTTTTGTTCCAACACCATTGTCTTCCCAACACGCTGGCCACACACAGCCACCTGGTTATATGGCTGCTTAACTTTCTTAACAGCTCCTACTCCATCTGAGACCTTTTCAAAGCTACCCACACTGGATCTCTCAAAAGGAAAGTCAGTGGATCCATTTACAACAGAAAATTTCTGGCTGTTAGGAACTGAAACGTTCTTGATTAAATCACTTTCACACCCTTCAGTTGCAGTAAACTGCTTGCACAAATTACCATGAGGATTTCTTTCCCTATGAGCTTTTCTAAGCAGCAATTCACCCCTCTCAGAAATTCTGCTCTCACCCTCTTCACCTAGGGCTTGCTCTAAAGGAACACTTCCCTGAGCAACCACAGACTCTTGCTGGGTCTCACTTACATCCAGAATCACCTCTGGACCATCAGGCAGATCTCTACGCAATCCCCTTTCAGGCAAACTTATAGACTTTCTAGATAATGGGTTAGAAGCACTCTCCTTTCCCTGGCCTGGAACAAGTTCAGGAATCTTTTCCTTCTTGCTACAAGTTGTCAAACTGTCAGTAGGTAACACAATTAAATCACCTTCATGCTCTCCTTGTGCCCTGGCTGGGGTATCACCCTGATCAGACAGAGTTGCTACACCCTTTTCCAACCACACATTAGCAACTGGCAAACTACAAGCACCAGAATTGTCTGGTCTCTGGGATTTTGCTAAGACACTAACTGGATGCAACCTAGTTACAGTGCCATTCTCCCCAGCAGACACAAACTTAGGACCATTTCCTTTCTGGGCTTTAGCTGTATCCACAACCAACTCCGAGACAACTGAATCACCCTCAACCATCACAGGCTGAAAGGCCCCTTCTGTCTGCTCCACAGACACAGAAGAGCCGGAGACACATTCTCTTTCACCAGACACACAGCTTGGGATCTTATTTCCCTTGTCCCAGCACACAGGGCTGTTCACAGACAACTGCTTGGAGACCAAGGTAGCTCCCTCCATAGGCAAGTCAATACCCCTGACAGACATAGGCACATTCCCTTCACTGTCACATTTCTCCACACAGGAAACAGGTAAGGGATAGGGACACTCATCTTCCACTATCCCTGACTTTCCAAACTGCTGACTAGACAAAGCCATCAGCTCACAAGGCTGCCTAGGCTCCTCCAAACTTTCCCTACCAGGCACATTGCCACTCCCAATGGATAAGGTGCTGCTTTTTTCACTACACTGAGCTACTTCCAGCAAATCACAGTTACCCATTTCAGGTTCACTTCTACAAGCTGCACTAGCCACCAATCCATCGCCCATTACAAATTTACCCTCTCCTTCCTCAGTTAGGGCTTCCACCTGACTATTTACTTTACTTTGCTCCTGAGAAACATTTTCCTCACCCATGAGATCTTTCTGCTCTTGATCTAACTTCAGATTCCCTTCTGAGACATCAGACAGAATTCAGAAACTCCACTCACAGACACACTGCTTTCTGGCACAGACAAACAGCTATTTCCCACCAGGTTAGAATCCCCCTCTCCATAGCCATAGCAAAACTGGTTAAACACAGAAAACTGCCCAGAGTAACACCACATATCAACCCAGCTATAAACTGGATTTTCAAGAGGATACAGTTTCTGCTGTTCTTCCATTGCTTTTTTGACTTGGAGCTGGAGTCTAGCCATCTCCTGTCGCATCTGTCGAGTTTTCTCCTCAGCAGCCAGCAGCTCCAGACACCTCTTATGAGCTGCTTCTTCTCTCTTAGCAGCTTCTTTCTTTCTCTCAGCAGCCTCTTTCTCCAGCTGGGCCAAGGCTTGCTTCTCTTCCATTCGAATTTCTGCCAGTTTTTGCTCATGTTCAAACTGCAGGCTGTCTCTCAAGGCTTGCAGTTTCATTGCTTTTCCTGATGCTTTCTGTCTCATGGTCACTGATCTTTAACCAACCAAACTCTCAATCCCAAATTTCAAATTTGGATAGCGTGGGGTTCTGACCCAAAGCTTAATTGACCTGGTTCTGTGGACCCAAGCACGACTATGCCACTGCGACGATGCAGTTCTGGTGGGACCCAACTGAGAGTGCCAATTCAGGACCAATTGCTCAAACAGGGCAGTCACAGCCCTAGGCTGGGGTTTTTCCACCTCTAAGGCAAACCAAACCAGCCAGACCAAATTGACTTTGGTTTCACCCCACTGGCTAACCACAAGTCACACAAGCAATTTCCTTAGACACTCTAGTCTCCCAGTATCACCACCAGTCCCACTCGTCCTGGGAATGACTGGTTATGAAAACCAACACCCCAGTAAAAGAAAAAGGTTCTCTCGATCCCAAAGGACCAAGCCCCAGACCCAGGTCAATATACACATCAGATCTTACCCACAAATCACGCTGTTGCCAATCCTTTAGAATCTAAAATCTAAAGGTTTATTCATAAAGGGAAAAAGGTAGAGATGAGAGCTAGAATCGGTTAAATGGAATCAATTACATACAGTAATGGCAAAGTTCTTAGTTCAGGCTTGCAGCAGTGATGGCATAAACTGCAGGTTCAAATCAAGTCTCTGGAGTACATCCCCCGCTGGGATGGGTCCTCAGTCCCTTGTGTAGAGCTTCAGTTTGTAGCAAAGTGGCATTCAGGCCTCAGATCAGTAACAGGGGCTGTCTTACAGTCCTCTGCACAGAATATCATCTTGACAATGGCTTCACTATTGTGAAGCACTTTTAACCTGTTTATATGCACAGTCCAAGGTGCATCCTGTTGAGATTAATGGAAGGAGGAGGCACACGTCAGAGCCTTAGAGGGGCTCAAGTTAGGGCCCTAGTGGGACTCTGGGTGATCGCTACTTCCCACCACCCAACAAAGATGTAATGAGGTTGAGTAGTGTCTGCAAGAGAGAGAAACTAAACAACTAATTATTTCTCAAGAAAGGTTTTTAATGATTTATGACTATAAAGGCAACACAGACAGAATGTGCCTAATGCCTTATGTTCACTGTAACCATCCCAAACCAATGCAAATTTATATTCAATATTGATACATTAGTAAACTATAGTCAATTAATTTTAACCTACCTATTAACTTATTTAACAACTTATAAGCTTTTACTGACTTTTATGATAAACTTGATAGTAACTTATACTGAAGACAGGCACAGCGACCTGTAAAGCCATCATGATTTATAAACTACTAACTTCACCAGCGCTGTACCTACTTCCAGCAAGGCACAAAACATACACAGTTACTATACATTGATTAACTATTAACTACTACTATTTTTTAACAATTTAAATATTTTACTAATAAAACTTAACCTGTAGTATTAATACAGATTTAAGATTAACCAGCTCGAGCATAACCAGACCTTTTCAATTCAAATCTCACCTTGCATTCGTCCAAAGATACATTACCTTCAGTTGACCATTTCCTGCACTGGCCAGGCACAGATAGTCAGTGAAATGCAAGTCCCTTTCGTTCAGGGAGAGTATGTGAGCCTGCCTGAGGGCTGGGCTTTAGACTGCTTGATGCCCTGCCCTGCCTGAGGGCTTTGGCCCCTGAACCTCTTCTATCTTGCTGGTGGGATGGAGCCCTGAGACTGGTAACTTCTCCATTATCTTCCACCAGTGGTGGGCAAGCTGCAGCTCCCATTGGCTGGGAATGGTGAACTGTGGCCACCGGGAGCTGTGGGCAGCTATGCAAATGTAAACGGGAGCTGTGAGGTTTCTGCACCAAGCAATTTTTGAGAGATGTTGTCCTGACAGAATACTAGAAAACTTTACAAAAAGTGACAGTCACCTTCTTATATGCAGTGTTGTTGTAGCAGTGTTAGTCCCAGGATATGTGAAAGACAGGGTGGGTGAGGTAATATCTTTTATTGGACACATTTCTGCTGGAGAGAGGCAAACTTTTCTTCTGACAGAGAAGAGCTGTGTGCAATCTCAGAAGCTTGTCTCTTTTACCAACAAGAGTTGGTCCAATAAAAGATATTACCTCAGCAACTTTGACTCTCTCAATCCCTTCTCGTCCAGATTTCACTTCTCATTTCTGGTTGGATACCAGAACTTCGCCAAAACGTTCTCCTCTGCCAACGTTCCAACTCAAGCAGTGCACAGGCTGGATGGTGTCCAGGGAATGAATCAGGGATGCACAGTGAAAGAGGCTGTTGTCTGTAGGCCCCAGACTCATTGGTTGCAGGAGCAGCATCACCATCATTGATGATCTCTACCACAGATTTACAATATGGGTCCCGAGATGACTCAGGAATCCAATCTTGGAACCATAGATCTGTCCGAAGTATGTACAGACATTTCCTGATGGGTCAGCTGCCTGATGAGAGAAAGTTCTTTTTCTTTCCTTCCTTCTCTCTCTCTTTTCAACTTCAAGAGTGAGGCACTTCTCCTCAAAGCAGGCCACTGCATGGTGGAGAACGTGGCATCATTGAGATCCGTTGGTTCCTTGCTCCTCCCAGCTTGTGATGTCCACATGATTTTTCTTGAGATACAATTTCAATGTGTCTTTGTAGGATTTCCTCTGACTACCATGGATCTCTGACCATGGGTGAGCTAAGAGTAAAGGGCTTGTTTTGGGAGGTGAGAGTTTGGCATCTGCACACAATGTCCAGGCCAGCGGAGTTTGTGAGTGTGGATCATTGCTTCAATGTTGGTGACATTGGCTTCAATGAGGATGCTGGTGTTAGTGCAGCCATCTTCCCATTTTCATAGATTCATAGATTCATAGACTCTAGGACTGGAAGGGACCTCAAGAGGTCATCGAGTCCAGTCCCCTGCCTCATGGCCGGACCAAATACTGTCTAGACCATCCCTGATAGACATTTATCTAACCTACTCTTAAATATCTCCAGAGATGGAGATTCCACAACCTCCCTAGGCAGTTTATTCCAGTGTTTAACTACCTTGACAGTTTGGAACTTTTTCCTAATGTCCAACCTAAATCTCTCTTGCTGCAGTTTAAGCCCATTGTTTCTTGTTCTATCCTTAGAGGGGAAGGTGAACAAGTTTTCTCCCTCCTCCTGACGATACCGTTTTAGATACCTGAAAACTGCTATCATGTCCCCTCTCAGTCTTCTCTTTTCCAAACTAAACAAACCCAATTCTTTCAGCCTTCCTTCGTAGGTCATGTTCAAGACCTTTTATCATTCTTGTTGCTCTTTTCTGGACCCTCTCCAATTTCTCCACATCTTTCTTGAAATGCGGTGCCCAGAACTGGACACAATACTCCAGTTGAGGCCTAACCAGCGCAGAGTAGAGCGGACAAATGACTTCTCGTGTCTTGCTCCCAACACACCTGTTAATGCATCCCAGAATCACGTTTGCTTTTTTTGCAACAGCATCACACTGTTGACTCATATTTAGCTTGTGGTACACTATAACCCCTAGATCCCTTTCTGCCGTACTCCTTCCTAGATAGTCTCTTCCCATTCTGTATGTGTGAAACTGTTGTTCCTTCCTAAGTGGAGCACTTTGCATTTGTTTTTATTAAACTTCATCCGGTTTACATCAGACCATTTCTCCAATTTGTCCAGATCATTTTGAATTATGACCCTGTCCTCGTAAGCAGTTGCAATCCCTCCCAGTTGGGTATCAAACTTAATAAGCATACTTTCTATGCCAACATCTAAGTCGTTGATGAAGATATTGAACAGAGCCGGTCCCAAAACAGACCCCTGTGGAACCCCACTTGTTATACCTTTCCAGCAGGATTGGGAACCATTAACAACTACTCTCTGAGTACAGTTATCCAGCCAGTTATGCACCCACTTTATAGTATCCCCATCTAAATTTTATTTGCCTAGTTTATCGATAAGAATATCATGCAAGACCATATCAAAGGATTTCTGGTGGGTCATGTGCCTGAAGCAGGCTGACGGAGCACTTTAGTTTAGTTTTCTTGATATTGAGTGAGAGTCATAGGCGTCGGTAAGCTTGTGCAAAAAAATGCAGTGTGGACTGAAGGGCATTCTCAGTGTGTGTGACGATGACACAGTCATCAGCGTACTAAAGGTCAGTAATGGATGCCCTGAGGACCTTAGACTTAAAATGGAAATGTCAAAGATTAATAAGCTGCCCATCCTTTCTGTATTGAATGTGAACTCTGTTAATAAATTTTGGAGGACAGCCAAATCTGTCCACGGGGCTTCACGAATGACAGAGTCGAAGACCTTTGTCAAATCGATGAAGGCCATGTACAGGTCCTGATTTTTCTCCCAAGACTTTTCCTGGATTTGGTGGGCAACTAAGATCATGTTAGTTGTCCCTCAAGACAGGGCTGCCCGGGGGGAGGGGGGGCAAGAGGGGCAATTTGCCCCAGGCCCTGGGCCCCACAGGGGCCCCCACAAGAGTTTTTTGGGGCTCCTGGAGCGGGGTCCTTCACTCGCTCCGGGGGGCCCAGAAAACTCTTGCGGGGCCGGGCCCAGGAGCTTCCTCCGCTCCTGGTCTTTGCCGGCGGGGGGTCCTTCTGCTCTGGGGCGGAAGAACCCCCCACTGGAGAATTACCGCCGAAGCGGGACCCGCCGCCGAAGTTCAGCTCGGTCTTTGGCGGTAATTCGGCGGCAGGGGCCCCTTCCCTTCCGGGACCCGCCGCCGAAGTGCCCCGAAGACCTGCGGTGGGGGCCCCCTGCCGCCGAATTACCCATGAAGACCGGGTTGCACTTCAGCGGCGGGTCCTGCTTCGGCGGTAATTCGGCAGTGGGGGGCCCCCCACCGCGGCTCTTCCGGGCACTTCGGCGGTGGGTCCTGGAAAGGAAGGGCCCCCCGCTGCCAAAGACCCCAGGCCCCCGGAATCCTCTGGGTGGCCCAGCCTCAAGATAGACTAAAACCACACTGAGATTCTGGTAATATTTCCTCAGCAATGGGAAGTAATCGGTTTAAGAGGATATGGGCGAGAGTTTCCCCTGCTGTAGATAGCAAGCCAATGCCACGATAATTTCCACACTCCAACTTATCTCCTTTTTTTAAAGATGGTAACAATGATGGCATTTCTTAAGTCTTCTGGAATCATCTCATTATACCAAATGTGAAGAAAAATGAAGCTACCAACAGCATAGATCTGAGGATCATTGGAGCACACAAGCCCCTTCATCACAACAAGGTGATGGTCCCCAAAGATGGTGATGGTGATCCAGCAGTGGCAAGATGTGTAACCAATAAAATTATGCTGAAATTATGCTCCTGGCTGCTATGGGCCAGCGAGGCACCAGGCACTAGAACTGAGATGAGGGAGACTGTTTCCAACTATTGGACTGAGGCAGTGTGGGAAGGAAGCTACCTGAATTGAACACAGACCAGGGTGAGGGGGGAAAGTGGATAAGGATAAGGATGGAGGGGAGGATATTCTGAGCCTGTAGGCTGGTGGATGAAGAGAAACGGGGACTGGAAGAGAAAGAGGGAGATGGGGAGTGGCTGGGCAAGGAGACTGGGACTGGGAGGAGAGGGAAAGAGACTCAGACTGGCTAGGCAGGGCGATTGGGACAGGGAGTGGGTGGAGAGAGACTGTGACTTGCTGATCAAGGAGATTGCTTTCATCAATAAAGTAAACCATAAAATAATTAGGAAATACAAAGTCAAGATTTTAAAAAGGATTAAAAGGTTACCAAATTTTGCATTCTCATGTTACAAGTGTCCAAATAAGTGTTGCTCTGGCACCCTTAATTCAGTCCTCTTGTTCATTTCCATGATGCTGCAGACTTTAATTACATGATCACCGGAATAAGATCAACAGAAAGAAATGGAAGAAGAGAAAAGAGAAGATGAGACAAGAGGGAAGGAGGAAGAGGGAAGCAAAAAGGGACAGATTTCAAACACCTCCAGTGAGCCACAGATTCATAAATTTCAAGCCCAGAAGGAACCACCCTGGTTTGACTTTCTGTTTAACATCGGCCAAGGAATTTCCCTCAAAATAATTCCCGTAGGAATTATAGTGGATTTTTCAGAAAAACCACCCAGTCTTGATTTTTAAAAAGGGCCAGTTGTGGAGGATCCAGCACAACCCTCAGTGAATTGCTCCAAACCCAGATGTTAAAAATGCTCACTTTATTTCTAGCGTGAATTGGTCTAGGTTTCATCTTGCAGCCATTGAGGATTCATAACCTTTATCTGATAAAGTGAAGAGCCCATTAGTAAATATTTGTTCCCTCAGGCTCACCGCTTAACCTTCTCTTTGATTGTGCTCCTGTAGTCTGTCAGCACAATGGATGTTTTCTAATGCTTTCATTATTCATGTGGCTCTTCTGTGAACCTTGTCCAATTTATCAGCATCAGTTTCAAATTCTGGACACCAGAAGTGGATGCAATTTTTCAACAGTGGTTGCACCAGTGCCCAGTACACAAATATGGAACCTCTCTTTTTCTACCTGAGATTCTGCTTTGTAAGGCTCCAAGGGTCACAGTTGCCCCTTTGGCCATAGTGTCCCACTGGGAGCTCATGGTCTGCTGATTATCCCCCATGACCCAAGTCTTTTTCAGGGTCACTGCTTCCCAGGATAGAGTCCCCCATCTTTAACACAGAGCCTATATTTTTCTTACCTTCTACACAGATGATGACTTCTTTTACAAAATCCACACAAAAATGAAGAAACCCACAAAGAATTTCCTCCACACCAATCCTCTCTTGGTCCACACAGAGAGACTGTGAGATGGAGACTTGCTGCAGCAAGGCTACAGGGGTCTCCGAGGTTCCCCCTGCCCCACATCCCTGTCCTGCCTGGCTGTTGTCAAGGGAGCTCTGTGAGATCACAGCCACCTCATCATCTTTGCCGAATAGGCTGAGATCCTGCCAAAGGCCTTTGTGAAGTCACTGCTACACTCACCTTTCCCTTGCAGGCCTGATGTCTGACCCTGGCCAGCCCAGCTGGATGTTTGAGCTGCACCCCCAGATCTCCCTACTTGGTCATTATTGATTCTGGGGAGCAAGCAGGCTACCCAGTAAAACAGCAGAGTTTGTTCCTCACACCACACTGAGTCCCTTGTGAAACGATACAATCTCCTATTCTGGCCTCTATTTCACGGGCCATGAAATTTCACACACTTAGCACCATATTAAGCCCAATTGCTTGTAATAAAGACACTTTCCAGAATGACAACCAGTTGTGATGTGAGTATACTAGGAAACAGAGAATATCAATGTTTACAATACCATGAAATGTCAGATGGAAACATCTGAAATGGTGACACTAGTCAATGTCAAGGCCAGAGGGTTTTTAAATTAGTGAAAGTGAGCCCTGAATTTGGTGGGGACCGGGCTATTATGGAGGCACTAGCCGGTTTACACTCCCAGTTCTCCTGAAAGGCGATTAACAATTCAGGCTGCCTGAGAAACTTCCCAAAATAAGCTACCAGGACTGGGGAGAAATGAAGGAAACCAACCAAAGCCTGAGCTAGGATGGAGAGCATTGATCCAAGCCATGTTTGAACCCCTCCACCCCCATCTGCCTCTCTGCTGTGAAACGGACAGAGGGGCACTGATTTCTAGTTGTGAACTTGCTAAAGATCGTGGGCTTCAGCACAAGCCATAAAGCCCATACTCTGAACTCTTGGATAAACAGCAAAGCTGGCTTTTCCAAAACCTTTTCTCCCGGTGCTCTGTATCCACATTGGATTGTACCCAGCAGAGGCTTTGGAATCAATAACTAAATTATGTTTCTGTTTAGGGATATCTTAAGAGAGAATACGAGTCTGCACAGGACATCAGATTTACTTGTGTGGTGCCCATTGCTTCTATCCCCTTCCCTCCTCTGGCTCTTTGGCACAGAACACAGTGACAGGAGAAATGGCTCCAGGGAACTGCAACACAGTGACTGGCTTCTCTGGAATAACAGACAGTTGAAAACTGCAAAACATCCTCTGCGTTCTATTTTGCCATTCATTTCTGAGCCCTGGTAGGGAATGTCGAGATGATTGCGCTGATTAGGATTGACTCCCAACTCCACATGTAGTATACTGCAAGATAGTAATCATCACCATGCATTTTTGACAGGTTTCCATTCCCCTTTTAGGGTTTATGTCCCGCCTTCCCACCCCATTTCCGTTGGCACCGAAGTTTGGCGCCTTCGGCCATTTTGAAAAACTGTGTGTGTGTATGTGTTTGACATGGGGAAGTGCGTATGTTTGTGCTTAGGTACATGGAAAGAAAAAGGTTGAAAGAAGAGTGTGAGAGAGTTTAAAGATAAAAAACAAAGTTTGAGTAAGGTTTAGAGGGGAAAAAGGAAAGAAAGGTTATTTGGATGTGATTGAGTAAGGAGAGAGGCTGGTAAAGGCAGGTATGAAAGAATAGAAAGATTTTTGTTTTTAAAGAGTTAGTTAGGTTGAAAGAAGAGAGATTTTTAGTGAGTTTGAGTAAGGAGAGATGATGGTAAAGGCTTAGTTTGGTAGGCTATTAAAGAATAGAAAATTTTGAGATAAATGTAAAAGGTGTATTAAATATCAGGGTGGGTTAAGAAAAAAGTTAAATAATATTGGAAACTAGGTTTATAAAGGGAATTTACTTAGGCAGAGCCTGTTTGGTAAGAACAGTGTAAAAAAGTGAATAAAAATGCATTAAAACTATTTAGTACCAGTGTAGGTTAAAAGAAGAGGTTAAAAGAAAGAACAGGGCAAGAAAAGGGAAAAGAGAGCTCCCTTTGCAAAGAGCAAAGATAGATAGTACATGGTGGAATCAGAGAGCGAGAGACAGAGAGAGAGAGAGAGAGAATTCTCACCTTTTAAGTCTTTCTGTAGAATGAGGCAACTTTCCTGATTCAGACCCTCGCAGACTTGTTATCATTGCCTTTGAATCGACCCAATTAGAGGTTGTTTTATAGCAGCATCATAGCATTCATTTTCCTGAACCAATGCTAGAGTCCCAAGATTTTAAACAAGAGCCAACTCCCTCCTTTCCCCCTCCCTTTTAACTGTTTTATTCTTATTTAAAGAAACAGACCCCCAGCATTTTTCCGCCATGTAGCCCTTTTACAGAGGATTTTTTATAAAAGTCAAAACCATAAGCTTTTAATAACATACCATTTTTTAACATTTTTCCCTACGTTTTAGACTAATATAGGTTATTTGTTTAGTAAGTACAATGTGAAGCTGCAGCAAAGCTCCTGTTAGCAAAGCAGCCTCTGTGAGTCAGTGGATCACAGAGAAGGAGTTTGCTTCTTTACTTGCTTTTTAACAAACACATGTTAATGTTACATTAAGTTTTGCAAAGGGATAATAACTTGAAAAGACAAACTTAAGACGTCCCTTTTGTACATGTTGTAATAAAATATTATGCAGAAGCACCCTAGGTTTAAAACCACAGGGTTTTTAATGATAGTTTATATTCCCCTTATTTTGTAAATCAATGGATTAGAGAGAAGAAGATTGCTTCTTCCCCCACTTTTTAACAAATAGAAGTGAAAATTATATTAAGGCTTTTAAGGGAATAAACACTTGAAAAGACATGCCTAAATGAAGACACAGTCCTTTATTTACAGGAGTGTTTCAATAAAAAAGAGGAGGCAGAAGCACCCCAGGTTTAAAACCCCAGGTTTTTAGTAACAGCCAGTTTTTATTCCCCTTATTTTGTAAACCAATGAATTAGAGAGAAGTTTGTTTCTTTCCCCCACTTTTTAAAAAAGAGAGAGATGAAAGTCTTGTAAAGATATAAACACTTGAAAAGACAAGCCTATAAAAGTAATGTATAGTGATTATAAAGTTTTCCCCCTAGGTTTTAGACTAACATGGGCTATTTTTTAGTAAAAACTGTGAAGCTGCAGCAAAGCCCTGCTCTGCTTTTATTTAAACAACCAGGACGCTGTAACAAAAGCTGAACAACACATACATTTTAAAATAGTTTATAGTGTTTTTTAAAGTCAAGTCTAAACCCCCCTCTTTTTAACTTATTAAATAAACACATGAAATAACAAACCTATCTAAAGACACATTCCTTTATTTTAGGGGTGTTTCAATAAAAAAAGAGCAAGCAGAAATACCCCAGACCTAAACCCACAAAACCCTTACTAAGAAAAAGTTTTTCATCGAGGTTTTTAGTGAAAACCACTTGAAACAGCCTTTTGAAGGTAGTGGATTAGAAAAGAAGACCCCTTTGAAAAACACTGAAGACACTTTTTTTTTTATTTAGCCCCCTTGGCATAAGTGTTTCATTAAAATATAAAAGAGCAGGCAGAAGCACCCCAGGTTCAAAACCGCAGGTTTTTAGTAACAGACAATTTATATACCCCTTATTTTGTTAACCACTGGATTACAGAGAAGAAGTGTTTTTCCCCCCACTTTTTAATAAGGAGAGGTGAAAGGCTTGGAAAGGAATAAACACTTGAAAAGACAAGCCTACCTGAAGACCCATAACTTTCATTTAGCCCCTTAGGCATAGGAGCTTCAATAACATGTAAGTCCACATAAACAACCCAGGCTTAAAAACATAGAAAGCCTGTTTATAAAAGTTTTTCTCCAGGTTTAGGCTAGCACTGGTCATTTTTTTAGTAAGGACATCAGGCTTTTGCAGCAAAGCAGCTGTCAGCAAAAACAGCCTCTGTAAGCCAGTAGATCAGAGATAAGAAGGCTGCTTCTTTGCCTGCTTTTTAACAAATAAAATTGAAAGTTATATTAAGTTAAAGTGTTTATTCCTTTACAAAAAAGACAAACCTATATGAAGACAGAGCCCTTTATTTAACATTTTTACATGCGTGTTTCAATTTAAAAAAGAGAGCATTCAGAAAACACACCAGAGTGAAAACCACAGAACCTTAGTAACAGCTAGTTTATATCCCCCATATTTTTTAATCCAGTGGATTAGAGAGAAATTTATTTTCCTCCCCATATATTTGAAGCATTGTTTTTTAAAAGTTTATTATGAAAAAGCAGTATTGCCTGAGCTGTAACAAAACAAGGCCCTTCTTAGGGATATTTTGTAGAAGTTTAGTGAACTAAAAAGGCTTAAGATATTAGCCTGTTCTTTTTTACACTCCAGGCAGTGCAGTAAGGGGGGCAGGGAGGGGGTGTTGGATAGTGGGCGGGGGTGGATTAGGGTCAGGACTCGGAGAGGTCAGAGGGCAGAGAACAGGGGAATTGAATGGGGGCAAAGGTCCTGGGGGAGCAGTCAGGAAGGACCAGGGGTTGGGGGGGGCAGTTGGGACAGAGAGAAGGTGGTTGGATGGGGTAGGGGTCCCGGCGGGAGCATCAGGAATAAGAGGAGGGGTTGGATGGGGCGGCAGGGGGCAGTTAGGGGACAGGGAAGGGGGGTGGATGGGGCAGGAGTCCTGAGGTGGGCACGACCCCCCTCGTGGGGTGAGGAGGAGGGAACCGGTTGTTAATATTTTGGCAGCTCATCACTGCTTTCATCCACATCAAAGTCCATATCTTGCCATCCAACACCAGCATAAGAGAAACGGGTACCATAAGCAGCATTCGGCAAAGTTTCCCTCACAGCCAATGTGTTTCTGTTTAAATCAAGCTTGCTTGAATTATATACATTGTAATACATGAAGTTATTGTAAACTGTGGTGTAACTGTCTTCCCCGTATTGAATTTTTAACTTTCTAGCATTTTTAACAGCAAAAAATCATCATAGGAATTATGAAGGCTGTAATATTCTAAGACTCTCCCATCTGTGTTCAAAGGTGCAACCCAGTATAGGTCCTTCTGTGGAGTCCAAAGAGAGTAATCTCTACCCCAGGAACCATATTTGAAGGAAAATCCTCTCCAGTTCAGCTGTACAACATGGCTGGCTGATATTCATAATTCCACCATGATCACAGCTGCCTGTAAGCAAAGAGAAAATGCAGGCTTTTCAAATGGCATGATTAGGAGAGAGGATTTAGTGTGTGTGCTTTATAAGCATCAGCCTCGTTGCAAGAACAGAAATACATACATATCTTTGTCAAAGATTTTCTTTGCACTATGTAAACAGCACATGGATTTCAGTTCTGTAGCGGTTCCAGTCTGACTGAAATACAGTGGTCATACCACTAGAACTGGGTTCATACTGGAAAAAAAAAAACAGCCAACAATCCAGCAACACATTTCAGAGATCTCAGTTTTTAGTTGGTACTCACTTGCAGTAAATAAGTGATTAGCTTCAGTTTCAGATAAATGACCAGTTTTCTGTTTCCACCTGTTCTATGCTTTCCACCCCGCTGGGCTGGGAAATCACATAGAAAATATAATTTCAGAAGCACTTTCGTTGATTTGCTTTTGCAGTGGAGCACAGTTCTGGAAATATGGGAAATGAGAAGGATCATCTTGTCTCACTGTACCGTAGTGAGTTTTGGAAGGTGGAGGGAGAATTAGCAGCACTAGTTCTAGAGGCTCATTTCAGATTAGCAGGCTGCTGTCAAAACCACCACTTTAATACTTCAGAGGGCCTTCCAGACGAGGCTCTCAAAGCAATTCAGATATTAATGAGCATAGGCAGGGCTGGCCCAACCCATTAGGCGACCTAGACATTTAAGGGGTGGCGAGCGCCTAGGCGATCGTCGGCGGTATTTCGGGAATGGGACCTTCCGTCGCCTCTGTGGGGGATGCTGGCGCTCCTGAGCATAGCCTTACAACAGCTCTGTAAGGTGGAAGTAAATATCTCGTTTACATGTGAGGTAACTATAAAGTGACCATACAACCTATTTCAACCATGATAGTCTTGGCTTTTCTTATGATGCCCCAGGATAAATTGAAATATCCTGGGTTGTTTTTTTTCATTTCATCAGCCAAAACATTTGTTTAATAGCTACACAATGCTTGTTCAAGATGTATTGCTATGCTGAGTAGAACTTGCACTGTTTACTGAGAACAGACAGCCCAGTGGAATGAGCTTTCAGGGTAATGAACAATGTCTGGAATGAAGAGAACTTGAATGAAAGTAAACGCTATCAAAGCTGTTCCTTTGCTCAGAGCGACTGTTGATGACACTTGTTCAATGTTTCACAATAAATGCAGAACACTAAAGTCTTGGAAAAAATCCTCCACTCCAAAATATGCAGGTCTCCGTGGGTCAGAAGCTGGCAGTGGTAACATCTGCACACTTAAAAATAAAAAGTATCCTTTTATCTGACTCTGCAGCCCTAAAAGATGTCACCATGAATATGCGCCAGTTTTTTCCCTTTAAAAGCATGGTCATCTGAGACACAGATGCTAAGTGACCTGCACAGTCACACAGCAAGTGAATAGCAGTGCCAAGACTAGAACCAACATTTCCTAACTCAAAGTCAGGTGCTTTAACCACTAGACATTGCTCCCTCTTAGAGGTGAAGTATAGTTTACCTGCCAAGACCTGAGTTTTATGTTTCTATTAATTGATCAATTCAGGGCAACAGCTGATGAAATCAAATCAGTGCAGAGGCTGCACATGCTCTTTATTCCATAGTGAAAGGGAACCTTTTTTGCAACTGGCTTTTAAATGCATGGGGAAAGTATATGGCTGCAAACGTGGTTTGGTGTGTTTATTAAGCTGCTGTTGTGTGCGCGTGAGAGGGGTCTGTGCAAGGCATAGGTGTAGGTTTTTAAAAAGTACTTGGTCTGTTTCAAACCAACAAGGTTTTTTACTGTGCAAAATGTAGTTTTAAAGGGATTTTAAAAGCAGTTTGGTTTTTTATTCTGCAAAATGAGATGTATTTAAAAATGTTTAAGAGTTAGTTTGTTGTTTTGTTTTGTTTTTTAAGTGGCAGAAATAAACTCAGAACCTGTGTTTGCTGTACAGCCTGAAATGGATTATTTGTTTTAAAAATATGATTTTTTGTTACGTACCAGGGAGGCCGGGGGGCCCTCCCAAGGTGCTCTGTAAGAACGAGGCCGACACACACTGTGAGTTATTGGCTTTAATGAAGGTAAAGTGACACATCTGCAACGGGGACCCCAAGCGTTGCTGTCACTGAGACGGGGACCCAGCGCCCTGTAGCTCGGCCTGGGGTGAAGTCATCACTGTTCATGATAATGTTTGCAGGAGGGAACAGCAGCTGAACTTTGTAAAAATGCTAAGGAGAAAAGTTCTAAATAAATTCAGGCACAGAAATTATTAGATTGTAATCATTTGGCTATAAACAATTTCGTTGAATTAGCTGAAGAATGTATATAGTGCTATGTAATTGAGATTGTATTAGGTCCTAAGGGCATATAAGTGGTGATGTTTTCTTTCAGTGTTTAAAAGCAGAAGTTAAAAGTAAGAAACTTTAAGCTGTGAATAGCTTTGAATCCAGAAGCAAGCCAGGAAGCAACTGTATTAATGCAAATGATTTAAGTGATGAAGTAATTCCCCTGTTTTGCCTGAAATCAATAAGGGTATTTGTATATTTTAAGTACTGATTGACTGCCCAGAAGGGGTAGACCTTCGTTTTTGTCTTTCAGATAATCAGAGAAGACTGATGCCAGCTGAACAGCATTCAACTTACCATGATTTACTGGCACAGTACAATTTATGTTTTGTGTTCTATGTTCTGTCTTGTGGTGTTTGTCTTGTGGCCAGAATTGTTGTTGTATTATTTTTAATGAAGATTTAAAATGTGGTTACATGGTGTGTTTTCTCTATACCCCCACCCCCGTCCTGCAGTGTCAGTTTGATCACCTGACATGAGGGATAATTGGTAACAGAAATTTGTCACAGTTTGGTGAGCAATAGAGAATGGGGGAGCCCTGCAGAATTTACACCATCTATCTGTTTTACCCTTGTTAGTTTATGTTTACTTTGTTTGGTACTGTTGGTGTTATGTGTTAAGAATTGCATGGTTATAGGTGAGCCCTAATAGAATAAGGAAACACTATTTGGTCCTGGTTCTGTTCTGTTTAGCCGGTTACTGTTGTTTTTCTGCTCTGTTCATTTGGGCGTTAGGTGTGTGGGCGGAACTGAACTTCTCGTTCGTAATTCCTCGGAGTGGAAGCCATGTGTGCGATGAAGCTCTGAGGTTGTCCTGAGATTTTACTGTCCCGCCCCCTGTAACGGACAATGTAATAGAAGTGGAAAAATCTGGCTTAGACTGCAATTTTCTCTGCTCTCTGTGTAATTTTCTTTGTTGTTTAAGCGCCTGCAGACAAATGGGAATGCTAGTGCTTGTATTGCTAGATTAGCTCAAGGTTATGCTGCTGTTGTTGTACCAGAGCGCTTGAGAAAGCGAGGGGAGGAATGTAGGAGGCTAGGGAACCACGGAAGATTCTGTTACGGCTTAGCTTAGGCAGTTCCGCTTTCTCAGCCTCCGGTTACTGTTGGACACGGCATGCTAGTTTTAACCTGCCGTGACCGGCTGGGACTGCTGCGTGGCAAGCCCCTGGCTGTTGGCCAGGGGGGCAGTCCCGGAGGGTGGAGAGTTTCTATTGCATTATGTATGAGCTGGTTTGCTGCTGTTTGTATAAAATGAGCATGCTTTGTGTTTGTTTTCGGACTTCACCCCAGGCCGAGCTACAGGGCGCTGGGTCCCCGTCTCAGTGACAGCAATGCTTGGGGTCCCCGTTGCAGATGTGTCACTTTACCTTCATTAAAGCCAATAACTCACAGTGTGTGTCGGCCTCGTTCTTACAGAGCACCTTGGGAGGGCCCCCCGGCCTCCCTGGTACGTAACAATTTTTTAAATAGAAAAAACACTCTAATGAATATTTAGTTTAAGTTTACAAGATGGTTTCATGTGTTTTATAATAATGATGTTTGCTCCACAGTATGATCAAAACATGAGAGAAAACAAGCTCAAAAGAAAAAGGAAAGTGATAGCTCCAAAGGAAAATTCACCAGCATCAGTGACTGATGGATGGATGGATGAAGCCCAGTAAATATATTTTGCTTATTGGTTTGGTTGTTCTATGAGGTTTTGTATTTTAAGTAAATACATAGGTGTGGGTGAGAAACATGGTAAAGGTCAGTTTTGTAAAATGGTCCTCCCCAACCCCTCCATAGGTATGGGCAACTTTTCTGACAATGCTGTCATCAGAGCTACAAGGACACCTCCTCCAGAACTGCCAAAGAACCAGGAATCTACTTTGAGACCTTTAACAACACAAAACAGCACAAGAGTACAGATGAAGCATCCAGGCAGTCCAAACCTCATATACGTCAAACCCAAGGGCAAAACAAGACTCTGGTAAAAAACTACACAGTCACAACTCCAGTTCCTCAGTGGCCACTGCCACACCAAACCCTGAGAAAACTGTGAGCGAATACACACACATTCACAAACCCAGAGCATGCGCTCTAGAGGTTGTGAATAAAAAAAACCTAGGACTGACAAACCATTCTCCCAAAACTATAAGCTCATCACAGCTCTCCTATATACTAGTACTTGGGAAGAGTTTGATGCTTCATTCAGAAAACTGATGGACGCTGTATCCTCGGGGGGTCTAAAAGAACGGCATTCTAAAAAGATTTGGGAAAAATATGATGCTTCGTTCAGAACACTGGTGAACTCTGTATCCTCAGGGGGCCTAATGAACGACCGCAACTCACTTACTGGATGCTGAAATGAAGTCTGTTCTTCAAAGAACTGATTTAGCCGAATACTAAAAGGCTAAACTTTACAGTGTCATGCTTCAAAGGTACCTAATGTACATGAAGCAGCAATGAGGAAAAAGTGAAAATAAGTCTGTTTCTACCAGAACAGGAACAGAATGTAACTGCCAAACCCCCAGAAACACCAAAGGCCTCAGACTCTTGCTCAGGAGGTGTTGGATAACGTGAATAAGCGTTATAAGAAAAATGCATTAGTATTGCTAAATAAGCTGGGCCAGGATAAAAACCTCTCTTCATGGAACGATAAAGGGGCTTTTGTGTACAAAGGCTCTGTGGTTAATGGTTCTAACACGCTCAACTTAGTCAGGGCCATGATCCAGACATGCTCTGTTCCTAGCAGACGTACCTAAAAGATGGGATGTGTTTATGAATGTCATGGCGGAACTGAACGTACCATCTTCCATCACGGGCAATGCGGCCAACAGAGATCTATTGGAATGCCCCACGACCTCGACTGTCACTTCTTAATCATTCATTTACCTATGTTCACCTTGTTCGCCAGTGATTCCCAAGCCGCAATTGCATTCCACCTCTAAGGGGGTGGACAAAGAGGCCACCATGCTCATCGAGGTGTCTCACAAGCAGTTGGGTTTTGGGTTTGGGTTCCAGTGTATCCATCAATGGCTGGGCCAAAAGGCTCCCCTTGGTTGCTCCCTCCTCGGGACTGTCACTGATGTAGAGCTTTCTCCATGGATGGTCAAAGACCCTCATGGCTAAGACAAAGTCCAAAGTTCTCACAGGGGTGGTGAAGGAGTCCATGTTTCCTCTCAGCAGCCTTTCCACGATTTCTAATACACGTGTCCTTGGTAAGAGATGGCCTCTTCTGTCTAGTGCTGGGACTTATGGGGTAATAGTGCTGCACTCTGATTGGCAGACGGCCTTGGGAGGAGTTCTTAGTGGGATCATTTGGCCCACTTCCAGATGGGTCACTCTGCCCCAGAACTTGCCCTGATTGGTCAAAATCTCCTCTTGGGGTGGTCTTATTGGGGCAAAACCCATCCTAATTGGTAGAGGGCAGTGGGAGGAGTTCTTAGAAGGGGCACATGACAACTTGCTTCTGGTCATGTAGCCACCTTGACCCAGGAAGTAATACCCCCAAGGGGCGGGACTTCTGGTGACAGGTGGGAGGGACAAAGGGGTCATGTGATGGGTGTTGTTAGAGGTGTTGTCAGAAGTGCTACCGGTGTGGTGCTCTGCTTTCTCCAATGTTGATATCACTCGGCTGCGTGCGTGTGTTCCCTCTGTGTGCTGCCCCAGCTCTTTGAAGATAGCTGACGCAGCAGACCCGACCAGAACTCCCAATAACCACAGAGTCTAGTAAGATGCAAAGTCACGTCGACTAGGTTTATTGCAACCTTGGACACAATTGCAGTTCCCTGTAGGTTTCTTAGCCTAACTTAGGGCATACTATGAGAAAGTGCCTCTTGGCAATGGACCCGGCTCAGTCAGTGGCAGGACTTTCCACTGCCCCCTTGGCCGGACAAAGACACCGCCCCAGGGATGCATTCTTATACACAGGTACAAACAAGTTACACATCACATCTGATGTATTGAGGTGCAACCCCTCTACGCAGCAAGGTACAACCCCTTTACGTAGTAAGGTGCTGCTCTCACCTCGTACATGTTGGTTTGATCAAAACAACTCTATCCATCATATTACCCTTTTGCCCTTGTCTTTGGGATGGGCCAGCCTGTTCTTTGTTATCTGTGTGGAATGTGCAAGTATATGAATGTTCTGCTATCTAGTGTTCAGTACCTTTTAGGTATGTTTCTTGCAGCATCAGCCCTTTCCTTGCCAGCTTCTGTGAGCAGAGCTTGCCTCTGGCTCACAGCTTAACTTTGCTAACATAAAGCAAAGTCTTGACCATTACTTTAGTTTAGGACTCAGGCCTCATACCGGGCCTCTGATACCAAGGTTTATATCTCAGGGCCTCCTCTTACTACAGTGGGGTTAGAGTTTGATTGATGGTAGAACCCTTATACTACGGCCAGGTGTCCGAGTCAAGAATGGTTGAGTATGTCCAGGCAGAACCAGAGCCAGTGTCCAAGTCCAGGCCAGAGGTCGAAGCCGAGTGGTCAGACCAAAGATCAGCCAAGCCCATGCAAAGCCAAAGTACAAATACAGGCCAAAGGTCAAATCCGATTAGTCAAAATCCAAGGGGTTGGGGAAGATTAGGAGGAGGAGGCAACGCTGGAGCGGGTGGGTGTAGGGCCTGGAGTGAGGCAAGAGAAAGATGAGAAAACTGAGCCAGGGTTCATAACCAAAATCTGGAGCCAAGAAGGGTCACGCCAAAGTCATAGCCAGAGACTGGAGCCAAGAGTCAAGCCAGAGTCAACAGCGAAGAAACCGGAGGGCAGGGCAGGGTGGTACATGCGGGTGGGAACGAGTATGACTTACTGGAGCCCTAGAGACCCCTCATCGTGGGACTCCCTTCCTAGGAAGGAAAGAAGGACAGCAGGATAACAAAGATGTCTGACCCTGGAAGCCAAGGGGAGCTCCCATCCAGGCTATGTGCCAGGATGCCATCACCTTGTCTGTTCATTTCACACTCAGACCCCCTAACCGGAGGAGAGAATAAAGGGCAGAAAGCGAAGGTGACCCCGCGGGAAAGGCTCTAGGCTGGGACCTAGTCCACTTCCCAGATCTACACTCAGGATTGTGTGACCAGGACCACAGCCCTTCCTCTACATCTCAGTTTCCACCTGCCACATGGGGAGGATCCTTCCCTGCCCCAGAGTGTTAGGCGGGGAGTTTCATTCCCGCCTGCGAATGGTTCAGATACCAGGTGGGTGGATTGGGCCCCAAGTGGGGGATGGTCAGACATTCTCTGTGTCAGGGGTGACACAGTCCATCGCAAGGTCAGAGCAGTGATGACAGGGGAGGGGCTCCATTTCAGGCCACCCCTCCCAGACTGCAATGGCTATTGAGCATAACCCCTGGTTCTGCAGATACTCTCATTTCTGGGCCAGCCCCACAGCCCAGACAGCCTGATTCTTCTGAACCAGTATCTGGCCTGGCCCCAGCTCCAGGGATTGGGGTGGGGCATGGTGTTGAGAGTGAGGTGCTCGGCCTCGGTTTCTCTCAGTGCTGTGGGCTCTATGGCCGCTCCCCCCAGCCCTTCCCCCCCAGGCAGAGTGAGACAGAGCAGTACCTGCGGCAGGGAGTGGGAGCTTTTGATCATGCGAAGGGGAGGCCCTTCGAGGCTCTCCCATGGAGCACAGCCCCTGGTGCAAGCACCTAATGTTAAATAGCTGGGTCATGACCGTCGCTGTAATGTCCTTCCGCTGCAAGGGAACAAGGATCAATCAGAAACTCGGACACTCACAAGAATGAAGGATATTAATGGCACTGGGAGCCAGCAAAATTTCCTTCCCATGTTTGAGGGAAGCATTCCCCCACCCAACCCCTGACACAAAATTTGTCTGTTCTCTAGTGACGTCCAACCCCTCTCCCACCATTGTGGAATGAACTCCTGCTCCCAGTCCTGTCAGTCCTCCCTCGTGAGAGCTTTTCTACCTCCTAACTCAGCAGGAATCCAGCTCCGCTCCCCAGAATCCCCTCAGCCACCCTCACCCCCTCCAGCTGAATGGTTGGGAGGCTTTGGGCAGTAGTGCTGTGGGTGAGAGGAAGTGGACATCTTTCCCCAAGGGATCCCCATGTCCTTAACGTGATGCCACAGACAGTAGCTCTGGTGAATGGAGCACTTAAGCAGCCTCTGCTGACTGACTTCTCCAGTTCTCCCAGAGCAGGTGGTGGCTGGGATACCAGAGCACTAGGAACCAGCCTGAGGCCCGGAGGGGGAGGAAAGGCCCACAGAGGTGGCTAGGGGAGTTGGCAGCCCCTAGCATGAGCAATGGGAGTATGTCGTGTTTATGTGATGTCTGTTAGGAAATAGCCTTGCTGGAGAGCTGGGTCTGCCCTGCTTTGAGCTGCTCAGGGGACAAGCTGGCACCGACCAATGGCACCTGCCTGGGTTCATCCTCTCCTTGCTCCCTGGTCAGCCCATGGGATGAGATGGGAGTGATTTTCAATGGCCTGGAGGTGAAAGGCCCTGGGGGTCCCTCCCCAGTTGATCCCTCTTTGGTTACCTCATCCCCTATCAGCTGGCCAGCTTCACCCAGGATGGAATATGTGAGCACCAGCCTAGCCTGGCTGACACGGAGGTGGGGGTTGTGTATGGCCAGAAGGAAAAGGAGGGGAAATCCATCAACTTTCTCCCTTCATCTCTCCAGCTCACCTGGTCCAGAGGTCTGCTCCTACCCCTCTGTAGGAAGTGCTGGGGGAAAGGAGTGAGAGCCCTCTTCCTCTCTGCCCCCAAGGGAGCTCGGAGCAAAGGGACCAAGGCAGGACCCTCTATGAGTACTCGCTGCCTCGCTGCTCCAGAACAACAAGGGCCCTGAGGCCAAGCACAAATGTGCCAGCCAGTGGCCTATGGAACGCAATCCCTTACGGACCTGGGGGGAACAATTAGTCAGGGGATGAGGAGCTTGACTCAAGCCCTGACTCTGCAGGACGCCGGGGGTCAAAGGTCACTTGGTCAAATTCAGGCAGGGAGGTGGCGAATTCGAGCAGAGCAGCGCTGCTCTGTATGGCCCTAGCTCTCTCCTGGGTCTTTTTGGAGTGGAGCCAGAAATGGACTTGCTGCGGGAGAAGGTAGGGGTGTGGTCAATGGGCAGGTGTACGTGCTCTACAAATGAGCCTCTCCCCTTCCCCAGGGGGCTGAGACTTTGTGCTCAGGGTGGAATAGCTGAGCCCTGGCCGCAGAGCTTGAAAAGGGGGTTCATGAAACTGCCCACATCTTGCTGGGCACAAGCTCATTGTCTCTCCACGCTGGGACAATGGTCAGTCTTGGGGCTGGTCTATTTGCTCTGAATCCCTGATCCATGAACAGCACGTCAGGATCAAGGCACATGCCCTGGACCCCCAGGCCCCAGCTGCAAAGGCCTTGGTAGGATGGATTGAACGGCCATGAGGACCATCCCTCCGGGAACTGCAGTGTCCCTAGGACAGAAGAGCTGATTCCCTGAGGCTCCTCCTATATCTCAGGGTCTCCCTAGAGAGTAGCCAGTGACTTTTCTCAGAGGCCCATATCCTGCATCTCACAGGGGTTTCAGTCTCTCAGTCCCCAGGCAGGTCTGTTTTTCACTGTTAGTGCTTAATGCAACCATGTAGAGCTCTGGCTGACAGTCCCAGCTCCTTCCCCCTGCACTGACAGCTCTGGGAAAGTGTGGTCGGCTGAGTCCAAGTTGGGAGGACATAATGGAAACATGGCTCTTCTAGTCTCTCCTTTTCAGCACTCCCACAAGCTAAGAGGAAATTCCACCCCAGATCGTCCCATTCTACTCACCTCCATGAGGTGCTGCAGCTTGTCCAAGGTGGGGGCTTTGTCAGCAGGCCCCTGAACATGGTGTCCAGACTCTGTAAATAGCTCTTGTGCAGAGCCTGCAAGAGGAGGGAGCACCTGTCAGTCATGGGACATGGGGCTACACCAGTCAGGAGACAATTAGGAGGATTCTCCAGGAGACGTGGCAAGACTCAAAAGGCACATCCTGGCCTCTCCCATTCACATCACTCCAGGGACACTGAGCAAGAGTTCATGGCCGGATGCCTGCTGCCTATTCAATCCTTGCTCTTAGCAGTTCTCTGTGCAGGGCCTGGTACCCAGAAGACTATGGACCAGCCAAACTGCAATGGGTGGGAGGTAGGATCCCTGGGTAAGTCCAGGCAAGAGATCAGAGAATGAGGAGAGGAGGAAAGTCTGGGATCAGTCACGGAGGGGTAACACAATCCCCTCTGGAGGGAAGGGGCCATCCCTGCCACTTTGTCCCGGGCCTGTTCCTAACTCTGCTCACCCCTCCCCTATTCTCAGCAGCTCCATCAAAGCGAGGGAGCAGGGACACAGAAGTAGGATTAGGACCTACCCAGAAGTGGGTGGTGTCGTTCCCAGTGCCCATGGTAAAGATTCTGTGGAGAACAGCCTGCAGGAGGAGTGATTCCAGCTCCAGGGCAAGCGGTGGCTTCAGTTTGCTGGCAGGAGAGAGGAGCCTGTAGTAAACTTTGCAGCACCAGTGTGGTGCTGGCACTGCCATGGACATGACCCCCTCCCTCGCAGTGATCCCCTCCCTATGCACACTAACATTATAGGAGTGAAATCAATCCCCCAGCCAGGAAAGGAGGGGGGAGAATGTTCCCGCCTCCTCTGCTGAGGGATGGAAACAGCCACAGCTGGGGGTAACCTAGCTGGAGGAGGATCCGAGACTCCCGGCTCTGGCCCCATCAGGGTTAGGGCAGCTGGATGGGAGGGTCCTGGTACCTGAGATTGTAAACCACAGCCATGGAGCTGGACACGATGAAGCTTTGCTTGGACACCACAGGAAGATTTTCAATCAGCTCCTGAGAGACCCCAAGGAAACAAAACTGGGTGTGAGACTCAGGCCCTGCAGACCCACAGGACCCAGGGAGGAGGCCAAAGTGCTCTGCAGAAACAGCCAGTGTCACCCGCACCTCTAACCAGCTGGGCCCCCATTCATCAAACTTCCTTCCCCCCCTCCCACCCAATTCCTCCCTCCCCTTCCCCCTGGTCCTACAATTCCCCCACTGCCAGCTCCCAATCAGTCTCACAATTATCCCCTTCCCTGCCCCCAGTCCTCAGCCCCAGGAACCCCTGTCCTCTGCTTCCTTCTCCGGCCCCACTAACTCTTCCTCCCATGTCTGGATCCCTCACCCCAGGGGCCGGGCACGGGGTCCGACTCACCACAATGCTCTCCACAAGGGTCGCTTTTGAAAAGTGGGGCTCCAGGGTGTCCCGCCCCTGCTGCTGTGCCAAGAAACAGACTCGGGATGGCTTAGAGGAAGCGAAGCTGTTTGGCCCTGTCTTCCACCAACTAGGAGTGGGGTGGGAGGGAGAGAGTGAGAGCCTGTTACACTGGGACTTCCCCGCCCAACCCAAACCAGATCCAGGGCTCAGGACCTCCATGGGGTTGGACAGGGAAAGCCACCCCCTTCCGAAACCAGTGTCACCCTGCACAGACAGGGGTTGTAACTTGGACAGTGTCTGCGGGGAGCAGACACCTTGGTCTGTGTGGGACAAATACCCCCACTTTGGGGTGGCAGATAACAGAGGAGATGTGTCCCCTCATTGGGGGTGAGGGATTCTCTGGTACAAGACCCCCTGCCTGGGTGGGGATGGAACAAGGAGCAGGACAGACTCGGTTGCAGCACAGCTGGGGGATTTTTGTACCTCATCTCTGCCCTAGAGGTGCTGCTCGATGACCCTGATGGTATCTTGTTCAGAGGACACATCCTCCTCCTCCTCAACCTGCTCCTCGTCTTCCTCCTCCTCAACCCACTCCAGCTGGGCACTGGGTGTCTCTGCACCAGGGAGGGAAGGAGAAAGTATAATACCTTCTGCTGCTGGGGGGATGCAGTGGACAGAGAAGGCTGCATGTTTCCCCCTTCTCTGTAAGGAACCTCAGGGCAGAGAGGGCCCCACCCTACCCCTCCCACAGATGCCCTCAACCCCCTCAGACTCAGGGCCTCATGGCAGTCAGCCCTCCACCCCCAACATCAGGGGAGGCTGAAGCTCCGCCAACTCCAACTAGTATCCCCTGCCAAGGGGCATGGCTGTGCCACCCCTGCTGGTGGCAGTGGGGCTCACATGGGTCACTCCCATTTTCTTGGTGAGCCGATGGGCACAGTGTGTTACTGGTCCCCCACCACCCCAGTCCTCCTCCCTTTCCCCTGGGTCTCCCCTCACCTGCAGAGAGGGAGCCTTCAGCCTGAGGGCTGTCAGACCCCACAGAGGAGCTGCTGGCCCCTCAGGAGTAGGCGGAGCTGCTGGTGTTTGTCCCAGAGTCACCCATCTCCTGCTCTGGGCTGGCAGGGGGCTCCTCAGCAGCCAGGGTGGTGGGTGGCTCCTGCTGGGACCTGGGGCACAGCTCCTGGCTCCTTGGCTTCCTGTGAAGGAAGCCCCAGAGCTGTCTTGCCCGGCTCCTGCCCTCTCCTGGGTCCCTCCTCCATAGCTGAACCCAGGGCCACCTCCATTTCAGCCCAGAAGGTGCCTCAAGGTCAGCTATGGGAGCTGGTGTCTTCCTCCTCCAGAAAGCCAGGGAGCTCCTCTGTTTAGCCTGGCCACAAGCCTCTACCCTGGCTGCAGGGACAGAGGGGCCTCTCTCCTCCTGGGCAAGCCAGTCGCTGCTTCTCTCTGGCTCTGGAGCCACCTTCAAAGTCTTTCTCCTCAGCATCCGCTTCAGCCACTCCATCCTGGAACTGAGTGGGGAGCAGCCATGAGTCTGGGTTCAAAGCAGCCCCATTAACAGGCCTGTCTGCTCCCCTGCCCACATCCCTTCTGCTGAGGCAATTTCTCTTCCCCACACATCCCACCCCAGGGCACAGGAACCCTCAACCTGGGGAACAAACTGACATGGCAGATGCTTGGTGTTGGTCCTTCCTTTACCCTCATCCTCGATCTCCCGCACCCAGGTGGGCTGGAAAGGGTGCTGCACAATGCCCTGCCAGCAGAGCAGGGGGTAGAAGCCAGGAGATCAAAAGTGGCTGTGAAAACATGATGCCAGGGGATGAATAAACTCAGGCCAGCAGCCAGGGGTTCACTACACTGACCGACGACCAGCAGGACACCTCCCATCTCAAGGTCTCCTAGTAACTCGTTCACATTCCTGAAGCGTGAAGGCCCAAGGGCTCTAGGGGAGTGTTCCTAGCCCCACTGATGGAAACAGAGGCCTGGGCAGGAGAAGCCGCTGCCTCAGGGTTGCACTTAGAGTCAGGGATAGAGCCAGGGATGGAGCCCAGGAATCCTTTGTCCAGGCTCCCGCACTAACCACTAGAGGAACACTCCCTTCCAGAGCTGGGAAGTGCCAGCGGAACTTCATTCCTAGTCTTCCTGGCTCCAAGTGTGACCTGTTGTAGTGACTGACAGATTTGCTACTTGTCCCCCAACCAAAGCCAAAAAACACATCTGTGTTGGCAATCATGAGTTACACCTTCTCAGCACTCCCCTGTCTCCCGCAGCTGTCAGGTGTTTCTTGGATTATGGAGGCTTGGATGGTAACAGGAAGAAAGAAATGGGAGAAAAGAGAAGATGAGACAAGAGGGAAGTAAAAAGGGACAAATTTCAAAAGCCCCCAGCCAGTCACAAATTCATAAATTCCAAGCCCAGAAGGAACCACTCTGGTCTGACTTTGTTTCACATCAGTTATAGAATGTCCCTCAAAATAATTTCCAAGGGAACTGGAGGAGATTTTTTAGAAAACCACCCAATCTTGATTTTAAAAAATGCCAGTTGTGGAGGATCCAGCACAACCCTCAGTGAATTACTTCAAACCCTGACTGTTAAAAATGCTCCTCTTATTATTTCCAGTGTGAATTGGTCTAGGCTTCAGCTTGAAGCCATTGTTTGCTCATAACCTTTATCTGCTAAAGTGAAGAGCCCATTAGTAAATATTTGTTCCCTTAGGCTCATCGCTTAACCTTCTCTTTGACTGAGCTCCTGTAGTCTGTCAGCACAAGGAATGTTTTCTAATCCTTTCATCATTCGTGTGAACCCTGTCCAATTTATCAGCATCTGTCTCCAATTGTGGACACCAGAAGTGGACACAATATTCCAGGAGTGGTTGCACTAGTGCCCAGTACACAAATATGGAACCTCTCTATTTCTACCTGAGATTCTGCTAGTACGGCTCCACGGGTCACAGTTGCCCCTTTGGCCATAGCATTCCACTGGGAGATCATAGTCAGCTCATTATCCCCCATGACCCCTAATCTTTTTCAGGGTCGTTGCTTCCCAGGATAGAGCCTATATTTTTGTACATAGGGCCTATATTTTTTTCTTACCTTCTACACAGATGATGACTTGACAAAATCCACACAGAAATGAAAAACCTTACAAGGAATCTTCTCCACACCAATCCTCTCTTAGTCCTCACAGAGAGACCGCAAGATGGAGGCTTGCTGCAGCAAGGCTACAGGGGTCTCTGAGGTTCCCCCTGCCCTGCATCCCTGTCCTGCCTGGCTATTGTCAAGAGAGCTCTGTGAGGTCACAGTCACCTCATCATCTTTGCCCAATAGGCTGAGTTCCTGCCAAAGGCCTTTGTGAAGTCACTGCCACACTCACCTTTCCCTTGCAGGCCTGATGTCTGCCCCAGCCAGCCCAGTTGGATGTTTGAGCTGCATCCCCAGATCACTCCACTTGTTCATTATTTATTCTGGGGAGCAAGCAGGCTACCCAGAAAAACAGCAGAGCCTGTTCCTCAACTCACACTGAGTTTTTCATAGAGGCATCAGTTGTGAAACAATTTGATCTCCTCTATTTCACGGGCTATGAAATTTCATGCACTTAGCACCATATTAAGCCCAATTGCTTGTAATTCACTAAAAGGAACCTATCCAGAATGACAACCAGTTGTGATGTGAGGACACCTGGAAACAGAGAATCCACCTCTTCTCTGGGTAATTTGTTCCAGTGGCTAGTCTCTCTCACTTTTAAAAAAAATATGTGCCTTACATCTCATTTGAATTTATCTGGCTTCAGCTGACAACCATTGGTTCTTGCTGTGCCTTTCTTGGCTAGACTGGATTTCATGGGGCAGGGCTAATTCAATCTCCCATGCCTACTGGGAGCCTCCCTGCCAGGAGCACCCAAGTAGGGGCCTCCTAGATGTTTGTCTTTGGGGCTGAGGACAGGACTTCCTTGTATGGCTGCTCTCCATGGTAATATCAGATGCACCTCCAGAGGCAGTGCAGAAGCAAGTGCACTGCATCAGCCTGTCATTGGGCTCAGGGCTTTGGCCTTGGCAGCTTCTGCTTTAGTCACATCTCTGGGTGCCTGGGCTCAGGGATTCTGAGTCCTGTAGCTGCAACTGGAGCCACCTCCACATCTGGGAACCTCTTCTAGCTTCAGAAAGGTTGGTGGCTGCTGCCCTCCGAGCCCAGGTCTGAAGGCAGCACAGAAGTGAGGATGGCAATGCTGTGACCCCCCCACCTCACAACAACATTTGGACTCTCCCACTCTCTCATTTTGGTCGGGAAGCCCACCAAACAACATGTCATTGAGATGGATGTGTTCCCAGGGAATGTCTCAATTGCAAGGAATCAACATTTCCCAGCTGGAAAAAAATATTCTGCTGGAAAACTTTCATTTTTAGTCTTTCAAAAGGACTTTTGGCTTCAGAATTTTATTTCATTTTTTATGAGATTGTGTCTTTTATCGGCACACAAGCAGAGAAGTTAGAGAAAAAACATAAAAAACTCCTGCTGGAAGTTTGCAGTGTCTCGCTAAGTTGTTTCTTAGGAGCCAGAACAATAAGACATAAAAACTCAAAAATCAGAGGGAGAGAATGTAGGCTACTGCCTATAACCGAGAGGCACAACTCACTGGGTACCTGCTGACTGAGTGCTGCTAAGTCCCGATTGAGTGCTGCCCTACTGAGCCCCCTAGCATGCAAGCACATCAAGAAAACCTGCCCAAAATTTAAAGTCACAGTATTCAATTTTAACACAATCACAAATACACCAGAGCATCAACGTTTTAAATTTTACAAGGTCTCTCCTTTTTTGGAACCCTTGTTTCTAAACATGCCATGTGGGACTAGAATCAAATTTCAGCGACTAATTATCATGTGTGTGGAATCATCATTAAAGTGTATTCTGTGTAGTTATGTTGTTGTCTTCTTTAGGACATTTGGGGAAACAGGAGCACTGGGAAAGCCTGTTTCCCTGCTCCCCTCATACACACTGCACATTTACTGCCACCTGGTGCTGGTTGAGCAGTAGCATTGTGACATCAGAGATAATACACCACTCAGCACTCCCTCCCTCCAGTTCATTTCCATACTTGGGGAGAATGGCTAGCAACCTGGCTGCCATGGCAACAGCTACCTTCGACAACTGATTGCTCCCTTATTACCAGAACATCATCACAGAAAGGAAGTTTGTAATGAAACAAGGCCAGATTTAGATAACCAGGATAGCCTCCTGCTGTGCTCATTTGGGTTTGTACTGTGATACGGTGCAGTGTTTCTTTTCAAAGGGCAATTGTTTGCTGTTGCGTTGCAGTGCCTCTCAGGCGGGCACTGGACAGAACCCAGCAATCAATGTGATTGGTAGTAAAGTCATTTATTTCTTTCCAGCATGCTCTTATATACAATTATGGCCAGCAATCAAGCAATTGCTAATTGGTTAATAAGATACACACAAGCACAGCTATTACTTCATAGGGTAATTGTCATCCTGTACAACTTTCTAATTTATTATCCTATTTACTGCCCACTTGCTGGCCTTGGGCTGCTTCTTATCTGCATCTCAGGCACAGCTCACAGCCTAATTAGCCCGTCCTCGAAATCTAAACAACTCGGCTTCTCACATTCCGTTCCCACAGTTTGCTACCTTCCTTAGTAAGAACTTGGTGAAAATAAGATGAAAAATTCCAGCTCTTTGTCAGATATTTTTTATCTGCTTCTTGCACATTCAGGTTTATAGCTTAGAACTTTCACCAAAACTGAAGTTGCATTAAATGAGTTGTTTTAATACAGTTTAATTACTTTCAATACTCTGATAAACAGAGCATTCCCAAACCATTCCCAGCCAATAGGAGCTGCAGATTGCCCACCACTGGTCTAAGATAATGGGGAAGTTACCAGTCTCAGTGCTCCATCCCACCAGCAAGATAGAAGAGGCTCAGGGGCCAAAGCCCTCAGGCAGGGCAGGGCATCAAGCAGTCTAAAGCCCAACCCTCAGGCAGGGCATAGTCAGGAGCCCAGGCCCTCAGACAGGGCCTGGGCTCCCCCCCACCCCCAACCAGGGGTCAGGCACCCAGGTACAATCTCTTGTCCTGGCTCTGGTGGGAGCCAGATAAGCACAGGACCCTTGGCCTGAAGAGGGGGAGTACTGCCACCCCCATGCTGGGTCAGTAGGGGTGTGTGCGTGGCACACAGGCCTGCCCAACTCCACTGTGTCCCAACTCAGGGCACTAACAGTGGCAGCGAGGTCTGCCACTGGCTCAGCAGGGAATCCCCCTGCAACACACTGACCACATTTCAGATGCTCCTGCAACCAGACTGCAGTTGGCTATCACTGGGCTCCTTCCTCCCCTCGGGGTGTACCTGAACCCCAGACTCATCCTCCATCTCCTAGGGGTATATGGCCATCAGCTATCCCAGCAGCTTTTCAGCATCGGTCAGGTCTAGCAGCTTGTGCAAGTCCTCAGGGTAACTGAAGTTTTCTGCATCACAAGTGGAAGAACACATCCATCTCTTTTAGCAGCTGCCTCCTGACTACTCTACAGCACCCACCTTTTATGCTTCCTGGTTCCACCAACCAGGGGCTGTCTGCCCCTCCACACACTGTCAATCTCTGAAGGAGGCCACGCCTCTTTCCTACAGGGCCCCATAGAGCAGTACTGCCCAGTAGAAGAACATAATGTTCTACCCCACCTATTTCCTGATTTACAAAACAAGTTAGAAACTTTGTGTCCCTCCAAATATGAGGTTATTCCAGTTCTGCTGAGTAATAACAGCACTTCATATGTGCCTCATCTTCCTTCTGAAGAAGTTAAAGTGCTTTTCATCCCTGGATTAATATTATCATCATCTCCATTTTACAGAAGGGACAACTAACACTTAGACCAGGTCTACACTGGAATCTTTTGCAGGTATAATAATGTTGATTAGGGGTATGATTTTTTACAACACTTCTATACTGGCAAAAGCCCTAGTATAGGTGCAGTTATACCAGTATAAAAGTCCTTATTTTGTTTGGGGAACTGGTATAATCTATACCAGTAAAATCACATTTTTGCTAGTAGATGCTGATTTTACACTAGAAGTGTTTACTATAATTATACTTTTATAGCTATACCAACAAACCTTTTCTGCTGTAGAATAGACCCTGAAAGAGGAAGCCAGTGTGACAAATGGGGCATTATTGGCGGATCCCTAGAATTTCCTGGCTTAAGATAAAGGCCGTTGAAAAATATTTTGTCAGTCTCAGGATTCAGGGCCCCATTTTATTTAGCCGGTCTCTTGGACCCTTCTACCCGCTTTGCAGGATGTGACTTGCTTTCTACATGAGGATGAGGATTTTATCCAGGGGAATTCTTTCAGAGTTAGCATGCTCTGTTTTAACCTAAAAAAGACAGACAGTTCCTCAAGGTCTATCTGCCCTGGAATACTATGGTCATCATTACCACTGCTTTCTATGGAGGTAAGACAGAATCTATAGTTCAGTGTTCTTACTCCACTCAAAGTCTACCTAAAAATTAAGGCCTATAAGATCATTTATTATCTGTGTTGTATATGATTAATTCCTGTTATGTCTTATTAATCTCTTCAACCAGTACGGCTGTTCTTATGTTCTTATGTTCATTATAGGGCCTACTATCAAGCACTTCTTATTCCATCCAACAATGCCCTGCAGTGCACACATACACTAGACAGTTGAGTACAGTGTTAGTGGTGTTTTATACCGGGGATGATTCACATTTGCTCCTTGCACCCCTTTAACCACCTTGTTGTTATAGGGATGAATACAAACCACAACATACATATGACCAATGAATAATTTACATGGTAGTTGCCACATTGCAGCAGCCATTGTAAGTACACTGGGTTCTCTCCAGCCTAGGGTGGCCATCTGTCCCATTTTGGCCGGGACAGTCCCTTTTTAAAGCCCTGTCCTGGCTGTCTTGAATTTTTGGCAAAAGTGGGCATTTGTCCCATTTGCTCTTGTAGTGTGCTGCAGCGGGGAGGGGCGATGGTAGCCCTGCACAGGGGGACAGGCAGTGCTCAGGTAGGGGGCAGGCAGGGCACCAGTGAGCAGCGACAGCCTTGCACGGGGGGCAGGAAGGACTCGAACAAGCAGCAACAGCCTCGTGCTGGGGGCAGGCAGGGCTTGAGCGAGCCGTGGCCCCTGCCCTGCATGGGGAGAGTGGCTCGGGCAAGCAGCTTGGGCCAGCCCCTTGCTTGAGACAATTACTCCTTGTTCTGTCATCTTCTACCACTGAGAACAGTCTAGATCCATCCTCTTTGGAACCCACTTTCAGGTAGTTGAAAGCAGCTATCAAATCCCCCCTCATTCTTCTCTTCTGCAGACTAAACAATCCCAGTTCCCTCAGCCTCTCCTCATAAGTCATGTGCTCCAGCCCCCTAATCATTTTTGTTGCCCTCCGCTGGACTCTCTCCAATTTATCCACATCCTTCTTGTAGGGGCTGGGTCACAGAGGAGGAGCTGCAAGCTGCAGCCTGAGGGAAGGAGCTCCTTTCCATGGCCTGTGAAATCTGAGGGTGAATGACACCTGGGTGGGAGCTGCAGGCTGTACTGAGCAACAAAATTCCTGTCTTCTGGCTCCAGCTGACAGGGCAGGGCCCATGATTTAAACAGCCGCCTGTGACCTGCCTCCATGGTGCACAGACTGTCCCAGCCCGTTACCCTGCTGTCCTGAGCCGTGCAATGAGTGACTGGGGAGTTCTCACAGATTAATCTCTCCCTGTCGCATGTTCTTTTCCATCCAGCTTCCCCGCAACGCCCTCCGACTGACAGTGGGAGAGTCACGGTACCCATGGTCGTCTGCATTATCCTGGGGGCCCTGCTCTGCCTGGTCTTAATCATTCTGGGGGTGCAGGTGCGAAGTGCCAGGGCACAGCGCAGAGGTGGGTGCTGATTGGTGTCACTGTGTGAAATGCTTCTGCAAAAGCAGGGGGCTTCAGGGTGTCAGGGTGAGGGGTGATACTGGGCTGGGTGGGGTGGCCAACGGTGCCTGGTAACTCCTCTCTCTTTAAATATTTCATTAACTGTCTCGTAATGGAACAGCCCAGCAATGAAATCTGGAGATGATACTAGCTAGGGACCTTTACAATTTCAGAGACGTTGCATCTGTACCCCCCTCCCCACCTGCCGATGATCCACTACAGGAGTGCCTATGTAACCCATACACATCCTGGGTCTGGTGTTCTGTCCCATCTAGTAGAACCGAGACCACATAGAGAGAGTTAAATGAGCCTGCTCTACAGCCTTAGCTAACAGCCAGTTGGCTTTTATCTTTGCTGCTTTTACAGGATTATCTAGGCATCTCTCACCTAGTCAGTTCCCTGCCATTGCAGGGCCTGGGAAATTGGTGGTACCTTGGTTGTTCCTTCTTTCCACCTGTGGCCAACAAGAGCTTATTCTGCTGAGGACTGAAATGCTTTAGTCTAAGTGCATCTTTGGGCTCAAACCTAGGGGTATCTGGGTGAAATGCAGTGGCCTGTGTTATACAGGAGGTCAGACTAGATGTTCTAATGGTCCCTTCTGGCCTTAAACTCTATGGGAAAAAAAAGGTGTTATCACCATTTTGCAGATAAACACCAGCATGCAGGAAGAATTATTTAAAATGCTCCAAAGGGGATTATCTCAGATTAATGGGATGAGATTAAAAAGGGAACATTTAAGATGAATGTGAGGAAGCTTCCTGACAGCGAACTAGCCCTGGGAACCATCATCAAAGGGCTGTTGTGCAAAGAAACCCTGTCACTTGGCTCATTTAAATTCCAGCAGTGGCAATGTGCTGTAGGGTTCAGGCTCACACTGGGCCTGAGGGGGAGGGGCTGGATGATCCCATGGTGTTTCCCTTCTCTGGTTTCAATGATCCTGTGCAAACCCAGCCCTTTGTTTTCAGGCTCCAGAAGACCCATGTATCCCGTCTCAGAGGCCGTGTACGAGGAGATCGATTATAACCTGATGAGAGAGAAGCAGGAGATGTTCAGTCGCTCAGGTCTGTGGGTCTCACTCTTAACAGGGAGCAGCTATCTAATCAATGCCCTTTCAATCTGAGGCCATGACCCAGAGTTAAATCACTGCAGCTTCAGCCCTGTGAGCTTGTCAATGGTGCTGGGCACAAGTCTTCATACAAAATGTTTGAGTGAAAAATGCAGATTCAGAGACATTGAGAAATTTCACAGATTCGTGTTAATTTCACCCAATTGCTCCAAAAACAAATAGAACAATTCATTTCATTTCAACACTCTCTAAAGAAAACATTTTGTTTTTTCAATTTTATATTACTTTTCCATTAGAAATTTCCTTTAATTTTATCTATAAAAACAAACAAACAATCAAACAAAAATTAACTAATGTCCAAAAGAACACCAAATGGTTTCATTCAACATAAAACTTTTTTTTTAACTTTTCCATTTGCCAAAAATTGCCAAAAAAGGTCATTTTTGGCTCCACTCATTTTTTTTCTTTTTTTTCCCCAATGGCCAGAGAACCAAACTATCTGTGCTTTTTTGCCAAGCTCTAGCTGTGGGAGCTGGGGCTGTGGTGAGACCAGCAGTTACTCATGTAGACTGAGGGAGATTGGCTTCCTTCTCACCATACACTGAGTGTCCCTGTTCTAGGGACAGTTAATGTCACTCTGCCCGTCCTGCAGCCTTGGAGTGTAACCAGTGAAGGGTCAGGAAAGCGAATATCTGGGGCCAGGCTAAACTATTATTTGAAAATTCTCTGGAGCTTTGGAGCAGGGGATGTTCTGTGCCCCCCTCCCACCACAGCCACTGGTCTGCTGAGTCGGTTCCTTCCTGCCTGTACTATTGGGTTATCCGGGAGAGGGGGCGGGCGGAAGCCCGCCCCATGCTAACGGATCCCCCCCCCAGCCCAAGGGGAGGATCTACAGGGCCACGGAAACCCACTAAGTGCGGGGGACAACTAATAAAAGAACAGGGACAGGAGTGAGGTCAAAGGGTCATAAGGAGGGAGCCTGATGGGGACACCGAGCAGAGAACCCCGGACAGCGCCCACTGCTCCTCGAAGGCATCAAGGGAGCCAGCGGACGCCGCCCAGAGGAACTCTGCCCGGAGACGTGAGCGGACGAGGGACCGGAAACAAGCCCCACAGTCGCAGGAGTCTCCGTCGGCCAACCTCCTCTCCCTGGTCGCGTGGATGGCTTTTTTTGCCAGGGCGAGGAGGAGGTTGACCAGGAGGTCCCGCGACTTTGTGGGGCCACGGATAGGGAGTGCATGGATAAGGAGGTGAGGGGAAAAGTGCAGCCAGAAACGTAACAGAATGTCGGTGAGGAGCCGGTATAGGGGCTGCAACCTGGCGCACTCTAGGTAAGCATGCGCCAGGGTCTCCCTCATGCCGCAGAAGGGGCAGGTGTCCGGGACAGGGGTGAACCGCGCCAAGTACACGCCCGTGCTCACGGCCCCGTGAAGGAGCCGCCAGCTGATATCCCCTGCGGGCCTCGGGACCAGGGTAGAGTACAGGCTGGCCCACCGGGGCTCCTCACCCTCCACAGGTGGCAAGAGGTCCCGCCACTTGGTGTCGGGGCGGGACACGAGGGCGAGGAAGTGGACGGTATGGAGCACGAGCGCGTAGAGTTGTTTCCTTGGCGCGGTTTGGAAATGGACCGGCTGCAGATCGTGCAGCCGGCTGGCGGAGAAGGGGCGGGGGGGCCGGTCGGGTCCACGGGGCAGGGGCCCGATGAAGAGGTCCGGAGGGCTCGGGGTGGAGGGTGGGCGGGGCGTGCCCTCGCGCAGGACCCGATCGAGGTAAGCCCGAGCAGCGGGCGGCAAAGCGGCCTTCACCTCCTGTAGTACGCGCCGGGGAGTACAAGGTCTGGAGAGCCCCATCCGCCGAGCGAGCGTCAGGGGATCCAGCCAGTCTCCCCGGTCGTAGTCCAGGAGGTCTCCGACCCTGGTGGCTTCTGCCAGGACCAACCTCTGGCGCACCGCGGGGGACTCCGCCACCTGCACACGGAGCTGAGGGTTGTGTAGCAGGGGCTCCGCGAGGAGGTCTGCCCCCTCGGTGGCCGCCACGGACCTGGTCGCAGAGAACAGCTTCCAGGTCCGGAGGAGGTCCTGGTAGAAGACCGGCAGCCCGGAGAGGTCTCGCGGAAGGCCCCTCGGGTCGAGATAAAGGAGCTGCCGGTCGTATCGGAGCCCTCGGAAGCGGCGCAGGAAGGCGTGCGCCAGGGCTCTCCATGCCGGACTACCCGCACCATAAAGGAGCCTCTGCAGTGCCTGGAGGCGGAAGACGTGGACCTGAGTGCGGAGGCACTTCAGGCCCTGCCCTCCCTCCTCCAGGGGCAGGTGGAGTACCCCTGCAGGGACCCAGTGCAGTCCTGGCCAAAAGAACTCCAGCACCACCCGCCGGAGGTCGGTCAGGAACACCGGGGCCGGGACCAGGGTGTTGAGCCGGTACCAGAGCATGGACAGGACCAGTTGATTGAGCACCAGTGCCCTCCCTCGGAGGGAAAGGCACCGGAGGAGTCCTGTCCATTTCCGGAGCCGCTCCGCCACCCTGCCCTGCAAACCGTGCCAGTTCTCCGGCGGAGAGGGATGCGTGGCAGAAAGGTAAACGCCGAGATAGAGCAGCGGACCCGCGCTCCACCGGATGGCCTGAAGCGCGGGTGGGAGGGAGCTCGCCTGCCACCCGTCCCCTACCACCAAGCCAGAGCTCTTGACCCAGTTGACCCGGGCGGAGGAGGCCGCCGAGTACACGGCCTGGCAGGCCTCCACCCGCGCCAAGTCGCCCGGGTCCTGGACCACGAGGAGCACATCGTCGGCGTACGCCGACAGGACCAGCCGCAGCTCCGGCTCCCGAAGCACCAACCCCGTCAACCTCCTGCGGAGGAGACAGAGGAAGGGCTCGATCGCCAGGGCGTACAGCTGGCCCGAGAGGGGGCACCCCTGCCGCACTCCCCGCCCGAAGCTGACCGGCTCGGTCAGGGTCCAGTTGAGCCTGACCAGACACTCTGCGGAGGCGTACAGCACCTGGAGAAAACCCACAAACTGGGACCCGAAGCCTAACGCCTGCAGAGTGCCCAGGAGATACCCGTGGTCCACCCTGTCGAACGCCTTCTCCTGATCCAGGGACAGGAGGGCGAACGACAGACCATCCCTGCACCCAAGCTCCAAGAGATCCCGGACCAGATACAGGTTATCGAAGATGGTACGGCCCGGGACGGTGTAGGTCTGGTCTGGGTGGATCACGTCCTCCAGCACGGACCCTAGCCGAATCGAAATGGCCTTTGCGACAATTTTATAGTCCGTACTGAGGAGCGAGATGGGACGCCAATTCCGTAAATCGCGGAGGTCCCCCCTCTTCGGCAATAAAGCGAGCACGGCTCGCCTGCACGAGAGAGGGAGGACCCCGCTCCGCAAGGACTCGGCCCAGACGGTGACTAGGTCCGGGCCGAGGACGTCCCAGAACACGCGGTAGAACTCCACGGTCAGCCCGTCCATGCCCGGGGATTTATTGGTGGGCATGCGACGGAGGGCTTCCGAGAACTCGGCCAGAGTGAGAGGCAGCTCTAGCCGGTCCCGGTCGCCCGCGCTGACCGTCGGGAGTCCGTCCCAGAGCACTTTGCAAGCGGCAGGATCGGTCGGATCCGGGGAGAAAAGGCGCACGTAGAAGGTCCGGGCCCTCTCGCACATCTCCGCCGGATCCGTGAGGGGGGAGCCGTCCTCCGCCAGGAGGCAGGTGACGTGCTTCTTGGCCCCCCTCCGTTTCTCCAGGGCGTAGAAGAAGCGGGAGCCGCGATCCATCTCCCGAAGGAGGCGGATGCGGGATCGAACAAAGGCGCCCCGGGCCCGATGGTCTTCGAGGACCCGGAGCTCCTCCCGCTTCTCCCGGCACGCTCCGCAAAGGGATGGATCCTCGGGGCTGGCGGCCAGACGCCTCTCCAGCTCTAAGACCTCCCGCTCCAACTGCCCTATCGCCGCATCCCTCCGTCGGCTGGCGCCCCGGGTGTAGTCACGGCAGAAGAGCCGGGCGCGCACCTTCCCCACGTCCCACCACCGCCGCGCCGAGGGAAAGGCGCGCCGCTGCCCTCGCCAGGCCAGCCAGAACTCCCGGAAGGACGCCACGAAGCCCCCATCCTCCAGCAAGCTGTTGTTGAAGTGCCAATAGGCCGGCCCCGGCCTCTCCGCGCAGAGAGAGGCCGTCACGGTGACGAGGTGGTGGTCCGAAAAAGGGGCCGGCCGGATGCTGGAGGACAGGGCCCGTGAGAGATGGAACCGGGACAGATAGATGCGGTCCAACCGGGAGTGGCACGACCGATGGGCTTCCACCCGGACATAGGTGTACGTGGAGGCGTCGTCCGGGTGGTGGTCGCGCCAGACGTCCACCAGGGAGTGATGGGCGACGATCTCCCTGAGGACGGCCGCGGCGGCCGGGCTCTGCTCGGTTCCCGACCGGTCCCGCTCCTCGAGGACGGTGTTAAAGTCCCCGCCCAGGACCAGGCACTCGCGAGGATCCAGGGAGCCGAGGAAGGCGGACGCCTGCCGATAGAACTGCAGCCGCTCCGGGGCAAATGCCGGGGCATAGATGTTGATGAGGTTGACCACAAGCCCCGCCATGCGGACCCGGAGGTGCAGCAGGCGGCCCGGCACAGCCTCGGCGACCCCCAGCACCTCTGGCCGTAGGTCGGGGGAGAACAGGGTAGCCACTCCAGCCTGATGGGTGGTGAGATGGCTGAAGTAGACCCCGTCCCCCCACTCCAGCCGCCAGTTAGCTTCGGCGGCCGGATCCGTGTGAGTCTCCTGCAGGAAAACCACGGAGTACCCCCCTTCCCGAAGGAAGGAGAGCACCTGGCTCCTGCGGAAACCCACCCTACAGCTCCGGGTGTTTAGTGTGGCAAAGGTGATGACTGCCATGAGGAGGGCTGGGGGGGATCTACGTCAGCAGGGGCGCTCACGGCTCCCGTTGGGCCGCGCAGCAAACTGTGGCCCACCCCGAAGGCGAGCAGGGAGTCACGGAAGCCGCGCGCCCGGTGGTAAGCCGCGACATTCCGCTTCCCGGTCCCCTTGCCCTCCCCTATGAGGGCCCGCGTGGCCAGGAGGAGCTGGTGGAAGTCCCCCCAGCGCTGGAGAGCAAGCACGACCTTGTTGCGGGAGCCCCGGACGTCCTCCAGGAACTCCTGCAACTCCTCTCTCAGCACATGGGGGGGTGGGGCCTCTGGCGCAGCCCCGTGGCCGACTGGGACGGGCAAGCAAGGGGCGGACCCCGGCTCAGTGGGGGGCGGCGGAGGGAAGATTGCAGCCCCTAGTGGGTCGGGACTGTGAAATTCAAAGGCCGCTCCCTGGGAGTCATCCTCTGGGAAAGGGAAGGAGACAGCCCCAGGGGCGGCAATAATATCATGGGAGGTGGAGGGGGCAGGGCTGGGGTCAGGAGCAGGGGTGGGGGGAGGGAGAGAGACGGGACCCTGGGCCTCAGGAGCTGAGCCATCAGTAAGAGGCTCCTCGCGGCCAGGTAGGGGAGTTGGAGGGGAAGGGAGGGGGTCCCCAACGACACCGGGCTCAGGCTCAACGGCAGGCAGAGCAGCCTCGGCACGGGGAGATGTGGAAGCCTCAGGGGGGCCCCCACCCGGGAAGGAACCCGATTGCTCCGCACCACCGAGGGACACCCCCGGTAGCCCATCTCCCTGCCACGAGGCACCGGCCGTCATCTCAACAGGCTCGGCGGCCAGCAGCGGGGTGCCATCCGCAGCCGGGCAGGTCGAGGAGTCCAGGGGACCCTCGGAGGCGGGAGCAGACGCAGCTGGAGGGTTGGTGGAGCACGGGGAAGGGGAAACTGGGGTGAGGTCGGCTAGATCAAGGCCCGTCGGCAGAGGGTCGTCCTCCCCCGGGGTGACCGGGGTCAGACCCAGGGCCTCGATCTCCTCGAAGATGGAGGGGAGCTCGCCTCCCACCACCCCGGGGTCCTCCCCACTCGCGCCCGAGGCGACGCTCACCTCGGGTGTTGCAGGGGGTACAGGCGGCAAGGGACCAGGAGGGGCCGCAGCGGAGGCCTCCGCAGGGGGGGACTGCGTGGGAGGGATGGTGGTACCCTCCGGTGCTGCCACGTCTTCCCTAGCCGTCATCGGCAGATGGGTCAACCCCTGGGGCACGGCAGAAGGCTCGGTGTCGGCGGCCCCCTTTCTGGTCTTACGGGGGGCTTCCGCCTCAGGTGGCACGGGCGGAGCCCGAGCCTTCCGCTTGCCCCGCTTACCCTGTACCCGGGTCCAGCCCTCCATGGCATCGCCTGCGGGCTGGTCAACAGGGATTGGGTCAGGGGGCAGAGAAGACGGTTTTGGGGCTTGGAGAGGCACAGGTGGGACAACAGGAGGGAGGGAGGAATCCCCCTGGGGAGAGCCCCCTCCCATGCCCGGCAGTACCCCTGCCGCACCCTCCTCCACAGGCCCCGCCAGAGTGCAGGCAGCGGAGGCGGGGCTCTCCCGCTCATCTGGGCGCTCCGGAGAACGCACCCCTGAGGCCCGAGCGGGAGCAGCGACGGACCGAGGGGGAGGAGGGGCTGCTCTGGGTACCGGGCGGTCAGGGGCACCGGCGATGGCGGGGCCGGCACCCTGCCGGGGCTCGGGGGTCCCGAGAACTCCTCCGAGCCGGGCCAAGGGGCAGTCCCTCCGGACGTGCCCCGTCGCCCGGCAGAGGAAGCACCGGGCCTCCCCCGTCGAATAGTGCACCCGGTAATGGGCCCCCTGGTAGGGGACCAGGAAAGACCCCTCAAGCGCCTCTCCGCCACGCGCCGCCGGCGGCAGTTGAAGCTGCACCTGCCGGCGGAACGAGAGAACGTGACGGAGGGCGGGGTCTTTGCAGCCCAAGAGGAGAGGGCTCACAATGGAAATGGGCTTCCCCAGGGTCGAGAGGGCGGGTAACAGGGCGGCATTGGGCAGGAAGGGAGGGACAGAGGTCAGGACGACACGGACCCCCAGGTCCTCCAGCGGCTCGAGGGGGACAAACACGCCCCCCACCGCCAGGCCCTTCTCCACCGCCTCCTGGGCAGCGGCCTCCGAGGCAAGGAAGAAAACCACCTTGCCGTACATTTTGGAGGCCGCTACGATGGCCGTGGGCCCCACCACCCTCGCCAGCGCCCGCACGTAGGTCTCCACGTGGGGCGAGGCGGGCACCAGGAGGCAACGGACGCCGTGCTTCCGGGTCAAGGTGGGGAAGGGGCCCCGGCCGCTGTAGATGGTAGCGGAGGCGGCGGTCGGGGGAGATGACGTAGCGGCGGGCGGGGGGGCTGCCGCCACCTGGGCGTACGCTCTGGGGGCCGAGGAAGGGACACCCGCAGAGCTGGTGGAGGGAACAGCGGGGAGGGACGCCGCGGCCGGTGGCGGGGCCGCGGCAGCGGGGGCAGGCTCCGCCATGGAGGGCTTCGTCTTCCTAGCGGGGCCCTTTCCCTTCTTTTTGCCCTGGCCCTTTCCGCCGGCTGGGGGGGCTCCCCCAGAGGCGGAAGGGGCCAGGGACGTGGCAGCAGCAGAGGGCACCCCGTCGGTCGCCGCTGCCGGCGCCTCAGCAGGAGCGGTGGCAGGTGGTCCGGCAGCGGCGGGTGAGGTCGAGACCGGGAGGCGTTTGGGGGGAGCAGGCGAGGGAGGGGGGACAGACGTCGTCCCGGGAATCCCACCCGCCGCCCCTCCCGCCATGCTGAACGGGGAGGGAGGGTAAACACCGGAGAAAGGGGGTGGGGGTAAGGGACAGGTCACCTACTCCTCCCTGCTAGGCTGTGGGCAGGGAGGATGGTGCCAACAATAGGGGGGGGGGCAGATACGGGGACTATCGAGGACTTCGGGGGGGGGGGTCAGTCACCGACAGAGGATTGAAATCCGGCTCCTCTAGCTGCACTAGGGGAGGGGAGGGGAAACAAGAGCAATGGGGGGGGTGCAGTGCAAGAGGGGCAACTTAAACAGGGGAGAGGCACAAGCGCACTGATGGAGCTATGGGTGCACGAAGGGAGGGGCTAATCAGGGCAAGGGGCCGCGGAGGGAGGGGAGCAACCAGGCTGGGAGTGGGGCGGAGGGACCAAGGGGCTGGCGTCAGGGCCGGGGCAGGACAAACAAAGCTGCAAAGGGAGATGGGCGGGGCAGGCAAACAAACTGAAGCTGGGTGCCGGGGGAGGGGGGGCCACAAGGGGCAAACGGGGCAGGCAACAAGGGGCAAAGCTAGGGGGCCTGTTGCAGAGGGAAAGGGGTCAGTCCAGGGGAAGGGGGGGGTGCGTGCACCCACAAGCACTTGTGCAAAGTCAATGGCTGGCTGGCTGCCGCTGGAGGCCCAAACGGTGGCAATAGGGCGTGGCAGGCCAGGCGAGCAGCTGAGTCCCAGAGGCAGGAACTGAGGCAGATGGTAAGGGACTGCAGGGGTGGTGGAGGGGGCAGCGGTGGTGGTGGGGGTTGGGGGGGGGACACAGATGGACCAGGGGGCAGGCTCCACGCCACACCCCCGTGTCCCCACAAACACAGTCTAAACCCCCACCACTAGAGCACAGTTAAAGGGTTACTCAGTCTTGGGAGCCCCCTCCACAGTGGTCTTCGGTGTTCTGTGCGCTCCCCAGCAGCCGGTGGTCTTTTCAGTCCTCTTCTCCCTCCTCCTCCAGGCTCCAGCAGCTCCCCAGGACAAACACAGCTCCAGCAGCAGTAGCAGCAGCAGCTCCTTCTCTAGCAGCCCCAGTGGCTAGGCAGGAAGGACCCCCCACAGGTGGCAGCTGTAGTGGTGGTGGTGGTGGGGTCCTGGCTTCTCCCTCCAGAGGTGGGGGAGTGGGGGCTGGCCAGCAAGGCCCCCCCCACCCCTCACTCACTTGCTCAGCAGCAGTGGCAGCAGCAGCAGTCCTGGGAAGAAGCACTCCAGCCAGCAGTAGCAGCCCAGGAAGGGAGAAGGAGCTCCAGCTAGCAAGGCAGCCAGAGAAGGGGGAGCCCTCCAGCCAGCAGGGCAGCCCAAGCAGGCAGAGCGCTCCCTGTACTAGGGTGGACCCTGCTCCGGCCCTGAGGGCTTTGAAATGCTGCCTGACAGGGCTTGAGAGGGGTTAAAAGTGGCCTGACAGAGCTGGGCTGAGTGGGAAAGTGGCTACAGCTGGAGGCCACGCCCCAAACTGAAGCCCTGGGCCTTATAAGAGGCAGGGAAGCCAGAGCACAGAGAGTCTCTCTCTGGCTTCAAAGAGGGATGGGCCTGGCTGCTTAGGGCCTGAGGCTAGGTACCTGAGTGAAGCAGGGCTGGGGGAACAGGCTGAGGAGCTAGGGAAGCTCCAGCCCGGAAAGCCCCAGGCTGCGGCCTAGTAAAGGGCCAAAGGTACTGGGAGTTGCAGAGGGCAGCCCAGGGGTAGGACAAAGCAGCAGGTCCAAACCCCTTTGCCTGTGATGAGTGGGCTGATACTGCAGTCTGCCCCAGGGTGTGGGGCTAGACCATGACTGTCAGTGGCCACTACTGAGGCAAGGCGGGGACAGTAGTGCGGGGTTCTCCTGGGAGGGGGGAGACCCAATTATAGTTAAAGGGGCACCGGGTCCAGGGAGGGACACGGGGCCTGCGGACAGGGGGATCACCAGCCTGCCGAGGGCGCTCCAGGGCCGGACTTAGTGAAGTTCCGAGACGAACCAGCAGGAGGCGCGGCAGGGGTGAGTACCACCCTGTTACACTGCCCCAGAGCAGAGAGATCAGCGCAGGAGAGCCTCATGAGTTTGAGTCATGGCCCTGTTATCCTTTGTGCCATTTTGTCTCAATGTCTGATTGGAACATCCTGCCCAAGGGCTGTGCTGTGGTGGGGCTCTGGGAACATGCTCAGGGCATCCCCCAGCACCACTTTCAAGATGGTTATAGTGAATCACAGATTCTGCTCTGGGTCTTTCTTGGCCTAATCAGGAAACTTCACAGAGAGCTGATTGATTCATGGGGGAGGCGGGTATTTCCCTTAAGAAGGAGTAGTCCCCTCTGTGGCTGAGAAGGCCTGAACCATTGTGGAACTTCCCTGGACCAGCAGCCAGAGACGTGCCCTTCACTCACCCCAGCATCTTTCAGATCAGATTGTATCATCCCCTCAGTCACATTTACCACAGTAACATGGAGATTTCTCTTGGGGAGTCTGTGTCAGCCTCTCACGGCTCAGAGTTGCTGTGATCCAGCATCTTCTTTGGAAGAAGGAATAGACTGAGACTGGAAATCCTGCTCCAGGCCCTGGATGTGTTCCCAGTCCCACAGTTCAGCTGTTCTCCTGTGATGAGTTTCTGGTTCTTGTCTGTCCAGTCTCCTATTCAGATGACTCAGTGACGAAGCTGCAGTATTACACCGGGGACAGCGAGGGGGAAAACGATTCTGAATCAGAACAAGGTAATGGAGGAGGGGCAGACTCAGGCCGAGAGATCCAAATCTGAGCAGAGAACAGAATTTCTATGACACTTTCTGCAATCGCAGCCATTTCCCCTCACACAGGTCCCATTTTACACAGTCGGGTCTAATCCCATTGAACAGGATTTCTGCCAGAATCTCAGGATGGGAACATGTGACCATCTCCTGAGCACACACCCCTGGGAGTGGCTCCCAGTGACCTCCTCAGATGAGGTGCTGGAGGAGACAGGTCAGTCTCTTTGGGTGAAAGGTGTCAGTGCCCAGCTGGGCTCATCTCTCACCCCTGAGAGAGAGAGAGGGAAGATTTTCCTGTGCTATAATTACAGAAGGACTCAGCCCAACTCACTGATCTGAACCCACCAGAATTTTGGGGGACAGGAGATTTACAGATTTTGACACCAGCTCTGGATCTCAGTTTTTGAGCTGGCATCTGTCACTATAACAGGCTGAAGCAAAACCCCAGACCTGAACTTCCTGTTCTGGGCCCATCTCTAATTGTAAACGAGGCGGCATTTCTACCCCAGTTGCTCTCAAGGAAGTCCATGAATGTGGGCCCTTTGGGAGTTTAGCCTGTGGTGGAGGAGGAGACACTGAGCAGTTGAGCCAGTTCTGCTGAGAAGCTGGAGCGCTGCCAAGCTGAGCCCTGGGCTGCCTGAGAGGCTAGTGGAGAGCAGGAGCTCACAAAGGATCAGAACAGTGACTCCCAGCAGAAGCTTTAATTCCTGCAGAGGAGGTTGCTCCCTACCCAGGATAACAGGAAAATTCAAACCTGTCTGCAGAGATCAGCTGGATTCACACAGGTAGCGCCCATGTCCCAACCTGTTATCTCAGCACAAGCTCAGATCCTGCTCCCACTGAAACACATAGAAGAGCTGCTGTTGGATTCTGCAGGGACAGGATTGGCCCCTAGTTATTTCTGGGACTCCTGTTTCACTTTAGTTCTCTGACTTGTGCCCTTCTCACCATGGGCCCGCTGCGACTTCCCCCTCACGTGCCATGATAAACAGCTGTAGTTACAAGCGCCACCTGTGCTGAAGAGACACTGTTGGTGCCAGGGGCTGAGTGTGGTGTTTGCTGTTTCAGAGGGAGCTTCCCTAGGGGGGTCTCAGCTGGATTACGATGATGTGGAGGAGCCTGCCTTGAACGACGTCCCCCAGACTCCAGACGGCCGAGGTGAGAAGTGAAGCCGCCTTCTGGAAGCAATATCACCCTGATGAAAAACGAACTGTATTTCACAGTAGGGACAATAGTGGTTTGTTAAGAAAATCAGGAAGTTCACCCGCCAGTATTGTCTATTGGAGTAATGCTGGGGGCGCTGACCAGGTGCATTACAAGAGCTGTGTGGAGGCCCAGGGGTAGGGAAGCGTGTGATGTCCTAAGTCATGACAGAGGCCCATTGCAGGGACTGAAGAAGCAGTTAGCTCAGGAGCTTCCCACATGGTAATTGGCTCAGGTCACTGACTTTTGACCCTCACTGCCATGAGCACTAGGGTTACTCATCATTTGTAAAGACAATGCACCGAAGCAGAGACCTTTACATAGCAGCAATGTTCCCTGCCAGCCTTTCCTGGCATGTGGCTATTGCAGCTTATATACAACTGTGTCAGACACTCTGTGACAGGGGGGTGGGTGGGACACAGAGATTTTACACCCGAAGGCCCATGTCCCAACCTTATTAGCTGGCTCAGCTCCCAGTGGTGTCAGTACATTGGATACTGATGCCTGTTTATGGGGTAAACTTTATCAGGAGAAAGCATTGAAAAGACATTTTAAAAATAATGTCAAGTTTAGGAAGCCGGAGACAAAGTCTGGAGAATTCCAGGTCATTTACATCTGTAATTATTGTAACCAAATGCCTTGTGGAACGATCCCTCTGGACTAGATCCCAGTCACCACTTTCTACAACTCCCCCTTCCCCTCATTATCTGGGGGCTCTAGGATCCTCTCAACCAGCTACTGAAATGTATCAGATCAATGTGATATGTGAAACCCCTCAATCTGAGGGTTCCAGAGGGGGGCTCCCTGTGGGTGGAAGCGCTGAGAGATCCCCAGGGACCAGTGAGGCTGGTGCATCTGCAGCTTGTAGTTTATTTCTATATTCACTGTGAATATTCTCTTAATTACTTCACTTCTTCATATCAGATGCCCCTGCCCTGCCTGGAGATGTCCCAGGGGATGGTTATGATGATGTCAGAGAAGTGTCTGACCCTGAAGGTGACCCTGGTTTGGGGCAGAATAATGAGAAAGGCACTGGGGCGAGTGACAGGGATTCACAGACAGGTGAGTGGAGATCTGTTTGCACTTCACAGTGTCTCTGCAGAGTGGGGTAGCTGGAAATGTGGGGTACGCAGCAAGGGAACAGCCCTGGCCAATCCAGCACCTGTGAGAAAAACTCTCCTCTCATCTCTCCAGTCCCTCAAAGCAGAGGCTTCAGTACCTGCCATGAGGAGAGGAACAGCAGGGTCCCTGCTGGGTGGTACTTCGTGGTCAAACCAGCAAGATACCTAGGATCCTTCTGCCTCTAGGTTCCAATCCTTGTGTGGCTGCCACACCCTGCATGTGCTCAATTCCCACCAGTTCACTGTGCGTGTATCTTTTGGGCAGAATCCTATACACCAAAGTCCTGTTACTGCTGCACTAGAGTTAAAGACCCCATGACACATCCTGTAAAATCTGGGATGAGCTTTGCCCGTTGTCCTTGGCCAATAGCTTCCTCTCTTCCCCATTGTGTCATGAGCAGAGACAACATCAGCCACCCCAGAGGAGGTGCAGTGGCGATGAAATGTGCATTGATTAGTACTTGATAAGAGTAATGTGCTAATGTTCATTGCTAGGCAGAGTGAAAGTTATAATGTTTTTAACTAAGCGCTCCTTGCTGGTAAGTGCTCAGGTTTTGTACATGGTGTGACAGGTAGCTACAGCTGGCACTTGGCAACTTCATCTGGCCTGGAACCCAAAGGTTTTAATTTCCAGACTATGTATAGAGATGATGGATTAGAACTTGTCAGAGACCCAAGACTGAAGGGGGAACGATTCCCAATTCATACTGTGGAGCAGAGGTTCTCAAACTGGGCAGCACAGAATATATTCTGGGGCAGTGCGAGAAGCCAGAGCAGAGGGTGGTGGCTCTGTCTGGGTGCCCAGTTTTGAAGGCAGCACTGCCACCAGTAGCAGTGCAGACGTAAGAGCGTCATGGTCTGGTGTTGCCGCTCTCACTTCTCTGCTGCTGCTGGCCGCAGTGCTGCCTTCGAGCTGGGTGGATGGAGAGCTATATACTTAAATGGCTCTTTTTGACTCAATGTTCTACTGCTTTTCCTATTTAGTGAGAGTTGGATGTTGATTTTTTTTTAATTGATACATGTACTTGTGTGGAGGGGGGGAAGGGGAGGTGTCAATTACTATAGATACAAAGAAAGGGGCCACAATCAAATACGTTTGAGAACCACTGCTGTAAAGTGCACTCCACCTTGCTCTGCGGCCGCACATAACCATAGAATGGATCCACTGACTGTATGTCTCCCCCTTGGTGTTTTCAGGTTGGGGTCAGCACTCGCTAAGGGGTGAAGTTGTCTCTGGGGTGGAGAAGGAAACCCCGTCCCTGCCTCCTGGAGACACAGGATATGATGATGTGGGAAATGGTGATTCTGGGGGTTCAATATCATAACAATTTGATTGGACAAAATAACCCTGTGATGATGTAAACGCTTCACCTCTTTGTCTCAGAAATGATGCCCAGAGGAAGTCCCTTCCTGGTTGATAGATAAAGCAAGTATTTTTTATGGGATTTGTGTGAAGTTTCAGGAAATGCAAAAGTGAATGGGAAAAGGTTCATTAGCTTTCTTTGTATAATTTTCCATTGTTTGGAGGGGATGGAAGTGTCCTACTTGTTATGCCTATAGTTTCTTTAGCTTGACTGTGTGCCTTTTTCATATTAAATCGTTTCTGAAAGTCTTCCTCTTAGTGAAAGTTTTTCTTTCCAGATTAATTGTGCAGTTTTCAGGGCTCATCACAGGGAGAGGCTGAGATTAAACAAACAAAGAGACAAGGGAAGGCAACCTCTGGGTAACTTCCCTTTTGAAAAACCCCACACCCCTTGAATTTCATAAAAACCCACTTCACACAGTTATTTTCAACTGACATTTTATTTTACGACAAGCCCTGTTTTGTTCCCAAAACATGCTCTAACTTTTAATGTTTTTTCTTAGCAAGATTTTGAAATTTGCTGAATGAAGAAGACGTTCATCATTTCGCATTAAACATTTGTCTGTTGGTTTGATGATTTCATCTAAAATGTTATTTGGGTCCTCGACCTCTGTCACTTTGTCCACCAATTCTGACCCTAGAGCTAAATGTTCCTGGGTTAAACAGAGGAACTGCAGCGCATATCCCAATATGATGATGATATTTAACACACTCTCCATACACAAACTACCTCTAATTTCTTTAATTTTACAGTTCACATCATCTAAAGACCAGTACACATAGTCGTGATGCCTCTGATCGGGAACATCTATGGCACATCCAGTTCAATCCTCATTTTGTTTCTCTCTCAGGCAGTGCTTGATGATTCCGTGCACAGCCACTCACACGACTGCATGCATCATGGTTTTACGGTTAAAACTCACACAGACTTAGGCCATGGCTACACTTGCAAATTTGCAGCGCTGCAGCAGGGTGTGAAAACACACCCTCTCCAGCGCTGCAAATTGCGGCGCTGAAAAGCGCCAGTGTGGTCAAAGCCCCAGCGCTGGGAGCGCGGCTCCCAGCACTGTACTTTATTCCCCACAGGGAGGTGGAGTACGGACAGCGCTGGGAGAGGTCTCTCCCAGCGCTGGCGCTTTGACTACACTGAGCGCTTCAAAGCGCTGCTGCGGTAGCGCTTTGAAGTGCAAGTATAGCCATAGCCTTAATACTGAATTTCTCCCTCAACTTTAGATAGTACAGGCCTAGAGAATAAAACATCCCACTCTGTTTTGATATTCTGTTGAGCATCTGGTTTTGGGACTGGGCAAAAACAGATTGGGCCCAATCCACTCAGCCCTTTGGAGCTCTCAGTGTCCAGAACCTCTGTCATGAACAAACAGCTAAAGGTAGTATAAAATCCCTCTTTACCCTGTAACGGGTTAATTCCTCTTTTACCTGTAAAGTGTTAATAAGCTCAGATAACCTGGGTGGCACCTGACCAAAAGAACCAATAAGGGGAGAAGATACTTTCAAATCAGTGGGGGAAGGTTTTTTTGTCTGGGTCTATTGGAGCCAGCCTGGAAACAGGGCACGGGAAAATACATAAAATCGTAGAATCTCAGGGTTGGAAGGGACCTCAGGAGGTCATCTAGTCCAACCCCCTGCTCAAAGGAGGACCAAACCCAACTAAATCATCCCAGCCAGGGCTTTGTCAACCCTGACCTTAAAAACCTCTAAGGAAGGAGATTCCACCACCTCCCTAGGTAACCCATTCCAGTTCTTCACCACCCTACTCGTGAAAAAGTTTTTCCTAATATCCAACCTAAACCTCCCCCTCTGCAACTTGAGACCATTATTCCTTGTTCTGTCATCTTCTACCACTGAGAACAGTCTAGATCCATCCTCTTTGGAACCCCCTTTCAGGTAGTTGAAAGCAGCTATCAAATCCCCCCTCATTCTTCTCTTCTGCAGACTAAACAATCCCAGTTCCCTCAGCCTCTCCTCATAAGTCATGTGCTCCAGCCCCCTAATCATTTTTGTTGCCCTCCGCTGGACTCTCTCCAATTTATCCACATCCTTCTTGTAGTGTGGGGCCCAAAACTGGACACAGTACTCCAAATGAGGCCTCACCAGTGCTGAATAGAGGGGAATGATCACGTCTCTCGATCTCCCTAAGCTATAGTTGAACTAAGCATCTAGTCTTACAGAAATAGTAAGCCATAGCAGAAAAGAAGTGCGTTAGATTATCTTTTGTTTTAGCTTGTGAATTTTCCCTTTGCTAAGAAGGAGATTTATCCCTGTTTTTGTAACTTTAAAGTTTTGCCTACAGGGGAAATCCTCTATGTTTTTGAATCTTTTGTTATTCTGTAAAGTACTTACCATCCTGATTTTACAGAGGTGATTCTTTTACCTTTTCTTTAATTAAATTCTTCTTTTAAGAACCCAATTGATTTTTCATTGTTCTTAAGATCCAAGGGTTTGGGTCTGTGGTTCACCTGTACCAATTGGTGAGGATATTATTCTCAAGCCTCCCCAGAAAGGGGGTGTAGGGGTTTGGGGGGATATGTGGGGAAGGTAGGGCTCCAAGTGGCCCTTCCTGAATGTTTGTTTAAATCACTTGGTGATGGCAGCGATACTAAAGCAAGGAAGGAATTTGTGCCTTGGGGAAGTTTTAACCTAAGATGGTAAAAATAAGCTTAGGGGGTCTTTCATGTGGGTCCCCACATCTGTACCCCAGAGTTCATAGTGGGGAAGGAACCCTGAGAACCTCCAAGTCCTCTGAAGAACCATCGCTCATCTGCTGAAAAATTTACAGTAAGAAATACGTGTAAGGCATCTTTACTTTTTCATAACATGATTTAAAAACCTTTTACACCATGTGTCAAGAGACCCCTTCTGCATTCAGCTTGTAAAAACAACAAACAACAACAAATGCATTATGTCTCTGCACAGGCTTGATCCAAAGGTTTTAGCCAACCGAGCACCGAGCACCGAGTCCCTGCAAAACCATCCCTTGAACATTCTTACATAAAATGTGCCTTTGCCTCATCTCCATACAGCCTTTTGTTTGAATCATTTGAGTTCTCCTTGCTGGGGTCCGGAGTCTCAAACAAATCTTGGCCCAGCAGTCTGGCCTCGTGTTTCTCCACCTCGTTGTTCCCGCGGGTACAGGCACCATTTGCTATCCCTGTTTCCCATCTCCCATGACCCATCTCAAACATTGTTTGCCCCAACAGTGTGTTTGTTTCTTCAGGACCCATAGCAGCGAACGTACAATGTCTCTTCATGAGAGTCTTGACTGCCGGTGTTGCCCAGGGCCTTCTAGGTGCAGTCATCTTTAATCATCAGACCCGTTTAAGTAGAAGCTCCTCCTTACTTTAGCCAAGCCACACAATATTCTTAGCCAATAGTTTAGGGCTGACGTTACTCTTCCTCCCGAAGATTGGTCCAGTGATAACTAGCCTGAGGGGTTGTGAACCTGGGAAGCTGCCTCTTTCCCCAGGAGCAGCTGCAAGGGTAAAATCTCTCTCTCTAACTCAACCACATATTGTCTATGTTTGCCTTTTGCAATGGGGTTTTCTTTTCCCTTTTTTTGCTCTGTTCTCTCTTTTAACCTATCTTTATATGTTTCTCTTTTATTTAACTCATTTTAAATGCTCTTTTCTTAACCTACCCTTATATTTAATATGCCTTTTACGTGTATCTAAAAAAATAATTCTTTAATTCTTTAATAACATGCCAAATTAGGCCTTTAAAATCATCTCTCCTTACTAAACCTAACCAAACAATTGTTCTTCTCTTTAAAAACCTTTCTTTCCTTTTTTCCTCTAAACCTTACCAAAGCTTTATTTTTTAATCTTTAAGCTCTCACTATTTTTTCAACATTTTTCTCTAAATAAGAATCCAAATGTATCAAAGCACAAGCATGCAACATTTCCCCTATTCAAACATAAAAATAATCAAATTTTGTTTTCAAAATGGCCAATGGCACCAAACCTCGACATCAACAGAAACAGGAATGGAGAGTGGGACATAAGCCCTAAATGGGCAGGGAAACCTGTCAAAGATACATGGTGATTAATGCTATTGGGGTATATACTACTAACCTTACTGCATCATGTTCCCCCAGCACATGCCCCATCACTGCACTACAGGCCCCTATCCCGGCATCACATCTCCTCATCCCTGTCACCTGGCATTGCTAGGACATGGAGACACAAGGCACCCCTCCTTTCTTTTGCTTGCCTGGATAAAGCCCCAGTGATAAGGGTTCAGGCTGATTGCTAGTAGACTGGGCAGATGAATCAACTGGAAGCTCCAAGCTCAGACAAGGAGGAGCTTTTGGGAGCTGAAAGCAAAATAACTCAGCTAGCTCACATCCCCTAGGAGGGCCATGAAACCCTGATCTAAAGAGGTAAAATTACAGGATGGAGAGGATATAAACCACTCAGCCTCAGGAAGCAGACTGTGGAAACCCTGACATGAGGGCCTCACTTTGGGGAGCTGAATTAGGTTGAATATATGAGACCCCAAGAGAGAAGGACTATTGCTTTGAAGACTTCTTGCTGCGAGTGGATTATTTTTGGGAACCTAATGGGAAACTGAAGAGCCACTGCAGACTATGAAGAGTTGCCCTGGGACAGCGCCTGCCTACAGTCCCAAATTTGGATGGGATCCAAATTTTATATTTTGAAAATTTGCAGGATGGGAAAATCACCCCTCCTCCAGCTCTACTATTTAGATTTGCTTGTTTCCTGTGTCCCTGTAAACAGGGTCTCTGCTTCTGGGCACACTTTCATGGCTCAGGATGGCTCTGTGTGTGACTCTGCCTCAGATTCTCCTCACCTGGGTTTTCTGTCTCTCCCAAGAATTTATGTTGCTCAGCCCTCTGGCCATGTCACTCTCAGAGTTCAGCCCCATTTAAGGTGCTCAAAGTTCAAAATAAACACCACCTTTGATAACAGTCTCAAATTAACATGAATTAAAGCTTTTCCATCCCTCCTGAGCTCAGCTTGCAGTTCTTCTAATTCTCATGGGAGCACGGACTCTCTGGGTTTTACTCACTGGGAGCCGAAGTACAACACAAACAGAAACAGTCTCTTGCATCCTCCTGGGCTTCACACTCTACTTTAACAAAGTTTGTTTTAATCCTTACCAGAGCCCTGACTCCCAGAGCTTTTCCTGGAGCCTGCCCTCCCATCCTGACCTACCTGGAGACCTTTTCTCCCCTGCAGCCTCAAGGTCTCCTGCAGGAGCCTTCTTGCTTTCTGCAGTTTTTGTAGCCATCTACTACTGCCACAACCCCTTTTTGCCTATACTGCTGGGCTAAATAAAGCCAGATTATGCCATGTGACCTATTGTCATTCTCCCCACCTGGAGAGTGTCACAGATGAGGCTGGACCCATTTCCCCGTAAAGGGGTCAATCACTCTGTGATAAATCCCTTTTCTCTGTCACCTGTTGTTTTCAGGGAGAGGAGGTAGGAAATATGACATGCAGCTTCGTCCCTGGAACTTTGCTGATTATAGACATTGGTCTCCTGGGAGGCAAAAGTGGAGCAAAATTCCAGTAATAATGTGGAATGATGGCTGACCCACAGCACATAGACTCATAGATTGTAAGGCCAGAAAGGACCATTATGATCATCTATCCTCACTAATCTAACACAGGCTGCAGTTCTCCCCTGAAGTAATTACTGTTTAATGTTTAGAAAAACATCCAATCTTGATTTTAAAATGGCTTATGATGGAGAATTCATCACAGACCTTTGAAGGTTGTTCCAATAGTTAATTATCCTCACTATTAAAAATAGTGCCTTTTTCCTAGACTGAATTTACCTACCTTCAATTTCCAGCCACTGGATCCTTTAGTACCTTTCTCTACAAAATTTAAGAGCCCCTTATCAGAGTTTTATTCTTCATGTAGGGTCTCATAGATTGTGATCAAGTCATCCCCCAACCTTCACTTCAATAATCCTTTTTTTTAAAATTGGGCACCAGAATTAGATGCAGTTTCTTCAGTACCGGTAGAACCAGTGCCAACTACAGAAGTAATATAACCACCCTGCTCTTACTAAATATTCCCCTCTTTATACATCCAAGGATTGCATTAATTCTTTTGGCTACCGCATCACACTGGCAATCATGTTCAGCTGATTATCCACCATGAGCCCCAAATCTTTCTCAGAGTCACTGCTGCCCAGGATAAGCTCCCCCAGCCTATAAACGTGATTTATATTCTTTGTTCCTAGATTTGGCAATATTAAAAGACACATTATTTTTTGTGTACAGCTTACCAAGTGATCCAGATCATTCTGTATCAATTACTCCTACTTTTCATTGTTTACTACTCCCGCAGTCTTTTGTCATCCTCAAACTTTATCAGTGATGACTTTGTATTTTCCCAGGTCATTGATAAAAAAGGTTAAATAACATAAGCCAAGAACTGATCCCTGAGGGACCCCACTGGAAACACACCCACTTGATGATGAATCCCAGTTTTCAGTTACATTTTGAGACATCTATTGACCTGTTACCCCAGCCTAATCTGAATGTGCAAGATTAGATTATATATCACATATTAAGGCATATTAAAACGCTTGAAGATAGTAAAATAAAGGCTATTAGAGCTGTAATGCAAGACATGCAAGTAGGTTTACATAAGAATCTGTGTAACGACTAATGAAGGCTTGACAATAAATTGAGGCCTAGTTGGTGTGTTAGAAGGCTTGACAATAAATTGAGGCCTAGTTAGTATGATAGCCTATGTACGAAAGGAGTTTGCATGACAGCTTAATGAAAGGTTATAGGGTTTAACAATAGTTTGTAATATACAATTTAAAGTACCACTGCATCAGCAATCAGGTACCAAAGGAAATATACATTTGATCTGTGTTAGCAGATGATAGAACAAGGAGCAATGGTCTCAAGTTCCAGTGTGGGAGGTTTAGGTTGGATATTAGGAAAAACTTTTTCACTAGGAGGGTGGTGAAGCACTGGAATGGGTTACCTAGGGAGGTGGTGGAATCTCCTTCCTTAGATCTTTTTAAGGTCAGGCTTGACAAAGCCCTGGCTGGGATGATTTAGTTGGGAATTAGTCCTGCTTTGAGCAGGGGGTTGGACTAGATGACCTCCTGAGGTCCCTTCCAACCCTGTAGTTTGGGCTATACGAGAATACCACAAAAGCAGGAAACAATGTGTTTCTAGGGGATTTGTGGGGATTTATAACATAGAGAAACCACATTTATGTATTAAAATCATTGGAAAAGAATGACACAAAAAGAGCTCTAGCTTCCTGCCACGGCCTCAGGGCTGGGGGAGCTCTCAGTCCTTTCTGCATCCTCAAGGCAGAGTTTCTCCAGTCTTGGAGCCGCAGGGGGTGGAGGGGAGAGAAAGGAGCAAATGTCTTATGGGGCTGCTGGGGGTGGTGGGGGGGGGAGAGGTGGAATGGGGGTGGAATGGGCATTTTCCATAAACCCACATTGATTGGAATTAATTATATTACACTCATTTAATTCTGTATTAAATGAGTCCCATATCAGAAGTTATATTATTTTGTCTGGAATCAATGTCAGTCTCACAGGCCTATAATTACCGAGGTCATGCTGTTTAACCCTTTTTATATATTGACAACACATTAGCTTTCTTCAAGTCTTTTGGGCTTCCCCCGTATTCCCATAGTTATTCCAGATCTGCTGATTTTAAAATGTCTAACAGTAGCTGCTGTTTAACATTCTCTTGGGTTTCTTCATCATCCTTATCCTCATGTGATATGACTACATCATCTGACTTTGTCCCAAATATAGAATAAAAATATATTATGAACACTTCTGTTTTCTCTGCATTGCTACTGATAAGTATAGCATTTCCATCTAGTAATGGACTGATACCATTTTTAGGATTATTTTTGTGACTAGTGTACTTTACACATTCCATCTAATTGTCCTTAATTCTGCTGGCTATGGAGTTCTCCTTGTAAGCCTTTGCTTCCCTTACCAATTTTCTACAATTCCTGACTGCTCATGCTCTTCACATAACCAGTTTTCCACTATATATATTGTCATAAACAGACAGTAAAGGGTTAAGAAGTTCACCTAGCCTAGCTGACACCTGACCAGAGGAGCCAATGGGGGGGACAAGATTTTTCAAGAGGAAGGAGGGAAGTTTTTCCTTTGTTCTATTCATTAAGTTCTGTGCCGGAATGAAAAGATCCAGGAATCAACCAGGGTAGTGAGTATTAGAGAAGGAATAAATTAGCTTATGTTTATTTCCTTTTGTGACTTCATGTTGCATAAAAGGTATTTTTCTTTTGTTTACTTTAAGTTTTTATGCCCAGAGAGAAATCTTCTGTTTTTTTTTAAAATCTGTTGTCTGTGAGAATATCTTCCATGCTAATCTCCCAGAGGTTTTCATTTCATCTTTCTTTTTCTTTAATTAAAAGTATTTTCTTTAAAACCTGATTGATTTTTCCTTGTTTTAAGATCAAAGGGGTTTGGATCGGTGTTCACCAGGAAATTGGTAGAGAAGTCTCTCAAGGCTACCCAGGAAAGGGTTATAGTACTTGGGAGGGAGAGATTTTCTGGGGAAAACAGAGTTCCCAAATGACTCATAAATGGTTGTTTAAATGATTTGGTGGTGGCAGCATCCTGATCTAAGCTGGTAATTAAGCTTAGGGGTTCTCATGCGGGTCCCCACATCTGTACCCTAAAGTTCAGAGTCGGGGTGAAACCTATGACATATATATTAATTTTTATAGCAGCCTTCACTTCCCCTCCAAGCAAGGATGGTGTTTTTTTAACTAGTGCAACCTGCTTCTTTCTTCTTTAAACTCCCTGCTAAAAAAGCAGGAGATGGATTAATTATTATTAATAATAATCAAATTGTTATTACATTTATATTAGTGTAGCACACAAAGGCCCATTCAGGTCACAGATACAGACACATTCCCAGCTCCATAAAGCTGAAGAGGCTCAAGAACAGATGTGGGATTGGATATAGGAGAAATAACATAGAAGCAAATTGATTTGTTGATGATTGGTGCAATTTCCTGTTTTGTCATTACTGTTTGTTTAAGTAGCAGAAGAGATGAAAGAGGGAGAATGGCAGGATTGGGGCAGGGAAGTTGGTTAAAAATAAGGAGAGGGAAGGAAGGGGAAGAGGCACAGCTACACCTCCTCATCTGCCAAGCTAGTTGCTGTCAAGTGTTTTTCTGGAATCACTTCAAAGTGGAGTCTCAAGGAGGGATTCGAAGGAGGATCAGATGTTGGCTGCACAGAGTTTCTCAGGGAGTTTTCTCCATACAGAAAGCGCAGCATGGGAGAAAATGCAAAGGTAAAATGCAGAGTTAAAGAGTTAAAGACATTTCCCATTACCCAAGTATTTTTAACAGTTATCTTTAGGGTAAGTGTGGTGTCAGCCTGTCATTGTTCTGTGCTATATGCCCCTTGCCTTGTGCCTGTTCCTTTAATTGTCTGTGTCCCATGAATCAAGTAAATTTGTTTCCAAGGAGCCCTCCCCCTACTGACAGCACTGATGGGCACGGTGTGTGCAGGGCATCCTGCTACTGCAAGAGAGGGTCATGGCCTACTCAGGAAGCCCTAAGATCTGCCTCTGCCACTAAGGATCATTGTCTAGGCAGGAAATCCCAAGGACTATTACTAGAACTATCAGTATTACAGGTGGTGCTAGGTAATTCCTCTTGTACAGCAGCTCATCTGAGTGAAACAACCTGGTTCTAGTAACTTGTCCTTGTCTACAATTGGGTATGTCCTATACTGGGAGTTTGACTTGTAAGGATCACCTCGGGAACAAGGGATTTCTTTCCTAGTTTATAAAATAACCAGCCTTTAATGTCTTCCAATTCATATTTAATACAATATAGAATCTATGAGAGTGAGAAACAGCATGGATACATACAGTTTGTACAGCAGTTTTTCTTCCCGCACCAGAGATGGGGGTTACCCGATGATCTGAGGCTGTGGTAAACTTGACATCAGGAGGGGGCTCATCACTCATATGGTGGTGTATTTGATTGTCATGGTTTTTGTTCCTATGGCAACTGAGTTAGATTATTAGGGGATAGCCCAGCCAGCTTCGGCCGGTTAGGTGAGCTCTGTGTCTGTAAATAAAATGGTAGTTTTGTTAACTGTCTGCTCTCTGGTCTTAAGTTATTTCTTCCTAAACCGGCTGCCCCCAAGGATATAACAAGTGGCGACGATGGATGGGATTCCAGTGCTGCTCCAGTAACAGAAGGAAGTCGAAGTCAAGGTAAAGAACAAACAAACAAAAAAATTGCTTGTTTGCACTGACTGTGAAAGTGAAACTAAAATCATGGCTACTCTGACCGGGCCACTGGAACCTTTTGATGAGAATATAGTGCAATGGCTTGTGTATACTCAGCGTTTTGAGCTTTTTGTTAAGTGTTGTAGAGGCTAAAACCTACTCCCTGCTATGTAGCTTACTACACCCTGTTAAGCCTCAGACTAAATCTTACAGTGACATTGTGGAAATCCTGGGGTCCCATTTTTCTCCAAAACCCCTGGTAATTGCTGAAAGATATAGGTTCCACAAAAGAGACCAAAAAGAAGATGAAACAGTTGTACAATTTGTAGCAATTTTAAAAAAGCTAGCAGAACACTGTGAATTTAAGGAGATGTTAAATCATAGAATCATAGAATTCAAGATCAGAAGGGACCATTATGATCATCTAGTCTGACCTCCTGCAAGATGCAGGCCTCATATGCCGATCCACCCACTCCTTAAGCAAGCGACCCCTGCCCCATGCTTCGGAGGAAGGCGAAAAACCTCCAGGGCCACTGCCAATCTACCCTGGAGGAAAATTCCTTCCCGACCCCAAATATGGCGGTCAGCTGAACCCCGAGCATGCGGGCAAGACTCTCTAGCCATACCCTATGGAAAAAGCTTAAGGATATCATATCATTGACCCATTGTACTATTTACGAGTGTGGCACTTAATTGACCTATTGACTAAGCCCCTCATCCTATCATACCATCTCCTCCATAAACTTGTCTAGCTTAATCTTAAAGTCATGGAGGTCCTTTGCCCCCACTGTTTCCCTCGGTAGGCTGTTCCAGTATTGCACTCCCCTGATGGTTAGAAACCTTCGTCTAATTTCAAGCCTAAAGTTCCTGACTGACAATTTATATCCGTTTGTCCTCGTGTCCACATTAGCACTGAGCTGAAATAATTCCTCTCCTTCCCTGGTATTTATCCCTCTGATATATTTAAAGAGTGCAATCATATCTCCTCTTATCCTTCTTTTGGTTAAGGAAAACAAACCGAGCTCCTCAATTCTCCTTTCATACGACAGGCCTTCCATTCCTCGGATCATTCTAGTGGCCCTTCTTTGTACCCGTTCCAGTTTGAATTCATCCTTCTTAAACATGGGAGACCAAAACTGCACACAATACTCCAAATGAGGTCTTACCAACGCCTTATATAACGGGACTAGCACCTCCTTATCCCTACTAGAAATACCTCGCCTAATGCATCCCAAGACCGCATTAGCTTTTTTAATGGCCACATCACATTGCCTACTCATAGTCATCCTACGATCAACCAAGACTCCTAAGTCCTTCTCCTCCTCCGTTACTTCCAACTGGTGCGTCCCTAGCTTATAACTAAAATTCTTGTTAGTCATCCCTAAATGCATAACCTTACACTTCTCACTATTGAACTTCATCCTGTTACTAATACTCCAGTTTACAAGGTCATCCAAATCTCCCTGGAGGATATCCCGATCCTTTTCCGAATTGGCAATACCTCCCAACTTGGTGTCATCCGCAAACTTTATCAGCCCACTCCTACTCTTGGTTCCCGGGTCAGCAATAAATAGATTGAATAAAATCGGACCCAAAACCGAACCTTGAGGAACTCCACTGGTAACCCCCCTCCAACCCGACAGTTCCCCCTTCAATACTACCCTCTGCAGTCTCCCCTTTAACCAGTTCCTTATCCACCTCTGGATTTTCATTTCGATCCCCATCTTTTCCAATTTAACCAGTAATTCCTCATGCGGTACCGTATCAAACGCCTTACTGAAATCAAGATATATTAGATCCACCGCATTTCCCTTGTCTAAAAAATCTGTTACTTTCTCAAAGAAGGAGATCAGGTTGGTTTGGCACGATCTACCTTTCGTAAATCCATGCTGTAATCTATCCCAGTTGCCATCGGCCTCATGCTCCGTAACCACTCTCTCTTTTAAAATTTTTTCCATGATTTTGCATACTACAGATGTTAAACTAACAGGCCTGTAGTTACCCGGGTCTCTTTTTTTCCCCTTCTAGAATATAGGAACTACATTAGCTAATCTCCAGTCAAACGGCACAATCCCCGAATTTAGAGATTTATTAAAAATCATTGCCAATGGGCCAGCAATATCACTTGCCAATCCCCTTAATATTCTAGGATGAAGATTATCCGGGGCCCCCGATTTACTACCGTTAAGCTGTTCCAGTTTGGCTTCTACCTCGGATACCGTAATGTCCACCCCCATATCCTCATTCCCATCAGTCCCTCTATCACTATTCCTTAGCCCTTCATTAGCTTCATTAAAGACCGAGGCAAAATATTCGTTCAGATATTGTGCCATTCCAAGATTATCCCTAATCTCCACTCCGTTTAAAGTTTTAAGCGGTCCCACTTCTTCTTTCTTGGTTTTCTTCCTATTTATATGGCTAAAAAACCTTTTGCTATTGATTTTAATCCCCTTCGCTAGGTCCATCTCCACCCGTCGCTTTGCCTTTCTCACTGCTTCCCTACACCCTCTGACCTCAATAAGGTAGGTTTCTTTGCTGATCCCTCCCATTTTCCACTCCTGGTACGCTTTCTGTTTTTTCTTAATGACTCCTCTAAGACGCTTGCTCATCCAGCTCGGTCTAAAACTGCTACCTACGAGCCGTTTTCCCTTTCTCGGGATACATTCCTCTGACAACTCCTGCAACTTCAACCTAAAGTAACCCCAGGCGTCATCTGCCTTTAGATCCCTAAGTATGTTAGTCCAGTCCACTTCCCTAACTAGTCGCCTTAATTTAGTAAAGTTAGCCCTTTTAAAATTGTAAACCCTAGTCTCAGATGCAATATTGATTATCCTCTCATTTATTTTGAAACGAATTAGCTCATGATCACTGGAGCCAAGGTTGTCCCCTACAACTATTTCCTCAACAAGGTCCTCGTTACTCACCAAAATCAGATCTAAAATGGCATCCCCCCTCGTCGGTTCATCAACCACTTGATGAAGGAATTCATCAGCTATCACATCTAGGAAAAGCTGAGCCCTATTATTATTACTAGCATTTGTTTCCCAATCTATATCCGGGAAGTTAAAGTCCCCCATGATCAAACAGTTCCTATTACTGTTTACCTCCTCAAAAACATTAAAGAGCTCTCTATCCGACTCTAGGCTAGATCCCGGCGGTCTATAGCACACCCCAATCACTATCCCGGGTGAGGCTCTGGTAGTTTTCTTCCCCAATGTGACCATTGCCCAAACAGACTCCGTATTATCCATTGCATTGCTAGTTATTTCATTACATTTCACCTTATTATTGATATACAATGCTACTCCCCCACCTTTACCTTTGCATCGGTCTTTCCTAAACAGCACATACCCTTCCATACCTGTACTCCAGTCATGGCTACCGTTCCACCATGTTTCGGTTATTCCTACGATATCCGGTTTCAATTCCCGGACCAGGAGCTCCAGTTCCTCCATTTTATTACCTAAGCTTCTCGCGTTGGTGAACAAACATCCTAATTTCTGCTGTTGGGCTCCTCTCGCTCTTTTCACCCAACTCGGTAGGGACACAGTACCCCCAGTATGACCTGTTGATCTAGTATCCGTCCCCCCCCTCTTCCTTACACCTAACTGTCCCCCTCTGGCTATATCTGTTGTTATTTTGTTGTTCTTACTCCCAATGTATAGATTTGGCGTGGAGAGCACCAGGACCTCTCCCAACCGTCTCCCCCCAGTGTCTAGTTTAAAGCTCTTTTAATCAGATGAGCCAGCCTCCCTCCTAGAAGTCTACTTCCTTCCCTACTTAGGTGGAGCCCATCCCGTGAGAACAGTTGTCTGTCCCCAAAAGCCTCCCAGTGCCCATACATCCCAAAGCCCTCCTTGTAACACCACTCCCTCAGCCAGCTATTAATCGTCACGATCCTCTCACCCCTTTGGCGCCCTTCCCTAGGGACAGGTAGGATCCCACTAAATGATGCCCTGCGTGACAGGTTAGTATATGGCCTGTACAGTCAAGCTATATGGAAGTGCCTACTGACAGAGGCTCAGCTTACATTACAGAAGGCTGTTGATATTGCTGTCTCCATGGAACTGGCTACAGGGGTGGCGCAATACATCGGTGCATCCCTAGGGTGCAAAAAGTGTCACAAGAACCGACCCCCAAAACTGTGCAGAGTCAAGAATGTTACCGCTGTGGTAAGCCGGGTCACCAGGCATCAGAATGCTGGTGTAAGGACCTGATGTGTCGACACTGTGGCAAAAAGGGACACATTGAGTGTGCCTGTAAACAAAAGAAAAAGGGGCCTGTGGTCTGGCCGACAAAAAGAGGAACCCTGCATCCCCTAGAGCAGACCCAGGATGATCAAGGTGACACCTCATCGCAAAAGGAAGTGCCACTGCATGTTTTGTCTTTGGCAGTGGGCTCACATGAATACTGGGTAACCCCGTTGTTGGATGGCAAACCCATAGGCATGGAACCGGACACCGGTGCAGCCATCTCGCTGGTCTCCGAGACTGTGTATAAAGAAAAGCTACAGCATCTTCCGCTTAAGGCCTCAAAAACTGTTCTGAAGACGTATACGGGAGAAGCTGTGCCCATGTTGGGCACTATTGATGTTAAGGTGGAGCTCAATGGACAGGCTGCTAAATTGCCACTGTTTGTGGTGAGAGGTAATTACCCAGCCTTAATGGGTAGGTCTTGGCTTAGGAAGATTCAGCTGAACTGGGCAGAAGTGCACTGGATGACTAAAGAAGAAACCAGTCTAACCCCTATATTAAGGAAACATGCTGCTGTTTTTGGAGAGCATCTGGAAAGTATGAAGGGAATCACTGTGACATTGAACATTAAACCTGACAGTCCACCAAAATATCTGAAAGCCTGAACTGTGCCATATGCCATCAGGCCAAACGTTGAAGCAGACCTGGAGCGCCTGGTCACCAATGGAGTCCTTATACCAGTTACCCATAGCCCATGGGCCATTCCTATCGTTCCAATAGTGAAGAAAGATGGCTCTCTCCGGATTTGCAGTGATTTTAAAGTCACTGTCAACCCAGTGTTGTGTGCAGAGCAATACCCGCTTCCCCGCATCAATGACCTCTTTGCAGGCCTGGCTGGGGGACAAAAGTTCAGTAAGATTGATCTGAGTCAAGCATATTTACAGATGCACGTTGATGAAAAGTCCCAAGACCTGTTGACTATTGTGACTTATAAGGGGCTTTATCGATACTGTCGCCTACCCTTCGGAATAACGTCTGCTCCCGCCCTGTTCCAGAGGGCTATGGAGCAGATCTTGTGTGGCTTGTCAGGAGTTCAGTGCTATCTGGATGATATCCTGGTCACTGGAAGGAATGAAGAGGATTACTTAAAGAATGTAGAGGCTACCCTACAAAGACTGGAAGAGTATGGCCTACAAGTCCGCAAAGACGAGTGTGAATTCTTCCAGCCCTCTGATGAATATTTGGGACACATCATTGATGCTGCGGGTCTTCATAAGGCCCCTGCAAAAGTTAAAGCTATTGTGGAGGCTCCCCCACCTCGAAATGTTAGCCAGCTGTGCTCGTTTCTAGGACTACTGAACTATTATGGAAAATTCATCTCACAGTTAGCCACACTGCTAAAACCACTTCATGAGTTCCTTGGGCAGAACAAGGCCTGGAAGTGGACTGAAGCCTATGATGTTACATTTAACAAAGCTAAGGATGCATTGCTAAATTCTGAAGTTCTAACGCACTTTGATCCATCCTTACCCCTACAATTGGCCTGCGATGCCTCCCCTTATGGAGTGGGAGCAGTCGTGTCACACATTATGCCTTCGGGAGAACAGAGACCTATTGCCTTTGCTTCACGCACTCTAAGCAAAGCGGAAACTAACTATGCCCAAATCAAACGTGAGGCATTAGGCATTGTTTTTGGAATTCAGAAGTTTCATCAGTACCTCTTTGGGCGAAAGTTTACGCCTCTCACAGACCATCGACCTCTGACGTCAATTTTTGGACCCTACACAGGCATTCCCCCATTAGCTGCTAGTCATACGCAACGTTGGGCATTGTTACTTTCAGCACACACATATGAAATCAAATATCAGAAATCCACTCTGCACGGCAATGCAGATGGCCTCTCAAGGTTGCCTTTGCAGGTCAAACATCAGGATAGCGCCCAAAAGGAAATCTTCTACTTTGAACAGGTAGAGAATACACCCATCACTGCTACTCAGATAAAGAAGGCAACTCGCGGTGAGCCAGGTATTGTCCCAAGTTATGGACCTGGTGATGCATGGAAAATCTCGATAAACCTCTCCGGTCTCACCCGACCTTGTTACCTACATGTCCAGGAGGACGGAATTATCGGTCCAATCTGATTGTTTGTTGTGGGGGAGACGTGTCATTATTCCACCACCACTGAGATAACAGATGTTAGAACAGCTACTTTCCGGTCACTGTGGAATAGAGCGCATGAAGGAAATTGCACAAAGCTATTTTTGGTGGCCTGGATTGGACAGTGCTATTGAAGAGAAGGCAAAAGCTTGTATGTCATGTCAGGGTGTGAGGAATGCTCCCCAGTGGGCACCCCTGCACCCATGGGACTGGCCTGAAAACCTGTGGCAACGTATTCATGTTGACTTCGCTGGCCCCCTTCAAGGATGTATGTTCTTGGTGGCAGTAGATGCCCATTCTAAATGGCGAGAAGTCTCTATAATGCAGTCCACTACTGCAGAGTACTATACAAAAACTACGAGGACTCTTTAGTCGTTTCGGTCTGCCAGAACAACTTGTGAGCGACAATGGACCGCAGTTCGTCTCTCAGGAGTTTCAAAATTTTATGAAGGCAAATGGGATACACCACATCACGTCAGCACCATATCATCCATCCACCAATGGATTAGCTGAAAGATTTGTTCAGACAATGAAACACGCTTTGAAATCAGCAAGGGGACAACACTCCATTCAAAAGCGTCTTGATACCTTCTTACTTTCCTACAGAAACACACCTCATGCTACGACCCAGGCATCCCCGGCCTTTCTAATGATGGGATGACAGCTGCGCACTTGCTTTGATCTGCTGAAACCTTCTGAACCCCGAAAAATTGTGCAACGTCAGCAGCAATGTCAAGTCATCAGACGGGGCCCCAGAGCAAAAGACCGAACCTTTAGCCCGGGACAGCCAGTTTTGGCTCAGAATTATACTTCCGGAGCTAAATGGGTCCCTGCCACAATCATCACTCAAACAGGACCTGTTTCCTACACAGTCCGGACTGGAGAGAATCTTACCTGATGGCGACATGTAGATCAACTGTTGCCAGGTCATGCCAGTCCTCAGGACACATCTGCAGTTGAGGGGTCTGACTTCACCTCTTCTGGTGAGACACCGAATCACCTGTTCCTGACTGTTCTCCTCCATTACTGCTGGCAGCTGAGATACCCCTTTGCCCAGCACGAGCTGATACCACCTCCTCACCCGTTCGTGCTGCGGACCCTGAGCCCATGGTACTTTCAGGTGCAACAACACCAGAAGTTCGCCATAATCCACGTACAGACAGAAGGCCTCCTCATCGGCTGGATCTTTAGCTAGGGCGAACCCACGGTTATGGGGCAAAATAATCCCCAGGGTTTAGCCGGGAATGGAGGCAGTCTACCCTCCTTCTCTAGTCTACTGTGTGTTTTATTTAGGGGATGGTCTTATTGGGGGGGAGGAATATGTTGTGTATTTGGTTGTCATGGTTTTTGTTCCTATGGCAACTGAGTTAGATTATTAGGGGATAGCCAAGCCATCTTCGGCCGGTTAGGTGAGCTCTGTGTCTGTAAATAAATGGTAGTTTTGTTAGCTGTCTGCTCTCTGGCCTTAAGTGATTTCTTCCTAAACCGGCTGCCCCCAAAGATATAACACATATATGGTGATGTTTGTTGCTTTTGAGTTTTATTGGATGTTTTAGCTGCATAAAGTCACAGATAAAACCTCTGATAATAACTAAAAAGGCAGGTGGGTTTGCTATTGGTTCCTTCGTGCAGCTGATGCCAGCCTCTGAATCTGTATATTTCCCTTCCACTGCTTTGTTGTCACTCGTCAGACACAGAGGAGGCCTGGCAGGTGCTTAGGTGCACCCAGTGCAGTGAGAGGAGGAAACAGCGAGTCAGGCTGGCAATGAAGGGACATCTCTCTACTCTGGTGCTGTGGCTTCTTCTCTTCACAGTTGAGGATGTAGAAGGTAAGTCTCCTCTGTGTTTCACCAGGGGAGCTGGGTTAACTGGAACTAGGGAGGTAACTTTTACAGTCAGCTTTTAATAATCCATGTCTGGCTTGGAGGTTGTGACTTTTCCTTTCAGGATTGGTCCTTACCACTGTTACCGAGGCTTTTGTTACCTTGAGATTGGACTATTTCAGTGACCTGTATGTGCGGCTGCATCTTAAAACCTTTCAGAAAATGAAGCTGGTACAAATGGCAGCAACGCCCTCATTGAGCAGGGCATCTCGCTGGGAGCATGTTACAGCCGTGCTGCAGAGTCTGCACTGGCTGCCCAGCTCTGGGTGGAGGTTAAGGTGTTGGTGATGATTTATAAAGACCTAAGTGGCCTGGAACCAGCCTCCTTGAGGGATCACCTCTCTCCCCATGCCGTACTGCCACAGCTGTGGTCAGAAGTGGTGCCCGAGCTGGCTTCCCCTTTTATAAAGGAGAGGAGTAGCTGGAAGCGTGCTCTTTGTGAGGGCTCCAGGATGCTGGAACTTGCTCACCCCTTTGGGTCAAAATAGCCAAAATTAGGTGACCTTCTGGGCACACTGCAAAATACAGTTGTTTGGGGAGAGGGTGGGAAGGACTGATGCCATGAGACACATAATGAGAAATGGCTGGGAAGTAGTTTCTGTAGGTGTCTGGCTGGCTGAGTTCCTGTTGAAATGGTCACTTAATGTTGCTGCGATTTGAGTGTGTTATCAGTGTGCCTAGAGCCTTAGTATTTTAAATCCAAACAAATACATCAATAATTTGGGATCCAACAGAAATGTCTGTTTGGTCCAGAATCCAACAGCTCCAAGGGCCAAGTCTTGGCTCCTCATTCCCCCATTCACTCACTGAAGCCAGTAGAAGTTCTGCAAGTTTGAGGTGAGCAGGATTTATCCAAATAAACCCAGAGCTGATTCCTCCCACACAGGTGTGTGTGTGTGTGTGTGTGTGTGTGTGTGTTGGGGTGCAGTGTGCAATGCCCTGTGCCCACGGGGGTACTGGAAGCTCTGTCAGAAGGAAGATTTATCCTGCAGGAGCCCTGCCTCCCTCCCCCAGGGTTTCTGCTGGATCAGAGAAGCTTTGAATCCTAGCTGGAGTCTAGAGAAGCTCGACCAGCACAAGCTGCATGGCAGAGGTGCTATATCAGTGCATCACACGGCCACATTGGTTCAATTCCCTCAAGGCTGCCCCTGCCCGGTTTCAGGGCTGCTCTCATTCCTCCAGTGCAGAGGATGTTGCAGGCTTTTTGCCAAGCAGGGTCCCAGCTCCAGACAGACTTAAAACCATTGGGGGGCAGGGGCAGACTATGGGTTACAGCAGCATGTAACCATTCAAGGAGTGGATCTGGCCCAAACACTCCAAAACTGATTAAAAGTAAGGTTCCAATCTAAGGTGGGCTCTGATACAGTTCAAATGATACCGTGATTGGAAGCTGTTGGGCTGGGATTAACAGGATGAGAATGATCCATGTGACTGGCAGGGCAGTGAACTGCTCCACAGTAGCTGGTTCATGGGACCCGATGTGCTGCTGCACCAGCCTGAGAAACTGACTCTGAAGCTGATAATCAGAAATGTCAGTCTAAATTATTGTCTTAGAGAAAAACCTGCCCTAATGTCTATTTCATAGACATCTCAGTAACGGTGCGGTGATTAGGGGGCTGGTACCCAAAGAATCCTGAGCAAACTGACTGTCCATCAGGTTCCTTGGAGTTTATATTTCAGATTCCAAGAAGTTCATATATAACGTGCTGGGGTTAGAGCCCATGATAGAGCTGTATGAAGGAAAATAAATCCACACTGTGTAGAGGTCAAACACAGGAGTTTATTACGAACAGAGCTGGTGGAGTGTCACCTTGCTTATTAGGCTCAGAGACACTGTCAATCAATTGATTACAATAGAATATATAGATTTTCCATGGGTGGGGGAAAGTGATGAGGTAGGCAGTTCCACACCCCCAGATAGGTTTTGCAGCAAGACAAGATAGCACATTAGCCAATGCTTAACAGGTTACATAATGTCTCCGCCCATTGTCTCAAGTTAGCAAGTTAACATTTAATTAATACTTTGCTAAAATGTATTAGTATAAAATATATATATAAGTTGAATTCAATTTGGGGTCCATAGGAATGAAGCAACTCCTTTGATTGTCCAACAGGTACAGCCCTAGGGGTTAAAGCAAAGAATCAGTGAAAATATATGTAAGCAGAGTCAGGATGAGCCCCACCCTGACATCTGGTGGTAAATTATGGGGAGTGCGGAAAGAAGTTTCAAGTGTTTGCATTGGTATTTCAGTTATTTGCATTTGGCACTCCCACCCCACTTAGCATACCGCAAAGCAGCATGGGATGGTTATTTTCACAGCTGTGGGACCCCCAATTTCATTGTTATTGGGGCAGGAGGAATGAAATGTTGTCACCCTGATTAAGTAAATGAGGAACTACAAAACTGTCTTATGATAGAGGGTTTCATTATCAACTAAATAGCACTTGCTAGACAAGGGACATGGGTTCCAAAACCCATTGAAAGGAGAGAGGCTGGGGACAGATATCTGTATTTGGTGCTATAAGCTCCTTGTGAGAGCCAGAAGCACCAGTTCTACCTATGTCTCTCTCCACTGTGGAATGTCAGAGTTAATTTTTGATTACCTTAAGAATCTAGATACAGGTTACTGAGCTGAATTCACTGGCACTGGGGCTCCCCTCCTATGAGCTGGAATCACTAAGAGCTGAAATCACTGAAGAGCTGGACTTGCTGAGCTGAGAGCACTGAGTACTGTGCCAATGAGTGGGGGAGCCTGAAGCAATACTGTGGAGCAGAGCAGCTGGCAGAGTGGAGTGGAGCAGTTTGTGCAGCCCTGGGTGAGTGGAGCCAAGCAACTCGTGAGGACGGCCGGAGCAGATCACAGGACAGCTGGTGGACCAGAGCAGCTGGCAGAGCGGAGCAGCCCACAGAGCCAGCGGAGCTGAGCTGTTTGCGGGGATGACTAGTGGAAGCAGAACCCCACGAAGAGGCAGGGCAGTTGGCCCCGAACCACGTAAGGTGCCCCTTTCTACCCAGGCTGGGAGGGGGACCTCTGCAGAGGGACTCTTGAACTCTGGGGCTGGACTGACCCGGGACAGAGACTTTTGTATTGTGGGACTGTGGGTGATTTGGGGGGTGCTGGACTCAAGGGCCCAGAGAGAAGGACACAGCCCAATTTGCTGGGGTGGGTCTTTGCTCACAGTTTGACCCGTGAACTCTAGTTGAGGTATTTTCCCAATTTAATGCTTGTTGTTTATCTCATGTAATTAAACATTTTCTGTTATACCAAGAGTCTGTGCTTGCAAGAGGGGAAGTATTGCCTCCTTGAGGCACCCAGGGGTGTGTGTAAGATTTTCCCAGGTCACTGGGTGGGGGCTCGAGCTGGTTTGCATTACGTTGTGGGGAAGGGACCCCTATGTATTGAACCCGGCTCTTGCTGCTATCAATTCAGCCTGGCAGAGGGGTTACATATATGGAAATAAAGCTTGTCTCCTTTGTGTTTTAAGATAGGCATTGGTCCCTGGGAAAGGGAGGTGGGAGGAGGCCATATCTTATACTGACATGTGCCAAACTTTCAGAAACTCAAAGTTGGATATGTGGAAACCACATCTCCCTACAAAAGAAACTAACAACCGAAACAGGGCTTCTTTGTTCAATTTGCAACTCTGAATAAGACACAATTATTTAGTTCTCAGCTCCAACACCTGGCAATTTGCTGACTAGGCTTATTTTGGCAAAGCAAGGTTATCTTTTGTTTATTCTGCTTCTCTTAGCTAATCACTATTTGCTAGGCCTCTGATCTCTTGACCAAACTCTGGACTTTTTTTCTGGAAAAGGGCTGGCACAATCCATATGCCAGGTTGTTATATAAAATGCACATGGATTTTAACCCTTCACTGTACATGACCAAAAAGCAGAGAATTCTATAGTGACACCTGGTGAGGGATAAATGACTGCACAGTTATTTGTGGAGAGTGTCCTATAATGATGCCAAGCACATGTTCAGCTCAGCGTATTTTTGTTGGACTGATGTGCATCATCCTCTAGAAAGTTTTTATTTTCTATGGGAAATTTGGGTATGTTTCACATGATGCAGACAGAGTGACACTGAGGAATATACAATATAGGGGTATCACCATGTAGCTGCTTTTTCCTTTCCCTCAGTGCCCCAGTTCTCCTCCCTGAGCCCCGAGTAGAGGCCGTGTCAGTCTTTGCCAGAAGATCGTGTTTCACAATTATTGGCCTATTTAAATTATGCGGAAAAACAAATTTGTACAATTATGTGAGGTCCAGGCAAACAAGTGATAAAATATCAGGGACGGACCAAAGCTGCGAGTTTCACTCTAAGCCCCAGATCTGAACTTCCCCAGGGTTCAGAGTGCTGCGTTTGGGTCATTATTCTGAGTTGGGCCACAGAATTAGTGGAAATATAAGATAGGTTCAGTATGAAAATGTGATTTTTATCCTCAGGGCTGGATTTAAATCTTACGCACCCCTAGGCACATTATCTTCAGTGTCCCCTCCCCACCCCATGTGGCTCTGTCTGGAGCCCCCCTCCAGTATCCCCATGTGGCCCTGTGACCTCCAGCAGACCTGTGTGGCCCACTCTACCTCCTAACTGAGCTCCAGGAAGGCTGCTGTGCTTTTCACTTGAGGAAAAAATGCACCCACCTCCCGCCTGCTAGGTGTTTGCTGCTGCCCAATGGCCCAGTAGCCTCAGCCAGCTCAGGCTCTTCTGGCACCACCGCGGCCTCTGGTGGCTGAAAGGTGCAACTGCAGCACATTTTCTGCAAAAAAAAAAATCCGCCTCCCTCAGACAAGAATTCTGCACATGCTGCAATTGTCACCTAAGGGGATGGGGCACGATGTGAGACAAGGGGCTTGTGGGGCATCTCAGCAGGGAGCGGGACAGATCAGGAGGCTCCTTCCTTCCCAAGAACTCCTGAGCAGTGCAGGCAGCAGCAGTAGGGGAGTAAAATAGCCCAAAATACCACAAATTGCAACTGCTAAAAAATCCTGGCAACTGACAGTTGGAAAATAACATACTTGGCAACCTTTGATGCCCCTACAATGCCGGTGCCCCATGGCACGTGCCTACTGTGCCTAACTGGAAATCTGGCCCTGATTATCCAGGGTGGTGCTGATGGCTGCCATCAGGGAGTCTTCAATCCAAAGACAATCACAGACCTCATGAAAGCCAAAGGCTGGGCCAAGACCTCTCTTTTAGGCTCAACAGATGGCACAATAAAGATCCTTTATGTAGTTAAAACAGCTACAGACAGTGGGAGCTACTGAAAAAGGCACTGGGCACATGGGCAGGGCAGAGCTTAGCCAGGGGTTTCCCTTGTTGCCAATGCAGGGGCCAGGATATTGGCCTCAGACTATCTCGGTTGGAGGGAGAAGCCAGGAGAAGAAGTTGTGACCGGGATCCTGGAAGGGAGCAAATAAACAAAGTCTGTTGTCGCTCTCTGGAGGGGCAGGCTGGGGATTTCTGAGCAAGGACACTGCTGGCTGTTGTTAGTTTCTACTGTGTGCAGGGAAACAGAACTGTGTGTTCACTTAGCTAGAGCAGTGTTACAGCCTTGGGTCCTGCCACAAGTAAATGTCACTGAATTAACTCGATTGAAAAAAGCCCCTTTTTTCCTAGTGCAGACCAGGTCCAAGGTGTTTCCTTTGGGAGTGGATTAAACAGAGCAGTGCCTGAATAACCTTCCCTGTGCATGGGCGCCAACTTATATGGGCTCCTGGGGCTAAAGCCCCAGGAATATTCACAGTCAGGGGCTCTGCTCCACCAATATTTGGAGCTAGGTTTCGCCCCTTTAAATCCCAGTGGCGGCGGGGAATTAAAAGGCTCTGGGTTGCCCGCAGCCGCGGAGAGCCCAGAGCCCTTTAAATCCCAGCCGCGGCTGGGAATTAAAAGGCTCTGGGCTGCCTGCTGCGGCGGGGAGCGTAGAGCCCTTTAAATCCCAGCCGCGACGGGGAATTAAAAGGCTCTGGGTTGCCCGCAGCCGCGGGGAGCCCAGAGCCCTTCAAATCTCAGCCGCGGCCGGGAGTCAGAGGGCTCTGGGTTGCCCGCAGCGGCGGGGAGCCTGTAGCCCTTTAAATCTCAGCCGTGGCCGGGAGTCAGAGGGCTCTGGGTTGCCCGCAGTGGCGGGGAGCCCAGCGCCCTTTAAATCCCAGCCGCAGCCGGGAAATAAAAGGCTCTGGGTTGCCCGCACCCGCGGGGAGCCCAGAGCCCTTTAAATCTCAGCCGCGGCGGGAATCAGAGGGCTGTGCTTGGCAGCCCTCCCCTCCCCTGCCCCTACCTGGAGGAGACACGAAGGGGACTTCCGGCCAGGAGATGGACATCACTCACCTTAGCAGCTGCTGGGGCTTCCGTGAGTGTTTGACCCTATGATTCCCCCCCTGCCCCAGCCTCAGCCCCCACCCCTGCCCAACGCTGGGGAAGGGGCAGCCCCATGCCATCCCCTCCCACCGTCCCCCAGGGAAGCTACGGTGAGGGGCAGCAGGCTGCACAGGGGAGGCAGGAAGCCACATGTGAAGGCAATGCCCTCTCCCCCAGCACCCACCAACCCACCCGCCACAGGAGGGATGGGAGAGGGAGGCGTCCTAGACCTGAGCAGCTGGGGCTTGGGTGAATTTTATGACACCCTGCTCCCCCGCCCCATAGCCACCACCCTGCAGACCCCACTTCTGCCCAATGCTGGGCAAGGGGCAGCCCCATCCCCCATCCACAGTGAAGTTATGGTGAGGGGCAGCAACATGGAAGGCCACCTGTGATGGCAACCCCCCCACCCAGTACCCATCATAGGGGAGGTAAGTGAGCTTTCTGGACCTGAGAGGGGCCCTAGGAGCATGTGCAGTGACTGTGGTGCAGAGTGAGTGTGCTCTGGGAGGCAGGGGGGGAGAGGAGGGGTCCCTCCCCTGGAGCTTGCTGCTGCCAGTGGTGGTGATGGGGAGTCCTCTCTGGCCCTAGCCCTGGGGCAGGCTGTCTGCACCCCAAGTTCTTCATCCTCAGCCCTGCCCCACCCCAAAGCCTGCACCCCCAGCACCGAGCACGCTCCTGCACTGTGAACCCCTCATCCCCAGCCCCACCCCAGAACCCTCACCTGAGGGGAAAAAAGTGCAACTTAAATTTGGTGGTCAGTTTGGAGTATCATTTTGTTTAGCATGATACTTGACTATTTTACACCCCTTTAAAGTATATAACTAGTCGTATACAGGTGTTACAAAGTGGGAATGTTCTTAATGTTTTCTCTGAATACTGTGTGGGTGCCTCAGTTTCCTCTCTGCATTTCTCAAGGATCTAGATGGTAGGATAAGGGGGTGTGATTGTTGTAGAGCCCTAGAGGGACAGTGTGAGCTGTCTGCACAGAGAATGGCGGAAACCCTGTCTCCTGGTAACTGATGGCCTGGGCCACTCTCCTGCAAGGTGCCAACTGAAGGTGTTGGAGAACAGAGAGATTGGGTGGCCTCCTAATGCCTGGAAAAGAGACAAAGGCCAGAGGAGGGAGTGTCAGTGCCTGTGCGGACTTCTGGGAAGTGCATGGTGTGGAAGGGGATGCTGTGATGCTTTGGAACAACTCCATACAAAGCCAGTCAGGACTCTGGGGGAGCCTCCTCTCTCGGAGCATACTGTCTCCAGGGCAAGAAGCTTACACCTTCCTGGGTCTGACCTCGGAGCATTCAGCATGCCCTTCCACATCATGCACTTTCCACAGCGAGTCTGCCCAGGCGGGTCCTGGGGCAACCAGAGGTCCCTGCACCCCAACTCCGCAGTCAGATGTGACTCTCAGCCAGACAGTAAAACAGAAGGTTTATTAGATGACGGGAACACAGTTTAAACAGAGCTTGTTGGTACAGAAAACAGAACCCCTCTGTCAGGTCCATCTTGGGGAGTGGGGAGCCCAGAACCAAGTTCTGGGTCTCTCCCCATTTCCCCAGCCAGCTCCAAACTGACACTCCCTCCTCTGGCCTCTGTGTCTCTTCCGGACAAGGCGGCCACCTGATCTCTTTGTCCCCAACACCTTCAGTTGGCATCTTGCAGGGGAAACTGAGGCACCCACACAGTATTCAGAGAAAATATTAAGAACATTCCCACTTCATCACAACAGGTGTAACAAAATATAATACTGTATATTGAAGTAGGCAAGTGCTGCTTCTGACTTTCCACTTTTAATTGACCCTTGTAATCTTGTGGCGCTGACGCGTTGTAGCTTCATTTTATATCGGCTTACAGGGCCATGCATGGTGTGGAAGGGGATGCTGTGGGGGGGCACCACCATTTTGGGCCCCACCAAAAATTATACAAACCTGCCACCTATGTCCCTGTGGATTGCAGCAAAAGAAATGTTTTACATTTGCTTGGCATTGAAGGAGCGGGATGGTCTGGCCATGTACTGGTGTGAACTACACTGTTCTCTAAGCTCTACGGAGGCTCCATAAACGTGGTGTCCCCAGCTCAGCCATCCACTGCTGCAACCAGCCTGTTCCAGGGGTCACATGTAGCTGTAAACCATGGGCATTATAATGATGCCCGTACTTGCTCCCAGTCACAGGGACAGTCCTGGGTCTTCACACCCTGTCCTGGGAGCCAGTTCACCCAGCCAATATCCCAGTGACCTCTCCTCTCATTCCCTGTTAACTGCCTGTCTCCCAGCAGCCAGCTTTGTCTCTCCACATCCCCCAGAGATGCAAACAGTTCTAGAGACAACTGGGGGCAGGGGGTGGATCTCAGAGCTACAGGGAGAAAAGTCAATGGCAGGGAGTGGGGGCAGAGTCTGCTGCTCATCTGGTGAAGGAGCAGCCTGTACTTGCAGGGCAGAGAGGCCAGGTAGAATGGAGTGAAGAGAAGGGAGAAAGAGCCCCGGGGAGGTGGGCAGGAAGATTCCAGCAGGGGGGGCTGGAACAATTTGTATAGTGGAGGTGCTGAGAGCATTTAGCTAAACTGTAAACCCTGTATATGATGGAAACTACTTCAAGCCAAGGGATGCGGCAGCACCCCCAGCACCCCTAGTTCCAGCTCCTATGGAGACCAGTGGAAGAGAGAAATGTGTAGGGAGCTACTTTCCTTTTAAGCATCACTTTCCTTTTCTGAGTGTTGGGGCCTGTGGCGCTAATGTCCGTGTGGTTGCGCCAATTTCAATCCAAGAGAGGTCATTGTGGTTTAGCTCAATCCTGTGACCAGTCGATTTAGCTGAATGCCCATGAGCTGCTCATGGCCTGAAATCACAGGGCCCACACAGGGATGGCATCTCTCTCGCTGGGGCAGGTGAGGAGAGGAAGCTCCAGTGGGGAGCAGCATTGCCAAGCACCACAGATCAAAAAACATGAGACTATAAAAACCATCCGGTCTTGTTTTTAAGTCTGTCTTTGAACTGTTCAACTCCCCTCTACTCCTCTGCCAGAGTGGGGGTGAGAATCGCAGGCTGAAAAGTCACCATTTAATGCACCCAAACTGCACGGCTCCCCCTGGCTGTGAGCTCAGCTGGAGACTGCGCTTACCCTCCCCTCACTCCTGAGATTGGGAACTGCCGTCCATTGCCCTGTACTGACTTCGCTCTCCCCTCCTGGTTCAGTTCTTCTGACAGAGGAAGGGCTGGCTGGGAAATAGCTTGACAGTCACTGAGCTAATTCATGTGGTGTGGTTCCCACTCACACACAGAACTTCTGTTACTGTTCAGGGGTGAGTTACAGACAGAGACACTGGAAACCTTCACACTGACATCAACCATTGATATCAGCTACAGTGTCATCATAAACACTCCAGGATTGATTTAGTCTTTTGCAAACAGCAACACTTCCCTGACTTCCTCCACCCTTACAACTCCTCTGCCTGAGGCTGGGAAGCACTTCCCCCATTCTAGAGCTCCCTCCCTTCTCCTCCCCATCTCTCCTTCACTCCTGCCCCTTCCCACTTCTGACCACATCCTTTCCCTGGTCCAGACTCCATTCCCCTCCCCAATACTCCCTCCTGTTCCCCTGCTCCAGAACCCCTCCCCTACCTGCTGTCCACTAGCACCAGACCCCCTTCTCCATCCCAACTCCTCCATCCGCCCCTGTGCCCCTACTCCAGGCTACCTCCACTCCCTCCCATCCTCTGTTCCACACCTCTGCGCTCCTCACCCTCTTGTTGCCCTGCTTCAGGCCCCCTCACTCCTTCCCCCACAAGCTCACCCTTCCCCACCCCTCCCTCCTCCTTCCTCCCTTATAAGATCCCGTCTTCTCCCCATGGAGATCCCCCTTCTCTAAACCTCCTTCTCCCCTCCCTCCTTCCCCCTGCTCAATAACCCCCTCCAGCCCCATGCTCCCTGCTCCCCTGTCCAGACCATCCTGTGCTCCATCTCCACTCCTCCCTCCTTCCCCAATTTCAGATCCCTGTTCCCTCCCCTCCCTTCTGACTCTCTCTCCTGCCTCCCTGTTAACCCCCAATGCAGACACCCCTCCCCTCCTCACTTCTCCCTCCTGCCCCTGCTTTCTGACCTCCTTGCCACCCCCACTCCAGATCCACCTCCTTGCTCCTGCCCCTTCCAACCCACCTTTCCAGACCCTCCTCCCCTCTGTCACTCCAGCCCCCTGCTACAGACTCTCTCCTTTCCACACCCTCTTTTCTCCCCTTGCTCCAGAACCCCCTCCCCACCCCTCCCTCCGGCCAACTCATCGTCTTTACCCCATTCCCTTGCAACTCTTGAATCTGCCTCCTGTCCCCCCAGTGACCTGCTGCCCTCACTCTCCCCATCCTCCTTTCACAGGGTCTCTGCTGCCCATCATGGTCCTCTCCAGCCCCCTCAGCCACACAAAGACAGCCACGTTCCCTGAGGGCTTTAGTGGGAAGTGGCAGCCAGCTTCACTCAGGGCAGCCTCACTCCCACAAACTGACAGACTGTAAGGAGATGGTGGCATCTCGCTGGCTTCAGCCCCAGTGACAGTGACAGGAGATGGCACCATTTGGAATAAGGGAAAGTTCGTGAGTTGGCGCCTTTTATCATCTTATTGTGGGACAGGTAAAAACACCCAAAATCGACAGAGTGGGTATAAAATGGCGAGATCTGCAGCACTGGCAGCCCCGAGTGTGAGGCCCTGAGACAGGATCAGGTGGAGCCATGAGGCAGCTCTGGACATGTCCCATTCTCATAGCTCTGGGCTCAGACCCCTGCTGCCGGGCATGGACTCTGCTGCAATAACCCTGGGGAGGGGGCTTCCTGCTGCTCTGACCCTGCTCTGTGTCTCTCTTTGCAGGTGCTGATGAGCTGAGGCTGGTGAATGGAGGCAGCCCCTGTGCTGGGAGAGTGGAGGTTAAACACCAGGATCAGTGGGGGATGGTATGTAGTGATCGCTGGGACATGGCAGATGCTGGGGTTGTTTGTAAGCAGTTGGGATGTGGAGCTGCTGTCAGTGTCCCTCGACGGGCTCATTTCGGAGCAGGATCTGGACCAATTTGGCTGGATGAAGTTGCCTGTGATGGTACCGAGTCTGCTCTCTGGCACTGCGGGAACGAGGGATGGGGTCAGAGTGACTGCATTCATGGAGAGGATGCTGGAGTGATCTGTTCAGGTAAGAATCAGCCAGCTCAGTCCTGAAAGGCAAATCCCCTGAGAAAAAGGGCTTGAACCCAGAGGACATTGTGTGCTTGAGACCCTAACGAGAAATGAACAAAAGTCAGAGCAAGTCCTGTAATGATTGTAATTACTGAGCTACAATTATTACTGTTCATGTCACTGGCCACTAAGGATCCCCCCGTGTGACTGTAAAGTGTTTTCATTATCTCATTTCCAGTTGCTTCAGTGCCACATCTTTCCTTTTCCTTTCCCTCTGAATGGGTCTAAAAATGCAGATAGGAGAGAAAATGGAAAAGGAAAATGTCACTTAGGCTCTTAAGTCACTGAGGCACCTTTGAAAACATTACCCTCATGCTAAAACCCAGACCCAGACACCCAAACATAGTGGTACAGCAGCTGGGGCATTTGTGTAGCCCCTTTGCCACCCTCATAGGGTGACCGAGGAATGGGCAGATTCTCCCAGCTTGGCCAGAATTAGATTTAACCGCGAGCACTCCCCTGTCTGCTCTGTTACTTCGCACAGTTTGGACCAACCAGTAATAGAAAATGTCACAATCTCTGCCCCCCCGTAGATCTAGCGTAGCACAGAGAGTTCAGCCAAAAATATACCTCCACCCTACACAGCACAGGAATATCATATTATGGAGTCATTTGTTGTGACTCAATAGTTAACATTACAGCTACAGACGCATTACATGTTTTATTTTTAATTTCTCTCTTTTTAATATTTAGTAAGAATAATATTGTCACTAATCCCCGTCTTCCCTGGATAGAGGTACAGGGCCAGCTCCTAGGGCCAAACCCAAGGTTCCTTACTCAGGCAGGCAGCTATTGACTATAATGTGAATTTGCTTTGTACAGACTGAGTAGAAGCAGGATAAAGGACTCAGGATTGGGCCTAATCAGAATTATTCCAGAAATAACTAGCCAGCCATCTACCAACCAGCCCTGTGCACTAGACTGAGAACAAACACATATTGTAACAGAGATTTTTCTGCACCAAACGATTTTTGAGAGATGCTGTCCTGACAGAATACTAGAAAACTTTCCAAAAAGTGACAGTTGTCTTCTTATGTACAGTGTTGCTGTCAGCGTGTTAGTCCCAGGATATCAGTGACAAGGTGGGTGAGGTAATAGCTTTTATTTGACCCACTTCTGTGGGAAACAGAAAAGCTTTAGCGCTTACAGAGAAGAGCTGTGCGTAAGCTCAGAAGCTTGTCTCTCTCACCAACAAGAGTGGGTCCAATAAAGATATTACCTCAACCATCTTGTCCCTCTCAATTCCTTCTCGTCCAGCTTTCACTTTTCATTTCTGGTTGGATTAATACCAGACTTTGCCAAAACATTCTCCTCTGCCCAGATATCTGCCTCAGTCATTGCACAGGCTGGATGGTGCCCAGGGAGTGAATCAGGGATGCACAGTGAAAGAGGCTGTTGTCTGTAGACCCACAGTCTCATTGGTTGCATCATCATCATCATCATCATCAGTGATTCCTCCATTTGAGGATGATCTCTACCACAGATTTACATATGGGTCCTGAGTATCGAGGGTAGCCAGGTTAGTCTGTATCCACAAAAACAACACGGATTCCGGTGGCACCTTAAAGACAAGCAGATTTATTTGTGCATAAGCTTTCGTGGGTAAAAAACCTACTTCTTCAGATGCATGGAGTGAAAGTTACAGATGCAGGCATTATTATGCTGACATATGAAGAGAAGGGAGTTACCTCACAAGCGGAGAACCAGTGTTGACAGGGCCAATTCAATCAGGGTGTATGTGGTCCACTCCTAATAATTGATGAGGAGGTGTCAATTCCAGGAGAGGCAAAGCTGCTTTTGTAGTGAGCTAACCACTCCCAGTCCCTATTCAAGCCCAAATTTATGGTGTTAAATTTGCAAATGGATTTTAGTTCTGCAGTTTTTCTTTGAAGTCTGTTTCTGAAGGTTTTTTTGTTCAAGTATAGCTACTTTTAAATCTGTTATAGAATGTCCAGGAAGATTGAAGTGTTCCCCTACTGGCTTTTGTATGTTACCATTCCTGATGTCCGATTTGTGTCTATTTATTCTTTCAGGTAGTTTGGCCAATGTACATGGCAGAGGGGCAGTGCTGGCATATGATGGCATATATAACATTAGTAGACATGCAGGTGAATGAGCTGCTGATATGTCTGGGTCCTCTGATGGTTTCACTAGAGTAGATATGGGGGGACAGAATAGTCAACGAGGTTTGCTGCAGGGATTGTTTCCTGGGTTAGTGTTTCTGTGGTGTGGTGTGTAGTTGCTGGTGAGTATTTGCTTCAGGTTGGGGGGCTGTCTGTAAGCAAGCACTGGCCTGCCTCCCGAAGTCTGTGAGAGTTAGGGATCATTTTCCAGGATAGGTTGTTGATTGTTGATTATGTGCTGGAAAGGTTTTAGCTGGGGGCCATACATGAGGGCCACTGCTGTTCTGTTATTTTTCTTGTTGGCCCTGTCCTGTACTAGGTGACTTCTGGGTACCTGTCTCGCTCTGTCAATCTGTTTCCTCACTTCCCCAAGTGGGTACTGTAGTTTTAAGAATGCTTGATAAAGATCTTGTAGGTGTTTGTATCTGTCTGAGGGATTGCAGCAAATTCGGCTGTATCTTAGGGCTTGGCTATAGACAATGGATCGTGTGATGGCTCCTGGATGGAAGCTGGAGGCATGTAGGTAAGTGTAGCAGTCAGTAGGTTTTCGGTAAAGGATGGTGTTTATGTGACCATCACTTATATGCACTGTAGTGTCTAGGAAGTGGATTTCTTGTGTGGACTGGTCCAGGCTAAGGTTGATGGTAGGGTAGAAATTGTTGAAATCCTGGTGGAATCTTCAAGGGCCTCCTTCCCGTGGGTCCATATGATGAAGATGTCATCAGTGTAGTGCAAGTAGAGGCGGGGCACTAGGGGATGAGAGCTGAGGAAGACTTGTTCTAAGTCAGCCATAAAAATGTTAGCATACTGTGGGGCCATGCGGGTACCCATAGCAGTGCCGCTGACTTGAAGGTATAAGTCGTCCCCAAATCTGAAATGGTTGTGGGTGAGGACAAAGTCACAAAGCTCAGCCATCAGGTGTGCCATGCCCTCATCAGGGATACTGTTCTTGACAGCTTGTAGTCCATCGTCACGTAGACTATTGGTGTAAAGAGCTCCTATATCTGCACCCTTTCTATTTTTTTTTTTAATATCCTTCTTAAAATGTGGACAGCACAGCTGGATGCAGTATCGGTCTCACCATGCTGTACACAGAGGTAAAATCACATCCCTGGTCAGAAATTATCCAACAAAATGGAGCTTCATTGGAAAATGCTGGTTTGTTGAACTCGACATTTCCCATGAAAGTGAGTTGGGTGCAATGAACTTTCTCCAGACCACAGGCAGTGTTATGGCAGAAACCTGCATGGTTAAGTGCCAGCTCTCCTTGGTGGGGGGGGGGGGGGGCTCCAGCCAGCTCTGCCATGCCAACTTCCTTGGGGCCAGGTACCCCAGTCTTCTCAGGTCAGCTGGTCTGGGATAGCTGCACCATGTAGACTGCCCCAGCACCAGAGACCCTGGTGTTCTATAGTCTTCAGCTCCAGGGCAACCCTGCCATGGAGACAGGAGTCCCAGCTTTAACCAGGGCTCAGCTCCCAGATCCACAGCAGGGAATTTAGAAATCCTGGGATGGGATCCCGATTCCCAGGGTCTGCGGCTCTGAGGCAGCCCTGCATTGCAGACTGCCTCAGGCCGAGGACCCCAGAGCTTCGAGATTCCCAGGCCAGTGGGCTATTTGGGACACCAGTTGGCCCACGAGTCTGGAAGCCCAAGGGTCCCCAGTCCAAGGCAGCCTGCATGGCGAGGCTGCCCAAGAGCCACAGACCCTGGGAGCCAGGGCTGGCTCTAGTGTTTTTGCTGCCCCAAGCAAAAAAAAAATTTGCCTCCTCCCCACCCCGCTTTTTTTGGCTTTTACACATTTGCACTTTGCAGTTTTGTTTTGACTGTTTAAATTTTTAAAAAAATGAAAACAGAATTTGTAGTTAGTGAAATAAAACAATTTCCTACTAGTGTAATTTTAACATTTAATTTTAACAAAAACACAATTACAAACAATTTGAGTTCAACTATACACTGTAATGAAAAATGTTAGTGTCTTCCAGTTTCTCATAAATTAAAAGAATGTATATGAACTGATTTTTTCTGGTTTTTATACTTGTGTAGTCTTTTAATAAGTCAGTGAAATCTAAATTTTTTGCAATAGTACTTTCAATTGAAATTAATGCATGTCCTGACATATGATTTTGAGACATGGTGGACCTCAAATAATTTTTTAGTAATTTCAGTTTTGAGAAACTGCGCTCACCAGAAGCCACTGATACTGGTAAAGTTAAAAGAATGTGTAATGCTATAGCAGTGTTTGGAGTGAAAAAATCATTTCTTGCTATAAATTTGAATACTTTTAGAGGAGAAGTTTTAGGACTCATTAGCTCAGATAAAGCTATTAATTCATCATACAATTCTACTGCATCAATGTCAGCAGCATTATCAGTACTGTGCGCTGTCACGGAGTGTGGGGGAGTCAGGGCCCTGCACCCCTCTTCCTGACATTCACTGTGACTCTCCGCCAGCCAGTAAAACAGAAGGTTTATTAGACGACGGGAACGCAGTCCCAAGCAGAGCGTGTAGGTACAACCAGAACCCCTCAATCAAGTCCTTCTGGGGGAGAAGCAGCAAAGAATCCTGTGGCACCTTATAGACTAACCTTCTGGGGGAGGTTCAGGGAGGTTCAGGGAGCTTAGACCCCAGCTTGGGGTTCCCTGCGTTGCACCACCCAGCCCAAACTGAACTAAAAATCCCTCTAGCAGCTCTCTTCCCCTCCTCTCTTTCCCCTGTCCTTTGTTCAGTCTCCCAGGCAGAAGGTGTGAATTCTCCCAACCCCCCTTCTGGCTCAGGTTACAGCTCAGGTAGATTTACTCTCATCCCAAAATGTATCCTCCCTGCAACATTCCCAGGTCAAATCCACCTTGCAAACAATTCAATGTTTATTGGGGTGAACTTCCAGCAAGCTTAAATCCAAGTTCCTTTTTCCGTATTTTCGAATCCCAACTTACTTCCTGTTTGCCCCTAATTTATATAGTAATATTCTTAGCTATACCTTAACCAATCATTCTACTAAAATTTACCTAACCAATCCTAACATATTGTAACATGATTAGCTAACCAATTATATCCCACCACCTTAATTAGTTTACACCCAGCAAAATTAATTATACACCAGACAGAAACAATCACAGAACCAGACAGAGACCATGCAAATAAACATACAAAACAATACAGAAGTGAGGATTTCACAACTACATCTATACAGGCATAAGGGTTTTCCAGCTGTGTCTATTGATAAGTGAGTTCTTACCAGACAGAAAACTATCAAACTAAATTTCCTTTTACATGTTCTAGGCTCTTTCCTTTCTCTGGAGGCGATAGATCGGATCACCTTCCTAACAGCCCCAGATTGCCTTATTTCAATATGACTAAACAGGGCCTCAGACTGTCACAGTGAGAGAAGGCCCTTACACAGATAGACAATGATTTTGATTCTTTCTTTTATACCTCTATAACTAGCTAAGTGATAAGAATACACCTAAATTCTTAAAGTATAGGCCAGACAGGCCTGAATAGCTATATCCTAACAGCATCTAGTTTGACTTAGAGGTTTAAGTGTGAGTTTTTGTTCCAGATGCTTCTTCAAGACTGCCCAACAGTTTGTGGAAGCACTAAAAAAGTTGTAATTTGCTTGCACTGTGCTAAAATACGAAACAACATCTTTAGATGATTTGGCGGCATCACTGATAACCAGACTGAGCAAATATGCATGGCAAGGAATGAAAAAAACTCGATTGTTTAAATTCAATATTCTTTCCTGTACACCGGCATGTTGTCCTCGCATGTTTGAAACGTTATGGTACCCTGGGCCATGCATATTTTCTAAAGGTATTCCATAGTGTTCCAATCTCTGCAGAATTACATCTGTGATCTTGAGTACAATCAACTATAATTGAGTAATATTTGGCATGTTTCAAATTCAATAAAATTTCATTACGCACACCATTAGAAATTAATTCTATTATCTCATTTTGTGTATTTTTACCCAAATAATGGGTGTGAATCTCTCCATCTTTCACTCTTCATACATGCTCAGCCATAACATTATCAAATTTTGCCAATAACTAAACCAATTTTAAGAAATTTCCATTGCTATTCTCATAAAATATCCGAGGAGCCACGGAATGCGAGGCACTGTTTGGCTAGGAAATTAATGATTGCCAGTAAATGTTCCAACACTGCTTGCCAACGTAGAATTTCTGAATTTAGCTGACGTTGCTGTACCGCATCGATTGTTACACCAGAACGTAATCTGATTGACAGCTCAATCCAATTTGTCAATGAGCGTAAATTATTTTTTGATGTTTCATGTTCTTTTAAATGCTGATGCAAATTTCACCAGTCATTAAAACCTGCAGTTGCCAGAAGAATGTCCGAGTAACAGTTTGCAGTTTGCAGCAAAAACAAAAAACTACATCTTTGGTCTGTGAATACACTAATCACGATCTATTAATTTTTCATTTTTTTCTTCATACTAGATGGCATAAATCAACTATTCGACTCATTAAATTGATATTCAAATGTAGGATTTAGTTTTGAAGGACCTTCACAATAATAATTTGCATTGTATCAGTAATTATTGTTGGCCATGTATTTGGATCTGATCCTATGTCAGTCTCTCCACCTTCCAATAATTGTTCTTCAGTTTTAGATTTGGATAACAGTTCTTCATTTCATTTCTTCAGCTGAAGTAGTAAATCTTTGGATTGTGATTGTTTGTCTTTATCAGTTTGCGAAGATAATCTTTGGTTAGATTGTTGTTCATCTTTATCAGTTGATAAAGGTAATCTTTGGTTCGATCGGTCTTCATCAGTTGATGAATAATCACCTTCAATGTATTGCTTAGAGCTTTCTCCTTGATTGTCAACTTTTTAAAAATACTTTTTTGAAGTACAAGATAGTTTTTCTAATTCTTTTTTGCCGTTTCTCTCTTTGTTGCCGGTAAGCAGCACCGGAAAGTCATTTTTGTTTTTGTCCTGGCATTTTAGCCCTATGACCACTGTCACCAACACAAAATGGAAATTAGCACAAATGGTGCTAATAGGGCAGCACAGTACACACACATAATCGTGATTTGAGTGACCGTGTCACAATGTGACATATTTTTCACATCACACTCCTATTGCACTACTGTACTTGCCGTAGGTAAGGCACTAGTCATTGGGGCTAGAGAGCTCCCCACGAACTCGGATACACACTGGACCCAGCCCTGCTGGCGTTTTCCCAGCACTGAGGCCACCCAGCTGGGATCCCGAGGGGCATGCAATGGAGAGAGCTCTGGAGCTGGAGGAGCCAAGGAAGAGGTGCTGGGCTTGCAGGACAGATGCTGCCCCTCTTTGCCAGGTCACTCGCTCCCTGCAGGAGGGGAGGCAGAAGGAGACTCCAGGCACTGGAGTTCTGCGAGGGGCTGGGGAGGGAGGCAGCAGCCTCTGGGGCTCCAGCAGGCAGAAGCTCCCCAGGCATCCTGAGGACCCTCCCGCCCAGCCCAAATCTTACCTTACTGTGGACCTGGCCCACAGTGGATTCATCTCCTGTCACCGCCAGTCCCAGGGCCAGGGGTTGGGGCTGCTGCTGGATCCCAGCCCTGCTCATCCTTGGTCTTCGCCTTGGCCCCGGCACGAGCTGGGCTCAGCCCGGGCTGTCGCTCTGCTCCCCTCTCCCGTCCCCTGGCAGGAGGCAGCACAGAGGGGAGGAGGAGGAGGAGGAGGAGGAGTCAGATGCAGGGACAAGCCAAGGAGGAACGGCCCGCCCGGGCATCATGTTCACCCCATCCTCTGCAACCGGAGCAGGGCCGCGCTACCGGCTCCCGCCTGGGGCGTGGGGGTGACCACTGACCATGGGAGAGTGGCAGGGAGAAGCCGAGGAGGAGTGGCCTGTCCTCTGCAGCTGGGGAAGGGCCACGCTACTGGCTCCCACTGCTCTTCTGTGGTCAGCGGCCATTCTCCCCCCCACCCCCCCTCAGGCGGAGCCGGTAGCACGGCCCTGCCCTGGCTGCAGAGGACAGGCCACTCCTCCTCGGCTTGTTCGTGCCACTCTCCCGCGGTCAGCGGCCACCCCCCCACACACCCTCCCAGGCGGGAGCCAGTAGTGCAGCCCTGCCCCGGCTGCAGAGGACGGGCCACTCCTTGGCTTGCAGCGGCGGGGACAAGCCGAGGAGGAGCTGCCCACCCAGGCACCATGTGCACCCCATCCTCTGCAGCCGGAGCAGGGCCGCACTACCGGCTCCTGCCTGGGGAGTGGGGGGTGGCCGCTGTCCACGGGAGAGCGGCGGGGACAAGCTGAGGAGGAGTGACCCGTCCTCTGCAGCCGGGGCAGGGCCGCGCTACTGACTCCCACCTGAGGGGTCGAGGTGACTGCTACCCACGGAGAGGGCAATGGGAACACGCTCCCTACTTAGCCGGCTCCCTGTCCCGCCGCACCCAGCGGCAGAACAAAAGGCTGGTTACTGCCCCCCGGGGCAGTCAGGATCCAGCCCAGGATGCTGCTTGAGGTATGAACTGGGGCCCCAGCATTATGCCGCCTCAACGAGGGGATTGGCGCTGAAATTGACATCGCTGGGTCTAATTTGGGGTAGTGTGGACGCAATTCGATGATATTGGCCTCCAGGAGCTATCCAGAACACTCCATTGTAACCTCTCTGGACAGCACTTTGAACTCAGATGCACTAGCCAGGTACACAGGAAAAGCCTCGAGAACTTTTGAATTTCATTTCCTGTTTGGCCAGCATGGTGAACTCAGCAGCACAGGTGACCATACAATCCCCCCAGAATGTTTCTACGCTCCCCCTATCATCTCCGTCCCTGAGGTTATTGCAGATTAGAAGGCGAAAAAAACACGCTTACAATGACATATTTTCCGAGCTCATGTTGTCCTCCCGCACTGATAGGGCACAGCATAATGCATGGAGGCATTCAGTGGCAGAGGCCAGGAAAGAATTGCTGTGTTTGATTAATGGCAAAAGTATCATGCCTCGCTAGCGATCCTGCCTGAGCCAGGTCGCTATGTCACATGCACTCTATGTCAGCCTTTGGCAGGGCATGACCGCTTTGTGACATTGCATTAGGTAGCTTCTGTAGCTAGAGAAAACATTCCTGTGCATTCGGCAAAGTCTGCAGCAAAAAAAGAGAAGCCCCATAGTGTAGTGGTTATCATGCACACCTAACAGGTGAAACATCCCTGGTTTGAAACTGTGTGGAAACAGGTTACTGTTCCTTTTTCTGACTCCCCTTCTGCATTTTTAGTCTTAGAACAGACCGCGCTGTGAAATTTTACTTTGAATTATATCAATTATCATAGAATCATAGAATCTCAGGGTTGGAAGGGACCTCAGGAGGTCATCTAGTCCAACCCCCTGCTCAAAGCAGGACCAAACCCAACTAAATCATCCCAGCCAGGGCTTTGTCAACCCTGACCTTAAAAACCTCTAAGGAAGGAGATTCCACTACCTCCCTAGGTAACCCATTCCAGTTCTTCACCACCCTACTAGTGAAAAAGTTTTTCCTAATATCCAACCTAAACCTCCCCCTCTGCAACTTGAGACCATTACTCCTTGTTCTGTCATCTTCTACCACTGAGAACAGTCTAGATCCATCCTCTTTGGAACCCCCTTTCAGGTAGTTGAAAGCAGCTATCAAATCCCCCCTCATTCTTCTCTTCTGCAGACTAAACAATCCCAGTTCCCTCAGCCTCTCCTCATAAGTCATGTGCTCCAGCCCCCTAATCATTTTTGTTGCCCTCCGCTGGACTCTCTCCAATTTATCCACATCCTTCTTGTAGTGTGGGGCCCAAAACTGGACACAGTACTCCAAATGAGGCCTCACCAGTGCTGAGTAGAGGGGGATGATCACATCCCTTGATCTGCTGGAAATGCCCCTACTTATACAACCCAAAATGCCATTAGCCTTCTTGGCAACAAGGGCACACTGTTGACTCATATTCAGCTTTTCGTCCACCGTAACCCCTAGGTCCTTTTCTGCAGAACTGCTACCCAGCCATTCGGTCCCTAGTCTGTAGCAGTGCATGGGATTCTTCCGTCCTAAGTGCAGGACTCTGCACTTTTCCTTGTTGAACCTCATCATATTTCTTTTGGCCCAATCCTCTAATTTGTCTAGGTCCCTCTGTATCCTATCCCTACCCTCCAGCGTATCAACCACTCCTCCCAGTTTAGTGTCATCTGCAAACTTGCTAAGGGTGCAGTCCACACCATCCTCCAGATCGTTAATGAAGATATTGAACAAAACCGGACCCAGCACCGACCCTTGGGGCACTCCACTTGATACCGGCTGCCATCTAGACATGGAACCATTGATCACTACCCGTTGAGCCCGACCATCTAGCCAGTTTTCTATCCACCTTACCGTCCATTCATCCAGCCCAGACTTCTTTAACTTGCTGGCAAGAATACTGTGGGAGACTGTATCAAAAGCTTTGCTAAAGTCCAGAAATAGCACATCCACTGCTTTCCCCTCATCCACAAAGCCGGTTATCTCGTCATAGAAGGCAATTAGGTTAGTCAGGCATGACTTGCCCTTGGTGAATCCATGCTGACTGTTCCTGATCACTTTCCCCTCCTTTAAGTGGTTCAGGATTGATTCCTTGAGGACCTGTTCCATGATTTTTCCAGGGACTGAGGTGAGACTGACTGGCCTGTAGTTCCCTGGATCTTCCTTCTTCCCTTTTTTAAAGATGGGCACTACATTAGCTTTTTTCCAGTCATCCGGGACCTCCCCCGATCGCCATGATTTTTCAAAGATAATGGCCAATGGCTCTGCAATCTCATCGGCCAACTCCTTTAGCACCCTTGGATGCAGCGCATCCGGCCCCATGGACTTGTGCTCGTCCAGCTTTCCTAAATAGCCCCGAACTACTTCTTTCTCCACAGAGAGCTGGTCACCTCCTCCCCATACCGTGCTGCAGAGTGCAGCTGTCTGGGAGCTGACCTTGTCTGTGAAGACAGAGGCAAAAAAAGCATTGAGTACACTAGCTTTCTCCACATCCTCTGTCACTAGGTTCCCTCCCTGAGTTAAATAATAGGGGTAGGTGTGACTGTGCGGTGCTGCCGGCTGGGAGAGCAGCCTGAGGCAGAAGCCTCCAGCTTGCATGATATTCCAGGCAGGACTGAATCTCCATGAGATGAAACTTAAAGAAAAGAATGACCTGGAGTCACTCCCATTCAGTGCTCTAAGAAGTGGATAGCCATGTCTGTCCAGGCCCCCCGATCGACCTCACTGAGGTCTGCCAGCTGAGCGGGACTGAGTCAGACCCCAGCTGGCAGGAGCCAGGGGATGGAGCCCGAGACCGGCAGCGGGCTGAGCCACTCAGCCCACTGCCGGTCTGAGGTTCTGTCCGCTGGCCCTGCTCAGCCCACTGCCTGCCTGGGGTTCCGATCATCCAGGCCGGCAGCAGGCTGAGAGATTCCAGCGGACGGGACCCCAGAAAAAATTCGTGAAACGATTGTCTGCCGGAAGGAGGGAGGGAAGGGAGCCTGAAGACATGTACCCAGAACCACCCTCAACAAAGTTTTTGCCCCATCAGGCATTGGGAGCTTAACCCAGAATTCCAGTGAGCAGCGGAGACTGCGGGAACTGTGAGATAGGTACCCACAGTGCACCGCTCTGTAAGTCGATGGTAGTCGCGGTAGTGAGGATGCACTCTGCCGACTTAATGAGCTTAGTGTGGACATACGCAACAGACTGTATAAAATTGACTTCTATAAAATCAACCTAATTTTGTAGTGTAGACATACCCTTGGTCTCTCCCTTTGTCTCCTGAGAGAACACCCACAGAGCACAAAACAAAGCCTTCCCCCCCAATTTGAAAGTATCTTCTTTCCCCATTGGTCCTTCTGGTCAGGTGTCAACCAAGTTATCTGAGCTTCTTAACCCTTTACAGGTAAGGAGGGATTTTATGCTACCCTTAGCTGTATGTTTATGACACGCTCCCTGTCATAGGTTCCACTCCCACTCTGTACTTTAGGGTACAGATGTGGGGACCTGCATTAGAACCCCTAAGCTTAATTACCAGTTTAGATCAGTATGCTGCCACCACCCACATATTTGAATCATTTGGGAAACTCTGTCTTCCCCCAAAAAATCTTTCCCTCCCCTGGTAGCCTTGAGAGACTCCTCCACCAATTACCTGGTGAACACTGATCCAAATTCCTTGGATCTTAAAACAAGGAAGAATTACTCATCCCCCCACTTTTTTCCCCCCACCAGTCCCTGGTGAGTCCAGATCCAATCCCTTTGGATCTAAAAACAAGGGGAAATCAATCAGGTTCTTTAAAAAAGGCTTTTAATTAAAAAAAAGAAAGGTAAAAGAAAAAAAAAACCTCTGGGAGAGATTAGCATACAAGCTACTCTCACAGACAACAGATTCAAAACGCAGATGATGTTCCCCTGGGCAAAATTTAGTACACAAAAGAATCCCCAATTTGATTATTCCTCTAATGCAAAAAAGACAAAGTCACACAAAAAAACCCCCATAAACCTATTTATTCTTTTCTAATACTTACTACTCTGATGAGAGACTGGTTCCTTGATCTTTTCTACTCCGGCCAAAACTGAAACTGACTATGACAAAGGGAACTTCCCTCCTTTTTGAAACATTCTCTTCCCCCATTGGTTCCTCTGGTCAGGTGTCACCTAGGCTAGGTGACATTCTTAACCCTTTACAGGTAAAAGAGGCATTAACCCTTAACTATCTGTTTATGACGCACACCCCATATCTCGGACAGTGTTGGATCGCACTGGCTGTGATTTCTCCCTAGAACTTTAGAATAAACAGATTAATAAAACACATGCACCTTTACATATACTACTAATTATGTAAAAACTACAAGATTTTCCACATTTCAAGGACAATTTTAACCAGTTAATTCTGGTAGCTTTTTTCTGGTAGCATAGCTTTTCCAGGGTGTACACAATGGCGTAGCATTCTCTTTCGCTAATTGACCAGTGGCAATATCTGTGCACATCTCTCTAACAGTGATACAGAGAGTGAACAATTTATGAGTTTACCCTGCATAAGTTTTATACAGGGTAAACCGGATTTATTTGCATTAGACCCCATTGGGAGTTGGGCCTCTGAGTGTTAAAGACAGAAACACTTCTGTCAGCTGCTTTAAGGTAAACCTGCAGCTTTGGGGCAGGTAATTCAGGTCTGTGTTGGAGCCGATGGGAGTGTCTGGCTCAGCAACACAGGGTGCTGCGGCCCTGAGCTGGCAGGGAAGTCAGGGGAAGAAGTAGTCTTGGCAATTGGGTAGCAGCTCCCAAGAGGGTTTCTGTGATCCAAGCCGTCACACGTGGATCAATGTCTACAGTTACACTGGCACCTCTATGCCCCTTTCAATGGACTTGGCTCAGTGAGTGGTGAGACTTTCCTCTTCCCCACCCGTCCCTGAGGCTAGAAAAAGACCTCCCCCCGTCCCCATGACCTGACTTTTACACAGTGATAAAATCAAGTTACCCTCTGCCGTGGCTAGTTACCACCTTGTCCATGTTAGTTTGATCAAAACATCTCTATCCATCACCCTGTCATCCTGACCTTGTCTTTAGGAGTGAGTAATTTTTTCCCTTTCATCATCTTTGGGGAGTATGTTTACACCATAACCCTGTATCAGGGTCTTCTGGTATTACTCTTCTGGAATGTGTTTATGCAAGTGCCAGTGCCTAGCACTTCTCATGAATGTTTGTGTTTTTGCAACACCAACCACGCGTTTGCCAGGTTCATGTTCCGGACAATGAACCTGCAAGCACAGTGACAAAAGGGACTAATGAAGGTTTCACAGGCAAGTACATGTCTGGCATTCAGTTTGAGTGCTTCACTTTGCAAATTTTAACTTTCTTTTTGATTCATAGCTGTATTGATTTAAAGGCCAGAAGAGAGCATTAGATTTAGTCTGACCTCCTAGGTAACAAACACTATAGAATTTAAAGCAATTCCTCCTGTACTTCATCTGAACTTGTGTTTGGCTAAAGCATATCTTCCAGAAAGGCATCCAGTTTTGTTCTGAATACTTCAGGAGGTGGAGAATCTTCTGCTTCCTTGGGAGTTTGTTCCAATGTTTCATCAGTATTACTGTGAAAAATGTCTGCCTTACATCTAATAGGAAATTATCTGGCTTTAACTTTCATCCATTGGTTCTTGTTATGCCTTTCTCCACAAGATTAAGAAGGCCTTTAGTGTTCTTTCTTGAAACTACAAGCTGGGTCTGGTGGAAATGCCCATAGTTCACTGCCCGGTTCCCTGGTGGCTTCTGTTAGTCCTGTCATGCAGATTGTCCCAGGGCTGGGTACCCTAGTCTTCTAGGATCTGCAGCTCTGGTGCAGCCCTGCCAATGGTTTCAGGCTGTCTGCCATGGGACAGGATCCTGAAAGTCCTGGGAGTCCCAGCTCTAACCAAGGCTCAGCTCCAGGGTTTTCATTGGGGATCCTGGAAGTGCTGGGATGGGTTCTGGTGTCCCAGGGTCTCTGGCTCTGGGGCAGCCCTGCCTCGCAGAATGTCCCAACCTTGGCTATTTGCCTATTTAGGTTACCAGCTGGCCAAGGAGTCTGGGAGCCGGGGGGTCCCCAGTCCAGGGCAGGCCACATGAGGAGGCTGCCCCAGAGCCCCAGCAGTGGCGGTGAGAAATTGACATGCTTGTCCTGATGCTAACAGTGGTGAAACTGACAAGGATGTCAGTATCACTCTGCATCTGTTGGGGGTCGTGGGAGCACAAATTTCATGTTGGATACACACACCATGGATCACCCTAGCTGTTTTTGCACCAGCATCACACTGGGAGCTCACGTTCAATTCTTTATCTACTATGACCCCTGCGAAGAACATGGGCTATATCTGTATTTCTGTGAATATTATGTGCACTTCACTCTCTTTTACTGCTATTTTCACATTTCCTACCAGGGTTCAAAGGGCAACCCCCATCTGAGCTACAAACATGTTGCAGGACAGCAGCCAGTGGTTTCATAGAACCCAGTTACTGGTACTTAACTGACTATACAGGTGTTGGGACTTTTGAACTTTTGCATCTGGCCAAGCTGAGCACAACCCCCCCTTCCTTTGGATGGGCCCATCAGGTGGGAAATCTTAAACAGAGAGCTTGGGAATTGTTAACAAGGGAGCCCTGATGAACAGGGGGAATGAGGCAGGGTCTGCAGGGAAGGAGACTGAAACACAATCCCCAGACGCAGGAGTTCCTGGGATAAGCTAAGTCAGCCCAGGTTGTGAGGGAAAGCTGAGCTTTAGGAAAGACATAGCCCTGCGGGCCTTCACTTGCTTTATTCTTTTCTTTGTGATTGCTGTGTTCCTATGGATAAATAAAAAATAATATTGTCCTGGGTCTGGTACTATTCAATATTTTTGTAAATGACTTGTATTATGGAGTAGAGATACACTTACACGATTTGTGGATGACATGAAGCTGAGAGGGGTCACAAGCTCTTTGGAAGGCAGTGTTAAAATTCAGAATGATCTTGATAAACTGGAAAATTCGTCTGAAATCAGTAAATTGAAATTCAGTAAAGACAAGTGCAAAGCATTAGACTCAGGAAGGTAAAATCAAATACAAAAAACCCCAAAATAAGGAATAACTGACAAGTCAGAAGTTCTGCAGAAAATGATCTCGCAGTTATAGTGGATCACAATCTGAAAAGTTGTGATGCTGTTGTGGAAAAGGGAAATGTCATTCTGAATTGTATTAACAAGAATGTCATATGTAAGACACAGGAGGTAATTGTCCAACTCTACTTAGCACTGATGTGGCCTCAGCTGGAGTCTTGTGCCCAGTTTTGCTCATCACTGTTTAAGAAAGATAAGGACAAATTGGAGAATGTCCAGAGGAGAGCAACAAACAGAGTAAGAGGTTTAGAAAACATGATCTATGAGGAAATGTTGAAAGAATTGCACATTTTAAGTTTAGAGAAGAGAAGTCTGGGAGGTGAACTGATAACAGTCTTCAAATAACTGAAATATTGTTTGTCAATTGTTGACCATATCCACCAAAGGTAGGACTAGACATAATCATCTTAGATCCAGCAAAGGAGATTCAGATTAGATATTAGAAAAAATTTCTAACTATAGCAATAATTAAGCACTGTAACAGAGTATGTAGGGAGGATATGTAATCCACATCATTGGTGACTTTGCAGAACAAGTTAGACAAACATCTGTTGGGTTGGCCTAGGTATACTTACACCTCCCTTGGTATGAAGAGATAGACTAGATGACCTCTTGAGGTTCCTCTCAACCCTACATTTCTATTATTCTGTGCTTTTATCAGCTATTCAGGCCTGCTGATGTAAAAAAAATGTTGATTCCCGGTAAATGACATTTAACATGCTCCTTAGGTACCAATAGATTGGAGAGAGATTCATCTTCTTCACAGGATATGTATAGACATCCTGCTGCTGTCCAAAACCAGAAATGTGCATTGAACGCTTCTGCCTTTTCTGCATCATTATTAACAATTTTACCATCTCCATTTCTAATGAGCCTACTACATTGTTAGGATTTGTTTATTTGTTCCTAATATACTTAAAGAACTGCTAATTTTTCATAGTCCTCCCAGTCACAAGTTTATCCTGATGTCTTTAGCTTCCCTTATCAGTTTTCTTCATATCCTAACTTCTAATGTATATTGATTTGCTCTAATTCCCACTTTTTCCATTTTAATGCATTTTTATTTCTATTGATGCCTTCACTTTTAGGCAAAATTTTATACCAGTGGAGCACCCCAACTCCCAAAGCCCCCTTTATAATTTTCAGCCTTCATTGACTTTCTAGGACACATTAAGCCCCGGCTGGTTGGAGGAGACAGTGCCTGCTCAGGACGTGTGGAAATAAAACATGGAAACACATGGACCACAGTCTGTGATCCACACTTTGATCTCAAAGTTGCCAATGTTATCTGTAATGAACTTCAGTGTGGAATAGCTGTATCTGTCCCAGGAGGAGGTCACTTTGGAGAAGGACAAGGGTTGATATTGACTGAAGAATTCCAGTGTGTGGGGAATGAGTCTCTCCTGTTCTCCTGTCCCAGGATATCACAAGTGAATCAGAGATGCTCACACACAAATGATGCTGGTGTCATATGCTCACGTAAGAATTCAGCTCAATGTCTTTAAAATCCCAGTTCTGTGTATTCTAGATTAGGGTGAAGCAAATGTACTGATCTCACTGTGTAGGGAGCGGGGTTTAATAGGTTGGATCAAAACCCCAAACAAGCCAAGATAATGAGAAAGGGATCAAATGCCCCATGACTTTCCTTTCTTTAACTATTTGCTATAAAAGAGTTCCAAGGCTCGCTGTCTAAACCCCTTCTCTCTTCTCCTCAGAGTACACAGGTTTCCGGCTGGTGAACGGCAGCACAGCGTGCTCAGGGAGGGTGGAGATCCAGGTTCTTGGTGCCTGGGGAACCCTCTGTGACTCACGCTGGGATTTACCGGATGCCAACGTTCTCTGTCGTCAGCTCGACTGCAGGTTTGCTGTATCGGCTCCAGGAAAAGCATATTTTGGGAAGGGAACTGGCTCTGTCTGGACAGACACATTTCACTGTAAAGGGACTGAAAACCATTTGGGCCATTGCCCTGTTACTGCCCTGGGCGCCTCTCTGTGCTCACACGACAATGATGCCAGTGTGATTTGCTCAGGTAAGTGCAGGAGAGATGCTGGATTAAGGACACCTGCCCCTCATTGTGTGACACTGGCCCCCAGAGCAGGGAAACCTCAGGACACACAAGGGGAGGAGGAGCTAGATCCTAAACCATGTATAATAATAGTAAATGTATTAAAGATAAAATCAAATAATATCTCACAAAAGAATAGTCGTGACCTGGGAAAGCCCTGGATTCTCCAATAAAAACATCAGCAACTCTGTCCTTATGCAGGCCAGCGGAGCAGGGGCAGCACTTTGTCCTTCAGGTTACATAAATGTCACCAACTCATTGTCCTCAGTCTTCTCCAATAGTAATTAGAGGTGGAGCTGGTGGTGACTCCCAATATGAAGGTTGCTTCACACTTTTTAGTATAAAATATTCTCAGCACCTTCTTCAGACGCTCTCGCGCTTTCCTTGATTGCTGCAGCCTTTGCAATTTGGGAAGGGGTCAATGCTGGGGCCAGGGTGGTGCCCTCTACTAGTGCAAGGAGATTCCTTCCAGGTTTGGCTCAATTATAAACTGCTGAAAATCACCATTTCCCTTCTCTCTCGTGAGTTCCTGAGGGCATTTTCGGTATGACACCACAGAGAAAGTAGTGCTTTCATGCACTTAGCTTTTTATTTTTTTTTTTTACTTTTTAACACCTTCCCAGTTGAAAAGACTCAAAAGGTTTTTTCCCCTGATTTCTTACTTATATGCTTTTTTCTAACTTTTTACAGTGGAAGAAAAGTTGAAAAATAGAAAGAGGGACAACTTGTAAATCCAAAAACTGGAAAGGGAAATTGAATGTTTCATTCTCCAAAAGTTTAAATGAATCAACATTTTAGTTAGAATCAAAACAAAAATTCTCATTCTATTTTCACATGCCAGTAAAAATTGAAATACTGCATTCAAAACACTTCACAGGAAAAATATTGGGTTGTCGACCCTCTCTAATATTTACCTTTTATAAAAAACAAAACAAACAAACAAAAAAAAAACATTATTTAGTTTATTTAGTCAAAGCCCAAGACACAAGAATTAGAAAATACCAGAGTTAAAGTTACTTATGTAATGTTAATTCAGCCCCCGCGGCCTCCCTTGAGCATATACATTATGATATAGTCTAATTGCATGCACATGTCCTATTATTCTCACCCACCTATCCCCAGCACCTGCCTGCTTCAGTGCACAGGAAGGTTGGTGTTCAGGGGATGGAGGAGCTGTTGAATATGGGCTTGGCTACACTTGAGAGTTGCAGCGCTGGGAGTTACAGCGCTGGTCGTACAGCTGTGTAGGGAAAGCGCTGGTGTGTGGCCACACTCACAGCTACCAGCGCTGCAGTGTGGCCACATTTGCAGCACTGTTGGAAGTGATGCATTATGGGCAGGTTCCAAGCGTTCAAGTGGCAGCAACGTGCTTCTCAAAAGAGGGGGGTGGGGTGTAGTGTGACAGGGAGTGGGGGAGAGAGAGAGAGTGGATATTTGGAGCAGACACTGTGTATCAGCTTCCTGCCTTGCAAAATCAGAAAATTTTCCTGACCCCTTACTCTTAACTGCAAACAGCCTGCAGACCAGAAAAGCAGCTGTTTCTCTCGTCAAGCAAACACTCATCCCCCTGTCTGCCTCATTCACAGGGGTTATCTCATTTGATTGTTCACAGTCAGTTACAGATTGATCACAGCAAACAGGAGCTGTGTTTGTTTTTTAGATAAGCAGCTCCCAGAGCCTCGGAGCCTCGAGTTCACAACAAAACAAAGAGAGGCTGCATAACAAAACAAAGAGAGTAATTTAGTAAAAAGCATTCTGGGATATCTCCTAATACCCTGGAGGCCAATAACAGCGCTGGTGTGTGGCCACACCTGACGAGCAGCGCTGCATTACCAGTGCTGCACTCGTTACACCCCAAGCAGACCAGGTGTACAGCCAGCGCTGCAGCCAGGGAGTTGCAGCGCTGGATGTGCCTTGCAGGAGTGGACAGTTACTAAGTTGCAGTGCTGGAAAGCCTCCACCAGCGCTGCAACTCTCAAGTGTAGCCAATCCCTATGTCTTTTTATCCTCATCATTTAACATGTGACCCATGGCCTTATTCACTCTACATACCGTACAAACACTGCACTGAATACAGAATTATTAATTTCTTCTTTGGCTTTTCTATGGTGCTTGTCACCATACCATCAGAGTGCACCACAAACATTAATGAATTTGTCTTCATAACACCCCAGCAGATAGCAGACGCTTATGATGCCCATTTCAAAAGTGACTTAGACACTTAGAAGCCCAAGAATAACTTTTTCAAAAGTGCCTAAGTGACTTAGGGACTTAAATCCCATTGTATCCAGTAATGTAGGAGCCCAAGAACCATGCAGACTTCTCCCTCTTCCCTCTTGCTGCCTAAGTCACTTCTGAAAATGATACTTAGGCTCCTACATCATTTATCGGCTTTTGACAATTTTACATATAATGATTATACCTACAATTCCAAACTTGGGGTGATTGGGCAGCAACCTGAGACCCTCAGGGCCTGATTCTTCAGAGTACTCACCATTTCTGCAGAGCTTTGTGTGTTCAAAGTACTGTCCAGACATTAATAAACCCTCACCAAACTCCAGGGAAGCGGGTGGTACGTATTATTATTAGCTCCATTTTACAAATGGTGAAACTGAGAGAGAAAAGCAAAGTGGCTTGTCCAAGGCCACCCAGTGAGTCAGCAATGGAGAAAGAATAAAACAAAGTGTTTTGACTCGCAGCCCTGTGCTCGTTCCCCCCGACCACACTGCCTGACTGCAGAAGAGCTGAGCAGCTACATGTTCCCTTGACCTAGTTATATTGATGGCTAGTTATCTTAGGTGCATGTACATGAACGCAAGAAGCCTGGAAAACAAGCAGAAAGAATTGGAAGTCCTGGCACAGTCAAAGCACTATGATGTGATTGGAATAAGGGAGACTTGGTTGAGTAGCTCACATGACTGGAGCACTGTCATGGATAGGTATAAACTGTTCAGGAAGGACAGGCAGCGGAGAAAAGGTGGAGGAGTTGCACTGTACCTAAGGGAGCAGTATGATTGCTCAGAGTTCTAGTATGAAACTGGAAAAAAGCCTGTTGAGAGTCTTTGGGTTAAGTTTAGAAGCGAGAGCAACAAGGGTGATGTTGTGGTGGACGTGTGCTACAGACCACCGGACCAGGAGGATGAGGTAGACGAGGCTTTCTTCAGCCAATTAACTGAAGTTTCCAGAAACCAGGCCCTGGTTTTAATGGGGGACTTCAATCACCCTGACATCTGCTGGGAAAGCAATACAGGGGTGCACAGACAATCCAGGAAGTTTTTGGAGAGTGTTGGGGACAACTTCCTGGTGCAACTACTGGAGGAACCAACCAGGGGCCATTCTCCTCTTGACCTGCTGCTCACAAACTGGGAAGAATTGGTAGGGGAAGTAGAAGTGGGTGGGAACCTGGGCAGCAGTGACCATGAGATGATTGATTTCAGGATCCTCACAAAAGGAAGAAAAGAGAGTAGTAAAATATGGATCCTGGACTTCAGAAAAGCAGACTTTGACTCCCTTAGGGAACTGATGGGCAGGATCCTCTGGGAAGTTAATATGAGGTGGAAAGGAGTCCGGGAGAGCTGTCTGTATTTTAAAGAAGCCTTATTGAGGGTGCAGGAACAAACCATCCCGATGTGCAGAAAGAATAGCAAATATGGCAGGTGACAAGCTTTGCTTAACAGTGAAATGTTGAGTGAGCTTAAACACAAAAAGGAAGCTTACAAGAAGTGAAAACTTGGACAGATGACTAGGGAGGAGTATAAAAATATTGCTCGAGCCTGCAGGGGTGTAATCAGGAAGGCCAAAGCACAACTGGAGTTGCAGATAGTAAGGGATGTGAAGGGTAACAAGAAGGGTTTCTACAGGTATGTTAGCAACAGGAAGAAGGTCAGGGGAAGTGTGGGAACCTTCATGAAAGGAGGAGAAAATCTAGTGACAGATGATGTGGAAAAAGCTGAAGTACTCAATGCTTTTTTTGCCCCGGACTTCACAGACAAGGTCAGCTCCCACACTGCTATTCTGGGCAACACAGTATGGGGAGAGGTAACAGCTCTCAGTGGTGAAAGAACAGGTTAAGGACTGTTTAGAAAAGCTGGACATGCTCAAGTCCATGGGTCCAGATCTAATGCACCTGAGGGTGCTGAGGAATTGTCTGATGTGATTGCAGAGCCATTGACCATTATCTTTGAAAACTCATGGTGATGGGGGGAGGTACTGGATGATTGGAAAAAGGCAAATATAGTGACCATCTTTAAAAATGGGGAGACGGAGAACCCAAGGAACTACAGACCAGTCAGCCTCACCTCAGTCCCTGGAAAAATCATGGAGCAGATCCTCAAGGAAACCATTTTGAAGCACTTGGAGGAGAGGAACGTGATCAGGAACAGTCATCGTGGATTCACCAAAAGCAAGTCATGCCTGACCAACCTGATTGCCTTCTATGATGAGATAACTGGCTCTGTGGATATGGGGAACGCGGTGGATGTTATATATTTTGACTTTAGCAAAGCTTTTGATATGTGGTGGGGTGGTCACCCCACTCCAGCTTGGAAAGGGTTAAAAGTCAGCCCTTGGAGAGGGCTGGGGCTGAAAGCAGTCAAGGGAGGCTAATTGGGTAGGCAGCCACAGGTGTGGCCACACCCAATTAGGGTCCAGCTGGCCCTGATAAAAGGGTTTGGAGCTAGGCAGGTGGAGTCTTACTCCACTGGTGGAGTGGGAAGGACCTGGCTGCTGGCTGGAGAAGGGTATCTCAAACAGAGTAGTGCTGGAGAGGACAGGCAGAGCTGGGGAGCTCTGGCCAGGCAGCCGGTATCAAGCGGAGTGACCCAGGGTCAGTCCTGGGGCCAGTTTTGTTCAACATCTTTATTAATGATCTGGATGATGGATGGATTGCACCCTATGAAGTCAGTGGCACAGGCAGGAACAGAACTGAGCTCTACTGAATGACAGACACCGCTCTTAATAAGATCATTCTAGTTCTTCCTGTGTTCCCCTGCTCCTTCTCTACAGGTCTTCCAGTTTCTAAAGTGAATGAGGCAGGGGTCGCACAGGCAAGAGCCAGATGCTGCACAACCCTGATTTATCCATCCTGGGCACTGAAAGTGGCCAGGGCCCTGTGGGAAAAATATTTCACTAGAAAACTTATTTTTAATGGCCAGCCAATCTGGTTCTCTTGTGGCTAAATGGAGCCCGTCTTCTGGGTCTATAGATCCGCAGAATTTTAAGAACAGGAAGAACTAGAACCCAAAGAGGCCATTGTGATCATCTGCTTCTCCCCTCACCAAAGGGACCCCTCCTGCTGAATGAAGTTGCAGCTCCCCTCTCTGCCCCGTCTTCTCATCCATGTACAGTCTCCACAGGGCTTCTTGCCTGGCTGGAGCTGGGGTCCTTACAGAGAAACCTACTGCAGAAGCCCTGGATTTCAACATTCTTCCTAATAATGGACACGTAGCTTCCAGGACTGACTCCCACAGAGACCAGAGTCACTGGTGCCGTTACACACCATGACTAAGCCTATAAGGCCCTGTCCAGCACTCACAACAGACATCTACTCTCCTCTTTACAGCTGATACCTTTGTACCTTGGGGGCAATTCACCTCATAGCTCTCTTGCTTCTCACAGAGGCTGCTACCACTATTCCTAACTGAATTCCCCACTGCCCTGCCCTGCCTCTCCTAACTAGCTACCCAGCCCATACCCTGGTTCTCAGAGGGAACTCCTCAGCACATGAAGATGCTGATTTCTCCCTACAGTTGCTGGAAGGAGAATCCCTTCTAAGGAAAAACACCTGGTCCCTTCCGTACGAGCTCCCTCTGCTGTGATCCCAACTGGCCTTTCTGAGGGGTGGTGGTACCTAGTTACATCCTTGAGCCTCCTCAGAAAGCCCCAAATCTACTCTTTACTCTCACACTACACTAATGGCACAGCTAGGACAGGAACCCTGGGTGGGACCCGGCTTTCGGGGGGTGGGTAGTGATGGGAGGGGCAAAGGGCGGGGTGCAGGAGAGATCCGTGGATCTGGGGAAGGGACAGGAGGGAGGGGGGATTGCCTCCCTCCACCCCTTCCAGCCAGCCCTTACCACTCAGCAGGCACCCAAAACTGAAGCTGCCCAGGTACACAGGCTGCGGGATGTGCCTAGGGTAACCAGACAACAAATGTGAAAAACTGGACAGGTGATGGGATGTAATAGGCACCTATATAAAAAAAAGTCCCAAGTATCAGGACTGTCCCTATAGAATCAGGACAGCTGGTCAATCTAGGTGCACCCTTTGGGTAAATGGGGTGTCCCGCTGGGACTCGAGCTCCACCCACTCTTCCTGACTCTGGCTTAGTATCCGTCAGCCCAGCCACGTCCCTTTCCTGCCTGAGCCGAAAGCTGATGTCTAGGTCTCCGGCCCCAGCACTAGCCCCGCCCAGACCTGCCCCCACGAAGCACACCCCCCCCCCCAATCGGGCTAGCGCTGGAATCAGAGACCAGGGAAACAGTGCATGGCGCTGGCAGGAGAGAGACACGGCCAGGCTGATGGACACCGAGCCGGGGATGGGAGTACTAGCCTGTGGATTCGGGTGGCTCCTGCCCTGATTTGGGTGGGTCAAGATGCTAACTGGGTGGGCCATGGCCTACCTATGGCTACACCCCTCTACTACACTAGCTGCATGCAGGCATTCTCCTGATCCAGTTTTAAGGCTAACTCCTGGATCTGTTGAAGTCAATGGAGGTTTTACCATTGCCGTCAGTGGGGCCAGGATTTCACTCTTAGTCTTGAAATGTTATTTGGCTACCAAGATCCTTGAGCTGTTTGGATCCAGTGCACACACACTTCACCCATCAGGTTGCCATACTAGTACATACTGTACCTGACACAGCCGGTGGGTGCGCCCTCCACTGACTCTGCTGCTTGTCTTTTAACACTGTCAGTCTCTCCTGGCTGCACCTGAGGCTGAACTCGGTGAGTAATTCGTAACTTACCACCTTGCTGTAGGACTCACTGATTCTGAGACACATACAAACACTGAGATTCACATCCCATGGAAGTCACAATATTCACCAATGGAGAACGTCCCCTTCCCTGCCCCACACACAACCTGCTTAGTGTGGTGTGAATTGATCAGCTGGAATCTCACGTTGGATTCAGAGATGACACCACACTTCAGGGGGCAGCTCCAGTCAGAACCCCCAGTGCCTGGAACTATCTAACACTAGGAGCTCCTGCACTGGACCCAGGTGAACCAAGAAAGTTGCCTCCTACTGAGCAAAGATCAGAGGGAACTAAGGGAATTTACCAACGATAACCTGTTCCTGACCACCATGAGCCCTGCTCTTCCCTCGGTCAAACTCCCTCAAGGCAAACTTGCCTAAATCATACATCCGACGAAGTGGGTATTCACACACGAAAGCTCATGTTCCAATACGTCTGTTAGTATATAAGGTGCCACAGGACTCTTTGCTGCTTTTACAGATCCAGACTAACATGGCTACCCCTCTGATACTTGCCTAAATCATTCACAGCCTACCTGCTAAGTGCTTGTGCAGACACCATTCACTGGCTTCCAGGCATTTAAACCTGGATGAAGTGACTACAAACCTCAGTAGCCATTCTACCATCACAAGCAGAGACTATTTTCCCAATCAGTAACCTGCAGGATATCCCTCACTCACTCATTTACAGGGGCTGCTAGAAAGCCCTTCTGTCAAGCTCAGAGTGTTACAATCCTTATAGCACCTTCCACTTATAGATTCAAAAGAATAAGTGTCTTCTGACAGAGGCTGTGCCCTTTAACACTGTGATTGATCACTGGCTTATACCTTCTTATTGAGAAACAGTCCATAATTTCATGCACACTCTGTATTATTTCTAGTGTATAACAGGCAGTGTTATTCAGTGTGTTTTCCATCTCTCCTGAGCCCAGGTCACTCTGAATCACTCAGACTGCTGAATGGAGAGAGCCGGTGTGATGGGAGAGTCGAGATTTCCCTCAGTGGTGTGTGGGGCAGAGTGCTGGATGATCAGTGGAACATGAACGATGCCAGTGTGGTGTGCAGGGAGCTCGAGTGTGGAGTCGCTGAGAAAGTTTATACCCCCCCTAAGTCTGAGCAAGGAACAGGCCCCGTGGGGCTGAGAAGTGTCCAGTGTGCAGGAAATGAGACTCATCTGACTCTCTGTGACAACTCCACATCTGAGACAGCCCAGGCAGGAATTGCTGAGGATGTCGGTGTCGTTTGTTCAGGTGATTCATTTCCAAATCTCACAAACATTTTCTGTTTAGTAGGAAAATACATATTAACAGCTGGGATCTATCCCTGCAGGGAGCAGGCGGATCAGACTGGTGAATGGGACAGGTCGCTGTGCCGGGAGAGTGGAGATTTATTACAATGGCAGCTGGGGGACAGTCTGTGATGATTTCTGGGACCTACCGGACTCCAATGTCGTCTGCAAACAACTGGGATGTGGACACGCCATCAGTGCAACTGTCTCTGCTCATTATGGGCAAGGATCCGGGCAGATCTGGCTGGATGATGTGAACTGCTCTGGGAATGAATCCGATCTCTTGTCATGTCCTTCCAGGGGCTGGGGCCAGCACAACTGCAGACACAAAGAGGATGCGGGAGTTCTCTGCTCAGGTCTGTTCTGTGAATGCTCTGGTGAGCCTGGTTACCAGGGGATTTAATGGAGTGGGCAGATGTTTAAGGAGTTTGCTCAGAATGATACTTTCCCTGACTGTCTCTGCCTCCCTTTCCCTTGTGTAACTACCTACCAGAGTCACCATTAGAAAGTCCTCAGCTCCCACCCAGAGATACTGGAGATATTGCAAGATTTTCCTAATGTTAGAATGCTTCGTCTCAGGTGTCTGAAGGAGACTGTATCATGGAAAGCAGTGACTGAAAAGGATGTAGGGTCCTAGTGGAGAAATAACTGAACATGAGCTCCCCGTGCCCTGTGTGGCAAAACGGGCTAATGCGAACCTTGGATGTATAAATAGGAGTAGTGAGTAGGAGCGGGGACTAAATTTTACTGTTGTGTATGGCAATGGTGAGACAGATACTGGAATGGTGTGTCCAGTTCTGACGTCCACAAAAATTGGAGAGGGAGCAGAGAAGAGCCCACACATGTGATCTGAGGGCTTGAATAAAAGCCTTACAGTGAGAGATTTAAGATACTGAATCTGTTCAGCTTATCAAAATGATCAGGAGGTGACTTGATTACGGTGTGTAAGTTCCTTCAAAAGGAGAACATACCACTTACTAAAGGGCTCTTTAATCTAAAAGATATGATGGCTGAAAGCTGAAACCAGACAAATTAGCCTCAGAAATAAGGCCCAGGTTTTTAACAGGGAGGGTGATTAAGCATCAGAACAAACTACCAGGGAACTGATGCATTCTGCATCTCTTGAAGTCTTCCTGTCTAGACTGGATGTCTTTCTGGAAACTATGCTTAAATCAAACTCAAGTTATTGGGCTCTATGCAGGTGTTTTATAGAAGGTCAAACTATATGATCTCATGATCCCTGTCACGCTGTCTAGAGTGGCTCATGGCTCTGAGTGCCCACCTCAGGGCAGATGGTGAGAAACAAGGCAATTCCCTAAACTGATGGTGTGTTCTGTAAGTAGATTTCATCAATACAGTAACAGATGTGAACTCCTGGACCAATGTTCCCTGTAATTTTTTACATCCATGTGCAGAATGAATTTTGTTATGTGCACCAGTATAGAGGTGATGTGTAGTGGGGGTGGGGCTGAGGGGTTCTGAGCTCAGGGATGGGGCAGAGGGGTCTGGCTGGGGGTGCAGACTCTGGGGTGAGACTGGGGATAAGTGGCTCAGGGTGCAGGAGGGAGCTCAGGGCTGTAGCAGAGAGTTGGAGTATGGGGGGTGAGGGCGCCGGCTGGGGGTGTGGGCTGTGGGGTGGGGCCTGGGATGAAGGGTTTGCAGTGCAGGCTGCTCTGGGGCTGTGGGGGGGAGAGAGGGCTCCTCCCAGCTGTCTCTTGCTGCAGCAGCCTGGGGCCAGGGGAGAGGCACCTCTTTCCCCACTGCAGTACCTCCGGGGCCAGGGGAGAGGCACCTCTCCCCAGCCATGACAGATCCAGGGCTGGGACCAGGGAAGAGGCACCTGTCCCTGGCCGCAGCAGCCTCAGGGCTGGGGAAGAGGTGCCTCTCCAGTCCAGCCCCCTGTGGCTGTGTATCTATGCGGCTACTCTTCACACCCCTGTTCATTTCAGAATCAGACAATTTAAATTCCCTTTTTGTGCATTTCCTTCTAGAATTCACAGATCTGAGGCTGGTGAGTGACAGTGACTGTGCTGGACGGCTGCAGGTTTTCTACAATGGGACGTGGGGCAGTGTTTGCTACAATCAGATGTCTGTAATCACCCCAGCAATTGTCTGCAAACAGCTGAACTGTGGGGATGGAGGGCAGATTGCAAGCAACTTTGAATATGGAGCAGGTTCTGGTCCCACATGGCTGGACCACATTGCATGCAGTGAGCAGCACAGCTCCCTCTGGCAGTGCCCATCAGAGCCCTGGTATCCAAAGTCATGTGATAACCGAGCAGAAGAGACCCATATTTCTTGCACTGGTAATTCTGAAACTACCTGCATGTGCATGTGCAAACACACATATACGTGATGTGTTCAATTAATTGAAGGGTTAGGATAGAACTTGTTATTGTTCACATCTCAGTGTAGGCAGATGTAAATTCTCAACAGAAGATACAAACATTTTCACAGTCTTTTATAGGAATAAGAATTTGTCTGATTAAGAACAAACATGGAAGTTAACCAATTAATTATAAAAGAGACCAGTGTTATACAGTGCGCTAAGGTAGTGTGAGAGCGAAGAAAAGCCTCTCCCTAGAGACCGTCATTAGGCAGCTCTTAAACCTTTTGGGATGAGCACTCAGAGATGGGCCCAGGCTGTGCAATTTGGGTCAAGACTGGAATCCCCCACAAGTCTGGGTGCATGTCGGCCTGTGTGTCTGAGTAACAGCTGAAGAGCAAATTTTTTAGGTATTAAATGACTCAGAGTTCACATTTCAGTTCATACAGTGCTGAAATTATGAAAATTATGAAATTATGGGTTTAAAATACAGATAAATTCTATTCTCACATCACACACACAACCCAGTGCATTTACGTCGGCTTTTTCTCTCCATAGGTAAAAAAGCAAAACCAACTCAGACCCTGTTTGCTGAATGCCCGAACTCTCCAAGCTGCACAGGTATCTCTGCTTCTCACGGTCTCCTTCTTGGTCTCTAAGTACTTTCCCAGCTGCCCCAGTAACATGTGAGGTTTCTGCATTTCCAGACCAGGAGAAGTTACGTGTCGTGGGAGGAGAGGACAGATGCTCGGGGAGAGTAGAAGTTTGGTATCGTGGCTCCTGGGGAACAGTTTGTGATGACCTTTGGGACATGGTGGATGCTAACGTTGTGTGTAAACAACTGGGCTGTGGATCTGCTGTATCTGCCCCGGGCGAGGCTGCATTCGGCGAGGGGACTGGTCCTATCTGGGTGGAGATGTTGAATTGCCGAGGGACAGAGTCATCTCTCTGGGACTGTCCTGCCAAGCCCTGGGGTGAGAGCAACTGTGACCATAAGGAAGATGCTGCCGTGAATTGCTCAGGTGAGTGACAGGAAATGTTTCTGCTACATGCTGTAATTTTCAGAGAGGAGGATGGATCAGATCACACCCCCCCTCCCACCCCTTTGGTCCCAGACCAGGCCCTCCCATCTCCTGTGTGCAGGAGCATCCTGGATGTTGTGGGATGGATCCTTTCTCAGGTCAGATTGGCTCAGGCATCAGCCCACAAATCCCCTGTATTCATCACAGGCCCCAGTGTGCTGGTTTGTTACTACAGTCCTCATTGCTGCACAGAGCACAAGGGACTTGGGCCCCAAATCACTAACAAACAGGCCCCGTGCTGCTGTGAGCAGGTTTGTGGAGGTGACAGTTGGACAGTGCCCTCAGGGACTCTCAGAGGTGAGGTTCTCCCTGGTAACAAACACGTCACCTCCCTGTCGCTCCAGGCTCCAACTCTCCTTCCTTTTCCTTTGCAGGCCTGACAGAGAGGACAGATTCTCTGAATACCCCAGTGTGACCCTCTGTACCTGAGGGAAACACCCTACACCGCCATGTTCATCTTTATAAAATGATTGCGTGGTATCCAGAGCAAAGTTTGTCATGTTGGGTGTCTTCACAAAGCTCATGATGCTACAGTCTATAAGGTGCCACAGGATTCTTTGCTGCTTCTACAGAACCAGACTAACACGGCTACCCCTCTGATAGATGCTACAGTAATCATTACAGTGATGTTACAGTAATCATTTCAGTAATGTCATAGTAAGGTTATAGGTTATAATTTCATGTATATACTTATGAGGCTGAAAATGTATCCTCAGAGCTTAAAGCAAGCCCAGGCAAAAACTCTCCAAGAACAGAGAGGCAGTTCACACTTCGTCAGGGCAAGTATGGGACAAACCCAGACCTACCTCACAGGAACAATGGACACTGGCTTAGACAGCAACAAAAGAATCTGTTAGACCCTCTAGGGAGTCACCCCCCTTCCTTTGGTCAGTTTGGGACTGTGATGAGGTAATGCTCACCTGACTCTGAAGTGTGGGGGGGGCAGGGGTGAAAGTAACTTACAGGACTTACCAGTACTGCCGGAGTCCTAAGGAGGGGCGTGGCCTTGTCCGGAAGAGCCAAGAGGGAAGAAAGGACATGATAAAAAGGAGAGACGTTTTCCCATGCTCTCTCTCTCTCTTCCACCTACATCTACAGACACCACCACCACCAAGTGCCTGAAACGCTGATCAAAGGAGAGAGCCTGACTGAAAAGTAACCAGCCAGTCTGTGGTGAGAAGCATGTAAGTTTGTAAGGACATTGAAAGTGTTAAGATCAGCTTAGAATGTGTTTTGCTTTTATTTCATTTGACCAAATCTGACTTGTTATGTTTTGATTTATAATCCCTTAAAATCTGTCTTTATAGCTAATAAATCCGTTTGTTTATTCTACCTGAAGCAGTGTGTTTGGTTTAAAGTGTGTCAGAGACTCCCCTTGGGAGAACAAGACTGGTACATATTAATTTCTTTGTTAAATTGATGAAATCATATAAACTTGCAGCATCCAGTGGGCATAACTGGACACTGCAAGACAGAGGTAACTAGGGTTGTGTCTGGGACTGGAGATATTGGCTAGTGTCATATGGTTGCACAGTCCAATCAGCTTACATGCCAGAGACCGTGCGTAAACAGCCCAGAAGTGGGGTTCTCACAGCAAAGCAGGGTAAGGCTGGCTCCCAGAGTCTAGGATTGGAGAGGCCTAGCAGATCACTGGTTCAGATAACACCAGAGGGGAATGTCACACTCAGATAAAACTTCCCCCTCCTCCCATCAAGGGTTAAATTTCCCTGGTGCTGGGTCACAGAGGGAGGAGCTGAAACCTGTAGCCCCAGGGAAGGAGCTCCTTTTCATGGCCTGTGAAATCTAGGGGCAAATGACATCCGGGTGGGAGCTGCACGCCGTGCTGAGCAGGAGGTAGGCTATTATGACTGGGAGTGGATGGGTCATTACACAAACTTAAAACTATTTCCCCATACTATTTTTCCCCCTACTGTTACTCACACCTTCTTGTGTACTGTTTTAAATGGGCCTGATTACCACTACAAAAGTGATTTTTCCTCCTGCTGATAATAGCCCACTTTAATTGAATTGTTTCGTTAGAATTGGTAAGGCAACCCCCTATCTTTTCATGTACTCTCTCTATATATATTCCTACTGTATTTTCCACTCCATGCATCTGATGAAGTGGGTTTTAGACCACAAAAGCTTTTGCCCAAATACATTTGTTAGTCTCTAAGGTGCCACAAGTACTCCTTGTTGTTTTTTGCTTATACAAACTAACACAGTTACCAGTCTGAAACCTTGTAACAGGGAGCAGCTATCAAATGCCCTTTCTATCTGAGGCCCTGACGCTGAATTAAATCACTGCAGCTTCACCCTGTGAGCTTGTCATTAGAGCTGGGCACAAGTCTTCATTGAAAAATGTTTTGGTGAAAAATGCAGATTCAGAGACACTGTAACATTTCACAAATTCCTGTTAATTTCACCCAATTGTTCCAAATACATACAGAACAATTCAATTCATTTCAACACTTTCTAAAGAAAACATTATTTTTTCAATTTGATATTACTTTTCCATTAGACAGTTCCTTTAATTTTATCTATACAATTAAAATAAACAACAAATGTCCAAAAGAACATCAAAGGGTTTTATTCAACATGAAACTGTTTTTTTTAAACTTCTGCCAGGGCTGGCTCCAGGTTTTCTGCCGCCCCAAGTGGGAAAAAAAAGCAAAAAAAAGCCACGGCAGAGCAATTGCGTCGCTCCACTCTTTGGCGGCAATTCTGGGGCAGGCAAACCCCGTCCCACACCCTTCCTCCCTCCCTGATCCTGCACCCTCCACCCACACCCCAACCCACTGCCCCAGGTCAGAATGCCTTCCTGCACTCAAACTCCCTCCCAGAGACGGCGCCCAGAACGCCATCCCACACCCCAGCCCCCTGCCAAGGCTCTGAGCTCCCTCCTGCACCCAAGCTCCCTCCCAGAGCCTGCAGCCTGCACCCCCTCCCGCACCTCAACCCTTGCCCCAGCCCTGAGTCCCCTCCTGGACGCCAAGCCCCTCAGCCCCAGCCCAGAGCCCTCTTCTGCACCCCAAGCCCCTCAGCCCCAGCCCCACTCCCACCCCAGAGCCCACACCCCAGCCAGAGCCTACACCCCCTCCTGCATCCCACCTCCCGGCCCCAGCACTGAGCCCACTCCTGCACTCCAAATACCTTGGCCCCACCCTGGGGCCTACATTCCCAGCTGGAGACCTCACCCCCTCCCACACCACAACCCTCTTCCCCAGTGAGCAGTGAATCCGCCTCCTGGAGGCAACATTACCCTGATGAAAAACTAACTGTATTTCCCAGTAGGGACAATAGTGGCTTGTTAAGAAAACAAGGGAGTTCACCCACCAGTATTGTCTATTGGCGTAACGCTGGGGGCACTGACCAGATGCGTTACCAGAGCTGTGTGGAGGCCCAGGGATAGGCAAGTGTTTGATGTCCTTCATCATGATAACGGCCCATTGCAGGGACTTACAGTGGAGTTCGCCCAGGAGCTGACCTGGGACCCTCATTGCCATGAGCACTAGGGTTACTCACTGTGACGGAGCGATTCTGGCGGGACCCAACTGAGAGTGCCAAATCAGGACCAATTGCTTAAACTGGGCAGTCACAGCCCTAGGCTGGGGTTTTTCCACCTCTAAGGCAAACCAAACCAGCCAGACAAAAAGGACTTTGGTCTCACCCCACTGGCTAACCACAAGTCACACGAGCAATTTCCTTAGACACTCCAGTCTCCCAGTATCACCACCAGTGCACTCGTCCTGGGGATGAATGGTTATGAAAACCAACACCCCAATAAAAGAAAAAGGTTCCCTCGATCCCAAAGGACCAAGCCCCAGACCCAGGTCAATATACACATCAGATCTTACCCACAAATCAAGCTGTTGCCAATCCTTTAGAATCTAAAATCTAAAGGTTTATTTACAAAGGGAAAAAGGTAGAGATGAGAGGTAGAATTGGTTAAATGGAATCAATTACATACAGTAATGGCAAAGTTCTTAGTTCAGGCTTGCAGCAGTGCTGGAGTAAACTGCAGGTTCAAATTGAGTCTCTGGAATGCATCCCCCACTGGGATGGGTCGTTCAGTCCCTTGTGTAAAGCTTCAGTTTGTAGCAAAGTCCTTCCAGAGGTCAGAAGCAGGATTGAAGACAAGATGGAGATGAGGCATTAGCCTTATATAGACTTTTCCAGGTGTAAGAATCCCTTTGTCTTCACTGTGGAAAATTACAGCAAAATGGAGCCTGGAGTCACATGGGCCAGTCCCTGCATACTTTGCTGAGTCACAAGGCGTGTCTGCCTTCCCTCCATGGGTCAATTGTGTAGCCGATGGCCCTTTAATGGGCCATCAAGCCAGCTATGCCGGGCTAACATCAGCTTTGTCTGGGACACTTCCCAGAGGCAGAGCATAATACAGAATACAGACATTACAGAGCCAATACTTATAACTTCAACTACAAAATGATACGCAGACATACAGACAGCATAATCATAACCAGCAACCCAGAACCTGGTCTTAGACACCTTAGATGACCCCCTTTACCCAAGGTTTGGTGCCACTACAGGACCTTGGTTGCAACCCATGTTCTATATGGTCCCCATTTATATCAATAACGTCACACTCACTATTTGTAAAGAGAACACACTGAAGCAGAGATCTCTACAGTGCAGCAATGTTCCCTGCCAGCCTTTCCTGGCATGTGGCTATTGCAACTTATATACAGCTGTGTCAGACACGGTGTGATAGGGGGTGGGTGGAAAATAGAGATTTTACACCCAAGGGTCAAAGTCCCACCCTTATTAGCTGGATCAGCTCCTAGTGGTGTCATAGAATCATAGAATCATAGAATCTCAGGGTTGGAAGGGACCTCAGGAGGTCATCTAGTCCAACCCCCTGCTCAAAGCAGGACCAAACCCAACTAAATCATCCCAGCCAGGGCTTTGTCAAGCCTGACCTTAAAAACCTCTAAGGAAGGAGATTCCACTACCTCCCTAGGTAACCCATTCCAGTTCTTCACCACCCTACTAGTGAAAAAGTTTTTCCTAATCTCCAACCTAAACCTCCCCCTCTGCAACTTGAGACCATTACTCCTTGTTCTGTCATCTTCTACCACTGAGAACAGTCTAGATCCATCCTCTTTGGAACCCCCTTTCAGGTAGTTGAAAGCAGCTATCAAATCCCCCCCTCATTCTTCTCTTCTGCAGACTAAACAATCCCAGTTCCCTCAGCCTCTCCTCATAAGTCATGTGCTCCAGCCCCCTAATCATTTTTGCTGCCCTCCGCTGGACTCTCTCCAATTTATCCACATCCTTCTTGTAGTGTGGGGCCCAAAACTGGACACAGTACTCCAAATGAGGCCTCACCAGTGCTGAGTAGAGGGGAATGATCACATCCCTTGATCTGCTGGAAATGCCCCTACTTATACAACCCAAAATGCCATTAGCCTTCTTGGCAACAAGGGCACACTGTTGACTCATATCATGTCAGTATGTTGGAGATCGATATCAGTTTATAGGATAAACTTTATCAGGAGAACGCATTGAAAAGACATTTTAAAAATAATGTCAAGTTTAGGAAGTCGGGAACAAACATGGGCAATTCCAAATGATTTATATTTGTAATTATTATAGCAAAATGCCTTGTGGAGCAATTCTTCTGGACTAGATCCCAGGCACTACTTTCTACAATTCACACACACACACACACACACACACACACACACACACACACACACACACACACACACACACACACACACACACACACACACACACACACACACACACACACACACACACACACACCCACCCCCCATCTGGGAGCTCTAGGATCCTTTCAATCAGATGCTAAAATGTATCACATAAATGTGATATGTGAAATCCTCCAGTCCGAGGGTTCCAAAGGAGGGCTTCTCTTACTGCCCTGAGGGTGGAAGTGCTGGTGACTCTGGGGGATCAGTAGCAGAACAATGTGATTGGACCAAATGACCTTGTAATGATGTAAAAGCTTTGCCTCTTTCTCTGAGAAATGCTCCCTCTAGCATGATGCCCAGAGACAGTCCCTGTCTCGTAGATAGTCAAAGCAGGTATTTCTATAGGGTTTGGGTGAAGTTGCAGGAAATACAAGTGCGAGTGGGAAAAGGTTCACAAATTTCCTGTGTGTAACTTCCCATTGATTGGCCAGGATAGACATTTTCTGCTTTTTTTAATCCCTGTAATTTCTTCATCTTCAACTTGTGCCTTTCTCATATTAAATCCTTCTGAAAGTCTTCTCCACAGTGAAAGTTTTTCTTGCCAGATGAATTGTGCAGTTTCCAGGGCTCATCACAGGGAGAGGCTGAAATTGAACAAATCTGAGAGACAACGGTGGGCCACCTCTGGGTATGGCCGGCTGTTTGACAGGGAGGTTGGTTTACACTGAATGTTCTATCAGGTACGTGGTAAAAGTGAGACACCAGCAAGAGAACATTCTGAGATGAGCAACATTGTTGTTCCTAAACTAAACTCTGATTTGAACCTTTCATTGAATCCAAGGAGATAAATGGGACATTCTCCATGGGTAATTCACACCTGGAATTAAACAAACTGTGAAAATATTTCCCAATTAGCAATAAATGCAGAGGATGAATATTTCTGCTAGGATGATAAATGAATTTTAAGACAATAGTGACAAGGGGAAGGTAAATCGGAATCTGAATTTCCACTGAACCAATAAGGCTACAACAAGTAATAAGTCAATGAGTTCTTACTAGAAACCCCATTAAAACAAATAATCTTTGCACAGTGGCATGTTTATTTCCTTTACAATCTACAAATATGGTTTACAATCAATGCTGAGCTGAGAACTGACCAGTGGAGAAGCCAAAAGTGTTTGAATGAATCCTCAGAGAAGTGAATACCAGAATGCTTGTGTAAAGGAACTGTTGTCCCCTTACTAACACTCAATGGGGGTGTTTTGGTTGGCTAGCTCCCAGTACTAAAAGAATGGGGAGAGGCTAATGCTCCAGGTCAGCCTGATTGACAGGGCAGGCAGGCTAATCAGGGAGTCAGGAGGCCAGGGTAGTTCCCCTCCTCCGTGTGAGCTGGAATTGCCTGGATCAGACATAGGATGAACAGACAGCAAATGTGAAAAATTGGGACGGGGGTGGGGGGCAATAGGTGCCTATAGAAGAAAATGCCCCAGCATATCTGGATTGTCCCTATAAAATAGGAACATCTGGTCACCCTAGTCAGACAGAGTGGGGCCGAGCTAAGGAGAAAGCAGGGGCCCAAGCTGAGCTGGGGAGCAGAGCTGTGCCAGCCAGGGGGGCCAGAAAAGAAGCCCAGGAAGGAGGTCAGAGCTGGGAGCAGAGTCACGGAAGCAGCCCACAGAGCAGACCTGTGCTGGGAGCAGGGCTGCAGCCACAGGGCCAGAGACACAGCTCAGAGAGAGCAGATTCTCTGCTGGGAGCAGAGCTGCAGCCACAGAGCCAGGGGCCAGAGAAGCAGCCCGGGGGGCTGGAGGCAGAACAGCAGCATCAGTGCTGATGCAGAGTGGAGCCAGAGCTAGAACAGTGGAGCTGGGGCTGGGGCAGTCTGAAGGTGGGTTTGGTGAGCAACTGGGGCCAGCCAAGGGCAAAGGTCCCAGCGTAGAAAGTGTCCAGTGCAGAGAGAGCACCGTGGAGTTGGGACACCTCAGCCCCTGTCCTAGGTGACCACAGCAGGGTGGGGGGTTGAGCCCCCCCAGGGATCCTGGGCCCAGTGTTGTCAGGGATATGAGGATTCTGCCAGACAGGAGAGTGGAAGGGGAGTCCTCAAGGGCAGGGAGGCCTCCGGGTAAAGGAAGTGGGAGCGAGGACTCAGCTCCTTCCGCTAGCCCATTTCACCGGGGTAGTGCAGAAGCCAGGAAAGTTCCCCACAATAGTGGGACCATTCCCCCATTTACACTTGCAGAGTACATCGCTATTTCACTGAAATGTCTGTTTTTCTTTCATCACAAATCCTGCATTCAGCTTGGTCACTTCATCTGTAGATGGATACAATGGAAATAGAAAAGGTCAACAGAAGAGAAATGCAGATGATTGGAATCAGCAAGTCTGGGGGTGGGGCGGTCAGATGACGACACTAGAAATATAACAATTTATTTTTGAAAGAAGAAAAACAAAAGATGACATTATCAAGATGTGTAATAGGCATACTGACCTTTGAAGACTGAGGAGGGAAATCTCAGGGGCTGGGCTAACTTGTTCTAGGGGTTGTGTCTCCAAGACAGATTTGTGGGACAAAGGAAATTACCAGAGAGAGAGAGAGGAGATGGAAATTTGTGCTTTGGCAGGGAACCCAGGCTGCTGACACTGCCTAGGGTCTGGGATTGGAGCCTTAAAGAGAGGTGGAGAACTTCCCCCAAAATGGCACATCCAGATCCTGAGGAAAATGAAAGAGAAAAGGGATCAGCAGCAGGCGAAGGTGACTGAGTAGGCAATTCCCTTGTGTATGTGTTGGAGATAGTGTGATCTGGATCACTTGGTAGCCTGGGTCTGTCATAGGTTTCACCACCACTCTGGACTTTAGAGTACAGATATGAGGACCTGCCTGAGAAGCCCTAAGCTTAATTACCAGCTTAGATCTGGTTTTGCTACCACCACTCCCAAATTCTAACTCACTTCTCTGGATAGTTTTGAGAGGCTTCTTCACCAAGTCCCTGGTGAACACTGATCCAACCCCTTGGATCTTAACACAAGGAAAATTTAACCATACCCCCTCCTCTCCCCTACCAATTCCTGGTGAGTCCAGATCCAATCCCCTTGGATCTTAAAATAAGGAAAAATCAATCAGGTTCTTAAAAAGAAGGCTTTTAATTAAAGAAAAGAAAGGTAAAAGAAAAAAAAACCCTCTAGGAGATAGCATACAAGCTGATCTCACAGACAACAGATTTAAAACACAGGATGTTCCCCTGGGCAAAAACCTTAGTACACACAAGAATACCCAAATTTGATTATTCCCCTAATTGCACAAAGACAAGTTACAAAGGAGAATAAACATAAACCTATTTATTCTTTTCTAAAACTTACTACTCTGATTCCTTGATCTTTTTCACTTTGACTGAAACTGAAACTGACTAAACAAAGGAAACTTCCCTCCTTCCTTTTGAAACATCTTGTTCCCCCATTGGTTCCTCTGGTCAGGTGTCAGCTAGGCTAGGTGAAATTCTTAACCCTTTTCAGGTAAAAGAGGCATTAACCCTTAACTATCTGTTTATGACAGGGTCCATTCAAACACACTGAGCTCTAATAAAATGCAAGGTCATACAAATGCTCTCAGTTGATATAGAAAACTCTTTCTCTCAGGTGCTTGGCTGGTGGGCCTTGCTCACATATTCGGGGTCTAACTGATCTCCATTTTGGGGGTCAGGAAGGAATTTCCCCCGGGGTCAGATTGACAGGGATGCTGGAGGTTTTACACCATCCTCTGCAGCAGGGGGCACAAGTAACTTGCTAGGAATAGCTGGTATCTCTCACCAAATCAATTTGCTGCCAATGCAGGGGCCTCAGGTAATGGTGCCCCTCAGACCTTCCTATTCGCTGCCTGTGGCACACAATGGTTTAGTCTCCTGAGGGCTGTAACATTTTGGTCTACTACAGGTTGTTGGGCTCAGTGCAGGGGTGACAGGTGACTGGTCATGTGTAGGGGGATTAGACTGGATTATTTAACTGTCCTGACTGGTCTTAAAATCTACACATCTATGTTATGGCTACAATGTTGCAGTGTCTGACCTGTGGTCACTCCAACTCACAGGTGCCCCCTCTTTCAAATCTAAGCACCTCCTAGCACTCAGGGAATGGCAGCTGCAGCGAAAGGCAATAGAGCGCTGGTAGGAGTAACTTTAGGGCAGTCACTGGCCACAGAAAACTAAACCTCTCCCAACTCTCCTGACTGCTGCACACCAGGGTCTCTGGCCATCCAGGAGACAAGCCAGCATCCCCAGTGGAAGGAAGGAAACACCCAGGAGGGTTAGTTGTCTGTTTCAGCCATGTAGGCGTGTGTGTATCACTCAGACACATGCAATGTACCCACAAGCAGAGCATGTTTAAATTGTAAAAATACCCAACCAAGAGGGACGTGTTCATTTCAGCAGAAGTTCTGCTTTAACCCATTAGAAACATTTGCCACCGTCCTGTAATTATAGGGGTTGCTAAGTGCCAGAGTACACCAACCCCTGAGGTGTCAGTAGCGTGCCTGGCACACCGTCACTCGGAGGCAAGCACTGCAGGTGCTTCAGCAGCAAGGCCTTGTGGACACTAGCCCTGGTGGGTCCCACTAACTGCTCAGACACATGGCTAAGGGAAAGGGGAAGTTTATTCGCACACTAGGTCCAGAGGCTTAAACAGTTACAGTTCACAGGGAGCAACAGTGGCAAATGTTTGGGTCTCTGGGGCTGTCCAGTCAAGAGTCAGGGCTCTTCAGGCCTAGTGCCTGGGGTGCCCTCTCCAGTTCAATCTCTAGTCAAGCAAATTGGAGCTTGCAGGTTTCCAGGCCAGCTTAGTGTCTCTCTTTGGGGCTGCTCTGCACTGGTTCCCTGCCCAGCTGCTGCTGCTCCCCTGTAAACCTCACACAGACCTGCAGCCAGATGTAAGCTCTTGTAGTCACAGCCTGTTCCATGGTTCCTGGGGATTTCTCTCTGCATCCAGCGCTCTGTAGCTCCTCTCTTGCCTTACAGCCACTGCTTCCTACAATAGCCCAGCCACTTCCTGGATCAGGCCCCTTCCCATTACCTGGCCAGAGGAAAGGGAAGTACAGTGGGATCTGGTGGCGGTTGTAGTCCCATTCTTAGCTGATCCATCACAATCCCAAACATAGGCTGAAAGATTCTGCAAACAGAGAAGGTTTCTCCTCTCTACCGTATCAGATTATGATTCCCAAGGATTTTTGAGGTCACATTGATTGCCTCCTTTTGCTTAAAGAAATAGTGTTAAAGTCTGCATCTGCCTTTTCAGCTCCTTTCTGTACCTTATGTGATGGGGCAAGGCCAGATGGTATGTTAGCCCCAGGCTAAACAAATCCCTGGTACCATGGCAACCAAATGGCAGTTGCTCCAGGTTAATCAAGACACCTGGGGCCAATTAAGAGCCTTCTAGAAGGCAGTGGAGATAGCTAGATCGATTGGGACACCTGATGCCAATCAAGGGCTAGCTGGAACTAGTTAAAAGCCTCCCAGAACATCCAGGTCTGGATTAACCCATCACAGGACCCTGGTCTAGGCAAACATACAGTTCTCCTGGCCAAGTGCAGAGGGGAGGCCCTGTGGGGGCTTGGAAAGTCAGCCCACCACATGCTTACCCTGCAGTGGCAGATCCTGTCCAGGGCCACCCAGAGGATTCAGTGGTGGGAGCCCCCCACTTTGGCAGGCCCGGGGCCTGGGGCAAATTGCCCCACTTGCCCCTCTCCCCCTCTGGGCGGCCCTGCTCCTGTCTTGTAGGGCTGGTCCCAGTAGTGACGCTTCCCGGGCTACCCAGGGTTGCAAGGCACATCAACTATCACCTGCCCTTAGTAAGAGGAAGACTTGTCTGTGCCTGCCATGGCTCAGATCCCACCTCCACTTGCCTTGGGCAACACAAGTACTCCCCTCTGTTCCTCACAGGCCCTGCTGTTACTCCACAGCTTAGAGGTAAGTGTACACCAAGCCTTGTGTCCTCCAAGCATCTCCCTGCAGTGTCCAGCTCCTGATCCCCTAGACATTCACAGTATTCATGGATTCATTGCTTTAAAAGAAGCAGTGGAACCCAGTTTAGCAGTTACACCTCAGATCACTGCTCCGCTTATATACAGCACTTGGATATGTTTGTTAAACTTATTCTTGATTTAACTACAAAAGACAGAGATTCAAGCAGTTGCAAGTAGAAGTATTGGAAAGAAATTGTTACGTATAAAACAAAATTGTAACACGCATTCTGCAGCCCAGATTTAATTAACAAGACATTCTCATGTCTTGTAAAATGCTGCGGGTGTTTTGGGTAAGGATTATTCTACAACCATGCTGGCTGTGACCCTCCTTTCATGAGTGAAGTACTCTAGCAGCTTGCCTCCTAAGTGAAGGCCCAGTGTGTTCCTTTGCCCCCCATAAATTATACCAGTCCCATCCTTGGTCTTGATTCATAAACAGGACACCCCCTGCTCTTTTGTTTCTTCCTGTAGAATTTTTCTCTTGTAGATTTTGCAGACTTTCCACTTCGTAGACAAATAGGCTTCCCTTGTGAGGAGTGCAATACACAATACAAATGTGCAGAAAGGAACATTTAAAGGTATGTCATCTCCTGGTGACCTGACTTAACTCCAGGACCTTAAGAACATAATTTTCAGATACATTACTCCTTAAATATCATCTGTACATACATTCTGAAATGGTTATGACAACTGTTGGGCTACTGGCTCTTGGTAGATGCTTCATATGCCACCCATTAGTGAAATACTATGCACCATAGGGTTCCTGGGTCACACCAGTTTCTTCCTTCAGGCATTGTGCCCTGGTACATGGGGTCGCACAGCCACTTGGTTTTGGTCCTGCTGCCTCTCCATCATCTGTCATTATGAATGGGTGTCCAGTCCAAAACTGAGAGGCACTGCACCAGCATGAGTCATGTTACAACTCCACTTACTCAAATGTAGCCCAGCCCCACCTCTGACTTTCTGGAAGAGCACTGGTATTTTCTTTGGTGCAATCTTGGTTGTTTACAAGGAATGTACAAAGTCCTGCTACTCCGAACACAGGAGGGACTGAGAACGAAAGGAGCCATTTTTTAGTTTACAGTCCTCAAGTTTCTTTAGCTAACAGACCCAAATGCTCTCTTTAGCAGGGGGATCTGCTCTATGAAGGACCTGTCCTGCCAGGATGCCCTGGCCTAAGGAGAAGCTCAGCAGGCAGGTGTTGGGAACCAGCTGATCCAGCTCAGCAGCAGCTAATTGTTGGCTCCGGTTCCCAGCTGGAAGATGTAAGAGAGGACCCAGGCCTGGGGGGAATGAAAGACAAACACTTCCCTGAGCAGTAGGAGGAGGCTGCAATAGTGCAGGGCCTGTAGCCCCCTGAGGCTAAGGGAGAGCTGTGGCCCTTGAGCTATTGGGGCTAGAGGACCCTGCAGTATCACCCCGGGTCAGGACCATCACTTGGGTTACTTTTCCATATGCCTTGTCTTTGTGTGGCAGAGGAATAACAGAGGAGGCTAAAGCAGAGTTGGGTGGAGCTGGTTGTTTTTCCCCCAGGCTGGTGGACAGGCCCAGCGGACAGGTGGAGAATGCAGGCTGTGTCTGCCACTGCCCAGGAAACCATGGATCTTGAATCCCCTTTACAATGGAGGGTGAGTAACTGTAGCTACAATATCAGCAGCTGCAGCAGGATTGTTACCCAGCAGCAGCAGTTACACCAACAGCTTCATCTACAACAACAATAGTGACAGCAAAAGCAGCAGGGAGTAGCTGTGGTTTATGCTTCATCTGGAGAACTGGAGCCCACGGGTGAGTGTGCGGCTGTGGCTATCTCTGTGGGAGGGAGGAATCCTCACCAAAATGGGGACAGAAGATGTTCTTGAGGCCTTCCTAGGGACTTTTGAGCAGGTATCCAGGGTATGCTATTGGCCCTGGGAGGAATGGGACTACTCAACAGGAGAGACCCAGGCAGCGTATCATGGACAATGGGACACTGCAGCAACCCTACTAGCCTGCCTAGGACTTAGGCCTGGTCTACACTAGGAGTTTATGTTGAATTTAGCAGCGTTAATTCGACTTAACCGTGCACCCGTCCACACCAGGAAGCTAATTAGTTCGACCTAGAGGGCTCTTTAGTTCGAATTCTGTACTCCTCCGCGACGAGAGGAGTAGCGCTAAATTCGACATGGCTATGTCGAATTAGGCTATGTGTGGACGGAAATCGACCTTAGTAGCTCCGGGAGCTATCCCACAGTGCACTACTCTGTTGACGCTCTGGACAGCAGTCCAAGGTTCGATGTTCTGACCACCCACACAGGAAATGCCCAGGGAAAATTTGACACGCTCCGGCGCCTTGTGGATGTTCTGCAGGACCGCAGGCAGGAGGACAGAGCCCCCCTGCACTGTATCTGCAACCGCCCTCCCCCGCCACAAAGTCCCAAACCCCCCTCACCCAAAGTAACAAGAAGAAGGGGCGACAGGGGCCATGAAAACTGTCACTGCACCCCTGCAGAGTGCACAAATACAAGAAGGCTCTCATTCCCTAAATGTTGAGAAGTCCTTCCCTTCCTGGCTCACCGAAGCCCCAATCCCAGTTTCATCCCCTAACTGTGTAGTTGATTATTAAAAGTAGTTTGCTGTTAATTACTATTTCCGTCAAGTTTTTCTACAGAAGACTGTCTGTGAAGGGGGGGAGAAGGGGGTTGTTAATTGCATAGGACAGTCACCTTTACCAGGGTACAGACACGGGGGCAGGATCAACAGCAGGTCACACACACAGTGCAGTCAGTAGGCACCCTGGTCGGTCTGGGAGGTGTTTTCCATGTTCTGTGTGGGTGGGGGGTACGTGACTTTGTGGCATGGGAGGGCGGTTACAGAACTTATGCAGCGGTCCTTGTCCAGAACCACAGAGCCACACAGCAGGGGAATCTGTAACCGTCCTCCCCCGCCACAAGGTCACGTAGCCCCCGCACACTGAGTCCCAAAAAGGAGGGATGGCAGGCTCCGTTGAAACAACCAGTCCGGCTCTGCAGACCGCTCTAGGAGCAGGAGCCTATCATTCCTCGAGTGTAGAAGCGGTGTTAACATCACTGCACACCCTACCCACCACAGTCTGCGTCCCTGTTTCAACCCTTTAACGCGAATTCATTAATAAAGAAAACGTTGTTAATTAACAATGTTCCATTAACTTTATTTTTAAACATGTGTTGGAAGGGGGAAACGGGGTGAACGGGGTATGTAACCGCAGAAGAAAGTCAACAGTAACTGAAGCAGGGGCAGGTTCAGCTTCTCTGTAAAGAAAATGAACAGTCACAGTTTACCCTGCTCCCTGAGGAACCTAGCTTTCAAAGCCTCCCAGATGCACAGCGCTTCCCGCTGGGCTCTTCTAATTGCACGGCTGTCTGGCTGAGCGTAATCAGCAGCCAGGCGATTTCCCTCAACCTCCCATCCCACCATAAAGGTCTCCCCCTTGCTCTCACAGAGATTGTGGAGCACACAGCAAGCTGCAATAACAATGGGGATATTGGTTTCGCTGAGATCCGAGCGAGTCAGTAAGCTCCTCCATCTCCCCTTGAGACGTCCGAAAGCACGTTGAATGATGACAGTTACCCAAGACCACCCTCGACACATTTTTCCCCTCAGCATGCATTGTGGGGAAATCCCAGAATTCAAATGGGCAGCGGGGACTGCGGGAACTGTGGGATAGCTTCCCGCAGTGCACCGCTTCCAAGGTCGACGCTTGCCCCGTTAGTGTGGACTCACAAAGTCGAATTAGTGTCCTTAGTGTGGACACACAAATTTGACTTTGTAAGGTCGATTCCACAAATACGAATTAAGTTAAATCGAACTAATCTGGTAGTGTAGACATACCCTTAATGAAGAGGGCTATCGTCGTCCAGTCAAACATGAACCCATTGTCTCTAGATTCCCACTGAGGGAGGCAGCCCAATGATTCCAGGATTTATATTCTCTTTGTCTGAAATCAGAGACTTGTTTGCCAGTGGAAATGGTGATGTTAGAACAGTTTTGCCAAACTATCCTGGGGTGGCCCAAGTTGTCAGTTGGCTGCCACCAGGTGACTTGCCTGGAGGAGGCAGTCTGCCTCGTAGAGGACTTTCTGGAGACTGAATTGGAGTGTGAGCCTCTGGGAAAACCTTGGCAATCAAACATCCACAGGTCTCTAAAGGGGCAGAATTGGTCTATGGAGAGTGTATTCATTGGGATGTTTGGTCCTACCCTGTGGCTAAAGCCAGGTTAATGGTGTGGAGCAGCAGGTTGAAATGTCAGTGGTGGTGGCCTGATACCTAGCCTACCCAGTGGTTTTGGGCTGGGACTGGGGACCTGTAACTAGTCTTGTGAGGGTAGCTGGGAAGGCAGGGTTGGCACTTAACCTCTTCTTGGCATCCCAGGTTAATGTTAAAGAAATTTTCTCCTTTTCTGACCCTGAGCTGTTCGGTTCCAAACCTAAGTGCTGCCGGGAGAAGTGTCAGGCCCAAAGGGTCGGGGTGCAGTGTAGTTTGGAGCTCCCTATGGAGAAGCCACAGGAACAGCCTCCTCCTATGGACAACCCACTGGTCTTAGATGAGGGGCCCAACTACATCCAGAGTCAGAGGGAGGAGCCAGTCTTGAGTCTTCCATATGCCTGATTGACTTGGGCACGTGGATTGTTGGTTGCTCCTGACTAGGATGCCCAGTACCTCCATTCAGGGAGGGCCACTTGGAGCCCTACCTTCCCCAAATATTCCCCCAAACCCCTATGCCCCCTTTCCTGGGGAGGCTTGAGAATAATATCCTCACCAATTAGTACAGGTGAACACAGACCCAGATCCTTAGATCTTAAGAACAATGAAAAATCAATCTGGTTCTTAAAAGAAGAATTTTAGTTAAAGAAAAGGTAAAAGAATGACCTCTGTAAAATCAGGATGGTAAGTACTTTACAGAATAACAAAAGACTCAAAAACACAGAGGATTTCCCCTCTAGGCAAAACTTTAAAGTTACAAAAACAGAGATAAAGCTCCCTCTCAGCACAGGGGAAAATTCACAAGCTAAACCAAAAGGTTATCTAATGCATTTCTTTTCTGTTATTACTTACTACTCCTGCAAGACTAGATGCTTAGTTTAGATATGCTTAAGGAAATATAATTTTCCTGTCCTGGTTTCTTGGCTGGCTCCCAGAGACACAGACCAAAACCTTCCCCCACAGATTTGAAAGTATCTTCTCCCCTTATTGGTCCTTTTCGTCAGGTTCCAACCAGGTTATCCGAGCTTCTTAACCCTTTACAGGGTAAAGAGGGATTTTATGCCACCCTTAGCTGTATGTTTGACACCTCCATTTTGTGGTCTCCTGAAAATTTACTCAGTTAAAACCTCCGTTGCCCGCAAACAGCCGGCCTGGTAGAGTAACTTAACCATACATTAAAAAAGATATTGCAAAAAATTGTAACTAAGGTGTAACACTCTGCACCCTATATTCACCAAATTAATATAATTATGATATGGTTATGATATAATTGTGATATGTTTTGTACAAAGTATGCTTTGTGAGATTTTAAAAGTCTTAATCTGTTACAGTTTAACAGGATATTAATGTTTATGTGCTATAATTATATTCAGAGTTATGAAATTTTTCTATGTATCTGTCACTAAAATATGTTGTGAAGTTAAACACTGGAAACCAGCCTTTCAAGTGCAACAATGAAAAGGCCAAACAGCGTTAATGTCCTATTGAGGGAAATACACACACTCACAAGGATTACCCCAGGAACTGGGTACAGTAGAAACCTCTTTGAGATAGCACTATGCAATGTGGACTGTTCCAGTCAGGTCACAGCAAAAGATCTTCCCAGGAAGATGGAAGAAGCTGTAAAAGGGGGAAGTGACATCACTAGGGGGCCCCACTCCCCCTACAACAAAACACCTGAGGAACAAAGACTGAACTGGAGAAAGGGGGGGTCCCAGACAGGAAAGAAGGAAGCCTGCCTATTTATGGAAGATTGATGGACTGTTTGTACTATCAAACAGGGTGAGATATAGCTTGATTCAAATCCTATCCAGTTTAGAGAATTTAGATTGTGTTTTTGTTTCATTTCTTATGGTAATCTACTTTAATCTGTATGCTATTACTTATAATCACTTAAAATCTATCTTTCTGTAGTTCATAAATCTATTTTATATTTTACCTAAAAACAGTGTGATTTGACTGAAGTATTTGGGAGAAAATCTCAGCTCAGTTAACAAAGGCTTGTGCATTGTCCTTTCCACATTGAGGGAGGGGTGGATTGGGTAATAAACTCATATACTGGTCAGGCTTTTGACCAGAACAGGACAGTGTAGTTCAGGGGTTCTCAAACTGGGGGTTATGAGGTTATTACATGGAGGATCATGAGCTGTCAGCCTCCATCCCAAAACTCCCTTCACCTCCAGCATTTATAATAGTGTTAAATATTAAAAAAAGTGTTTTTAATTTATAAATGGGGTCGCATTCAGAGGCATGCTGTGTGAAAGGGGTCACCAGTACAAAAAGTTTGATAACCACTGGAGTAGTTCATGGGTGCAAGGCTGTGGAGCTGGGGGTATTTTGGCTGGAGTTTCTCGCTACTGTTAATTCACGAGTGGTTCTGGGAGCACTCATGCAATCTAGCCGGGTGTGGGGCTCCACCTGCTGTCATGCTGAGTGATAGTAGCACGTGGATGGGGTTTGCTGCTTGTCACTAGCAAGACATTATGAGAGACAGCCCAGGCTGGAGAGTTAAGAGAGCACAGTGGTACCCCAGTTCCAGGCTGCACCTTGGGAATGCCCATCACATAAGAAATCCCAGAATTGGGACAAAATGTCCCTGTATATGTAGTTTGCAATTCAGGAGGTTCCATAAACCTCTACCAGCTTTTCACCCTTTAATTGCCTCTCAGGGAAAATCTGCCCCTGGCCCCCCAGGAGAAGGCCAGAGAATTGGTCAAGCAAATGTCCTTACTACTAAACTAGGTGGACCCACCTAATCAAACACCACATATATCTGAAACCAGAAGTGCTGCTTTCAGGTACAGGAGTGGTTAAAGGACACAGCAAAGAAGGAATTACTAATTGTGTTGCAATTGGGTGTATCTGAGGACTCAAATAGTGACTGGTGCAGTCCATATTTCATATGGTGAAATAAAGCAAATTCTCTGCAGCGCTGGTACTTCACAGCCCAAACTTTCTTAAAGAATTCATCTAACAAATGGGTGCATTGGAATGGGATCTGGGGGCTGCACTCTCACAGGAAGTGGAGGACAGAGATCATCCCATTTTGCACTTGAGAAAGAAGTTGCTGCCCCAAGAACAAAAATACACAGTGATAGAGAAATAATACCTTGCAGTAAAGTGGGTGTCATAAACAGTTAGTTAAGGGTTAAGGTCTCTTTTACCTGAACTGGATTAACAAGCAGTACCTGATGACACCTGACCAGAGGACCAATCAGGGACAAGATAATTTCAAATCTCTGTGGAGGGAAGTTTTTTTCTGTCTTCTTTGTTTTGAGTTGAGTCTCTCTTGGGAGTTAAGGGAGTCCAGACATCTTAATCAAGTCCTCCCAGGTTTCTGCAGTATTGTTCTTTTATTCAGTCTAGTGAGTATTAGAACGGCGAACTAGTATTTTTTTTTCTTTTATTTCTGCATTGGCAATTGTGTGTTTTGCTGAAGTAATCTCTTTATTTCTATTGCTGTACTTTGCTTTTACTAAGAAAGAAAAGGGGAGGGGGAGTTCTCTCCAGGTTTATAATTTAGACTCTGTATTGTTCCATCCTGGTATGACAGAGATAGTGTATTTTCTTTTTTTGTTCTTTTTAATAAATTCTTTTCTTTTCTTTGGACTTGGTTAATTCCTTCGCTTGTGGAGATTCAAGGGAAGGGGAGGGGGGAAGAGTGAGTTCCTCCTGAGGTTGATTCACAGAGTTGAATCGGTGTGTATCTCTCCAGAGTGGCTAGGAGAGAGGGAGGGGGGAATGGCCTGCTTCCCTGTGTGTAGAGAGTCAGGGAGATTGAATCTGTGTTCCCCAGGGAAAGTTGGGGGAACAGGCAGTGTGTCAGACACTTAGAAAACTGACAGGTGGCAGCATGTCAGATCTAAACTAGGATTTTAGTTTAGGGGAGTCCATGCAGGTCCCCCTCTTGTGAACCCAAAAGCTCCAAGTGGGGGAGAAACCTATGACAGTGGGCCACCAAGGACCATAGAAAATATTTATTTTACTCTCATCATAGATCATTCCCCTTTAAAATGGCTGCATGCCAGGAGAGAGACAAACCCCAGGTTACCCCAGTGATACTTGGCTTCACCTCTTTATACGTTTACACTTCGCCATCGAGCCAGTGCCATACATATGAATGAAGATTTTTTTCACAAGATGGGGGAGAGGCTGTAAGATCAAGAGAAGTCTCCAAGTCCATTCCAGGGGGAGGCATGTATCAGGAAAGTCTGCCCTTTAAGGGGCTGAAGAGCCAGGGAGCAGCAAGCCTTCACCTAACAAGAAGCTGAGCAGAAGATGTTGGGAACCAGCTGATCTAGCTAAGCAGTAGTTAATGACTGTCTCTGATGTCCAGCTGGGACATATAAGTGAGGATCCAGGTCTGTAAGACGGGGGCACCAGGACAAACATTTTCCTAAACAACAGCAGGGCAGGCTGGCAGGCCACCTCTGTGGTCCTCCTGAGGCTAAGGGAGGGCTGTGAGCATTGAGCTACTGGAGCCTAGAGGACCCTGCAGTATCAGTCCAGGTTAGGACTATCACATAGAATCATAGAATCTCAGGATTGGAAGGGACCTCAGGAGGTCATCTAGTCCAACCCCCTGCTCAAAGCACGACCAACACCAACTAAATCATCCCAGCCAGGGCTTTGTCAAGCCTGACCTTAAAAACCTCTAAGGAAGGAGATTCCACCACCTCCCTAGGTAACCCATTCCAGTGCTTCACCACCCTACTAGTGAAAAAGTTTTTCCTAATGTCCAACCTAAACCGCCCCCTCTGCAACTTGAGACTATTACTCCTTCTTCTGTCATCTTCTACCACTGAGAACAGTCTAGATCCATCCTCTTTGGAACCCCCTTTCAGGTAGTTGAAAGCAGCTATCAAATCCCCCCTCATTCTTCTCTTCTGCAGGCTAAACAATCTCAGTTCCCTCAGCCTCTCCTCGTAAGTCATGTGCTCCAGCCCCCTAATCATTTTTGTTGCCCTCCGCTGGACTCTCTCCAATTTATCCACATCCTTCTTGTAGTGTGGGGCCCAAAACTGGACACAGTACTCCAAATGAGGCCTCACCAGTGCTGAATAGAGGGGATGATCACATTCCTCGATCTGCTGGAAATGCCCCTACTTATAAAACCCGAAATGCCATTAGCCTTCTTGGCAACAAGGGCACACTGTTGACTCATATTCAGCTTTTCGTCCACTGTAACCCCTAGGTCCCTTTCTGCAGAACTGCTGCCCAGCCATTCGGTCCCTAGTCTATAGCAGTGCATGGGATTCTTCCGTCCTAAATGCAGGACTCTGCATTTGTCCTTGTTGAACCTCATCATATTTCTTTTGGCCCAATCCTCTAATTTGTCTAGGTCCCTCTGTATCCTATCCCTACCCTCCAGCGTATCAACCACTCCTCCCAGTTTAGTGTCATCTGCAAACTTGCTAAGGGTGCAGTCCATACCATCCTCCAGATTGTTAATGAAGACATTGAACAAAACCGGCCCCAATATTGAACAAAACCGGCCCCACTTGTTACTTTTCTATATAACTTGTGGGGCAGAAGAATAGCAGAACCTGTACAGAAACCTAAAACAAAGTTGGGTGTGGCTGACTGTTTTACCTTCCACCTGATAGACAGACACACTAGACTACACACTCTCTTTGGCTTTTGCCAGGGTCACATTGTGCCCATTCACAGGCTACTGGTTGGCTCTCTTGCCTTTTGTCTCTGCCTATCCCACTCTTCTTGTCTGTTCTCAGTTTCTAAGTGAACTCTTTTCCCCTACTGCCCTTTGTAAAACAATACTCAGCCAAAAGCCCCTGGGTGGTGTGATGTTGCACTCCATACGCTTTATGAAAATATGCTTATGAACATGAATAAGATATAACTGGAATATGCTTTATGCAAAAGGTCTCTTGTAAGGTATCATTACAAAGCTTATAATCTACTGAGTGTGGTCATCCTATGTCTATGCATGTATCATTCTGTATCTGAAGATAGAAATATGAAGTATGACCCTGCCAGCAGGTAGGGGATCTTGGGGGACAACTACTGCACTGGTGGGGTGCAAAATAAACTTTCTTAAGAAAATGCAAAAACAGGGAAAATTCAATAGTGAGGGGTATGGGGTTTGTTAAGTTAGACAATTGGGGAGGGGGTTCTTTTAGTAACTAGTATAGGAGGTTTCAATAGTGAGGTACAATACAGTGGGGTACAATACAGTTGGTAACCAATTAAAACTGAAGTATAAATGTAACAGGTAGCTAACAATTTCTATGTAAAGGGTGTGTCACAGCAACATATAACCAACTAACAGTTATGGGTAAAATTTGTTAAATAACCAACAACTCTAGGTAAAAATGTGTTACAGTGGTGTAAATGTAAAATGTGAGGTGTGTCAGAGAGAAAGAGGGTAACCAATGGGGTTTTATGCTAGATTTTAGCAATACAATTGAGGTTTGGCAGCAGTAGGAGCGGGGTGAACACGTGGCGGAAGGGATTAAAAGAGAGAGAAAGAGAGAAAGGCAGTGGTAGAGGAATGAGGTTGGGGGATGGGGGGAGAGGAGCACGTGGTGGAGCAGAGACCAAAGGCAGAGGCGCTGCGGAGGGAGATTTAAACTCAGGGAGACACAGAGAGCAGACAGGCTGCAAGTTTAAACAGCAGAGGGACTGCAACGAGTGACTGGGGAGCTCGGGGGGAGACACGGGCAAGCTCGAGGGGGGTTTGGGCAGCGGGAAGACAGACTTAACCACAGTTATACAGAACACAGCAAAATCTTATGATCTTGGTTAAGTTAGACTACACAAATTAGCAAGCAAAAGAACACAATGCAACGATTTTTTAAACTTAACTTACAGAGCACCATACAAACAATTCTCTAAACCTAACTTAATCACAGCTATGCAAAATGAAATTACAACTTATCTAGACTAAGAACCTGATTTTAATAGGTGCACCTTACACTATGCCGATTCTTTGATCGGGAGGGGGAGCAGTTCCAGAGGGCAGAGTGGTGTGTGCCCAGGGTACAGCCCTGCGGGGGGCGGGTGGGTTAACTAGTGGTGGCTGCAGCAGTGGGGCGGCTACAAGCCGGCAGCCCAGGATACAGTCCAGGGAGGCACAGCTTAGTAGCAGCACATGCTTATTTTTAGCAGCAAAGGCGCTGCGGAGCAAGAAACAGATTACAGATACAGACCAAGGAGTTAGCTTGGGTCTGTCTGCTGCGGAAACAAGGCCAGCAGCTAGGACAGGGGGAGTTTGCAAGAGGGAGTTCTTACCAATCCCCAGGACAGCAGCAAGCACAGAGGCAGGAACAGCAGTAGCATTGGAGGATGGAGAAAGGACTCGATTCGCTTACAATAATCAGGAGATCTCCAGGCACAAATTCATTGTTCGTGGGAGGGGAGTTTAAAAATGGGGGTATGCTCAAAAACAAACAAGAGCGGGGAGAGGGCCCCCCAAAGACTCCTAGCTGATCAGACCAGGTGGCAAAGCAAGGACCTTCTCCGAGGTCTGATCAGAAAATGTCCGGCTTTAAAGGCAAACTTAGGCAGTTTCCCCACCAGTACTTTTGATTGGCTCCTCTTGATACGGGGAGGAGAGAAGGCAGGGAAAGGCTGCAGGTAAGCATAGGCATGCCTGGGCAAGTTCTGAGCCACAGGTATGACTCATATGCTTAATTAGTTGGCCACTTCAGGTCTTGCATTTCTGGGCAGCGCCCCCCACACCGAGTCCGGGTCTGAACAAAGGAGCCAAACAAAGAAGCAAGAAGCCCCCTCCCTAGGCAGAGCAATGGCTCCAGTTAGTCTGTACAGGCCATTCCTATGAATAGGGCTGTGACTTTAGTTAGCACAATGGCCGGGAGGGGCAGCCACACAGGACAAACAGAAAGGAGAGGGGAAAAAAGGAATGCAGCAGGGGGACAGCTGTAACAGACAAAGTATAACTCTGAGGTCTTATTGTAATTATGCAAAGTGTGGGCCATTAACGGTGGCTTAGAATCTTGGCTCCCATTGACTAGGACAATTGGTTGTAAATGGCTCTGTTTACTTGCAAACCTTCTTGGGGATGTGCAAGCCAGCCCAGGAAGAATGGAGGCTGGGGTCTCACAGCACATGTGATCATATCACCTGAAACTGGAATCCATATTAAATCCGGTACTTTTCCATTTAGAAAGAGGGGTCGGGACCCAGAGAGAAAAAAAGATTCCCGCTTTGTGCTTAAGCTATAAAAAGGTGTGTAGCAGGACAGAGGGTGCTGCCAGTCATGAGAACACCCCTGCTTATCACCTAAGATGTTTGCTGGAACTAACAAGGACTGTACTAGGGGAAAGGATTGGGCCCAGACTAGGAAGGAGTCTAGTCCGTGAAAGAAGCTTACTGGAACATCTCTGAGGGTGAGGTATTACCTTTAATCAGTTTCTTAATGTATTAGGCTTAGTCTTGTGTGTTTTTGCATTATTTTGCTTTGTAACTTACTTTGTTCTGTCTGTTTTTACTTGGAACCACTTAAATCCTACTTTTTATACTTAATAAAATCACTTTTCTTTATTAGTAAACCCAGAGTAAGTGATTAATGCCAACATCTGCTAAACATCTAATGTCTGTGCCAACCCCCAGAAGTGCTATTAGTGTTCAGGAGAAGGTAGTTTTGGGATTGTTTGGGTGTTTGTTTGTTTGTTTTTGGGGGGGTTAATAATGATATAAATATATTGTTTCTTTTTGTGCTCACAAACAGCTGACTCATTTTCACTAAAAACAAATGTAAAACACCTTAAGTAGAGACCAGCAGTGGACAAATTCAGCCTGAAACATAAAAAAGCTATAAGGAGCTGAAAAGGGACCCTTTCAAATGGAAATGCTCAGGCAACACTTACCATAGCTTGAAGCAGGGATTCCTGTGTGCTCCATCTACAGTACACACAAGATGACAGTCATCCCGCCATACAGTTGGACGTGGCTATCAACGGTCAGCTCTTGTAGTGGATTCACTCAGTTTCAGCAATTCCTTGGTGTAGACGGTCCGGTGTGGGGCTCGGCCCTCTCAGGTGTGGCTGGGAGCCAGGCCGCCTCACTATGCGGGGCTAAGTACACAGCTCAGTCTCTAAAGTCCAAGCCCTAGGTCAGGGCGGGGCAGCAAACAGCGGTTCACTGGCTCAGTCCCGCAGGCAGGGGCTGAGCAAACCAAACAGTATTTAAGGCTCAAGCCCTAGGGCAGGGCAGGCAGCAAACAATAGTTCACAGGCTCAGACCCTCAGGCAGGGCTGAGCAAAACAAACAATAATTTAAACCCAAGCCCTTAGTCAGGGCGGGACAACAAACAGTAGTTCACCGGCTCAGACCCTTAGGCAGGGACTGAGCAAACAACCAGTCAGTAAAGCCCAAGCCCTAGGTCAAGGCGGGGCAACAAGGAGTAGTTTAAGGGCTCAGACCTTCAGGCAGTGACTGAGCAACCACACAGTTCTTCAGGGGCTCAGACCCTCAGGCAGGTGCTGAGCAAAACCCACAGCAGTTCAGGGGCTCAGACCCTCAGGCAGGTGCTGAGCAAAACCCACAGCAGTTCAGGGGCTCAGACCCTCAGGCAGGGGCTGAGCAAAACCCACAGCAGTTCAGGGGCTCAGACCCTCAGGCAGGGGCTGAGCAGACAACAATAGTTCAGGGCTCAGGTCCTCAAGCAGGAGCTGAGCAAACGCACAACAGGTAAGTCCAGACTTCTATGCCTGAGCGCTGGTGTGAGGGGGAGACTGCCACCCGTGAGTGGGGTGGCAGGGGGGACACAGGCCCACCCACTCCACTGTGTCCCAGCCTGGGGCCCTAACAGCAGCAGTTAGTCTGCAGCTGTGTCGGTGGGGTCCTGACCGCAACACACCGGCATCGGCTCGAAATCCACGGTAGCCAGACTGGGGTCAGCTACCCCCGGGCTACTTCCCATCTCCCCCTCCATGGGTACCTGCTCATCTCTGGTGTCCTCAATGGGGTCCCACACCATGGGCTCCTCAGCATGCGGAGGGCTGACTAGGTCGGGCTGCTCCTCAGGACTCGGGTCAGGGGGACGCTCGGGCGGCTCCTCAGGGTACCAGGCTCGGGGAAGGCTCGGCCAGTCCTCCTCAGGGTACCGGGCGTGGGGAAGGCTCGGCCAGTCCTCCTCAGGGTACCGGGCGCGGGGAAGGCTCGGCCAGTCCTCCTCAGGGTATCGGGCACGGGGAAGGCTCGGTCCAGCAGGAGCTCGGGCAGCAGCGTCTGTCCTCTCCGGCGGCTGGGCAGCAACTGAGCGCTGGGGCCGGGCCTTTATACTTCCTGTCCCGCCCCTTGACTTCCAGGGGGCGGGGACAGGTGGCAGTGGCTCCGCCCACTGCGGCGGCGGCTGTTCTGGCTTGGCTCTCTCAGGTGCGGCTGGGAGCCAGGCCGCCTCACTACACTTGGATAAATTTGATTCACTAGATCTGGTGACCTCAGTGACCTTAATTTCTCCAAAGTGGAGGCTTCATAGTGGAACTGTTTGAATAGGAAAATGATTTACATATAATCTCAGACACACAACTCCAACTCCATTTGCTGCTGTTCATGAGGTCAGGCCACTATACAGATGACTGCTTGGGGCTCTCCCAATTACTTTCCAATCTCATGAATATCAGGAATTTGTCCAGGAAATGCATTATTGGCAGGGTCATCCTTAGGACTTATGGGGCCCTATGCAGTATTATTAAACTGGTGCCTCTATGCCCGACGGTAACCAGGGCTGAAAATCCCGGCCGGGGCGGGGGAAGGGATGAGGCAGCAAAGGATACCAAGCCGCCCAGCCCACCTCACGGCAGTGGAGAATCACAGTTCCCCTCAGAGACGCCTGTACCCTCGTCTTCACGCAGAATGTGTGGCATCGATGCATTCTGCTCTGTGAATATGGCCCCTGCCTAAGGAGACTGCAGCATGTACTAGGTGTGTGGGAGCCGACCTGTTCTTACCTGCTGTCATGGATGGTGGGTGAAGCTGCAGCTTGGGGAGGCTAGCTCTCCAGTCCACCTCCTGTGGCCCTGCCAATACTCCACCCCTGCTCTGCCCCGGGCCTCGCCCTCTTCCCACTGTCTCTCACCTCTCTTCCCTCCCCGTCCCTGATCATCCCCTTCTAGTCAAATCCCTGAAAAACCCAAATGAAGCAAATTACATTTGAAAAAACCACTCTTCTGCAATTTCTTTCTAAAGAAAAGGGAGCATGTTTTCCACTGCATGCCAGGAAGTGAAGCCTGCACATGCAGAAGGTACCTAATTAAAGGCACTAAACCTGAGAATAAAAAATGTCAGTCCTGGGTGTTTTGATATACCCTGAAGTTTGTCAGAGATTTATTGCACAAATTTTGTAGTAAGGGCTAGTCAGATGACCTGCTGAATGCAACATTAAATATTATAGAATAAATTATGCAGCTCTTCTGTTTTACATTTTCTTAATCTATATATCTAAGCTGATTTTATATTTTAAATGTACTCTTAGCCTTTATAAAGTAATCATTCCAGATTATTACATTTTAACTCACTGAAAGAAAGAGATTATTTTAAATTAATCAGTCACAGAGGTTTAGTGTCTTCATAACAATGTTAATTTCTTTTTAGAAAAAAGGAACACTAATTTGCTTTGTGTGATCTCCATAACAATAGACATGTTTATGGAATTTCACCAACTTTAAAAAATATGTTTCCAAAGATTTTAGGCATAACAAAAGATTTTATATCTTACTAAGGTGGTGATTTTGCTGCAGAGTTCTCTTAAATTTAGTTCATCAAATAGTCAGAAGTAAAGAAAGCTGGACAAACGAATTTCCCTATCTGGAAGGAAAGGGGTGTTGTCCCTTTAAGGGCTCTCTTCAACAAGGGAGTGAAGGGAGAAAAGGATAAGCACATAAGAATGGCCGTACTGGGTCAGACCAAAGGTCCATCTAGCCCAGTATCTGTCTACCGACAGTGGCCAATGCCAGGTGCCCCAGAGGGAGTGAACCTAACAGGCAATGATCAAGTGATCTCTCTCCTGCCATCCATCTCCATCCTCTGACGAACAGAGGCTAGGGACACCATTCTTACCCATCCTAGCTAATAGCCATTTATGGACTTAGCCAGCATGAATGTATCCAGTCCCCTTTTAAACATTGTTATAGTCCTAGCCTTCACAACCTCCTCAGGTAAGGAGTTCCACAAGTTGACTGTGCGCTGCGTGAAGAAGAACTTCCTTTTATTTGTTTTAAACCTGCTGCCTTTTAATTTCATTTGGTGACCCCTAGTTCTTGTATTATGGGAATAAGTAAATAACTTTTCCTTATACACTTTCTCGACATCACTCATGATTTTATATACCTCTGTCATATCTCCCCTTAGTCTTCTCTTTTCCAAGCTGAAGAGTCCTAGCCTCTTTAATCTTTCCTCGTATGGGACCCTCTCCAAACCCCTAATCATTTTAGTTGCCCTTTTCTGAACCTTTTCTAGTGCTAGAATATCTTTTTTGAGGTGAGGAGACCACATCTGTACACAGTATTCGAGATGTGGGCGTACCATGGATTTATATAAGGGCAATAATATATTCTCAGTCTTATTTTCTATCCCCTTTTTAATGATTCCTAACATCCTGTTTGCTTTTTTGACCGCCTCTGCACACTGCGTGGACATCTTCAGAGAACTATCCACGATGACTCCAAGATCTTTTTCCTGACTCGTTGTAGCTAAATTAGCCCCCATCATGTTGTATGCATAGTTGGGGTTATTTTTCCCAATGTGCATTACTTTACATTTATCCACATTAAATTTCATTTGCCATTTTGTTGCCCAATCACTTAGTTTTGTGAGATCTTTCTGAAGTTCTTCACAATCTGCTTTGGTCTTAACTATCCTGAGCAGTTTAGTATCATCTGCAAACTTTGCCACCTCACTGTTTACCCCTTTCTCCAGATGATTTATGAATAAATTGAATAGGATTGGTCCTGGGACTGACCCTTGGGGAACACGACTAGATACCCCTCTCCATTCTGAGAATTTACCATTAATTCCTACCCTTTGTTCCCTGTCCTTTAACCAGTTCTCAATCCATGAAAGGACCTTCCCTTTTATCCCATGACAGCTTAATTTACGTAAGAGCCTTTGGTGAGGGACCTTGTCAAAGGCTTTCTGGAAATGCAAGTACACTACGTCCACCGGATCCCCCTTGTCCACATGTTTGTTGACCCCTTCAAAGAATTCTAATAGATTAGTAAGACACGATTTCCCTTTACAGAAACCATGTTGACTATTGCTCAACAGTTTATGTTTTTCTACATGTCTGACAATTTTATTCTTAACTATTGTTTCAACCAATTTGCCCGGTACCGACGTTAGACTTACCGGTCTGTAATTGCCGGGATCACCCCTAGAGCCCTTTTTAAATATTGGCGTTACATTAGCTAACTTCCAGTCATTGGGTACCGAAGCCGATTTAAAGGACAGGTTACAAACCTTAGTTAATAGTTCCACAACTTCACATTTGAGTTCTTTCAGAACTCTTGGGTGAATGCCATCCGGTCCCGGTGACTTGTTAATGTTGAGTTTATCAATTAATTCCAAAACCTCCTCTAGTGACACTTCAATCTGTGACAGTTCCTCCGATTTGTCACCTACAAAAGCCAGCTCAGGTTTGGGAATCTCCCTAACATCCTCAGCCGTGAAGACTGAAACAAAGAATCCATTTAGTTTCTCCGCAATGACTTTATCGTCTTTAAGCTCTCGTTTTGTATTTTGATCGTCAAGGGGCCCCACTGGTTGTTTAGCAGGCTTCCTGTTTCTGATGTACTTAAAAAACATTTTGTTATTACCTTTAGAGTTTTTGGCTAGTTGTTCTTCAAACTCCTCTTTGGCTTTTCTTATTACACTCTTGCACTTAAGTTGGCAGTGTTTGTGTTCCTTTCTATTTGCCTCATTAGGATTTGACTTCCACCTTTTAAAGGAAGTCTTTTTATCTCTCACTGCTTCTTTTACATGGTTGTTAAGCCACGGTGGCTCTTTTTTTAGTTCTTTTACTGTTTTTCTTAATTTGGGGTATACATTGAAGTTGGGCCTCTATTATGGTGTCTTTAAAAAGGGTCCACACAACTTGCAGGGATTTCACTTTAGTCACTGTACCTTTTAACTTTTGCCTAACTAACCCCCTCATTTTTGTATAGTTCCCCCTTTTGAAATTAAATGCCACAGTGTTGGGCAGTTGAGGTGTTTTTTCCACCACAGGGATGTTGAATGTTATTGTATTATGGTCACTATTTCCAAGCGGCCCTGCTATAGTTACCTCTTGGACCAGCTCCTGCGCTCCACTCAGGATTAAATCTAGAGTTGCCTCTCCCCTTGTGGGTTCCCTTACCAGCTGCTCCATGAAGCAGTCATTTAAAGTATCGAGAAATTTTATCTCTGCATTTTGTCCTGAAGTGAAATGTTCCCAGTCAATATGGGGATAATTGAAATCCCCCACTATTATTGGGTTCTTAATTTTGATAGCCTCTCTAATTTCCCTTAGAATTTCATCATCACTGTTACTGTCCTGGTCAGGTAGTCGATAATAGATCCCTAATGTTATATTTTTACTAGAGCATGAAATTTCTATCCATAGAGATTCTATGGAACATGTAGATTCGCTTAAGATTTTTACTTCATTTGAATCTACTCTTTCTTTCACATATAGTGCCACTCCTCCCCCTGCACGACCTGTTCTGTCCTTCCGATATATTTTGTACCCCGGAATGATTGTGTCCCATTGATTGCTCTCAGTCCACCAGGTTTCTGTGATGCCTATTATATCAATATCCTCCTTTATCACAAGGCACTCTAGTTCACCCATCTTATTATTTAGACTTCTGGCATTTGTGTACAAGCACTTTAAAAACTTGTCCCTGTTTATTAGCCTGCCTTTTTCTGATGTGCCAGATTCTTTTTTATGTGACTGTTTATCATCTGATCTGGCCCTTACATTATCCTCTTCCGTCCTCTGCTCCTGACTATAACCTGGAGATTCTCTATCATCAGACTCTCCCCTAAGAAAAGTCTGTGTCCGATCCACACGCTCCTCTGCAGCGGTCGGCTTTCCCCCATCTCATAGTTTAAAAACTGCTCTACAACCTTTTTAATGTTTAGTGCCTGCATTCTGGTTCCACTTTGGTTTAGGTGGAGCCCATCTTTCCTGTATAGGCTCCTCCCATCACAGAAGTTTACCCAGTTCCTAATGAACGTGAACCCCTCCTCTCTACACCATCGTCTCATCCACGCATTGAGACTCTGAAGCTCTGCCTGCCTACCTGGCCCTGCACGTGGAACTGGGAGCCTTTCTGAGAATGCCACCATAGAGGTCCTGGATTTCAGTTTCTTTCCTAGTAGCCTAAATTTGGCTTCCAGGACATCTCTCCTACCCTTCCCTATGTCATTGGTACCTACATGTACCATGACCACCGGCTCCTCCCCAGCACTACACATAAGTCTGTCTAGATGCCTTGAGAGATCCACAACCTTCGCACCAGGCAGGCAAGTCACCATACGGTTCTCCCGGTCATCACAAACCCAGCTATCTATGTTTCTAATAATCGAATCTCCCATTACTAACACCTGCCTTTTCCTAGAAACTGGAGTTCCCTCCCCCGGAGAGGCAACCTCAGTGCGAGAGGCAACCCTAGCAACATCTGGAAGGAGGGTCCCAACTACGGGATGGTTTCCCTCTGCTCCCATTGACTGCTCTGCTTCCCTGGGCCTTTCATCCTCCTCAACAACGCAGGGGGTGTCTGACTGGAGGTGGGACAATTCTACAGTGTCCCGGAAAGCCTCATCAACATACCTCTCTGCCTTTCTTAGCTCCTCCAGTTCCGCCACCCTGGCCTCCAAAGTCCATACATGGTCTCTGAGGGCCAGGAGCTCCTTGCACCGACTGCACACATATGCCACCCGCCCGCAGGGCAGGTAATCATACATGCAACACTCAGCGCAATAAACTGGATAGCCTCCACCCTGCTGCTGGGCTTCTGCCTGCATTGTCTCCTAGTTAATGGAAGGGTGGTTTACAGAAAGGGGTTTTGAAATGTGGTTCGGTTTATAGGTTTTAGGGGGACCACAGGGACGGGGTTTAGGGCTGGTGAGGGACTCCCACTCCCTTCCCACTCCCCTTCAAAACTCCCTTGCGAAACTCCCTGTTAGCAGCCCCTGGTCGCTTGTGCGCGGCTTTATAAAGCCCTGGCCTGAGTGAATGCCCCGCGCACTGATTAAGGCTCAGCCAATTACCAGAGGCTTCGAGCTTTCAAACCTGCCTCCAACTGCCAGCCAGAGCACACGGTCCCTCAAACAACCAAACAGACTGACAAACACAAGCTCAGCACACAGCAAGTAACCCCCAAACACAAATAAACACACACTACAGACAGTCACTTACCCCACAGATGCTGTATTAGCTCCTCCTTCACCTGGAGAACTCCCTTGCGAAACTCCCTGTTAGCAGCCCCTGGTCGCTTGTGCGCGGCTTTATAAAGCCCTGGCCTGAGTGAATGCCCCGCGCACTGATTAAGGCTCAGCCAATTACCAGAGGCTTCGAGCTTTCAAACCTGCCTCCAACTGCCAGCCAGAGCACACGGTCCCTCAAACAACCAACCAAACAGCCAAACAGACTGACAAACACAGATGGATGGACAGAAAGGACAGGAAGACTTTGGAAACAAGTTTTTTTTCCCCTATAGTCATTACAATTAAAATTTGTATTTTAGATAAGGGTGGTCTTTTGAAGGATTTATTTTAAAAACTCTGTCTGAAGATCCAAGCATTTAAGGCTAAAGATTTTGCATTTAAAAATCTATGCAAGGATTTTTTAGAGATACGATTTTATAATCTTCACCAACTCACTAATGAAATAATTTTAAAGCAAATTTTAAACTAAGGTCCTGTAGACTAGCATGTTCTGAGTAAATATTACAGTCATACACAACTGTTTTTGTCAGTACATTCAAAAAATGACAGTATATACCTGGGGGTTGGCAAATGCCTGTTAAATGGTTTCATTACCACTTGAATGGCTCTTTAACAGTTTCAGTGTCCTGCCAATAGGTCTAGCAGGCTGGAAGACATTTTCACTTTTAAGTTACTAGATCCCCTCTGGAGGAAGAGTCACCAGGCTGCAGCAGCTAGCTCTGGGAGCCTGCAGGAAGGGTCAGAACAGGGTTAGCAAGAGGATGAGGGGTGGACACTAAGACCCAGGGGCCGGGTGCCCTACATTTTCTGGTGCCCTATGCAGCCACATATGTTTTGTATGCCTAAGGATGGCTCTGATTATTGGGGCCTTATTAATCAGAGTGCACTATGTGTTTTTCTTCTTCTTCTAGAAGATTCTCTCGTCCAGTACAGGAGCAGACCCAACATTTTGGGACCAATCATGCACCACAAATAGCGAACAGCGCAGTTTGCAAACATTCCTTGAGCTGAGAATACCTAAGACATTTTTATGAACTGGTGCAGGTGAGCAAAACTCACCACATTTTTGGGTTGATAACAAATGTTCAGCAAGATCTATTGCATACCCAGCTTGGTGAAGCAACATAGATTATGTAAATAGTTAGATTGATGCCCTTTCAATGGAATGGTTCAGAAAACACATTAACAGTTGTAAATCAACAAGGGAGAATGATTTGCCCTTAGGCCAGGTTGATAGAGGTATTTAGGCATTGCTACCTTCACCATTGCAAGGCCTAAGAGTATGTCTATATTGCAGGCTTGCCATTTGTTTTTCCCACCCCTTCTGTATTCACTCAAAGCTCTTGTCATAACTATAAAGGGAAGGGTAACAGCCCTCCTGTGTACAATACTATAAAATCCCTCCTGGCCAGAGACACCAAAATCCTTTTATCTGTAAAGTGTTAAGAAGCTCAGGTAACCTGGCTGACACCTGACCCAAAGGACCAATAAGGGGACAAGGTACTTTCAAATCTTGGTGGGGGAAAGGCTTTTGTTTGTGTGCTTTGTTTTGGGGGTTGTTCGCTCTTGGGACTGTCAGGGACTTTAACCCCAACAGCGAAGTTCGTTGTCTGATCACAGAGAGACAGGCAACACCAGCAAGGTCCGATCAAAAAGCTCTTTATTGACAAGTGCACGCGTCAGTAAAGAGCAACTCGTCTCCAGTGAGAACCAGCCTCTCTTTACAGCTTAGCATTAGCCTATATAGACAGTTTTATTACGTCATACATCACTCACTTGAGCAAAACCCACCCCCCTTTGTTTAACAACTTAAAACTAGACACTTTTAATATACACACATGCCTAGACTTTATGTCTACAACTTTAGATTATTAATTATTTCTTAACAAACACCAAAAGTTAGGAATACAGGGGAGTTTTAAACAAATCTATAACTCAACCAGGGAGTTTGAATCTGAACTGTGAGATACTAGAGTTTCTTATCAGTTCTTCTAACACTGTTTTAACATAACACAGCTGGTACTATGCCAGGAATGCAATCCCTGGTTTTTCTCACTCTTTCCAGGGCTTTGTGAAACAATGCTGCGTCTCAGTACTTTTCCACTCTGGGATTACCCAGAAACCTCTGTTAGCCTGACTTCAGTCAGGTTGGCATAACTGGTTTTGTGCTACATCTTTATTCAGGCCTAACAGGACTAAGAGGGACCGGACTTCAATCCATGCTCTCCAATATTTCTGAACAAGTCTCTCATATTTCAAACTTGTAAGTAACAGCCAGGCAAGGCGTGTTGGGTTTATCTTTGTTTTCTCAACTTGTAAATGTTCCTTTTGCTAGGAGGTTTACCTCTGTTTGATGTAACTTTGAACCTAAGGCTAGAGGGGGTTCCTCTGGGCTCTTTAAATCTGATTACCCTGTAAAGTTATTTTCCATCCTGATTTTACAGAGATGATTTTTACCTTTCTTTCTTTAATTAAAAGCCTTCTTTTTAAAAACCTGATTGATTTTTCCTTGTTTTAAGATCCAAGGGGGTTGGATCTGGACTCACCAGGAATTGGTGGGGGAAAGGAGAGGGAATGGTTAGTTTCTCCTTGTTTTAAGATCCAAGGGTTTGGATCGGTGTTCACCAGGAACCTGGTGGAGAAGTCTCTTAAGGCTACCAAGGGAAGGGTTATAGTACTTGGGAAGGAGATATTCTGGTGGGGAGGTAGACAGAGTTTCCCAAATGACTCATAAATAATTTGGGTGGCGGCAGCAAAACCAGATCTAAGCTGGTAGTTAAGCTTAGAGGTTCTCATGCAGGTCCCCACATCTGTACCCTAGAGTTCAGAGTGGGGAAGGAACCTTGACAGCTCTTAAATGTGTTTAGAGGAGCATTTAGTCTGTGATGGTGTGGGGCATAGTTTGCGTTAAGCCTTTACCTTACCCACCCCCACACACCTCATTTTGAGATAGTCCTCCAATGGCATTCCCTACAATTCCCTGTATTTTCCTGCCCTTCTATTTACTCAATTCCCACTCACCCTTTATGCACCAGAAGCTACCTGATGGTTTATAGACACGTGCTTGGCATTTAACCCTTTGTTTTCCACGTGGACTGCTCTTGGTTCTACACAGCTTAGTCCCGCTCTGCCAAGCAGGCCAGAAGATGTCGACCCTGCTGCATGCTGCCAGCTGGCTGGACCAGAGCGTATTGGTTTTGAAACTGTGGCGCTTGCTCCAAATCAAAAACCACCTGGTGTGGTTCCAAGTGGTGCAGCAGCTCCTAGCAGAAAATCAGACACTCCATGAGCAGCTACTATGGTCCCTGGAAGACAATTCCATGCTCCAGGGTCGGGTTGGGCTTCTGTCTCTGAACAGGGTGCTGCAGTACCACTACCTGAACATTTTGATGGGAACCATAAGAAGTTCAGTGGGTTCCTGAACCAACGCCATCTCCTATTATTGCTCCATCCTTGAATGTATCATAGAATCTGGAAGGGACCTCAAGAGGTAATCTAGTCCAGTCCCCTGCACTCAAAGCAGGACTAAATATTATCTAGACCATCTCTGACAGACCTTTGACCAACCTGCTCTTAAAAATCCCCAATGATGGAGCTTCCACAACCTCCCTTGACAATTTATTCCAGTGCTTAACCACTCTGACAGTTAGGAGGTTTTTCCTTATGTTCAATCTAAACAGCCTTTGCTGCAATTTAAGCCCATTGCTTCTTGTCCTGTCCTCAGAGGTTAAGAAGAACAATGTTTCTCTCTCCTCCCTGTAACAGACTTTTGTGTACTTGAAAACTGTTATCATGTCCTCTATCTGTCCTCTCTTCTCCAGACTAAACAGACACAATTTTTTCAATCTTCCCTCATAGATCATGTTTTCTAGACCTTTAATCATTTTTGTTGCTTTTCTCTGGAATTTTCTCCAATTTGTCCAAATCTTTCCTGAAATGTGGTGCCCAGAATTGGACACAGTACTCCAGTTGCCTAATCAGCACGGAGTAGAGTGGAAGAATTACTTCTCATGTCTTGCTTATAATACTCCTGCTAATACATCCCAGAATTATGTTTGCTTTTTTTCCAACAGCATTACACTGTTGACTCATATTTGGCTTGTGATCCACTATGACCCCCAGATACCTCTCCACAGTACTCCTTCCTAAGCAGTCATTTCCCATTTTGTATGTGTGCAACTGATTGTTCCCTCCTAAGTAGAGTACTTTGCATTTGTTCTTATTTAATTTCATCCTATTTACTTCAATTTCTCCAGTTTGTCCAGATCATTTTGAATTTTAATCCTATCCTCCAAAGCACTTGCAACCCCTCCCATCTTGGTATCATCCACAAACTTTTTTAAGTGTACTCTCTATGCCATTATCTAAATCATTGATGAAGATATTGAACAGAACCAGACCCAGAACCGAACCCCGCAGGATCCCACTCATTATGCCCTTCCAGCATGACTGTGAACCACTGATAACTACTATATGGGAAGGATTTTACCCACCTTATAGTAGCTCCATCTAAGTTGTATTTCCCTAGTTTGTTTATAAGGTCATGCAAGACTGTATCAAAAGCCTTACTAAAGTCAAGATATACCACATCTACCGCTTCCTCCCATCCACAAGGCTTGTTACCCTGTCAAAGAAAGCTATCTGGTTGGTTTGACACGATTTGTGCTTGACAATTCCATGCTAACTGTGATTTATCACCCTATTATCTTCTAGGTGTTTGCAAATTGATTGCTTAATTATCTGCTTCATTATCTTTCCGGGTACAGAAGTTAAGCTGACTGGTCTGTAATTCTCCAGGTTGTCCTTATTTCACTTTTTATAGTTGGGCATTATATTTGCCCTTTTCCAGCCTTCTGGAATGCCTTCCATCTTCCATGACTTTTCAAAGATAATTGCTAATGGCTCAGATATCTCCACAGTCAGCTCCTTGAATATTCTAGGATGCATTTCATCAGGCCCTGGTGATTTGAAGACATCTTTTTTACTTGTTCTTTCCCGATTTTAGACAATGATCCTACCTCATTTTCACTGGCATTCACTATTACCACCAAACTTCTTGGTGAAAACCAAAACAAAGAAGTCATTAAGCACCTCTGCCATTTCCACATTTTCTGTTGTTGTCTTTTCCCCCTCATTGAGTAACAGGCTTACTCTTTCCTTGGTCTTCCTCTTGCTTCTAATATATTTGTAGAATGTTTTCTTGTTTTCTTTTTTGTCCCTAGCTAGTTTGATCTCATTTTGTGTCTTGGCTTTTCTAATGTTGTGTTATATGTTTATATTCATCCTTTGTAATTTGACCAAGTTTCCACTTTTTATAGGACTCTTTTTTGAGTTTTAGATCATTAAGCCAGGGTGATCTTTTTCCATACTTCCTATCTTTTTTATGGAGTGGGATAGTTTGCTCTTGTGCTCTTAAGAATGTCTCTTTGAAAAACTGCCAACTGTCTTCAATTGTTTTCCCCCTTAGACTTGCCTCCCATGGGATTTTACCTACCAACTCCCGGAGTTTGCTAAAGTCTGCCTTCTTGAAATCCGTTGTCTTTATTGTGCTGTTCTCCCTGCTACCATTCCTTAGAATCATGAACTCTGCTATTTCATGATTGCTTTCACCCAAGTTGCCTTCCACTTTCAAATTTTCCAGCAGTTCCTCCCTATATGTCAAAATCAAATCTAGAACAGCCTCCCCTCAGTAGCTTTCTCCATCTGAAATAAAAAATTGTCTCCAATACATCCCAAGAACTTGTTGGATAATCTGTACCCTGCTATGCTATTTCCCCAGCAGATATCTGGGTAGTTGAAGTCCTCCATCAGCACCAAGTCCTGTGCTTTGGATGATTTTGTTAGTTGTTTCAAAAAAGCCTCATGTACCTCTTCTTCCTGATTTAGTGGTCTATAGTATTGTTTTTACCCCTTTTATACTTACCCAGAGACTTTCAACAAGTCTATCTCTTATTTCTATCTCAACCTCAGTCCAAGTGTATACATTTTTAATATACAAGGCAACAGCTCCTCCCTTTTTTCCCTGCCTGTCCTTTCTGAGCAAACTGTATCCTTCAATACCAATATTCCAGTCATGTATATTATACCACCAAGTCTCTGTGATGCAAACTATGTAATAGTTGTGTTTATTTACTAGCATTTCTAGTTTTTCCTGCTTATTCCCCATACTTCTCGCATTCGTATACAGACATCTAAGATACTGATTTGATTCCCTACCGCCAGTTCTGTCTTGTTTCTACTATAATTGCCCATGGTCCCCCCAGATTCTGATCCTTCTCCTAAGTCTCCATGTTTTTTACATACCTGTGGGCTTTGGTTACCTGCCCCCTTTGAACCTAGTTTAAAGCTCTCCTCACTAGGTTAGCCAGTCTGTAGCCAAATATGCTCTTCCTCTTCCTCGATAGGTGGACCCCATCTCTGTTTACCAGTCCTTCTTGCTAGAACAGCATCCCATGGTCAAGGAAGTTGAAGCCCTACTGGCGACACCATCCACGCAGCCAGGCATTCACCTCCAGGATGCATCTATCTCTGCCGAGGCCCCTACCCTTGACCGGAAGGATCGAAGAGAACACCACCTGCACTCCCAACTCCCTCAGTCTTACTCCCAGAGCCATGTAGTCACTTCTGATCTGCTGAGAGAAAGACCTCGCAGTATCATCAGTGCCCACATGGATGAGTAGCATGGGATAGTAGTCAGAGGGCCGGATGATCCTCGACAATCCCTCTGTAACATCTCGGATACGTCCCCTGGCAGGCAGCGTACCTCCTGGGATGCCATGTCAGGGCAACAGATGGGTGCCTCCATCCCCCTCAGAAGAGAGTCTTCCACCGCCACTACCTTACGTTTCCTCCTGAGAGCGGGGCTGTGATCCTCCCAGCCTTGGGGGTACGTGGCTTCTCTTTTTCAACCTTTGGGGTGATTCCTCATCACTCGTTGCCAGGGCAGCATACCGGTTCTCCATCACCATGGTGGGTGGGTTGGGAGTAGGGGTGGAGCACTGCCTTCTGCCAGAAGTAACCATCAGCCAATGTCCTCCCTGTACCAGAGCCTGATCCTCCTCCCCCAGTGGCATGACAGCAGTCCTCTCTAGCTGTATAGCGTCCTCAGCCTTGGAAGTCTCCATATGAATACTGTCAATGAATTCCTCATGTGCACGAATGCTCGTCAGCCTAGCCACCTCTTCCTGTAGCTCTCCCACCTGCTTTCTGAGAGATTCCACCAGCAGGCACCTTTCACACTGGATAGTCCCACCCCCCCAGCCTGGCTTTCTCTGAGTGGGAAATGCAGGCCACAGTCTCAGCAAATCCACACCAGGATCTGGGTAAAGGCATCCATGGTTAGGTTGTCTGTCTGGATACAGGCTCAGGTGGAGGAGACAGGAGCAGTGTTGGCACAGGCGATACAGCCCTTCCTAACCATAATGATTATATTATGACTCCCTCTCTCAAACTCCCTGTTTGCGGTCCCCTGTTCGCTAGCTCCCCTTGGTCACTTAGCCTCTGGCTTTTAAGGCCTTCCCTCCTAAGTCAGCCCTACCCCGTCAGTAATCACACAGGGGGAGGGTGATCACAAGGCTGATCAAGGATGATCAAGGGAACAAAGGCTCAAACTGTCCTCAAACACACAATCCCAATTGACCCAATTGACCCTGTAACTGAAATAACCTGAAAGAAAAGAAAAACACAGATAGACAAACAAACTCACTCACCCCAAGGTTAGTACTCACACCTTCTTCATTCAGCAGAGGGTTCTCCTTTGCCCTCTCTCAAACTCCCCTGTTCACTAGCTGCCCTTGGTTGCTTAGCCTCTGGCTTTTAAGGCCTTCCTTCCTAGGTCAGCCCTACCCCCTCGGTAATCTCACAGGCCAGAGTGCAATTCGTGATCAGTTTGATTGCTGGAGAAATGCTGGATTGGGACAGCCTTCCTCTGTGTCATGGGGCACAGGTCACTTGCTGATCTAAACTAATGCAAATGGTGGATTCTCTGTAACTTGAAGTCTTTAAATCATCATTGGAGGACTTCAGTAACTCAGCCAGAGGTTATGGGTCTATTACAGCAGTGTGGTGGTAGGGTTCTGTGGCCTGCAATGTACAGGAGGTCAGACTAGATGATAATGATGGCCTCTTCTGCCCTTAAAGTCTATGGGTCACTAAGCCCAGTGCTAACAGACTGGAACGCCTTCCTGCAAGCCTTTTTCTGCAATTTTTGACAACTCTCATCATGCTCACTCTGAGGAAGCTGCACTATGGAGGATCCAGCAAGGGCAAGGAGGAGCTGACTCACACACTGAGAATTTCCAGCAACGCATAGCTGATACAGAGTGGAATGAAGCAGCCCAAATGCATCATTTTCATTGTGGACTTAGTAAGGAAGTAAGGGTGAGCTAGCCCACACTGAGACCACAACCCTCTTGGATGCATTCATTGACTCTCTCTCCACATCTACAACAGGCTGCGTGAATGCAGAGACGCCGACTTTCTGGTTTCCTCAGGGGTGCTCGACCCCCATTCCTCCCCAGACCCCTCCCCCACTCCAGCCCTTCCCCAAGGCCTCACCCTGCCTTTTCCCGGCCTCACTCCACCCCCGCCCTGCCTCTTTATGCCTTGTTCTTTCCCCTCCCCTGAGCGCGCCTCTTCCTGATCCCACTCAACCCCGTCCCTCTCAAAACCTACTGCATGCTGCTGAACAGCTGATCACCGGTGGGTGGGAGACACTCTGGGGGTGGGGGGAGAAGCTGATCAGTGGGGCCACTGGGGGGTGCTGAGGGATAGCTCAGTAGGGGGAGGGATAGCTCAGAAGTTTGAACATTGCCTTGCTAAACTCAGGGTTGTGAGTTCAATCCTTGAGGGGGCCCCTTAGGGATCTGAAGTAGAAAACCTAAAACTCCCCCTCTGCAACTTGAGACCATTACTCCTTGTTCTGTCATCTTCTACCACTGAGAACAGTCTAGATCCATCCTCTTTGGAACCCCCTTTCAGGTAGTTGAAAGCAGCTATCAAATCCCCTCTCTTCTGCAGACTAAACCATCCTGGTTCCCTCAGCCTCTCCTCATAAGTCATGTGCTCCAGCCCCCTAATCATTTTTGTTGCCCTCCGCTGGACTCTCTCCAATTTATCCACATCCTTCTTGTAGTGTGGGGCCCAAAACTGGACACAGTACTCCAAATGAGGCCTCACCAGTGCTGAATAGAGGGGAATGATCACATCCCTTTATCTGCTGGAAATGCCCCTACTTATACAACCCAAAATGCCATTAGCCTTCTTGGCAACAAGAGCACACTGTTGACTCATATTCAGCTTTTCGTCCACCGTAACCCCTAGGTCCTTTTCTGCAGAACTGCTGCCCAGCCATTTGGTCCCTAGTCTGTAGCAGTGCATGGGATTCTGCCGTCCTAAATGCAGGACTCTGCACTTGTCCTTGTTGAACCTCATCATATTTCTTTTGGCCTAATCCTCTAATGTGTCTAGTTCCCTCTGTATCCTATCCCTACCCTCCAGCAAATCAACCACTCCTTCCAGTTTAGTGTCATCTGCAAACTTGCTAAGGGTGCAGTCCACACCATCCTCCAGACCGTTAATGAAGATATTCAACAAAACCGGCCCCAGCACCGACCCTTGGGGCACCCCACTTGATACCGGCTGCCAACTAGACATGGAACCATTGATCACTACCCATTGAGCCCGACCATCTAGCCAGTTTTCTATCCATCTTACCATCCATTCATCCAGCCCAGACTTCTTTAACTTGCTGGCAAGAATACTGTGGGAGACTGTATCAAAAGCTTTGCTAAAGTCCAGAAATAGCACATCCACTGCTTTCCCCTCATCCACAGAGCCGGATGATCTATCTCATCATAGAAGGCAATTAGGTTAGTCAGGCATGACTTGCCCTTGGTGAATCCATGCTGACTGTTCCTGATCACTTTCCCCTCCTTTAAGTGGTTCAGGATTGATTCCTTGAGGACCTGTTCCATGATTTTTCCAGGGACTGAGGTGAGACTGACTGGCGTGTAGTTCCCTGGATCTTCCTTCTTCCCTTTTTTAAAGATGGGCACTACATTAGCTTTTTTCCAGTCATCCAGGACCTCCCCCGATCGCCATGATTTTTCAAAGATAATGGCCAATGGCTCTGCAATCTCATCGGCCAACTCCTTTAGCTCCCTCAGATGCAGTGCATCCGGCCCCATGGACTTGTGCTCGTCCAGCTTTTCTAAATAGTCCCAAACTACTTCTTTCTCCACAGAGAGCTGGTCACCTCCTCCCCATACCGTGCTGCAGAGTGCAGCTGTCTGGGAGCTGACCTTGTCTATGAAGACAGAGGCAAAAAAAGCATTGAGTACACTAGCTTTCTCCACATCCTCTGTCACTAGGTTCCCTCCCTCATTCAGCAAGGGGCCCACACTTTCCTTGACTTTCTTCTTGTTGCTAACATACCTGAAGAAACCCTTCTTGTTACTCCTAACATCTGCGGCTAGCTGCAACTCCAAGTGTGATTTGGCCTTCCTAATTTCACTCCTGCATGCCTGAGAAATACTTTTATACTCCTCCCTGGTTATTTGTCCAGTCTTCCACTTCTTGTAAGCTGTTTTTTTGTGTTTAAGACGAGCAAGGATTTCACTGTTAAGCCAAGCTGGTCGCCTGCCATATTTACTTTTCTTCCTACACATTGGGATGGTTTGTTCCTGCAACCTCAATAAGGATTCTTTAAAATACAGCCAGCTTTCCTCGACTCCTTTCCCCGTCATGTTATTCTCCCAGGGGACCTTGCCCATCAGTTCCCTGAGGGAGTCGAAGTCTGCTTTTCTGAAGTCCAGGGTCTCTGTTCTACTGCTCTCCTTTCTTCCTAGTGTCAGGATCCTGAACTCGACCATCTCATGGTCACTGCCTCCCAGGTTCCCATCCACTATTGCTTCCTCTACTATTTCTTCCCTGTTTGTGAGCAGAAGGTCAAGAAGAGCTTTTCCCCTAGTTGGTTCCTCCAGCACTTGGACCAGGAAATTGTCCCCTACACTTTCCAGAAACTTCCTGGATTGTCTGTGCAACACTTTCCAGAAACTTCCTTGCAATGAGAGGAGGGGCATCTTGCTACCACTTTGCCCACATGCTACACTGAAAACTCCATGGCACAGCCATGATGCAGGTTGACCTGGGCCACTGATGCTTGACCCTAGCAGAAAAGGAATGGCAGTAGCACAATAATGTACAGTTTTATTGTAGAGCACCCGGACATGCCCTCCCATCTTGTCCATTGTGGACCTCAACCCACAAGGAATCAGGAAATAAGTGAGCCTAGGCAGCATGGGGGGCTGGCCTGGGCATCACCAGGTCACTGTGCTCAGGAGAATCTCGATCCAGCACATGCAAGTCCTCCCTCCACTTATAAGTATGAATAGTTACATGCCCCAGATGGAACCAGGCTGCTTGCCTTCCAGTGGGCGCTGATCAATTCCGAGGCTACTGATAACACCAGGAAGGCCCAGCTCTCAGGGTGGGTGGAAAGGTCTGGCTTGCAACAAAACACCTCCATATGAAAAAGCCATATTGCAAGCTAGAGCCCCAGTTCCTTGGACACTTCCAGATTTGTCAGCAAATCAACCCCATCACCTTCAAATTGCAGCTCCCTCGATCACTTAACTTACATCCCATTTTCCATGTATCCCTCCTGAAGACTTACACAGAGGACCGCTTTGCCAATCGGTCTTAACAGCCGCCCCTGCAGGTCCAGGTCCAAAGGCATGAGGAATATACATAGTCCATGCTATCCTCAGCTCTAAACTGCATAGGGGGTGACTGTACTACCTACTAGATTGGGAGGGCTACAGTGCTGAAAAATGCTCCTAGGAACTCACTTCCCATGTCTATTCCCTGACCTAGTAGAAAAGTTTCATCAAGACCACCCAGATATATGGGACCCAGCTCCCACCCAGAGGAAGGGTGCCTCTGAAGAGGGTAGTGATGTAAGACTCTGTTAACTAGAACCAATGTCTGCAGAGCCCGGGACAGCTGATGTTCCCACAGTGCCACTGGGAGGCCCCGTGGAGCCACAGCCAGGGACCACTGTGGACAGTAGGTGCTGCAGGAAGTACCGCCCAAGGGACCAGGAATGACAGTACCCTGAGGTCCTCTGATTAGCCAAGTGCCTTATTTAACCATGGAGAGAGCCCCAGGAAGTCCCTGACATGTGGACCTCAGCCCAGCATTGACCGCTAGGCCAGACCACCTACACCTCAGCCCCTAACACTGCTGCTGGGTTGGAGGAGCGATGAGGAGGATGGCGTGGGGAGCAGTGGGACGTGGCTACTTCCTGTGCAAAGTCGGGGGGTCCATTCCAGCTTACTTGCCCCTCTGAGGGCTGGTGCATGTGCACCCCTTGGGAGGTGGTTCCTCTCTGCCTGCGCAGGCTGTTGAGTGTGTGTGCTGGGGTTACACTGGGTCTGGAGGAGTCTGTGGCCTGTGGGTGATTTGGGGGAGGGAGTTCTATGGGTAATGCCACAGGAGGGGAGCAGACGGGCTGTTTTTGTCCTACTCGGGCTGCCCACCTGAGGCATGTCCCAGGCAAGTGGTGCTCGTCGGCTGGGAGAATTAAGGCATCCTGGCCGATGTGGGCTCCAGAGACACAGGCATCCATGCAGTTGCTGTTTCTGTTTGAAGGGAGGGAGGCATTTGGGGGCCAGGGGTCTCTGAAGGAGGGTGGAGCATGACAGAAAACGTTTGGGAATCTCTGGGTTAGTGAATGTCCAGGATCCATTTTCCAAGGACCTGGTTAGGGGATGGACTTGAGAAAGAGCCTGGAGAGGGAGCAGCGCTGGGATTGGATCCACAGTGTGGTAAGGATCAGATCTGCTCACCATCTTTATTATTACCATGGGGGAAAGTATAGTGTAACAGGGAGGGTTTCTGTGTTGTGACCAATACAATTATTGCTATGGAGGATATTGCAGGCAATAGGATGGGATTAGCTTCGCCTGAGGGTGGAAGCCACAAAATTTCCCTGGCAACCATTTCATCCCCCAACCATTGCTTGTCCTTCTTCTTCTGTACGTTAGCATCATGCTGTTACCTCCACATCTTAATTCAGCATCCTGGTAATGTTTGCCCTAATTTTCCCCCACTCAGGGCAGGTGATGCCTGAAAATATTTCATCCAGGAGAAATTCCAGATGGTCAGTCAGTTTCCAGGCCATCCTGAGTCAGACCAAAGGTCCATCTAGCCCAGTATGCTGTCTTCTGACAGTGGCCAATGTCAGGTGCCCCAGAGGGAATGAACAGAACAGGTAATCATCAAGTGGTCCATCCCCTGTTGCCCATTCCCAGCTTCTGGGAAACAGAGGCTAGAGACACCATCCCTCCCCATCTTGGCTAATAGTCATTATTCTCCATGAATTTATCTAGTTCTTTTTTGAACCCTGTTATATACTTGGCCTTCACAACAACCTCTGGCAAAGAGTTCCATGGGTGTGAATAAATATTTCCTTTTGTTTGTTTTAAACCTGCTGCCTATTAATTTCATTTGGTGACCCCTAGTTCTTGTGTTATGTGAAAGAGTAAATCTCACTTTCTTATTCACTTTCTTCACACCAGTCATGATTTTACAGACCTCAATCATATCCCCTCTTCAGGGCCAGCTCCAGGCACCAGCGAAGGAAGCAGGTGCCTGGGGCACCCAGTAGAAAGAGGCGGCACTCTGTCCGTTATTGGGGCAGCATGTCTGGGTCTGCAGCGGCAATTTAGCATTGGGTCCTTCACTTCCTTTCTTCCTCTTCGGCGGCAGCTCAATCAGCTTTTTATTTTTTTTCCTTTGCTGCTTGAGGTGGCAAAAAAGCTGGAGCCAGCCAAGGTGAAAGGTCTCAATCTGATTAATCTCTCCTCATACAGAAGCCATTCCATACTCCTAATAATGTTTGTTGCCCTTTTCTGAACCTTTTCCAATTTCAAATTATCTCTTTTGAGATGGGGCGACCATATCTTCATGCACTGTTCAAGATGTGGGTGTACCAGGGATTTATATAGAGGCAATATGATATTTTCTGTCTTATTATCTATCCCTTTCTTAATGATTCCCAACCTTCTGTTTGCTTTTTTTGACTGCTGCTTCACATTGAGTGGATGTTTTCAGATAACTATCCAAGAGAACACAAAGATCTCTTTCTTGAGTGGTATCAGCTAATTTATACCCCATTGTTTTATATGTATGGTTGGGATTATGTTTTCCAATGTGCATTATTTTTCACTTATCAACACTGAATTTCATCTGCCATTTTGTTGCGCAATCACCCAGTTTTGAGAGATCCTTGTGTAGCTCTTTGCAGTCTGCCTGGAATTAACTATCTTGAGTAGTTTTGTATCATCTGCAAATTTTGTCACCTCACTGTTTACCCCCTTTTCCAGATCATTTTTGAATATTTTAATAGGACTGGTCCCAGTACAGACCCCTGGGGGAAACCACTATTTACCTCTCTCCATTCTGAAAGCTGACCATTTATTCCTACCCTCTGTTGCCTATCTTTTAAACAGTTACCAATCCATGAGAGGACCTTCCCTCTTATCCCATGACAGCTTACTTTGCTTAAGAGCCTTTGGTGAGGGACCTTTTTGAAGGCTTTCTGAGAATCTGAGTACACTATATCCACTGGATCCCCCTTGTCCACATGCTTGTTGACTCCCCTCAAGGAATTCTAGTAGATTGGTGAGGCATGATTTCCCTGTACAAAAACCACGTTGACTCTTCCCCAACAAAGTATGTTCATCTATGTGTCTGATAATTTTATTTATTATAGTTTCAACCAGTTTGCCCGGTATTCAAGTCAGATTTACTGGCATGTAATTAGCAGGATCACCTCAGGAGCCCCTTTAAAAATTGGTGTCACATTAGCTATCCTCCAGTCATGTGGTACAGAAGTTGATTTAAATGATAGGTTACAAACTAGAGTTAGTAGTTCTGCAATTTCACATTTGAGTTCCTTCAGAATTCTTGGGTCCTGGTGACGTATTACCGTTTAGTTTATCAATTTGTTCCAACACCTCCTCTAATGACACCTCAATCTGGGACAATTCCTTAGATTTGTCTGAGGTTGGGATGGTCCATGAACAACTGTATGAGTTAGAATACTGGCATTAAAGAAGGTTCAGAGAAGGGCAATTAAAATGATTTGAGTCCCATATGAGGAGAGATTAAAGAGCCTAGGACTTTTCAGCTTGGAAAAGAGGAGACTAAGGGGGGATATGATAGAGGTATATAAAATCATGAGTGGTCTGGAGAAAGTGAATAAGAAAAAGGTATTTACTTGTTCCCATAATATAAGAACCAGGGGCCACCAAATGAAATTAATGGGCAGCAGGTTTAGAACAAATAAAAGGAAGGTCTTTTTCACACAGCGCACAGTCAACCTGTGGAACTCCTTGCCTGAGGAGGGTGTGGAGGCTAGAACTATAACAAGGTTTAGAAGAGAACTGGATAAATTCATGGAGGTTAAGTCCATTAATGGTTATTAGCCAGGATGGATAAGGTATGGTGTCCCTAGCCTCTGTTTGTCAGAGGGTGGAGATGGATGGCAGGAGAGAGATCACTTGATCATTACTTGTTAGGTTCACTCCCTCTGGGGCACCTGGCATTGGCCACTGTCAGTAGACAGGGTACTGGGCTGGATGGACCTTTGGTCTGATCCAGTATGGCCATTCTTATGACTTCAGGCACCCCTCCCCTAACATTCCCTTTTGTAATCTGGGGTGGGGGAAATAAGTTGTCTGCGCAACTGGGCTGCTTCTGGCATTTTGTTTTGTTTTGTTTTGTTTTGTTTTTAGTTAAAATACATTTTTCTGTTTCAATGAAAAAAACAGTAAATCACCATACATGACAATCCTTAATATTACTGTACCCCATTCCCAAGTGGGAATCAATGAATGTCTTGGGGCTTGTTTCTTTTTAAAACATGTGTCTTTCATGCTTAACATTTGTGGGTTGTTTTTGAAATAAAATGGGGGCATCACAACCATGATAAGCACCCTACAAATATCTATAGCTTTTAAATGTTTGATTGTCTTTAGAGCACATGCTTGTTCTAAAGTATGGTGGAGGTTTGTGAACGCTTGAAACATTTTAGTTTTGGGTTAGACCCTTGTTTATTTTTGTAAATATATTATTTTAATGACTTTGAGTTGCTGGAAAGAGTGACTCATAGCATTCTACAAACTCCTGGGATCATATTTAAACTGTCCAATAGAGTTCTACCAACTTCTGAGTTATATTTAAACTGTTCAATAGCGTTTGCGAACTTCTGAGGTTTTATTTCATTTCATATAATCCTCACCCACCTCCCTTACTGTGGGTATACACCTGTCAAATTTAAGTACTGATCACTAATATGAATAACCCTGATGGCAACAAGGGTGGGTAATCTCAGTCACCCTGGCTATTCAGTGGGGGCATGGTAAAAACCATTCAGTTCAGCACAGTGAGTCATCTCTATTGTACTCAAACACATCTGAACCACAAGATTCTAGAACATACATTTCAGCGTTTTTGCTGTAAATGGGTCTCTTTAGCACAAAGGCACAAGAGCTAGGTTCTCACAAACTATTTTTTTTTATTTAAAAGACATACAGCTCCTTGAAAACAAACCAAGATGCTCCATCAAAACTTTTAGCTCACTTAAGGGCCACAGAGACCTTCTAACAGAAACACAGATAGTCACAAAGCCCTTTTCAATAGATTTTTTTATAGTTACCAAGTTTTATATCACATGTTTGTCCCCTCACCATTCTGTAACTTAATCCTTTTAGATTTCTTGCAAATAGTCTTTTTCTTAAGCAGGTTTCTTAACTTTTTGCGCAGACCAGATGGTCAATATAAAACTGAAAGCAGGCATCTTCTGGTTTGGTCATTTACATTAAAACACTTTCAGGATCTCCACTGAATTTCACAGCATTTATTAAGGTCACTCCTTGCACTAATTTTTTTTTGAGTTGGGTTTCAGGGTCAGGTTCCGGCGAATCCATCAATGGCTGGGCCAAAGGGCTCCCATCAGCCATTCCCTCCTCCTCCTTGGAACTGTTGCTGATGTAGTGCTTTCTCCGTGGATGGTTGAAGGCCCTCAGGGATAAAACAAAGTTTAAAGTTTTCACGGGGATGGTGAAGGAGTCCATGTTTCCTCTCAGCGTTGCCACGATTTCTAAAACATGCATTCTTGGTAAGAGACGGCCTCTTCTGCCTGACACTGAGACTTCTGGTGTGCTGGAGCTTTGCTCTTATTGGCAAAGGGTGATGGGAAGAGTTCTTAGAGGCGTCACACAATCCTCTTCTGGGCGGTTCATCCTGCCCCAGAACCTGCCCTATTTTGGTGAAGTCTGTTCTTGGATAGGTCCTCTGTGGCTGAAACCCATCCCTATTGATAGAGGGCAGTGGGTGGAGTTCTTAGAGTGGTCACATGAAGCACTTCTGGATGGGTCACCCTGCCCCAGAACTCCCCGGATTGGTCAAATATCCTCTCAGGGGTGGTCCCCAGCAACTGAAACCCTTCCTGATTGGTAGAGGGTGCTGGAAGGAGTTCTAAGAGGGGTCACACAACCCACATCTGGATGGGTCACCTGCCCCAGACTTCCCCTGATTGGTCAAATCTCCTCTCAGGGGTGGTTTCCAGTGGCTGAAACCCCTCCTGATCAGTAGAGGGCAGTGGGATGAGTTGTTAGAGGCATCACTTCAAGATGGGTCACACCGCCCTGGAACTCACCTGATTGGTCACATCACCTCTCAGGGCAAAACCCATCCTGATTGGTAGAGGGCAGTGGGAGGAGTTCTTAGAGTGGGGTCACATAACACACACTGCTTCCGGTCATGAGTCTGGCTTGACTCTGGAAGTAATACCCCCACGGGGGGATTCCTGTGATGGATGGCCAGGGCATAAGGGGTCGAAGAGTGTGGCTAACATTTGATTGATAGTAGAGCCCGTATACTACTTGGTGCAATTTCCTGTTTTGCTATTGCTGTTTCTTTAAATAGTGGGAGGGCAGGGTGAGGGGGAATGGCAGAACTGGGGTGAGGAGTTCAGTAAAAATAAGAGGGAAGGAAGGGGAAGAGGCACAGCCACAGCTCCTCCCCCTGCCAAGCTAGTCACTCACTGTCAAGTGTTTTTCTGGAATCACCACAGAGCAGAACCTCAAAGAGATATTCAAAGAAGGATCAGGTGTTGGTTGCACAGATTTTGTTAGGGAGTTTTCACCATACAGAAAGGGCAGCATGGGAGAAAATGGAGAGGTAAAGAGTTAAAGATGTTTCCCTTAATCCAACTATGTGTAACAGTTCTTTTTAGGAAGAGCCTGAGGTAGGTGTGGTGCCAGCCTGTCATTATTCTGTGCTATATGCCCCTAGCCTTGTGCCTGTTCCTTTTATTGTCTCTCTCCCAGGAATCAAGTCAACTTGTTTTCAAAGAATCTTCCCCTACTGACAGCACTGATGGGCATGGTGTGTGCAGGACATCCTGCTATTACAAGAGAGGGTCATGGCCTACTAAGGAAGCCCTAAGCTCTGTCTCTACTACTAAGAATCATGGTCTAGGCAGGAAATCTGAAGGCGGGGTGAAAGTAAAATTAAGCACTTACTGGTAGCGAGGCCCAGCTCCGGGGGCCTTGGGCAGACGGGGCGGGGCTGGGGTCAGCCTCCCTCAGCCAGCCGATCCAAACTGCCTGGCCCGTGCCTCCCTGGGCTCCGCTAGTGATTGAAATTTTAAATCGCGAACCCTGGGGCAGCACTTAGTAGAAGAACTGTCAATATTTCATATGCTGCTGAGTAATTCTTCTTCTATAAAGCTGATCTGAGTGACACAACTTGGTTCTAGTGAGTTGTCCTTGTCTAAAATTGGGCATGTCCTATACTGGGAATTGGTCTATTAATGATCACCTTTGGCACAAGGAATTTCTTTCCTACTTTATAAAATAAACAGCCTCTAATGTCTCCCAATTCATGTTTAATATGATATAGAATCTATCAGGGTGAGAAACAGCACGGATACAGTTTGTGCAGAACTTTTCCTTCCATCTCTGGGGATTGGGGGTTACCCGATAATCTGAGGCTGTGGTAAACCTGACATCAGGATGGGGCTCATCACTCATATATGGTGATGTTTGTTGCTTTCGAGTTTTATTGGATGTTTTAGCTGCACAAAGTCACAGATAAAACCACTGATAATAACTAAAAAGGCAGGTGGGTTTGCTATTGGTTCCTTCCCGCAGCTGATGCCAGCCTCTGAATCTATATATTTCCCTTCCACTGCTTTGTTGTCACTTGTCAGACACAGAGGAGCCCTGGCAGGTGCTTACGTGCAGCCAGTGCAGTGAGAGGAGGGGGACTGCAAGTCAGGCTGGCAATGAAGGGACACCTCTCCACTCCGGTGCTGTGGCTTCTTCTCCTAACAATTCAGGACATAGCAGGTAAGTCTCCTCTGTGTGTCACCAGGGGAGCTGGGTTAACTGGAACTAGGGTGGTAACTTTTACAGTCAGCTTTTTACCATCCGTGCCTGGCTAGGAGGTTGTGACTTTTCCTTTCAGGATTGGGCCTTGCCACTGTTATCGAGGCTTTTGTTACCTTGAGATTGGACTATTCAAATGACCCTAATGTGGGGCTGCACCTTAGAACCAGTCAGAAAATGAAGCTGGTGCAAATGGCAGCAACTCACTGAGCAGCGCATCTTGCTGGGAGCATGTTAGAGCCGTGCTGCAGGGTCTGCACTAGCTGCCCATCTCTGCCACAGCTGTGGTTAGCAGTGGAGCCTGAGTTGGTTCCCCCTTTTTCTAAAGGAGAGGGGTGGCTGGCAGGGTGTTCTCTGTGCGGCCTCCAGGACTCTGAAACTTGTCCCCTTTGGGCCAAAATAGCCCAAATTAGGTGATCATCAGGGCACACTGCAAAAGACACTTGTTTGCGGGTGAGAAGGACCCAGGCCACATGTCACATAATGAGAAATGAGTGAGAAGGAGTTTCTGCAGGTGTCTGGCTGGCTGAGTTCCTGTTGAAATGGTCACTTAATGCTGCAGGGATTTGAGTGTGTTATCACTGTCGTCCAGGTGCCAACAGTCTTGACTGGGCATCGCTTTAGTATTTTAAATCTCAATAAATACGTCAGTAGTGTGGGATCCAACCAAAATGTCTGTTTGGTCCTGAATCCAACAGCTCCAAGGGCCAAGTCCTGGCTCCTCACTCCCCCATTCACTCACTGAAGCCAGTAGAAGTTTTGCAATTTTGAGGTGAGCAGGATTTATCCAAATAAACCCAGAGCTGATTCCTCCCAGAGAAGGAGTGTGTGCATGTTTTGGGGTGCAGTGTGCAATGACCTGTGCCCATGAGGTTACTGGAAGCTCTGCCAGCAGGAAGATTTATTCTGCAGGAGCCCTGCCTCCCTCCCCGAGGGTTTCTGCTGGAGCAGAGAAGCTTTAATCCTAGTTGGAGCCTAGAGAAGTCCGACCAGCACAAGTTGCACGGCAGAGGTGCTGTATCAGTGCCTCTCACAGCTGCACTGGTTTCATACCCTCAAGGCTGCCCCTGCCCAGTGTCAGGGCTGCTCTCATTCCTCCAGCACAGAGGCGGCTGCAGGCTCTTTCCCATGCTGTGTCCCAGCTCCTGGCAGACTTAACAGCAATGGGGGCAGGGACAGACAATGGGGTGTTGGTGCATTTTAGGGAGTGAATCTGGCCCAAAGACTCCACAGCTGATTAGCAATAGGATGAAAATTTGAATGTGGGACCCAGATATGATTCAAATAATACAGTGATTGGAACCTGTTGGGCTGGTGTTAGCAGCATCATAATGATCCATGTGACTGTCAGGGCAGTGAACTGCTCCACAGTAGCTGGTTCATGGAAACCTGATGTGCTGCTGCACCAGCCTGAGAATCTGACTCTGAAGTTTGTGATCAGAAATGTCAGTCTAAATTATTGTCTTAGAGAAAAACCTGCCCTAATGTATATTTCACAGACAGCTCAGTAACTGTGCGGTGCTTAGGGGGCTGGTACCCAGAAAATCCCGAGCAAACCAAACCGTCTAGGCAGGTTACTTGGAGTTTATATTTCAGATTCCCAAGAAGTTTGAATATAATGTGCTGGGATTAGAGCCCATACCACATCTGTGCATGACCGAAAAGCAGGGAATTCTGTGGTGACTCCTGGTGAACAGACTGACATTGCAGGAGAGGGACAATTATTGCCGCGTGAGGGATAAATTACTGCATGATTGTGGGATGGTGTCATATAGTGATGCCAAGCACATGTTCACCAGTGTATTTTTGTTGGATTTATGACCAAATGTGCATCATGCCCTAGAAATTTCTTATTTTCTATGGGAAATTTGACTGCTTCACATGATGCAGACACAGTGACATGGGGGAGCATAAAATACTCTCCAGTTATTTGTGGGATAGCGTCATATAGTGATGCCAGGCACATGCTCAGCTCAATGTATTTTTGTTGGATTGGTGAGGAAATGTGCATCATCCCTTTGATAGTTTTTTATTTTCTATGGGAAATTTGAGTTTGCTTCACATGACACAGACACAGTGACATGGGGGAGTTTACAATAGAGGGGACATCACCATGTAGCTACTTTTCCCTTTCCCTCAGTGCCCCAATTCTCCTCCCTGAGCCCTGAGTAGAGGCCAGGTCAGTCTTTGACGGAAGATCGTGTTTCACAATTACTGACCTCTTTACATTGTGCAGGAAAACAAATGTGTAAGATGATGTGGGGTCCAGGCACACAAATGAGAAAATATCAGGGGTGGGTCAAAGCTGCAGGTTTCACTCCCGGACCCAGATCTGAACTTCCCCAACGTTCAGAGTGCTGGGTGGGGTCATTATTTCAAGTTGGGCCACAGAAGTGGAGTCAGTATATGATAGGTACGGTATGTAAATGTGATTGATAGCTGAAAGGTGCTGATGGCTGCTATCAGGGAGTCTTGATACTAAGACAATCAGAGACCTCATGAAAGCCAATGGCAGGGTGAGAACTCTCTTTTAGGCTCAAGGGATGGAGCAATCAAGATCCTTTATGTAGTTAAAACAGCTGCAGACAGTGGGGGCTACTGCCAAAGGCACTGGGCACATGGGCAGGGCAGAGCTTAGCCAGAGGTTTCCACTGTTGCCAACGCATGGGCCAGGATACTGGCATCAGACTGTGTCTGTTGAAGGGAGAAGCCAGTAGAAGGAGTTGTGACTGGGATCTTGGAAGTAGAAAAGAAACAGCCTGTTGAAACTCACTGGATGAGCAGGCTGGGGATTTCTGAGCAAGGAAATTGCTGGCTGTTCTTAGTTTCTACTGTGTGCAGGGATACAGAACTGTGTGAGCACTTAGCTAGAGCAGTGTTACAGCCTTGGGTCTTGCCACAAGTGAACATCACTGAGTTAACCCCACTGAAAAAAGCCCCTTTTTTCTTAGTGCAGACCAGGCCCCATTGGTTGGCTGTGGGAGTGCACTGAAGTGAGTCGTACCTAAATAAACGCCCCTGTGGATTGCAGCAAAGTGAGCAGTTTGTATTTGCTTGGCATTAAAGGAGCAGGATGGTCTGGGCATGTACTAGTGTGAACTGCGTTGTTCTCTGAGCTCCATGGATGCTCGATAAACACGGTGTCCCCTGCTCAGCCATTCACTGCTGGAGCCAGCCCGTTCCAGGGGTCACAGTGGAACTCTGCATGTAGCTGTAACTCATGGGCATTGTAATGATGCCCGTACTAGCTCCCAGTCTCAGGGTCAATCCTGTGTCTTCACACCCTGTCATGTAGACCAATTCTCCCAGCTAATATCCCAGGACTGTGTGACAGGCAGTGGACCATCCTCACAGTTCCTGTGACCTGTCTCTCTCCCAGCAGCCAGCTTTGCCTCTCCACATCCCCCAGAGAGACAAAAAACTCTAGAGACAACTGGGGGCAGGGGGTGGAACTCAGATCTTGCTACTGGGAAAAAAAGCCAATGGCAGGGAGTGGGGGCAGAGTCTGCTGCTCATCTGGGGAAGGTACAGCCTGTACATGCAGGGCAGAGATGCCAGGTAGAAAGGTGTGAAGAGCCCAGGGGAGGCAGGTGGGAAGAGAGATATGTGGAAGAGGGAAATGTGTGGGGCAGGTGAGGAGAGGAAGCTCCGGTAGAGGGCACAAGGCTGTAATGCCACAGAACAAAAATTACAAGGTTATAAAAAACATCCAGTCATGTTACTCAGTCTGTCTTTGGACTTTTGAACTCCCCTCTGCTCCTCTGCCAGAGAGGGGGTTAGAATCCAAGGCTGAAAAGTCACCCTTTAGTGCACCAAAACTGCATGACTCTTCCTGGCTGCTCAGCTGGAGACTGCACTTACCCTCCCCTCACCGCTGAGACAGGAACTGCCGTCCATTGCCCAGCACTGCCTTCGCTCTCCCTCCTGGTTCAGTTCCTCTGACAGACGAAGGGCTGGCTGGGAAATAGCTTGAGACCCATTGAGCTAATTCATGTACCGTGGTTCACACTCGCGCACAGAACTTCTGTTACTGTTCAGGGTTGAGTTACAGATACTGGAGACCTTCACACTGACATGAACCATTCACATCAGCTTTAATGTCACCATAACACGATGGGTTTGGTTTAGCCATTTGCAAATAGCAACACTTCCCTGGCTTCCCCCACCCCACCCTGCAACTTCTCTGTCTCGGACTGAAGAACACCCCACAATCTAGAGGCCCCTCCTCTTCCCTTGCCTTCCTCCAGACTCCTGTCCCCCCTCCTCCTCTCTCCACCCTCCCTCCTGCTCCCTACTCCAGTCATTATTCCTCACCCCACTACTCCCTCATGCCCCTCTGCTCCAGACCCCCACCTCCCTGCCCCTCCATTCCCCTCACCTCCCTCCTTCCTGCCTCCTTCTCCAGACCCCTCAGCCTCCTCCTCAATTCTCCCTCTTCTCCAACTCTAGACCCTCTCCTCTCTCTGTCTTCTGACACAACTTTCCAGCCCCCTCCCTTCACCTGGTCCCCTGCTCCAGACCCCCACCTATCTGCCCCTCCACACTCCTTGCCTACCTCCTTCCTGCCTCCTTCTCCAGCCCCCTCAGCCCCCTCCACAGATCTCACTCCTCTCCCACTCCAGACCTCCTCCTCTTCCTTCCTCCTGACCCAACTTTTCAGACCCCTCCCTTCCCCTGGTCTCCTGCTCCAGACTCTCCACTCTACACTTTACACTCCTCCTTTCTGCCCACACAGCACCTGCACCCCATTCCCCTAAAAACTTCTGAATCTGCCTCCTGCCCCCCAGTGCCCTTCTCCCCTCACTCTCCCCATCTTTCTTGCACAGGGTCTCTGCTTCCCATCACAGTCCCTGGGTCTTGTCCAGTCCCTTGAGGCATTCAGGGGAATCCACGTTCCCTGTAGGCTTCAGTCTCATTTAAAACAGTGGGAGGTGGCAGCCAACTTTATTCAGGGCAGCATCACTCCCACATGCCGACAGACTGTAGGGAGATGGTGGCATCTCGCTGGCTTCAGCCCCAGTGACAATGACAGGAGATGGCGCCTTTTGGAATAAGGGAAACTCGGCGAGTTGGCGTCTTTCATCGTGTTCTCACGAGACAGGTAAAAACACCCCAAATCGCCAGAGTGGGGATAAAATGGCGAGAGCTGCAGCACTGACAGCCCCGAGTGTGAGGCCCTGAGATGTGAGAAGTTGCCAACATGAGGCAGCTCTGGGCATGTCCCATCCTCCTGGCTCTGGGCACAGATCCCCTGCTACTGGGTGAGGACTCTGCTGTGATAACGCTGGGGAGGGGGCTCCCTGCTCGCTCTGACCTGCTCTGTGTCTCTCTTTGAAGGTGCTAATGAGCTGAGACTGGCGGACGGAGGCAGCCCCTGTGCCGGGAGAGTGGAGGTTAAACACCAGGATCAGTGGGGGACAGTGTGTGATGACAACTGGGACATGGAAGATGCTGAGGTGGTTTGTAAGCAGCTGGGATGTGGCTCTGCTGTCAGTGCCCCTGGCTGGGCTCATTTTGGAGAAGGATCTGGACCGACTTGGCTGATTGTAGTTGATTGTGGTGGTGACGAGTCAGCTCTCTGGAACTGCAGACATATAGGATGGGGTCTAGCCAACTGCCCTCATTCTCTTGATACAGGAGTGATCTGCTCAGGTAAGAACTCGGCCAACCTGCCCCCATAGGAAACTCCCCATGAGGGAGAAGGGACTGAACCCATGTGTGACATTCCTGGTGACTCAGAACTGGACTGTGCCCTGCACTGGGGTCAGGGTGGAGCTGACTAGTCTCTCCCTGAGCTCCCCTGGGCAGACTGGGGATGAGCAGGCTGTGCCATGCTCTGGGCCACTAGCAGGGGCAGCTGGGGCAGTTGTTGTGGGGTGGGTGACCCCATTAGCAGGTCTGTGCTGGTAGATGCCTGGGTACAGCAGCCCAGTGTCTCCCTGGGGCAGCGGCAGCAGCTGTGACCCTGCCTGTGGGTGCTCGAGCTGGGACAGGAGTCGGGGGCGAGTGCTGTGGAGCTTTCCCCAGAGTTCCCTTAGGCAGCAGGGGAGGAGCCCTGAGCCTGACCATGGCAAGGAGGAGGGGCCAAAACAGCTGGGGCAGGTGCAGGGGACAAAAACTGGCTATACTGTGCCACACAGCTCCTTCCTTCCCTGAATCCCCCCACAGGGTCAGGCAGGAAACTCCCACATGGTGCGTAGCTCTTTGCTCCACAGCCCACCTGGCTGCCTTCCCATGCAGGCTGGGCTAGATTTACCCTCCAGCGCAATGTCACTGCGATACACCTGGATCCCTCTGCACTCTGCATTTGGGAAATAAATGTGTCTGCATAACCTGGCTTCATCACAGCTTGTGCAAGAAAAATGCCTGGGCACAGGGGCTTGCACAGAGTGACTAATGCACTGATAGAAACAGCCCCTGACAGGTAATACTTAGGGTAGGAACATGGATCACTACAGCTGGCTGAACAGTGATAATGCCTCTTTGTTCTGATTAGCTCAGTTTGCACCTCTCTGCAAGTCCCTGATCACCACCATTGGTGAGGTCACATCTGAACACGGGGGTCAGTGCTCTGTGTGTCTCCCTCTTGCACCCTGCCACTCACTCACTATCCTCATTGTAGGATCTCCAGAAACTGTGTGTGTGTGGGGGGGGGGAGTTCACCCCAGCTCTGTGCCCTCTCAGCCCCGGCTGTGTGACCACAAAGGGGCCACAGTCACCATAAGCCCCGCCCCTTCCCTCAGAACTATGTCTGGTAACAGTGGGGTTGTAGCGGGGCAGTAACCCCCACTCCTACCCTGAAGGGCTTAAAACAGCCCTGGGAGAGGGCTGTGGTAGGGGAAAACCTGGGCTGATTGGGGAAGTAGCCACAGCTGGGCCATGCCCCAAGCAGGCTGCAGCTGGCCCTTATAAGAGGGCAGTGACCCAGGAAGCAGTTAGTCTCTTTCTGCTTTCACAGGGAGGGAGGGAGGCTGCCTGCCTGCCTGCCTGCCTGCCTGCCTGGAAGCTCAGGGTGCCCAGAGTAAGGCTGGGGAAAGGTCACAGGGGCTGGGGAGCTCCAGACAGGCAACTCCCCAGGCTGCATGGCCTAGTTCAAGGCCCCATAGAGGTACTTAGTTGTACAGAAAGGCAGCAGGTGCAAAACCCCCTTGCCTGTGATGAGTGGCTTATACTGCAGTCTCCCCAGGGAGTGGGGGCTAGCTGGTGACTGGCGGTAGCCTATGAGTGAGACAAGGTGGGGATAGGGGTTCCCTGGGGAGGGGAGACCCTGAGACTGAGGGGTGTACTGCCAGGGGGCAGCATCCCAGTTAATGAGGCACTGGAGTCCTGGGAGGGACACAGGGGCCAAGCAGCAGTGGGATACTGGCCTGCAGAGGGTGCTCCAAGGCTGGAAAGTGAGCTAATTCCCAGGACACCAGCAGGAGGCGCTGCAGGGGTGAGTCTTACACCGGTACAGGGAGCCTCCTAAACAGGAGTAACCCCCAGTACATGGAGGTGCATTTGTAACACTGACAGACCCTGGTTGTTAGTCGTCAGGATTGAACCTGGGACCTCTAAAGCTCTAAAGTGTTATGGGTCTCTACTGCATGAGCTAAAAAATTACCAGCCTATTAACCAAAACTGTAGCAAACTCATCAATATCTAGGTGCCACTAGAGGGAGACAGAGCACCACACCCAGCAGGAATGGGTTACACATTGGCTCCCCTCTCAGTCCCTGTGCCAGGTTCAGCACTGGTGCAAGGAGCTACTGGGGCCAAGGGTCTCTTTCTGGGCTTGATTCTGGGTTTCCCATGTAAAGTGAATCCTGCAGCTGCAGTCTCTCAACTGATCCTGGTATAACTGACTGAGCTGCCACTCATCCTTATTGCCACTGTTTCTATACCAGAAATGCACAATTGCAGAGAGGAGCTCATTCGCATAATGGGAGGAGCCAAAAGCAGGAGCCTAGCAGCCACACCCCCATTCCCTGCTGGGTGTGTTGTGTGTGAGTCTGTGTGATTTCTGCCATGGTTTCCCAGCCCTGCTCGGTCACATGGTGCGGCTCGCCCCCCCCCTCCCTGCGTGGTGGCCGGGGCTGCTCCAGACCTCAGCACACCAAGCACGTGCTTGGGGCTTCATGCCGCGGGGGGTGCTCTGCTGGTCGCCGGGAGGGCGGCAGGCGGCTCCGGTGGACCTCCTGCAGGCATGCCTGTGGGAGGTCCACCGGAGCCGCAGGACCGGCGACCAGCAGAGCACCTCCCACAGCATGCCGCCCTGCTTGGGGCAGCAAAATGTCTAGAGCCGCCCCTGGTGGCAGCTGCTGGAACCTGTGAGCTGCAAGCTTTGCCCCACGGGGAGAGGCAGGAGAAATAGGTGGGAGCTGCAGGGAAGGGGGCTGCTGCTTTCCAGGAGGGGAGACTGAGGGTAACAGAGGGTGGGGCCTGTCTGCAGGATGGGGCATGACTCGAGGTGTTCCAAGGGTGGCTGAAAATTTAAATTGTGCCCCTCGCACTATCAGCAGGCACAGGTAGTCTCTGCCTGGGATTGTAAACCCTGAACTTCTGGGCTGTTCCCTGCTGCTTGCGGGATTTGGGGAGTATCCAGAGGGTGCAAAGGAACTCGACTGGCTGCCTGGGAACTAGGCACAAGCAGTTTCCAAGGCAAATTCCAAATAAGTGCAAAGTAGAAACTTACCTGTCTGAGAAACCCTCACTCCAGCCATCCAACTCCAGTTACCTGGTTTCGAAGATGTAACTCATCTTGGTACCAAAGTAATCAATGAGCCACATAAATTGTTTCCCTTCACGTTTACTACTGAAAATTATTTACCTCAGAAATAAAGAATCGTTGTTCTGAGGTTACAGAGCCATTTACGCTAAAGGAAAAGATTCCTCGGCACTTTAAGTTTCCTGCATGAATGCTCAGTGTGTGTCCTTCATTTTGAGTCTTTATCACATATTGGCACCAAACTTGGGCCTTGGCAGGTGTCACAGATCTACAGGATCTGTGCTAGGCCCCAGCTTTTAAACAGTCCCTTGAAGACACCTTCAGTGTGCCAGACCCACCATCGGTCACTCTCTTCCTTAAGGTAGATCATGTGGCCTCAATGCCTCCAAGACAGAGTATCTGTGCTCCAGCACTTCTGTTTCGCACCATGAGCTCTGCACAGTGAATCCAACTGAGACAGGCACCTGCTCAGAGACTTACACTCATCAGGGACCAATGCACCTCAGCAAGTATCTGCAGTGACTGCAGGCAGCCTTTTCAAAACACAGCAGGGTTTATTAGTCAGCTGGAACACAGCATCAGGAAGTCCTGCGGTTATGGTTACCATATGTCTGGTTTTCCTGGACATAAACTATTTTTTTGTTTGCTGACCTCTGTCCGGGCAGATTTTCCAAATAAGAGAAAATGTCCAGGATTTTTCCAGATGTTGCAGCTCAGAAAGAGCCATCTCCACGCCCTGATTGGTCCCTCCCCAGGGCATCCGCATCTGCCGCGTCCTGCTAGCCCCATCCCAGCCTGGCCCACCAAGTAAGCGGAGCCACCAAGCACCTGTTGGCCTGGCCACCTGCCCCACCACAGGGCCTCAGAACCCAATCAGGAGTCGTGAGAGGGCCAGGCCCCAGCTCCCAGCCCAGGGAAGAGGGAGAAGCCTGCAGGGAGACCTTGACTGATGGGCTGGCTCTGCTGACTAGGCATGCACCAGCTGGCAGGAAATGTGACACTGACCCCCCACCTCGAGAGTGAGGCTGCAGGTACCCTCTCCAGCATCCCCCAAATACTCCCTCCCAGTACACACACACCCCTCCAGCATCCCCCAAATATCCCCTCCATCATCCCCCAACTGTAACCCTTCTCCATATTGGGTCACAGAAGGGCTACCATGAGGCATGCTGCTGTGGACCCATCTTGGTTTCTTCTCTCTTTCTCTCTCTCTCTTTGTCCCTCAGTCCCAGATGAGCTCCCATGTCTCTCCAAAGGACAGTTCTTATCCTAGACTCCTGTCACTGCTCGGTCCATTGTCCTCCTCCTGCCGATTATGGCCAATTATCCATATTGCACCAAAGCAAACACATCACAGTTCCCACAGTCTACATGCCAGGCAGCAATCTTGTACCTACAGGGCAGTACCAGGAGGGGAGCATGAAAATGGACATGCCCCAGGGGAGAACAGCAGAGAAGCCAGCACAGAGCATGGCCTTGTTAAATGCTGTGATTGAGTAGGACCCTGTTCACCAGCTTTGCACGTACAACATCCACTTACACCAAATTTGCCCAGGCGTGCACTGGAGAATATGCACAATACAGGTTTTGCTGACCACTCCCTTTCTTGCTCAGCCACTGTCCAAATTCTCTTTTGGAGCCTGCCTCTTGTTTCACCGAGCCAGAGGGTCTAGTTGCAGTTACAGTGACTTCATCCAGCCAACCGTCACCTCAGAGGTGGCAAATGGGTGCAGTGCACTAGTGGGGATGGTAAAGGCCCACTTTACACCAGTGCAGCTGCCTACACACAGCGCTATGGAGACCTGAGCCCTCTGTGTGCACATAGCCCTGCACTCACTGCTAGAGCTAAACATTTCTCACACTGGTGACGTATTAATTGTCACTGGTGCTCTACGAGTCCCACCCAAAACAGGAGGCTGTTGTTCATTCACTGCAATGAAGGCCAGACTCTCCTTACTGCCTGTGCACAGACAGCTCCGCATGTCAGAGACTGTGGAGTTAAGTTAAAATTAATTGACAGAAAGCTTCATTTACACAGAGTGCATGTTGCCCAGAGGTATCTCGTGCCTTTCTAGGACATCGAGTTGGGTCAAACTCAAACCGCTGAAAACCAGGCAATACAGAGTTACGGTAAATGCCAAGGCAGCCTTAACTCTGACCCCTGGAGCTGGCACTAGCTACTGGCACTGGGAATTATTTGCATGTGCTCCAGCTGCAGCCACTGTGTTAGGTGTAGCTGTGCTGAATGGTGGAGGCATGAGTGGGAGCAGTTTGGCAGAGCTGTGACTGTGATATGAGGAGGTCTGGGACTAAGCACCACCATGTGATGAAAGGGAAGAGGTGCCTGACTACCCTGGGGATCCCATATGCCTCATTTCAGTGCTGTGTTCTGTAGAGTGTGTCAGGGGCAGAGCACAGGCATCTTCTTGCCCTGGGGATTGCAGCAGTGAGGTGGGAGATGGAAGCAGTCTGTGTGTTTAATGATGGTGAAAGGACAGTGTTAGCTGGAATCCTGTGAGTGCAGGTGAAGGAGTTGTGAGAGGGGGCAAAGGGGTTGTACAATGTAACAAGTGTGGGGTTGTTTCTGACTGCGGAATAGGGTCAGTGTTTGCAGGGCACTGGCCACTGAGGACCCTCCTCTGTGACTATTAAATGTTTTCATTTTCTTGTGTGCAGATGCTCCAGTGCCAGGCCTTTCCTTTCCCTTGGAATGGCTCCCATTTTACAATTTGTTTTCTGAATGTGGGTCGGTGTCATGGAGGGTCTTAGCCCAGCTGTGGGACCCATGGCTAGGGGTGGAGGCTTATCTGGGAGGAATCGCTGATCCAGCCAGGAGTTTGCCTGCTCTGCAGCAGGGCTGGCTCTAGGATTTTTGCCACCCCAAGCAAAAAAAAATTTGGCTGCCCCCCACCCCAGCCCTGGGCTCTCCCACCCCACACCAGTGCCCTCCCCCACCCGCACCCCCTGCCACGCCAACCCTGGGCTCTCCCCCACAAACGTGATCACCTCATTCACCATAGCAATCTTCGTTTACACTTGCAGTGGGGATCAAACTGTTTCTCCTATTTTTATTTCACTTTAGTATAAATCTCGCCCTCCCTACCTCCCAAAATCCCATCTTTAGTGCTCCAAATGCACATGGAAGGTATAGGGACTAACCCTCAAACCTTCTACCTGGAAAGGGATGGGGATCTGGTAAAAAGGGTTCAGGCAGAGGAGAGGGTGTGAGGGCACTTGGGGGCTCTACACTGGCAGAGAAGCTGGGTGTGATGTACTCACGGAGGAGGGTGGAGGAGGAGAGGGAGGTATCAGGAGGGTTGCAGGAGAAGAGGTGCAGGGGAAGGGGGGAGGTGCGGGAGGAGAGGGCTGGGGGAGGGTACAAGGGTAAGGAGCAATGGGGGGAGGTACAAGTGGAGGGGCTGTGAGCAGGATTGGGGGTGCAAGGGCTGAGAGGAGCAGGTGCTGAAAGCTGCTTCCCCAGCCCCGTGCAGGCAGAGCCGAGAGGACGGACACTCACCCCAGGTGCCCAAGCCGTGGGGGTCCCCCGGGGGGCAGTATCCCCCGCTGCCCCACTCCGAGCCGGGCTCTGCATCTCCCCGCCCAGGGCAGGCAGCGGGGGGCTGAGGAGGGGGAGGTGCGCGGCGAGCTGGGTCCGGGGGCAGGAGGGGGTGGTGGCAGCTCCCTGGCAGCTCGGGCTGCCCAGCCACTCGCCCTGTCAGCGCGCGAGCCGGGATCTGCGCCCCCTGCCCAGCCCGGTGGTGCCCTGCACAGCCCACTCGGGCGGGGAAACGCCGCCCTGCCCTGGGGAGACTCAGAGCGGCAGGGGTGGTGGCAGCAGGGCCCCTACTCCCTCCCTGCATCCTGGGCCCCACTTCCCCCCCCAGCTCCTCACACACAGGCTGGGCTGCGGTTCAGGTTGCCCTGCCACTGGAGAGCCCGAGCATCATCCCCCGGAGCTCAGCCCCTCTCACCGCCGCAGCCCGGGCCCGGCTCCGGGCGATGATGCTCGGGCTCCCCAGCGGCAGGGCAGCCTGAACCGCGGTCCAGCCTGTGCGACTCAGGCTGCCGTGAGCGCCATCTAGCGACTGAAGCCAGAACTGCAGTGTCAGGTCCTGCTCAGCCTGAAAGCCTCAGCTGACAGAGAACATCTTGGTTCAGGGCCGACTCCCGGCTTTTTGTGCCCCCCCCCCCAAAAAATAAATAAAAATAAAAAAAGGGCGGGAGGAGGGGCTGGAGTTCCGCCCCTTGGAAAGTGCCACCCCAAGCACATGCTTGGAGCGCTGGTGCCTAGAGCCAGCCCTGCTCTGCAGGGTGGAAGATTTCTTGTTGATGCAGTCGTTCGTCAGGGCAGTAGTGATGCTGGCGCTGTCTGCCCCACAGGGCCCTGGGACTGAGGATGCCACTTGCCACTTTTGAGGGAAAATATTTGGGAAACTTAGTTATGGTCATAGAAACATTTAATGAAAATCATTGAATTAGTGAATTTGCCTGTTTGCAAATAATGTGTCTGGTTGTTTATAACCATTAATTTCTGTTCAAAAAATTGTATATGAGTTTACATTGGGATTACCAAAGAGGCTGATGGGAGTTTGGTGCCCAATTTGCTTTGACTTTCAATAAGACTTTGGCTCCTAAGTGCCCAAGGGCCAGGTTTTAAAAGATATGTAAGTGTCTATAAATGCAGATAGGTGCTCAGTGGGATTTTCAAATGTGCCTGGTGCTGAACTCCCAGGAGATTTGGAAAGTCCCAGTAGTTGCCTGTCTTCACTCCTAGGTGCCTGAATGTCCTTTAAAATCTGGCCCTGAGTCACTTTTGAAAATGACAGGTAGGCTCCTAAGTCACTGAGGCACATCTGAAATGTTTACCCTTAGGTTAAAATCCAGACTCAGGCACCTAGCCAGAGTAGCTTGGAAGATACACAGAGGGAAGGGTGTTTATGGAGCCCCTTTCCCACCCTCATAGGGTGACCAGGCAATGGGTTGATCATCCTGACTCCCTGATACCCTGTAGATCTGGTGTAGAATAGAGGGCTCAGCCAAAAGCATATCTCAGACTCACCCAGCACAAGGATATCGTATTATGGAGGAACTTCCTGGGACTCCATAGTTAACGTTACAACTACAGGTCCATTATAAGTTTTATTTGTAACTCTTCTCTTTTTAACAGTTAGTAGGAGTAATAAATTCCTATGCAAACAGTAGAAGGAAGAGTAGAATATTTTTCTTAGAATTTCAAATGTTTTAGCAGCTCCCCTGGCAATGGGAGCTAAAGGTAAGTGTTTAATCTTAACCCTCTCTGGATTGTGAGTGTTTCTATGCAAAATCTCAACAACTTCTTAACATGGGGGAGGTGAAGGCGGGGGGTGGGGGGGGCGTGATATGCAATTTCCTAGCATTGTTAAAAAAATAAAGATGACAGGCAGGACTTTATTAAAATGAGCTTCATTTCCAGGACTTTGAAATTCTACACAAAACGGACTGGCCCTCGCCGATGTAAATTCTCTAGCAACAACAGAAGCAGCCTAGATTCCATTAGTTGTGCATTCACTGTGCCACTGATTTTGAGTTCCCTCCACCATGGCACTACAGTTCCCATGCAACAGTCTATGCACAGTATCCTCTGTGTTTTTTGGCCTTCACCTCCGGACCTGAGGGGAAGAAAGATTTCCCTCCCCTAAGGCCTTTCTGAGACTGGGCTCAGCTAACCCTGTTCCCCTCTCTCTTTCCCCACAAGGGGCATCCTTCCTGTGCTTCTTTATCTGATACGGGCTGATGGGCTACTTGGCTCTTTATCCACCCAGCCCGCGAGCCTTCTTAGCTAATGACCTCAGTCAGCTTTCTTTAGGGGACTAACTGACATCTAAGAGATCCGTGTCACACTGTCTGGAGTGGCTCATGACTGTGAGTGCCTCCTCAGGGCAGACTGTCAGAAAACAGGGCAGACACTGCAAACTGGTGGTGTGTTCTATAATTAGATTTCACCAGGCCAGTATCAAATGTGAACTCCTGGATTCCTAGGCACCGACTCTGTGGAAAATATTAGCGGGTGCTCAGCACCCACCAGCAGCCAAGCTCCCCACACCCAGTGCCTCCTGCCTGCCGAAGGCTCCGCCAATCAACTCTTCCTTCTCCCTCCCTGTGCCTCCCACTCACCACGATCAGTTGTTCTGTGGCGTCCAGGAGGCACTGAGAGGGATGGGGAGGAGCAGGGATGGGGCGTGATCGGGGGAAGGGTAGAAAGAGGCGGGGCAGGGGGGAGCATTGGGGAGGGGGTGCAGTGTGGAAGAAACTGGGGGCAGACCAGGAGTTGAGCACCCCCGGGACAATTGGAAACTGGCACCTGTGCCTGGTTTACTATAACAGTCTTACCACGAGTCACAGACAGTGCCCTTAGACCAATGGGGGAAACCTGCAGCCTGCAGGCCGCATGTGGCCCATCAGAGTAATCAGTTGCTGGGCCGCCCGATAGTTTGTTTACATTTCACAGCCGCCCGCAGTTCCCAGTGGCCGCGGTCTATAATTCAAAATTGTAGCAGAGATGTAGTCATCTGCCAGTTTCCCAAAAGTCTCTCAGGACTCCCCAGAATAACTCTGGGGAGCTCCATCTTTTCATTCACTTATTCCACCCTGTTAGAATTCAGACAGTCCAGAGATGAAGGATCTTTCCCTGAATCCAGACTTACAGCTTCTTCTCACAGAAAACAAACTGAGAGGGTCATTACCCACATGGACTCTTCCTTTGATGACAGAGAGTGAGGCAGGGGCGGCTCTAGAAATCACGCTGCCCCAAGCAGCGCGGTGCGCTGCGCCGCCCTTCCCCGGTCCTGCGGCGGGTCCCCTCTTCCCGCGGCTCCGGTTGAGCTCCCACAGGCATGCCTGCGGCAGGTCGACCGGAGCCCCGGGACGAGCGGACCTGCCGCAGGCATGACTGCGGCGGGTGCCGTGGTCCCGCGGCTCGGCTGGACCTCCCGCAGGCATGCCTGCGGGAGCTAAACCGGAGCCGCGGGAAGAGGGAACCTGCCGCAGTCATGCCTGTGGCAGGTCCGCTTGTCCCAGGCTCCGGTTGACCTCCCGCAGTCATGCCTGCGGGCGGTCCCGCCGAGCCACGGGACGAGCGCCCCCTCCGCAGTCATGCCTGCGGCAGGTCCACTCGTCCCGGGACTCCGGTGGACCTCCCGCAGGCATGACTGCGGCAGGTCCGCCGGCCCAGCCTCCCGCCCTCCCCGGCGACAGGGGACGCCCCCTACATTTTGCCGCCCTAGGCACCAGCTTGTTTTGCTGGTGCCTAGAGCCGCCCCTGGAGTGAGGAATGCATTTAGTGTTTGCCTCCAATCATCACACACAATGACCACTTGCTTTGAAATTAGCACTTTTCTGTGAAAGTTCTTCATTTGCATTCCACAAGGCTTCTTTCTCCTTTGGTAGGTTATTTAGTTACAGGGCAATACACAGTGTAAATGTTTGCTATTGCATTATAACGGGATATAGATAAGTGAGAACAATGCAAATAACATCCTGTTAGTTTTCTTGAAGATTAAACACTCTTATACATTTACACATTTAATAATCACTTTGACCAATACTAATACACAGGTAAATTAGCCAGGCTGTGCATTTGTAAGCCTTCAATGAGACCTGGGGCTTTGGCATGAGCTGGCACCCGGTCTGCCAGCATCACAATCCGAGTGCAGGCTCATCTGTTCACCCCCAGCACTCTGTCCTAGGGAGATTGTCTTCCCCTATTGGGCCCAGGCAGTGCAGAAAGGAAACCACCTGAATTGAATGTAGAAGGGACAAGAATCAAACCGGGATGAGAGGAGGAGAGTAGATTGGGAGAAGGAGCTTGTGGGGTGGCCAGGGGACAGACGGACATTCCGAGACTGGATACTGGTGGGAAGCGAGAAACTGAGACTGGGAGAGAAAGGGGAGATGGGAACTGTCTGGGCAAGGAGACTGGGTCTGGGAGGAGGGAGGGGAGGAGACTGTTACTGCCTTGGCTGAGTAAATAGAACAAGAGTTGGGAGACAGAGACTGTGACTTGCTGAGCAAGAAGATTGGGAGCTGGGGGAGACTGGGACTGACTGGACAAGGAGTCTTGGACTGGGAACCAGTGGGGTGGAACTGGTGGTGGGTGAGGACAGATTGACCAGATCAGGGACCAGAGTGTGGGGAGAGTCTAAAACTAACTGGCCAACGACACTGGAATAAGCAGTCAGGGTGGGGTTGGGGAGACTGAGAGCAGATCTACATGAACATTTAGTATGTGGCAAGCTGGGATGCAAATCTAACCTGCACTGTCCTGCCATGCACCGAGTGTCCATGTGATCCATGCTGGCGGGCACTAACAGTTCCCTAGTGTGCTTTGATTTACTCCTGTTTCACAGCACTAGGGAAATGTTAGTGCGCAGCAGCAGGGTCCACACAGACACTCAGTGTGCAGAAGGATAGTGTGAGGTAAATTTACACCCCAGTAATTTACATTCTGCTCTATTTGCTGGATATCTAGGCAGAGGAGGGGTGTTCATGTAAATACAGTTTGCTCCTGAAGTGTTTCCCATTCCCAGCTAGCTGTCAGGGGAGAATTCATTCAGACCGTGCTTCTGTCTGCAATTTCCTAGTATTTTTACAAAATAAAAAGATGGGTTGGGCAGGAGCTTTACAAAAATGAGCTTCATTGTCAGGACTTTGAAACTCTGCAAAAAACAGATCGACCTTCGCCAATGTAAATTCCCTAATGTGGTAATAATAACTGCAATGCCTTGTGCTGCACACCTAGCACGTGCACAGCAGGGAGTCCCTCTCCTCTGAACTTCACCAGGAGGAGGGAGCTGCACAAGAACCAAGGGGTATCAGAACAAAAGTCCCTTCTGTGCACCTTTCTGTAAAACTGCACCTGCATCTCAGCTGGAGCTGCACGTTTGCAGTGGGAATAAAGTTTGAGTTTGTAATAGGGCGCTTGAAGGGCTGGGCTGCCTAGTGATTGGTTCCCCTGACCTCCATCCCCTTGTTTTCAAGGTCAATTTGCCTCAGTCTTTTAGGCAGTGGGGTAGGGAAACCCAGGCCCTCGCTCTCTACCAGGTCCCAGCCCAGGGTCCTGCATGTATCTACCCCTGAATAGGGGAGGCCTCCCAGCAGGGATCTAAATCCCCTGCACTGGGCTACTTCTTACCACTGTCCCTTTTGTTTGGGGCATGGCCCCTCTAGTACCGTTTGCTGGGTGGTTTGTACCCCATAGCGCCTCTCGTGGCTCTTGGATGCCCTCTCGTCCCAGCCTCCTTCAGGTGGGGCAGCAGTAAATTTGGTGAGACTGAACCGTACAATGTCTCTGGGCTTTAGGGACCCAGTTACCTCAGTTGCCAGAGGCTCCTAGTCTCCTCCACAGTCCTCCTTGGCTGGGGAGACAGTGCCTACTCCCTGGTGGCTGCCTCGGCTGACAGGCTAGTGACCTTTCCCCTCAGGTCGGGAGGCGGATAGCTCCTGCCTCTTCTCCAGTCAGCCCTCAACTGAGCCAGGCTCTCTCCTTTTCTCCCCCACCCCAGGCCTGGCATTGGCTGCAGGTACAGTAGGGTGGGGCTAGCTGGGCCCAAAGGCTCCTTTAACCCCTGCAGTGCTGGCAGGGTAGTTCCACGTGGTTGGAGAGGAGGATGAGTCTTTCCATGGCCCTTTAGTTATGTCCATTCTTGTCACTAATCCCCGTCTTCCCTGGATAGAGGTGCAGGGCCAGCTCACAGGGCCAAACCCAGGGTTCCTTACTCAGTCAGGCAGCTATTGACTGTAATGTGAGTTTCCTTTGTACAGACTGAGTAGAAGCAGGATAAAGGACTCAGGATTGGGCCCATTCAGAATTATTCCAGAAATAATCAGCCAGTCATCTACAAACTGTTCTGTGCACTAGATATCACTGAGAACAACACATACGGGAGCTGTGATGTTTCTGCACCAAGTGATTTTTGAGAGATACTGTCCTGACAGAATACTAGAAAACTTTCCAAAAAGTGACAGTCACCTTCTTATATGCAGTGTTGTTGTAGCCGTGTTAGTCCCAGGATATGAGAGAGACAGAGTGGGTGAGGTAATATCTTTTATTGGACCCATTTCTGCTGGAAAGAGACAAACTTTTGATCTGAAAGAGAAGAGCTGTGTGCAAGCTCAGAAGCTTGTCTCTTTCACCAACAGAAGTTGGTCCAATAAAAGATATTACCTCAGCAACTTTGACTCTCTCAACCCCTTCTCGTCCAGCTTTCACTTCTCATTTCTGGTTGGATTCATACCAAACTTCGGCAAAATGTTCTCCTCCGCCAAGGTTCCAACTCAGTCATTGCACAGGCTGGACGGTGCCCAGGGAGTGAATCAGGGATGCACAGTGAAAGAGGCTTTTGTCTGTAGGCCCCAGCCTCATTGGTTGCAGCAGCAGCATCACCATCATTGGTGATCCCTCCATTTGAGGATGATCTATACCACAGATTTACATATGGGTCCCGAGACTGAGGAATCTGATCCTGGAACCATAGACCTGCCCGCAGTAGGTACAGACGTTTCCTGATGGGTCAGCTGCCTGCTGGGAGAAAGTTCTTTTTCTTTCCTTCCTTCTCTCTCTCTTTTCAACTTCAAGGGCAAGGCACTTCTCCTCAAAGCAGGCCACTGCCTGGTGGAGAATGTGGCAACAATGAGATCAGTTGGTTCCTTGCTCCTCCCAGCTTTCGATGTCCACATGAGTTTTCTTGAGATACACTTTCAGTGTGTCCTTGTAGGATTTCCTCTGACTACCAGGAGATCTCTGACCATGAGTGAGCTAAGAGTACAGGGCTTGTTTTGGGAGGTGAGAGTTTGGCATCTGCACAGAATGTCCAGGCCAGCGGAGTTGGTGTGTGTGGATCATTGCTTCAATGTTGGTGGCATTGGCTTCAATGAGGATGCTGGTGTTAGTGCAGCGATATTCCCACTTGATGCAAAGGATCTTCTGGAGGCATCATTGGTGGTACCTCTCCAGACTCTTGTGGTGCTGTTGATAGGTCACCTGGGTTTTGCATCTATAAAGAAGTGTAGAATAACAATTGTCTCATAGACCTGGATCTTGGTGTCCTTCCGTAGGACACAGTCTGTGAAAATGCACCAGAGCAGTTTCCCAACGGAAGCACTTGTGCAATGGATCCTGTGCTGGATCTCACTGTGATTTTTTGTATTTTGAGAAAGTTGGCTACTGAGGTAACAGAAGTCCTCAACTCTCTCCAAGCTCTGTCCCTTGATTGTGATTTCTGGTGGGTGATGTGCAAGGCCTGAAGCAGGCTGAAGGAGCACTTTAGTTTAGTTTTCTTGATATTGAGTGAGAGTCATAGGTGTCAGTAAGGTTGTGCAAAAAAATGCAGTGTGGACTGAAGGGCATTCTCAGTGTGTGTGACGATGACAGCGTCATCAGCGTACTGAAGGTCAGTAATGGACGCCCTGAGGAACTTAGACTTAAACTGGAAATATCAAAGATTAATAAGCCGCCCATCCATTCTTTATTGAATGTGAACTCCGTTAATAAATTTTGGACAGCAGACAAATCTGGGCAGCACCTTCCACAGGGCTTCATGATTGACAGAGTCAAAGGCTTTTGTCAAATAGATGAAGGCCATGTACAGGTCCTGATTTTGATCCCAAGACTTTTCCTGGATTTGGTGGGCAACGAAGATCATGTTGGTTGTCCCTCAAGATGGTCTAAAACCACACTGAGAGTCTGGCAATATTTCCTCAGCAAGGGGAAGTAATTGGTTTGAGAGGATACGGGCGAGAGTTTCCCCTGCTGTAGATAGCAAGGCAATGCCACCATAATTTCCACACTCCAACGTATCTCCTTTTTTAAAGATGGTAACAATGTTGGCATTTCTCAAGTCTTCTGGAATCTTCTCATTATACCAAATGTGAAGAAAAATGAAGCTCCCAATAGCATAGCTCTGAGGATCATTGGAGCACACAAGCCCCTTCGTCACAACAAGGTGACGGTCCCCAAAGATGGGTTGCAGTAGTGGCAAGATGTGTAACCAATAAAATTATGCTGAAATTATGCTCCTGGCTGCTATGGGCCAGCAAGGCAACAGGCACTAGAACTGAGATGAGGGAGAGTGTTTCCACCTATTGGTCCCAAGCAGTGTGGGGAGGAAGCAACCGGAATTGAATGCAGACTGGGGTGAGAGGGGAAAGTAGATGAGGACAAGGATGCAGGGGGAATATTCTGAGCCTGGAGTCTGGTGGATGGAGAGAAACTGGGACTGGGAGAGAAAGCGCGAGATGGGGACTGGCTGGGCAAGGAGAATGGGACTCGGAGGAGAGGGAAAGAGACTAGGACTGGCTAAGCAGGGCAATTAGGAGAGGGAGTGGGTGAGGAGAGACTGTGACTTGCTGAGCAAGGAGATTGGGAGCTGGGGAGACTGGGACTGACTGGGTGAGGAGTGTGGGACTGGGAACCAGTGGGGAGGAACTGGAGATGGATGAGGAAAAACAGGCCAGATCAGGAACCAGGGTGTTGGGGAAGTCTAAGACTAACTGGGCAACGAGACTGGAATAAGCAGCCAGGGTGGGATCGGGGAGACTGAGAGCAGATCCACACGAACATTTAGCGTGTGGCAAGCTGGGGTGTAAATCTACCTTGCACTGTCCTGTCAGTCACCCAGTGTCCATTTGGACTGTGCTGCCATTCTCCGAGGCCTTGTCTACACTACCACTTAAGTTGATGTTAATTATGTCACTCAGGGGTGTGACTCCCCCCCACGGAACGTAAGTTACATCGATTTAAAACGTTCTTCCATCCATGTAATGCATCTTCATCAGACGTGCTAAATCAGCACCACTGCATCGATGCACTGCACTGATACAGCGCGGGAGGGAAGACAAGCCCTAACAGTTCCCTAGGGAACAGATCTAGTCCCGTTTCAAAGCACTAGGGGAATGTTAGTGCGCAGCAGCAGGTTCCACGCAGACACTCACTGTGCAGCAGCCCAGAGCAGGTTACATTTTGCCACAAACTAAGTGTTCATGTAGAGAAGCCTTGAGATTGGATGAGGCATCCAGGGAGGGAAACTGGGAGTTGGGGCAGACAGGAGAACCCAGCGCAAGTGTGGGAGTGAGAAACAGATCAGATGAGGGCCCCAGAGGGGACGGGCAGTGCAGAGAACAGGGAGGGAAATGAGCACTTGGCTGGGGAAGCGAAAGGTGAAGTCTAGGACTGGCTTGGCAAGGAGACAGGGTCTGGGGATGAGAAGCTCGAGGAACGGAGACTGGAAATTGGTAGACAAGAAGAATGGGACTGGGATGTAGAGCAAGGAATGGGGGAGAGACAGGACTGGGACAGGGACAGGTTGGAGGGGAGAGGGCTGAAGGAGGAACACGGGAAGAAGGCTCTGTGACTGCTAGAACCAGGGCCGCCCAGAGAGGGGGGCAAGTGAGGCAATTTGCCCCAGGCTCTGGGGCCCTGCAGGGGCCCCCATGAGTTTTTCAGGGCCCCCGGAGGTTCTTCCTCTCCCAGTCTTCACCAACAGGGGGTCCTTCCACTCCGGGGCGGAAGGACCCCCCACTGCCGAATTACTGCCGAAGCGGGACCGCAGCCGGGTCTTTGGCAATAATTCAGCGGCGGGGGGTCCTTCCATTCCGGGACCCTCCGCCGAAGTGCCCTGAAGACCCGGCTGCGCTTCAGTGGCAGGTCCTGCTTCGGCGGTAATTCGGCGGTGGGTGGCTCCCGCTGCGGGTCTTCGGGGCACTTCGGCGGCTGGTCCCAGAGCGGAAGGACCCCTCACTGCCGAATTACCACCGAAGCAGAGGCTCCCCCGCCGCTGAAGACCCCAGGTCCCCGGAATCCTCTGGGTGGCCCTGGCTAGAACGCACATCTCTCTAGAGCCTGGAATGGAACCCAGTATCCCTGAGTTTTGCCATTCCCCTGCTGTCAGGAAATATCTGTCAAACCCTCCAGCCAAATCTTCTGATCCTCTTCTAGTGCTGGTCCACAAAGAGGATGACAACCTCCTACTGCTGTCAGTTACTCCATTAGCTGCAGTGGCAGAGGTTTGTGTGGTGAATCTAAAGGGTGAAAAGCTGCTGATGACCCCTGGGGGTGGCAACATGATTCTGCATTCTGGAACATCTATTTTTTCAGTTTGCTTTTTTAAAAACGTAAGGAATTATGCATAAAACTTTACTTTTAAGGAACATTAAGTTTGCAAAGTTGAGCCATAAAAAAATAAGGGAATTGACAGAATTAAAGTGTCTTTCAACTCTATTTTCGACCATCTTTACATATGCATTAAGATTCAGCCTTTCATTACATGATAACTTGCTATTTTCTCCACAGGACCCCTGCTTCATGCAGCACACGGAATTGACAGTGCTCTGAATCAGGGCTGTGGAGTGAAGGAGGTGGTTGTCTGTAGGATCCCTGCCTCATTTGTTGCAGGAATTGTGAAGTGTGCAGTGTATGAGGCTGGGAATTGCAGAAAGAGAAAGGAGGGTCTCTTGTTAAGGCAGTTGGGAATTAGGGTCCCTGGGGAATTAGGGTCTATTCCTGCCTCTGCCACAGAGTTCCTATGTGATGCTTGGCAAGTCACTTACACCAGATGTTTCACAGGTGGTCATTAATTGTGTGTTCCTCATTTTATGGGTGGCCCCCTTGAGACTGTGACTGTCTGATTTGCAGAAGTGCTGAGCACTCACAGCTCTAAACTGAAGTCAGTGGGAGCTGTGCTGCACAAGCTTAAGTACTCTCAAAAACAGGATGTGGGTATCTCAAGTTGCGCACCCAAAATCAGTGGATGCTTTTGATAATTTTGGCCATAGAGTGTCTCTGGGCTTTGGTTCTCCATGTGTAAAATGGAGATAACAACACTTCCCTACCTCCCAGGTGTTATCAGCTGTTGGCTGTGCGTGTTTTCTCTCTGTGTGTGTTTTCAGCTCTGTGCAGATAGTGGACACAGCAGGCCTCGATCAGACTGCCCAAGAAGACTATAGATTTGGTTCAATGGAGAAGGCGCTCGTTCAGGTTTATTGCTGACAAAGCACAGTACTAGCTCCCTGGATCAATGTCCACAGTTACACTGGCACCTCTATGCCCCTTACAGTGGACTTGGTTCAGTGAGTGGTGAGACTTTCCACTCCTGCTCCTCACCCCGAGGCCAGAAAAAGACACCCCCTCTGCGACTTGTCTTTTATACTCTGATAGAAACCAGTTATGTCTTGCCCCTCAGACGTGGTTAATTACCACCCTTTACCTGGTACATTTTGGTTGGATCAAAACATCTCTATCCATCACCCTGTTATCCTGACCTTACCATTAGGAGGGGTTAGTGTGTCCCTGTATCATCACTGGGAAGTGTGTTTACACCATAACCCTGTACCAGGGGTGCTCTGGTGTTACCCTTCTGGAATGTGTTTATGCACGTGCCAGTGCCTAGCACTTCTCATGAGTGTTTGTGTTTTTTCAACACCAACCACGCTTTTGCCAGGTTCATGTTCTGGACAATGAACCTGCACCTGTAGTCACAAAGGGACTAATGAAGGTTTCACAGGCAGGTACAAGTCTGGCGTTCTGAATGTTTGAGTGCTTCTCTTTGCAAAATTTAACTTTCTTTTTGATTCATAGCTGTGTAGATTTTAGGGCCAGAAGGGAACTTTAGATCTAGTCTGACCTCCTGGGTAACAAAGACTAAAGAATTTAAACCAATTACTCCTCTACTTCATCTGAACTTGCGTTTGGCTAAAGCATATCTTCCTGAAAGGCATCCAATTTTGTTCTGAATACTTCAGGAGGTAGAGAATCTTCTGCTTCCCTTGGTAGTTTGTTCCAATGTTTCATCAGTATCACTGTGAAAAATGTCTGCCTTACCTCTAATAGGAACTTATCTGGCTTTAACTTCCATCCATTGGTTCTTGTTATGACTTTCTCCACTCGATTAAGAGGCCTTTAGAATGCAGTGTTTTCTCCATGCGAAGGTATTTATACCCTGAAATCAAGACATATCTAGGTCATCTTTTTGATAAACTAAACAGATTGACCTCCTTAAATCTCTCACTGCAGGGCACATTTTCAAGCCCTGGAATTATTATTGTGGATCTTCTCTGCGTCCTTTCCAATTTTTTAACATCCTTCTTACAATGTGGACACTAAAAGCAGATGCAGTATTTGTCTCCCCAGTGCTGTACACACAGGAAAAATCAACATCCTACTAGACCTGATTGGAAATTATCTGGAAAACCAGAGTTTCATTGGAAAATGCCAGTTTGTTGAACTCAACATTTATCATGAAAGTGAATTGGGTTCAATGAACTTTCTCAAAACCACAAGCAGGGTCTGGTGGAAATGTCCATGGTTCCCTGCCCAGTTCCCTGGTGGCTCCTGTTAGTCCTGCCATGCAGATTGTCCCAGGGCCGGGTACCCCAGTCTTCTAGGAGCTGCAGCTCTGGGGCAGCCCCACCATACAGATTCCCCCAGAATTGGAGACCCTGGGCTTTCTAGGGTCTGTACGTCCAGGGCAGCCCTGCCAATGCTTTCAGGCTCTTTGCCATGGTATAGGAAACCCTGGGAGCCCCAGCTCTAACCAAGGCTCAGCTCCAGGGTCTACATCAGGGATTCTGGAAGTCCTGGGATGGGTTCTGGTGTCCCAGGGTCTGTGGCTCTGGGGCAGCCCTGCCTTGCAGAATGCCCCGGACTGGGCTATTTGCCTATTTAGGCTGCCAGCTGACCAAGGAGTCTAGGAGCCCGGGGGTCTCCGGTCCAGGGCAGGCCACATGAGGAGGCTGCCCCAGAGCCCCAGCAGTGGCTTTGGGAAATTGACATGCTTGTCCTGATGCTAACAGTGGTGAAATTGACAAGGAGTCAGTGTCACTCCGCATCTATTGGGGGCCCTGGGAGCAAATTTCATGTTGGATACACCATGGGCTGGAGTTTCCAAAACAAAATTTTAGCCGGATTTCCAATTCACAGGACATTTTAAAATAGTGAAATTTCCTGTACACTGGAAATCCTGCATTTCAGCCAGCTGCACTCATTGCTCCCCTCTTTATACATCCAAGGATCAACGTCACCATTTCTGCAGCAGCATCACACTGGGAGCTCATGTTCAGTTCTTTGTCCACTATGACCCCTGCAAAGAACATGGGCTATATCTGTATTTCTGTGAATATTATGTGCACCTCAGTCCCTTTTACTGCTATTTTCACATTTCCTACCAGGGTTCAAAGGGGAACTCCCATCTGAGCTCCCCATATGTCCCAGGACGGCAGACAATGGTTTCATAGAACCCAGTTACTGGTACTTAACTGACAAGACAGGTGTCAGGGGTTTTGATCTTGTGCATCTGGCCAAGCTGAGCACAAGCCCCCTTCCTTGGGATGTGCCCCTCAGGTGGGAAATCTTAACCAGAGAGCTTGGGAATTGTTAACAGGGAAGCCCTGATGAACAGAGGGGGTGAGGCAGGGTCTGCAGGGAAGGAGAATGAAATACAATCCCCAGAAGCAGAGGTTTCTGGGATAAGCTGAGTCAGCCCAGATTTTGAGGGGAAAGCTGAGTTTTCAGTAAGACATAGGCCTGTGGGCCTTCAGTTGCTTTATTCTTTTCTCTGTGATTGCTGTGTCCCTATGGATAAATACAAAATAACACTGTCCTGGGTCTGGTACTATTCAATAGTTTCATAAATGACTTGTATGATGGAGTAGAGATATACTTACACAATTTGTGGGTGATATGAAGCTGAGAGGGGTCGCCAGCTCTTTGGAAGGCAGGGTTAAAATTCAAAACGATCTTGATAAACTGGAGACTTGGTCTGAAATCAGTAAATTGAAATTCAATAAAGACAAGTGCAAAGCATTAGACTTAGGAAAGAAAAATCAAATGCAAAAAAATTGGGAATAGCTGACTAGGCAGCAGTTTTGCAGAAAATGATCTCGGGATTATAGTGGATCACAATATGGAAAGTTGTGACACTGTTGTGAAAAAGGGAAATGTCATTCTGAGTTGTATTAACAAGAATGTTATATATAAGACACAGGAGATAATTGTCCCGCTCTACTTAGCTATGGTGTGGCCTCAGCTGGAATACTCTGTCCTGTTTTGCTCATCACTGTTTAAGACATATAAGGACAAATTGGAGAATGTCCAGAGGAGAACAACAAACAGAGTAAGAGGTTTAGAAAACATGATCTATGAGGAAATGTTGAAAGAATTGGACATTTTTAGTTGAGAGAAGAGAAGACTGAGAGGTGAACTGATACCAGTCTTCAAATAACTGATAGATTGTTTGTCAATTGTTGTCCATATCCACCAAAGGTAGGACTAGACAATCATTTTAGATTGCAGCAAATGAGATTCAAATTAGATATTAAAAAAACCTCTCTAACTATAGGGATAATTAAGTACTGGGTGGGCATTGACTTTGCACAAGAAGTTAGACAAACGTCTGTCAGGGTGGCCTAGGTATACTTAAACCTTCCTTGGTGTGAGGAGATGGACTAGATGACCTCTTGAGATTCCTTCCAACCCTCCATTTCTCTTATTCTGTTGTTTTATCAGCTATTGAGGCCTTCTGATATAAAAATAGTAAAGGCTGTTTAACTTCCTCCTGAGTTACAAATGGACTGAAGAGTAGTTCATCCTTTTCACATAATATGATACATCCTGTTTCTATCCAAAATCAGAAATGTTTATTGAATACGTCTGCCTTTTCTTCATCATTGTTAACAATTTAAAAACCTTGATAGGCAGTGGAACTCCACCACTGATTTTTTGTTTGTTCCTAGTATACTTAAAAATGCCTTACGAGTCTCCTTAGCGCAGCAACCCATGATTTTGTCCCTGATATCATTAGCCTCCCTTATCAATTTTCTACACATCTTAACATCTAATGTATATTGATTATTGTATAATACTATTGTTTTCCATTTGTTATATACTGCTTTTTTATTTTTAACTGCTGCCTGCACTTTTCCACTGAGCCATGATTGGTGTTCAGCCAAAATTTTATGGCCCCCTTGTAAATTCCTGCCTTCATTGAATTTCTAGGGCACATTAAGCCCCGGCTGGTTGGAGGGCATAGTGCCTGTTCGGGACGTGTGGAAATAAGAGATGGAGAAACATGGACCACAGTCTGTGATGCCCACTTTGATATCAAAGCTGCCAACGTTATCTGTAATGAACTACAATGTGGAACAGCTCTATCTATCCCAGGAGGAGCTCACTTTGGAGAAGGTCATGGATCAATCTGGACTGAAGCGTTCCAGTGTGTGGGGAATGAGTCCCACCATGCGTTCTGTCCCAAGATATCGAACATCAGTCAGACATGCTCACACGCAAATGATGCTGGAGCCATATGCTCAGGTAAGAATTCAGTGTAAAGTCTTTCAAATCCCAGTGATGTGAATTTTAGATTAGGGTGAAGCAATATACTGATCTCAATGTGCAGAGAGCTAGGGTAATAAGATGGCACCAGCTTCTCATAAAACACAAATGATCCAAGATAACTAGAATCGGGTCAAATCCCCCCTGACTTTCCTTTCTTTAACTATATGATATAAAATAGCTCCAAGGCTCCCTCTCTAAACCCCTTCTCCCTTCTCCCCAGGGCACACAGGGCTCCGGCTGGTGAACGGCAGCACAGCGTGCTCAGGGAGGGTGGAGATCCAGGTTCTTGGTGCCTGGGGAACCCTCTGTGACTCACGCTGGGATTTACCAGATGCCAACGTTCTCTGTCGTCAGCTCAACTGTGGATTCGCTGTATCAGCCCCAGGAGGAGGGTATTTTGGGAAGGGAACAAGCTCTGTCCGGACAGACACATATCACTGTAAAGGAACTGAACCCCATTTGGGCCATTGCCCTGTTACTGCCCTGGGGGCCTCTCAGTGCTCCCATGACAATGATGCCAGTGTGGTTTGCTCAGGTAAGTGTAATGCTGGATTAATGACACTTGCCCCTTAGACCCTAGAGCAGGGAAACCTCAGGGCACAGCAAGGGGAGCGGGAGCTAGATCTTAATCCACGCATAATAATGGTAAATGTATTAAAATAAAATTAAAATAAATATTATCACAAAAAGAATAGTGATGACCCGGGAATGCCCTGGATTCTCCAGTAAAAACATCAGGAACTCTGTCCTTCCGCAGGGCAGCGGAGCAGTGGCAGCACTTTGTCCTTCAGGTTTCATAAATATCACCAATTCACTGTCCCCATCCTTCTCCAAATCACTGCTATAGTAATTAGAGGGGGAGCAATTCCCAATATGGAGGTTGCTTCACGTTTTCTATTATAAAATACTCTCAACACCTTCTTGAGAAGCTTTTATGCCTTCACTGTTTGCAGCAGCCTTTGCAATTTGGGAAAGGGTAATGCTGGGGCCAGGGAAGTGCCTTCCCCTAGTGCAGGAAAATCCCTTTCAGGTTTGCTTGAATTATAAACTGCTGAAAATAAACATTTCCCCTCTCTCACTTGAGTTCCTGAGGATATTTTTGGTAGCACGTCACAGAGAAAGTAGCACTTTATCTCACTTTGGTTTTTTCTAACTTTTTTTCACACCTTCCCAGTTGAAAAAAAAAATCAGAAAGATTCCCCCCTCCTCCCCACACTTTCTTACATTTTTTAAATTTTTTCAAACTTTTTACAGTGGAAGAAAAGATGAAAAAATAGAAAGGGGGAGATGGGGAAAACTTGTAAACCCAAATATGAAAAGGAAAATAGATTTTTTCATTTTCAAAAAGTTTAAATGAATCAACATTTTATTTAGAATCTAAAAAAAATTCTCATTCAATTTCAACATCCCAATCTCTTTGATGTGTTTAAAAGTTGAACTACTGCATTATCATACAGTACTTACCAAGAAAAATGCTGGGTTGTTAACAGCTCTAATATTTACCTTCCATAAAAACATTACAAAATTAAACAGTGTTATTAGTCAAAGCCAAATGCGCAAGAATTAGGAAATATCAGAGTTAAGGTTATCCACACAATATTAATTTAGCCCTCCCACCCTCCCTTCTGCATATACATTATGACACAATCTAATTTCATGTACATGTCCTATTATTCCCCTCCATCCCACTAGCTCCTGCCTCCTTTAGTGCACTGGGAGGATGGTGATCAGGGGCTGAAGGAGCTATAGAATATTTCTTTTTATCCTCATCATTCAACCTGTGACCCAGGGCCTTATTCACTCTACATACCGTACAAACACTGCCCTAAATACAGAATTATTAATTTCTTCATGGGCTTTTCTATGGTGCTCATCACAGTAGTATCAGAGTGCACCACAAACATTAATGAATTTGTCTTCAAAACACCCCTGGGAGAAAGACATCATAAGAATCTGCTATTTCAAAAGTGACTTAGGCACTTAGAAGCCCAAGAAGAACATTTTCAAAAGTGCTTAAGTGACTTAGGGACTTTAATCCCATTTTCTCCAGTAACGTAGGAGCCCAAGAACCCTGAAGACTTCACCTTCTTGTAGCCTAAATCATTTCTGAAAATGGCCCTTAGGCTCCTACATCATTTAGCTGCTTTTAAAAATTTTACATACAATGATTAAAGCCAAACTTCCAAACTCGCTACTTATTTGGGATGATTGGGCACCAACCTGAGACCCTCAGGGCCTGATTCTTCAGTGAACTCGCCATTTCTGTAGATCTTTATGTGTTCAAAGTACTGCAAAGACATTAATAAACCCACACAGAACTCCAGGTAAGCAGGTGGCTAAGTATTATTATTAGCTCCATTTTACAGCTGGTGAAACTGAGAGAGAAAACAAAGTGACTTGCCCAAGGCCACCCGGTGAGTCAGCAGCGGAACCAGGATAAAACTGAATATTTTGACTCGTAGCCCTGTGCTGGTTCCACCCGACCACACTGCCTGACTGCAGAAGGGCTGAGCAGCCACATCTTGTCTTGACCCTAGCGGCAGTTGTGAGTGCTCAGTACTTCTGCAGATCACACCCCATGAAAACTGGCTTAAGAGACCTGCTCAGCATCACCTGTGAAGTCTGCAGCAGAGGCAGGAACAGAACTGAGCTCTACTGAATACCGGTCACTGCTCTTAACAAGATCATTCTAGTTCTTCCTGCGCTCCTACAGGCCTTCCAGTTTTTAAAGTGAATGAGGCAGGGGTCGTACAGGCAACAGCCTGATGCTGTACAAACCCCGATTTATCCATCCTGGGCACTGAAAATGGCCAGAGCCCTGCAAGAAAAATAATTCACTAGAAAACTTATTTTTAATGGCCAGCCAATCTGGTTCCCTGCGGCTAAATGGAGCCCATCTTCTGGGTCTATAGATCTGTAGAGTTTTAAGATTCAAAGAGGCCATCGTGATCATCTGCTTCTCCCCTCACCAAAGGGATCCCCTCCTGCTTAAGAAGTTTCAGCTCCCCTCTCTGCTCCATCTTCTCAGCCATGTACAGAGTCTCCACAGGGCTTCTTGCCTGGCTGGAGCTGGGGTCCTTACAGAGAAACCTACTGCAGAAGCCCTGGATTTCAACCTTCTTCCTAATAGTGGGCACGTAGCTTCCAGGATTGTCTCCCACAGAGCCCAGAGTCACTGGTGTCGTTACACACCATGACTAAGCCTATAGGGTCTTGCCCAGCACTCACAACAGACGTCTACTCTCCTCTTTACAGCTGATACCTTAGTACCTTGGGGGCAAATCACCTCCCAGTTCTCCTGCTTCTCACAGAGGCTGCTACCTGCATTCCTAACTGAATTCCCCACAGCCCTGCCCTGCCTCTCCTAACTACCTACCCAGCCCATGCCCTGGTTCTCGGAGGGAACTCCCCAGCACATGAATATGCTGATTTCTCCCTACAGCTACTGGAAGGAGAATCCCTTCTAAGAAAAAACACCTGGTCCCTTCCATAGGATCTCTTTCTGGCATGATCCCACATGGCCTTCCTGAGGGGCTCTGGTACCCAGTTATAGCTCCTCAGAGAGCCCAGGGCCAGATCCAGGCACCTGCTAAGGAAGCTGGTGCTTGGGGCAGCCAATACAAAAGGGCGGCAGTGCGTCCGCTATTGGGGCAGCCCCTCTGGGTCTTCTGCCGGAATTCAGTGGCGGGTCCCTCAGTCCCTCTCTTTCTCTTTGACCTGCCTCCGAAGTGCTGCCGAAGATGAAGAGAGGGAACGAAGGACACATCGCCAAACTGCCGCCGAAGAATGGAGCGGCACGATTGAGCTGCCGCCGATAGGCTTTTTTTTTTTCCACTGCTTGGGGCAGCAGAAAACCTGAAGCTGGCCATGGGAAAGCCCCAAATCCAGTCTCTACCCTAACACTACACTAGTGCCCTAGCTAGGACAGGTTTCAGAGTGGTAGCCATGTTAGTCTGTATCAGCAGAAAGAACGAGGAATACTTGTGGCACCTTAGAGACAAACAAATTTATTTGGGCATAAGTTTTCATGGGCTAAAGCCCACTTCATCAGATGCATGGAGTGGAAAATACAGTAGGAAGATAGATATAGATATAGATGATATATACAGAGAACATGAAAAAATGGGGATTGACAGACCAATCGATTAAGGTGGGCTATTATCAGCAGGAAAAAAAAACTTTTGTAGTAATAATCAGGATGGCCCATTTCAAACAGGGGTCCTGAATTTTGGGGAGTGGACAATGACGGAAGGGGTAGAGGGAGGTGTGCAGGAGGGATCCAGTGCCCTGGTGACGGGGCAGGAGGGGGGATCTCTTCCCTCCACCCCTTCCAGCCGGCCTTTACCGCTCAGCAGGCACCCAAAGCTGGGGCTGCCCGGGGCACACAGGCTGCAAGGCGTGCCTAGGGTCACCAGATAGCAAATGTGAAAAATTGGACAGGTGATGGGAGGTAACAGGCGCCTATATAAGATTTGGGGGGCTCTGCTCCTAATTTGGGTGGGCCTGGATGCTAACTGGGTGGGCCATGGCCCACCCATGGCTACACCCCTGCACTACACTAACTGCACGCAGACATTCTTCTGCTCCAGTCTTAGGGCAAACTCCAGGCTGCATTGAAGTCAATGGAGGTTTTAGCATTGCCTTCCATGGGGCCAGGATTTCACTCTTAGCCTTGAAATGTTATTTGGCACCAAGATCCTTGATCTGTTTGGATCCAGTGCACACAGACTGCACCTGTCAGGTTGCCATATTAGTACATACTGTACCTGACACAGCCAGTGAGTGCGCCCTGCATTGACTCTGCTGTTGTCTTTTACCATTGTCAGTCTCTCCTGGCTGCACCTCGGTCCGAACTCAGTGAGTAATTCCTAACTTACCACCTTGCTGTAGGACTCATTGATTCTGAGACACATGCAAACACTGAGATTCACATCCCAAGGAAGTCACAATATTCACCAACAGAGAACGTCCCCTTCCCCGCCCCACACACAACCTGCTTAGTGTGATGTGAATTGATCAGCTGGAATCTCACGTTGGACTCAGGCCTGGTCTACACTAGCCTCTTATTTCGGAGTTAGCCAAGTTATTTTGAAAAAAAAAAAAGATTCCGGCCACATGACCAAACCATTTTTTTCAATTTAAAGGGCTCTTTAATTCAATTTCTCTACTCCACCTCGGCAAGTGGAGTAGAGCTTAAAAATCGAGATCGCAATCCCGGATTAAAGGTATTGTGGACGCAATTCAACATTATTGGCCTCTGGGAACTATCCAAGAATGCTCCCTTGTGACCACTGTGGTCAACACTCTCAACTCCAATGCACTAGCCAGGTGGTCAGGAAAAGCCCCGGGAACTTTTGAATTTCATTTCCTGTTTGATCACCATCAGCACAGGTGACCATCAGCACAGTCCACCATCACAGGAGATCACACAGTCCCGGATTCGCAGACAAGCTCCAGCATGGTCCAAACGGGAGGTACTGGATCTCATCACATGTTGGGGAGATGAGTCTGTTATGGCAGAACTACGTTCCAAAAAAAGGAACGCAAATACCTATGCTAAAGTCTCCAGGGCCAAGATGGAAAGAGGCTACTCCAGGGACACAGAGCAGTGTCGTACAAAAATCAAGGAGCTCAGGCAAGCGTACCAGAAAGCCAGGGAGGCAAACAGGTGCTCTGGGTCACAGCCCCATACATTCCACTTTTACCGTGAGCTCCATGCAATTATGGGGGGAGATGCCACCACTACCCCACCACGGTCCGTGGACACCTGCAAGGGGGGAGTTGCATGGAGCAAGGAGGAAGAGACATTGGAGGACGAAGAGGAGGAGGAGGAGGAGAACAGTGCACAGGCAGCAAGTGGGGAATCCGTTTTCCCCCATAGCCAGGAACTAATGTTAACGCTGGATCCAATAGCCTCCCATCACTCCCAAGGGGGGCTCCTGTTCCATGACCCTGGAGAAGGCAAACCCACCAGCCATTGCTTGCTGTGGGAAAGGGGGCCCAGCAGTTTGAAAGCATGGAAATGAATGTAGAAGAAGCAGAACCCCGCGTGCCCCTAGAGGCTGCCTGCTAGATGAATACTGTTGCCCGGCTGTGTGTGATGGCTTACTCATACCAAAGTGCCCCCTTTGTTCTCTGAAATGTATATTTTAAAATATTACCCTCCCTTTTTCTCCTCCCACAGGTGCAAATGTTTCAATGCGACTTCTATCTACTCCGTCCCAGAGGCTGGTCCAGATTATAAAGTGGAAAAAGCAAACTCGGGACGACATGTTCGCCGAGCTCATGCAGTCCTCCTGCACTGATAGGGCTCAGCTGAATGCATGGAGGCAAACAATTGCGGAGTCCCGTAAAGCATTACAGGAACGCGAAGAGAGGACGGAGGTGCGTGATGAGAGCAGGCAGGACGCTATGGTCAAGCTCATAGGGGAGCAAACTGACATGCTCCGCTGTATGGTGGATCTAATGCGGGAAAGGCAGCAAGACCACAGACTTCCGCTGCAGCCCCTGTATAATGAAACTTCCTCCTCCCCAAGTTCCATAGCCTCCTCACCCAGACGCCCAATAACACGATGGGGGAGGCTACAGGGACTCACACACTCAACCCCAGAGGATCATCCAAGCACCAGAAAGCTGGTATATGCGAACTTTTGATTTGGTTTCTGGACTTGTCCTTCCCTCCTCCTCTATCCCCCTAACCCAACCCCCCAACCCCACGCCCCAGTGTACCTTCTAATTTCTCTCAATGTGTTGTGCATCAAATAATAAAGAACAGTTTTTAAACAATTTTGACTTTATTTCCTTTCATATATATAGGGTGCGGGTAACTTCGAGAGAAACAAACACAACTGTCACACTGTAGCCTGGCCAGTCATGAAACTGGCTTTCAAAGCTTCTCTGATGTGCAGCGCACCCTGCTGCGCTCTTCTAATCGCCCTATTGTCTGGCTGTGCGAAATTGGCAGCTAGACAAGTTGCCTCAACCTCCCACCCCGCCATAAATATCTTCCCCTTACTCTCACAGATATTGTGGAGCACATAGCAAGCAGTAATAACTATGGGAATATTGGTTGTGCTGAGATCTAACCAAGTCAGTAAACTGCGCCAGCGCACTTTCAAACATCCAAAAGCACATTCTACCACCATTCTGCACTTGCTCAGCCTATAGTTGAACTGCTCTTTACTACTGTCCAGGGTGCCTGTGTATGGCTTCATGAGCCATGGCATTAAGAGATAGGCTGGGTCCCCAAGGATAACGACAGGCATTTCAACATCCCCAACACTAATTTTCTGGTCTGGGAAGTAAGTCCCTTCCTGCAGCTGTTCAAACAGACCAGAGTTCCTGAAGATGCTAGCGTCATGCACCTTTCCCAGCCATCCGATGTTGATGTCAGTGAAACGTCCCTTGTGATCCACCAGTTCTTGCAGCACCGTGGAAGAGTACCCCTTGTGGTTTATGTACTGGCCACCACAGTGTGCCGGGGCTAAGATGGAGATATGGGTTCCATCTATCACCCCACCGCAGTTAGGGAACCCCAGCGCATTGAAGCCATCCACAGTGGTCTGCACATTTCCCAAAGTCACTACCCTTGATAGCAGGTGGTCAATGATTGCATTGGATACTTGCAGCACAGCAGCCCCCACAGTAGATTTGCCCACTCCAAACTGATTCCCGACTGACCAGTTGCTGTTGGGCATTGCAAGCTTCCACAGTGCTATGGCCACTTGCTTCTCAACGGTGAGGGCTGCTCTCATTTGGTGTCTTTGCGCTTCAGGGCAGGTGACAGCAAGTCACAAAGTTCCAGGAAAGTGGCCCCACACATACGAAAGTTTTGCAGCCACTGGGAATCATCCCAGACCTGCAACACTATGAGATATCATCAGGCTGTGCTTGTTTCCCGGGCTCAAAATCGGCCTTCCACGGCATGAACCTGGCCCAATGCCATCATGATCTCCCAATCGCCACATGCCGTGCGTCTAGGAACGTCTGTGTCCATGTCCTCATCAGTATAGTAATTGCACTGTCATCGCTTCCTCGCCCGGTTTTGCGAGTACTGAACATACTGCTGGATAATGCGTGAGGTATTTACAATGGTCAAAACTGCAGCAGAGATCTGAGCAGGCTCCATGTTTGCTGCGCAATGGTGCCTGCATGGATAGTCCTTGAAAAAGGGCGCGGAATGAGCTGTTCAGTTCAAGATGGCCAATAAAAGGCGGTAAATGGTTGTCTTTTGTAGCTTCCACGGGATCCCAGGACAACTTCCACTGCTTTCTCCTGATTGTCTGTGTGGCTCTGTTCATGATGGGTGAGAAACAGCAGGGAATTGTTACCTTTTGTAGTTTCAACGGGAGCTCAGGACCAACAACATGGAAAAAGCAGCGAGAGCAGAGTTGGCGGCGGAAACGTGAGCAGAGTTTGCGGTGGAAGCTGTGTGGCTCTGTTCACGATGGCTGAGAAACGGTGGGGAATTGTTGCCTTCTGTAGCTTCCATGGGAGCCCAGGACAGACAACATGGAAAAAGCGGCGGAAGCTGTGCAGCTCTGTTCACGTTGGCCGAGAAACGGTGGGAAATAGTTAGATGAAAGAGTAGTTAGAAAGAGGAGAGGACATTCGAAGTGGATTCAACATACCAGGAGACAGGTGGTGCGCCGTGATGCACCATCTGCTGGCAGCATGGCGTCTGCTATAGCTTTCATGGAGGGAGGAGCGAGTGACGGGAGACACCCAGAAAAACTTGTGAGAATGTTTTTGCCCCATCATGCACTAGAAGCTTAACCCATAATTCCAATGAGCAGCAGAGACTGCAGGAACTATGGGATAGCTACCACAGTGCAACGCTCCATCATTTGATGCTAGCCTCAGTACTGTGGATGCACTCTGCCGAATTCACGCGCTTTAGTGAGGACACATAACATCGAATGTATGAACTCGATTCTGGAAATTCGAATAAAATAACTTTGAATTAATTTCGTACTGTAGACGTAGTCTCAGAGATGACACCACACTTCAGGGGACAGCTCCAGTCAGAACCACCAGTTCCTGCACTGGACCCAGGTGAACCAAGAAAGTTGCCACCTACTGAGCAAAGATCAGAGGGAACTAGGGGAATTTATCAACAATAACCTGTTCCTGACCACCATGAGCCCTGCTCTTCCATTGGCCAAACTCCCTCAAGGCAAACTTGCCCAAATTATTCACAATCCACCTGCTAAGTGCTTGTGCAGACACCACTCACTGGCTTCCAGGCATTTAGGCCTGGATAAAGTGACTACAAACCTCAGCAGCCATTCTACCACCACACACAGAGACTATTTTCCCAATCAGTAACCTGTAGGAATTCCCTCTCTCACTCATTTACAGGGGCTGCTAGCAAGCCCTTCTGTCAAGCTCACAGTGTTACAATCCTTATAGCACCTTCCACTTAAAGAGTGAAAAGAATAAGTGTCTTCTGACAGAGGTTGTTCCCTTTAACACTGTGACACATTCTGACCACTATGTATTATTTCTAGTGTATAACAGGGAGTGTTATTCAGTGTATTTTCTATCTCCTGAGCCCAGGTCGTTCTGAGTCAATCAGGCTGCTGAATGGAGCGAGCCGGTGTGATGGGAGAGTTGAGATTTCCCTCCAAGGTGTGTGGGGCAGAGTACTGGATGACCAGTGGGACATGAAGGATGCCAGTGTGGTGTGCAGGCAGCTCCAGTGTGGAGTTGCTGAGAAAGCTTATAACCCCCCTAAGTCTGAGCAAGGAACAGGCCCTGTGGGGCTCAGAAGGGTCCAGTGTGCAGGAAATGAGACTCGTCTGACTCTCTGTGACAACTCCACATCTGAGACAACCCAGGCAGGAATTGCTCAGGACGTCGGTGTTGTCTGCTCAGGTGATTCATTTCTAAATCTCACAGACATTCTCTGTCCAGTAGGAAAGTACATATTAACAGCTGGGATCTATCCCTGCAGGGAGCAGGCGGATCAGACTGGTGAATGGGGCAGGTCGCTGTGCTGGGAGAGTGGAAATTTATTACAACGGCAGCTGGGGGACAGTCTGTGATGATTTCTGGGACCTACCGGACTCCAATGTTGTCTGCAAACAACTGGGATGTGGACACGCCATCAGTGCAACTGTCTCTGCTCATTATGGGGAAGGCTCCGGGCAGATCTGGCTGGATGATGTGAACTGCTCTGGGAATGAATCCAATCTCTGGGCATGTCCTTCCAGGGGCTGGGGCCAGCACAACTGCAGACACAAAGAGGACGCGGGAGTTCTCTGCTCAGGTCAGTTATGTGAATGCTCATGGGAGCCTGGTTACCAGGGGATTTAATGGAGGGGGCAGATGTTTAAAGAAATTGCTGAGAATGAGACTCTCCCTGACTGTCTCTGCCTCCCTTTCCCTTGTGTAACTACCTACCAGGGTCACCATTAGAAAGTCCTCAGCTCCCACCCAGAGGTATTGGAGATATTACAAGATTTCCCTAATGTTAGAATACTGCGTCTCAGGTGTCTGAAGGAGACAGTATCATGGAAAGCAGTGACTGAAAAGGATTTAGGGTCCTAGTGGAGAAATAACTGAACATGAGCTCCCAGTGCCATGTTGTGGCAAAACGGGCTAACGCAAATCTTGAATGTATAAACAGGGGAGTAGTGAGTTGGAATTGGGACTCATTTTTACTGTTGTATATGGCACTGGTGAGACAGATACTGGAATACTGTGTCCAGTTCTGATGTCCACAAAAATTGGAGAGGGAGAAGAGAAGAGCCAAAAAAGTGATCTGAGGGCTTGAATAAAAGATTTACAGTGAGAGATTTAAGATGCTGAATCTGTTTAGCTTATCAAAACAATCAAGAGGTGACTTGATTACAGTGCATAAGTCCTGTCAAAAGGAGAACACTTATTAAAGGGCTCTTTAATCTAATGGAGAAAGGCAGAACAAGAATCAATGGCTGGAAGCTGAAACCAGACAAATTCACATCAGAAATAAGGCCCAGTTTTTTAACAGGGAGGGTGATTAATCATCAGAACAAACTAACAGGGAAATGGTGCATTCTGCATCTCTTGAAGTCTTCCTGTCTAGACCAGATGCCTTTCTGGACGCTCTGCTTAAGTCAGACTCAAATTATTAGGCTCTATGCAGCTGTTTTACAGAAGGTCAAATTATCTGATCTCACGATCCTTGTCACGCTGTCTGGAGTGGCTCATGGCTCTGAGTGCCCACCTCAGGGCAGATGGCGAGAAACAAGGCAATACCCCAAACTGGTGGTGTGTCTATAAGTAGATTTCACCAAGACACACTGCCATAGGTCTCACCCCCACTCTGAACTTTAGGGTACAGATGTGGGGACCTGCATGGACACTTCTAAGCTTAATTACCTGGTCTCGCTGCCACCATCCAGAATTTCTGAATACCTGGATCACTCCCATTCCCCCCAAAACCTTGCCCTCCCTGGGTAGCCTTGAGAGACTCCTCCACCAATTCCTGATGAGTCCAGATCCAATTCCCTTGGATCCAAAAAAATCAGGGGGAAAAATCAATCAGATTCTTAAAAGAAGGCTTTTAATTAAAGAAAAGAAAGGTAAAAGAAAGAAAAATAAAACCTCTGGGAGACAGCATATCAGCTAATCTCACAGACAATAGATTGAAAACACAGGATGTTCCCCTGGGCAAAAATCTTAATATACACACAAGAATACCCAATTTGATAATTCCCTTAATGGTACCAAGACAAGTCACAAAAGAAAATAAACATAAACCTATTTATTCCTTTCTAAAACTTACTACTCTGATAAGAGGCTGGTTCCTTGATCTTTTTCACTCCGGCTGAAACTGAAACTGACTAAACAAAGGAAACTTCCCTCCTTCCTTTTGAAACATCTTGTTCCCCCATTGGTTCCTCTGGTCAGGTGTAAGCTAGGCTAGGTGAACTTCTTAATCCTTTACAGGTAAAAGAGGCATTAACCCTTAACTATCTGTTTATGACACACACCACATCTGTCTGACGCAGGGGCGACTCTAGGCACCAGCAAAGCAAGCACCTGCTTGGGGCAGCCCATTTGCACGGGCGGCATGGGAGCTGAGAACCAACATGGGGCTCTGGGAGCTGTAGTTCCTTGGTTAGCTCCCTGCCTATAAAGCCAGCCCTGGAGCAGGGAAAGAACTACATTTCCCAGCATTCCCTTGGCCACTACTAACTGTAAACGAAGGAGTGGGACCTCATGCAGCAGCGTGTGCTGGGAGTGCTGTGAATGGCAGGGAGACCATATTTTAACATTCAAAAAACAGGACACTCAAGGGGGAGGGAAGCCCCAGCCTGCCACCATCCACTCCCTCCAACTGCCCCCCCCAGAAACCCAAACCCATCCAACTCCCCTCCCACTCCCTGTCCCGTGATCACCCCCTCCCAGGACCTCTGCCCCAACTGCCCCCCAGGACCCCACCCCCATCTAAGCCTCCCTTCTCCTTGTCCCCAACTGCCCCCTCCTGAGACTCCCCCAACTTCCCCCCAGGACCCCTCCCCCTACCTGTCCCCGACAAATCCCTGGGACTCCCATGCCTATCCAACCACTGCCTGTCCCCTGACTGCCCCCCCGAACCTCCGCCCTATCCAACCTCCCCTGCTCCCTGTCCCTTGACTGCCCCCCTGGAATTCCCTACCCCTTCTCCGACCCCACAGCCTCCTTACCGTGCCACTCAGACCAGCTTGTCTGGCTCCACGCGGCTCCAGACATGCTGCCGCATACATGATGCCGTGCTCCCCCATGGAGCCCACAGCTTCCCTTCCTCCCCCCACACACACACTCAGCACCTGCCTTCCAGATTTGAACACCTCAAAATTCAGGAGTGCTCAAGCTCAGTTTGGGCAGCTGTTACTTCATTTCTCCCAAATCAAATATACTGATCCACTGTAACTTGCTGTAGAAAAAGTAGGATAAAATTGAGCAAGAAATGCTTCCCAGTGGTTATTAGAACTGGAATTGCTATTTTCAACAGCCATTGCCTTTTTTTGTTTGTTTGTTTGTTTAAAAGGAAGACAGTGATATTGCATTGGCAAATTCCCCATAGAAAGAAAAAGTGGAACAAAAGAATAATAAAGGCACCTCAACTTTTCCTCATTTATGGAGGACAGTCTTATAATATGCATCCAAATATCCTCCAATCGCACAAGCTGAAAATTGTTCCACTTTACTGCAGTTCTGTAACCATATGGGAACCAATCCTGTCTATGTTTTGTGCACATCCAAAATTCCTGCTGAATGACCCGCCCTGGGAGTGAGTTACTGTTGTGTATTTGGTTGTCATGGTTTTGTTGCTATGGCAACTGAGTTAGATTATTATGGGCTAGCTCAACCGGTTTCAACCGGCTGAGGTGCTCTCTGTATATATGTAAATAAAATGGAGGTTTTGGTTAGCTGCCTGCTCTCTGGCCTCAAGTGATTGCTTCCTACACCGGCTGCCCCAAGGATATAACACTGGCGACGAGGGTGAGACTCCGGTGCTGCTCCAGTAACAGAAGGAAGTAGAAGTTAAGGTAAAGAACAAACAAACAAAAAAGCTGCTTGTTGCACTGACTGTGAAAGTGAAACTAAAAATCATGGCTACTCTGACCAGGCCCCTGGAGCCTTTTGATGAGAATACAGAGCAGTGGCATGTGTATACTGAGCGTTTTGAGCTTTTTGGTATTGCAAATGACATTACAGAAGCAAAGAAGGTGCCAATATTCTTAACTGTTGTAGGGGCTAAAACCTACTCTCTGCTACGCAGCTTACTACACCCTGTTAAGCCTGAGACTAAATCTTACAGTTACATTGTGGAAATCCTGGGGTCTCATTTCTCCCCAAAACCACTGGTAATTGCTGAAAGATATAGGTTCCACAAAAGAGACCAAAAGGAAGATGAAACAGTTGTACAATTTGTAGCCATTTTAAAAAAGCTAGCAGAACACTGTGAATTTAAAGAAATGTTACATGATGCCCTGCGTGACAGGTTAGTGTGTGGCCTGTACAGTGAAGCTATACGGAAGCGCCTACTGACAGACGCTCAGCTTACCTTACAGAAGGCTGTTGATATTGCTGTCTCCATGGAACTGGCTACAAGGGAGGCACAATACATCGGTGCACCCCCTAGGGTGCAAAAAGTGTCACAAGAACCGACCCACAAAACTGTGCAGAGTCAAGAATGTTACCGCTGTGGTAAGCCGGGTCACCAGGCATCAGAATGCTGGTGTAAGGACCTGGTGTGTCGACACTGTGGCAAAAAGGGACACATTGAGTGTGCCTGTAAACAAAAGAAAAAGAGGCCTGTGGTCTGGCCGACAAAAAGAGAAACCCTGCATACCCTAGAGCAGACCCAGGATGATCAAGGTGACACCTCATCGCAAGAGGAAGTGCCACTGCATGTTTTGTCTTTGGCAATGGGCTCACATGAATACTGGGTAACCCCGTTATTGGATGGCAAACGTATACGCATGGAACTGGACACCGGTGCAGCCGTCTCACTGATCTCCGAGACTGTGTATAAAGAAAAGCTACAGCATCTTCCGCTTAAGGCAACAAAAACTGTTCTGAAGACGTATACGGGAGAAGCTGTGCCTATGCTGGGCACTATTGATGTTAAGGTGGAGCTCAATGGACAGGTGGCTAAATTGCCACTGTTTGTGGTGAGAGGTAACTACCCAGCCTTAATGGGTAGGTCTTGGCTTGGGAAGATTCAACTGAACTGGGCAGAAGTGCACCGGATGACTAAAGAAGAAACCAGTCTAACCCCTATACTAAGGAAACATGCTGCTGTTTTTGGAGATGATTTGGGAAGTATGAAGGGAATCACTGTGACATTGAACATTAAACCTGGCAGTCCACCAAAATATCTGAAAGCCCGAACTGTGCCATATGCCATCAGGCCAAAGTTGAAGCAGACCTGGAGCGCCTGGTCACCAATGGAGTCCTAATACCAGTTACCCATAGCTCATGGGCCACTCCTATCGTTCCAATCGTGAAGAAAGATGGCTCTCTCCGGATTTGCGGTGATTTTAAAGTCACTGTCAACCCAGTGTTGTGTGCAGAGCAATACCCGCTTCCCCGCATCGATGACCTCTTCGCAGGCCTGGCTGGGGGACAAAAGTTCAGTAAGATTGATCTGAGTCAAGCATATTTACAGATGCACGTCGATGAAAAGTCCCAAGAGCTGTTGACTATTGTGACTCATAAGGGGCTTTATCGATACTGTCGTCTACCCTTCGGAATAACATCTGCTCCCGCCCTGTTCCAGAGGGCTATGGACCAGATCTTGTGTGGCTTGTCAGGAGTTCAGTGCTATCTGGATGATATCCTGGTCACTGGAAGAAATGAAGAGGATCACTTAAAGAATTTAGAGGCTACCCTACAAAGACTGGAAGAGTATGGCCTACGAGTTCGCAAAGACAAGTGTGAATTCTTCAAGCCCTCTGTTGAATATTTGGGACATATCATTGATTCTGCAGGTCTTCATAAGGCCCCTGCAAAAGTTAAAGCTATTGTGGAGGCTCCCCCACCTCGAAATGTAAGTTTCTAGGACTCCTGAACTATTATGGAAAGTTCATCTCACAGTTAGCCACATTGCTAAAACCACTTCATGAGCTCCTTGGGCAGAACAAGGCCTGGAAGTGGACTGAAGCCTGTGATGTTGCGTTTAACAAAGCTAAGGATGCATTGCTAAATTCTGAAGTTCTAACCCACTTTGATCCATCCTTACCACTGCAATTGGCCTGCGATGCCTCCCCTTATGGAGTGGGAGCAGTCGTGTCACATATTATGCCTTCAGGAGAAGAGAGACCTATTGCTTTTGCTTCACGCACTCTAAGCAAAGCAGAAACTAACTACGCCCAAATCGAACGTGAGGCATTAGGAATTGTTTTTGGAATTCGGAAGTTTCATCAGTACCTGTTTGGGCGAAAATTTACTCTTCTCACAGACCATTGACCTCTAACATCAATTTTTGGACCTTACACAGGCATTCCCCCATTAGCTGCTAGTCGTATGCAACGTTGGGCATTGTTACTTTCAGCACACACATATGAAATCAAATATCGGAAATCCACTCTACACGGCAATGCAGATGGCCTCTCAAGGTTGCCTTTGCCGGTCTAACATCAAGATAGTGCCCAAAAGGAAATCTTCTACTTTGAACAGGTAGAGAATACACCCATCACTGCTACTCAGATAAAGAAGGCAACTCGCGTTGACCCAGTATTGTCCCACGTTATGGACCTGGTGATGCATGGAACATCTCGACAAACCTCTCCGGTCTCATCCGACCTTGTTCCCTACATGTCCAAGCGGACGGAGTTATCGGTCCAATCTGGTTGTTTGTTGTGGGGGAGACGTGTTATTATTCCACCACCACTGAGATCACAGATGTTAGAACAGCTCCATTCCGGTCACTGTGGAATAGTGCGCATGAAGGAAATTGCACGAAGCTATTTTTGGTGGCCTGGACTGGACAGCGCTATTGAAGAGAAGGCAAAAGCTTGTATGTCATGTCAGGGTGTGAGGAATGCACCCCAGTGGGCACCCCTACACCCATGGGACTGGCCTGAAAACCCGTGGCAACGTATTCACGTTGACTTTGCTGGCCCCCTTGAAGGAAGCATGTTCTTGGTGGCAATAGATGCCCATTCTAAATGGCCAGAAGTCTCTATAATGCAGTCCACTTCTGCAGAGAGTACTATCCAAAAACTACGAGGACTCTTTAGTCGTTTTGGTCTGCCAGAACAACTTGTGAGCGACAACGGACCGCAGTTCGTTTCTCAGGAGTTTCAAAATTTTATGAAAGCAAATGGGATACACCACATCACGTCAGCACCATATCATCCGTCCACCAACGGATTAGCTGAAAGATTTGTGCAGACAATGAAAAACGCTTTGAAATCAGCAAGGGGACAACACTCCATTCAAAAGCGTCTGGATACCTTTTTACTTTCCTACAGAAACACACCTCATGCTACGACCCACGCATCTCCGGCCTTTCTAATGATGGGACGACAGCTGCGCACTTGCTTTGATCTGCTGAAACCTTCTGAACCCCGACAAATTGTGCAACATCAGCAGCAATATCAAGTCATTAGACGGGCACCCAGAGCAAAAGACCGAACCTTTAGCCCGGGACAGCCAGTTTTGGCTCGGAATTATACTTCCAGAGCTAAATGGGTTCTGGCCACAGTCATCACTCAAACAGGACCTGTTTCCTACACAGTCTGGACTGCAGGGAATCTTACCTGGCGGCGACATGTAGATCAGCTGTTGCCAGGTCATGCCAGTCCTCAGGACCCATCTGCAGTTGAGGGGTCTGACTTCACCTCTTCTGGTGAGGGATCGAATCACGAGTCACCTGTTTCTGACTGTTCTCCTCCATTACTGCCGGCGGCTGAGATACCCCTTTGCCCAGCACGAGCTGATACCACCTCCTCACCTGTTCGTGCTGCGGACCCTGAGCCCCTAGTGCTTTCGGGTGCAATAACACCAGTAGTTCGCCGTAATCCACCTAGAGACAGAAGGCCTCCTCATCGGCTGGACCTTTAGCTAGGGCGAACCCACGGTTATGGGGCAAAATAATCCCCAGGGTTTAGCCGGGAATGGAGGCAGTCTACCCTCCTTCTCTAGTCTAGTGTGTGTTTTATTTAGGGGATGTTCTTATTAGGGGGGAGGAATATGTTGTGTATTTGGTTGTCATGGTTTTGTTGCTATGGCAACTGAGTTAGATTATTATGGGCTAGCTCAACCGGTTTCAACCGGCTGAGGTGCTCTCTGTATATATGTAAATAAAATGGAGGTTTTGGTTAGCTGCCTGCTCTCTGGCCTCAAGTGATTGCTTCCTACACCGGCTGCCCCAAGGATATAACAGTTACCAGTCACCCAGGGCTGCAGTGGAAGGAGGGTGCAGGTGGTGGGGAGGGGGAGAGCCCAGGGCTGGGGCGGCAGGGGGTACCAGGGGGAGCCCAGGGCTGGGTCTTGGGGCAGCCAAAATATTTTTTTGCTTTGGGTGGCAAAAAACCTAGAGCCGGCCCTGGTCTGACAAAATGGCTATTCACCCACGAAAGCTCATGCTCCAATACGTCTGTTAGTCTATAAGGTGCCACAGGACTCTTTGTCGCTTTTCACCAAGACAGTAACAGATGTGAATTCCTGGACCAATATTCCCTCTAATTTTTTACATCCATGAGCAGAATGGATTTTTTTATGTGCACTAGTATAGATGTGATGTGTGGCAGGGTTGGGGCCGAGGGGTTTGGAGTGTGGGAGGCAGATCAGGGCTGGGGTGGAGATTTGGTAGTATGGGGAGCGGGGAGGGCTCCGGCTGGGGGTATGGGCTATCGGGTAGGGCTGTGGAGGGGGTGGGGCCATGGGGGTGTGGGCTATGGAGTGCAGGCTGCTGTGGGGCTGCAGCAGGAAGAGAGGCCTCACCTGAGCCTTCTCCTGCTGCAGCAGCCTGGGGCTGGGGAAGAGGTGCCTCTCCAGTCTGGGCCCCTGTGGCTGTGTGCCTATGCAGCCTTTGATAGCCTGCTGTGTGGACACACGTCTGCACAGCTTAGAGGGAACTTAGTCCTGGATCACTGTATCTATCTTACCATGGAGCCACAGACAGTCCCCTTTGACTCTCCAGTCTATGCTGTCACCCAGACAAACTGGACTTAGTGATAATTGGTCACTTACACCAAATATCACATCAGTCCCAAGAGACCAGTCACTTACTCAGATCAGTTGGTTCCCTAGATCTTATAACAAAGACAATGCTTGTAGGCAATCCTGTAACAAACTATATACAGGTTTATTAACTAGAAAAAAAAAGAAATAAAAGGGTTATTCACACGGTTAAAGCAAAGAAACATCTACACACAAATGAGTTACCATTTACATCCTAGGAATGACAGAGTTGTAGTGATCTGTCAATTCCAAATGTCCTTCAGCGCTGACCCAGGGGTAACCCCTTGGGGTCTCTGGCTTCAGTATGGTGTCTCTAGCCCTGGTCACAGTTCAAACAGCCAAAAATATGAAAAATCTTCATATCTACTATTTTTATTTCCTCCTTCCAGCCTTCAGAGTGATGGGATGAGGCCTTCTGCATGTACTACATGCAGGGGATGGATGGGGGGATGATTCCTGTGCCTGAGTTCACAAGTTCAGAGCAAACATTTTCAGTTTTAAAGCAAAACTTATATATTTTCTTGTAGCATGGACCACAGACATTACAAGTGAGTTTAATGCCTGCAGCAACTAACAACCATTTCATAGAGTCTAAACACTAAATACATTCGTACAAGACTAATACCTGTTTTGAGCAAAACTAACACACAGGTGACCTGGCCTGGTCTCCTGCTACAAGATTAAAGGTTCTCAGCTACAGCCTGGGCAAGAGCTGGCATCTGGCCTGCCAATGTCACAATCCTTCCTGGCCTTAATCTGTTACAATCTGATTGTAGTTGCTGGTAAAAGGTGACCTTCCAGAGATGCCCACTGTATTTCTTGGGGGCCTGTAGTGTGTAAAAGAGTCTCTCATTCTTGGAGTGGTTCTCTAGCAGTAGCTCCTGCAGAACGATGCACAGGATCATTAGCAATTGCTGGGATTTCACTCTTCACACCCCAGTTCATTTCAGAATCAGACGATTTAAATTCCCTTTTTGTGCATTTCCTTCTAGAATTCACAGATCTGAGGCTCGTGAGTGACAGTGACTGTGCTGGGCGGCTGGAGGTTTTCTACAATGGGATGTGGGGCAGTGTTTGCTCCAATGGGATGTCTGGAGTCACCGCAACAATTGTCTGCAAACAGCTGAACTGTGGAGATGGAGGGCAGATTGCAAGTGACTTTGAATATGGAGCAGGTTCTGGTCCCACGTGGCTGGACCAGGTTATATGCAGTGAGCAGCACAGCTCACTCTGGCAGTGCCCGTCAGTGCCCTGGAATCCAAAGTCATGTGATAACCGAGCAGAAGAGACCCATATTTCTTGCACTGGTAATTCTGAAACTACCTGCGTCCGCGTGTACACACATGTATGCGATGTGTTCAATTAATTGACGGGTTAGGATAGAACTTCTTGTTGTTCACATCTCAGTGTAAGCAGACGTAAATTCTCAACACAAGATACAAACATATTTTCATGATGTTTTATAAGAATAAGCATTTGTCTGATTAACAACAAACATGAAAGTTAATCAATTAATTCTAAAAGAAACCGGTGTCACACAGTGCACTAAGGTAGTGTGAGAGCGAAGAACAGCCTCTCCCTAGAGACCATCGTTACGCAGCTCTGTGGTTATTAATCCTTTTGGGATGAACAATCAGAGATGGGCCCAGGCTGTGCAGTTTGGGTCAAGACTGGAATGCCCCACAAGTCTGGGTGCATGTCGGCCTGTGTGTCTGAGTAACAGCTGAATAGCAAATTAATTAGGTATTAAATGACCCCGAGTTCACATTTCAGTTCATACAGTGCTGAAATTAGGGGTTTAAAATACAGATAAATTCTACCCCCACGTCACACTCACAGCCCAGGGCATTCACCTCGGCATTTTCTCTCCATAGGAAAAAAAGCAAAACCAACTCAGACCCCGTTTGCCGAATGCCCGAACTCTCCAAGCTGCACAGGTATCTCTGCTTCTCTGTGTCTCATCCTTGGTCCCTAAGGACTTTCCCAACTGTCCCAGTAACATGTGAGGTTTCTGCATTTCCAGACCAGGAGAAGTTACGTGTCGTGGGAGGAGAGGACGGATGCTCGGGGAGAGTGGAGGTTTGGTACCGTGGCTCCTGGGGAACAGTTTGTGATGACTCCTGGGACATGGCGGATGCTAACGTTGTGTGTAAACTACTGGGCTGTGGATCTGCTGTATCTGCCCTGGGTGAGGCTGCATTCGGTGAGGGGACTGGTCCCGTCTGGGTACAGATGGTGAACTGCAGAGGGACAGAGTCATCTCTCTGGGACTGTCCTGCCAAGCCCTGGGGTGAGAGCAACTGTGGTCATAAGGAAGATGCTGCTGTGAATTGCTCAGGTGAGTGACAGGAGATGTTTCTGCTACATGCTGTAATTTTCAGGGAGGAGGATGGATCAGCCCACCCTCCTTTGGTCTCAGACCAGGCCCTCCTATCACCTGTGTGCAGGAGCATCATGGATGCTGTGGAGTGGGACCTTTGTGGGGTCAGACTGGCTCAGTCATCAGCCCACATAACCCCTGCATCCATCACAGGCCCCAGTGTGCTGGTTTGTTACTAGAGTCCTCATTGCTGCACAGAGCACAAGGGACTTGGGCCCTAAATCACTAACAAACAGGCCCTGTGCTGCTCTGATGGAGTTTGTGGAGGTGACAGCTGGAGACAAACAGGGACTTTCAGAGGTGAGGTTCCCCCTGGGAACCAACACATCACCTCTCCCTTGCTCTAGGCTCCAACTCTCCTCCCTTTCCCTTTGCAGGTGTGACAGAGAGGACAGATTCTCCAAATACCCCAGTTAAAGCGTCCCCCTCCTCTCATCAAGGGTTAAATTTCCCTGGTGCTGGGTCACAGAGGGAGGAGCTGCAAGCTGCAGCCTGAGAGAAGGAGCTCCTTTCCATGGCCTGTGACATCTAGGGGCGAATGACACCGGGGTGGGAGCTGCAGGCCTTGCTGAGCAGGACAATTCCTGTCTGCTGGCTCCAGCTGACAGGGCAGGGCCCATGATTTAAACAGCAGCCTGTGAGCTGCCCCCAAGGTGCACAGACTGTCCCAGCTCGTTAACCTGCTGTGCAATGACTGACTGGGGAGCTCCCCAGGACACCCCCCCCACAACACTCAAAGGTTAATCTCTCTCTGTCGCATGTTCATTTCCATCCAGCTCCCTCGCGCCGCCCTCCAACTGACAGTGGGAGAGTCACGGTGCCTGTGATCGTCTGCATTATCCTGGGGGCCCTGCTCTGCCTGGTCTTAATCATCCTGGGGGCACAGGTGCGAAGTGCCAGGGCACAGCGCAGAGGTGGGTCCTGATTGTTGTCACTGTGTGCAATGCCTCTGCAATGGGGCTACTATAATGTGGGTGCATAACTGGCTGGATAACCGTACTCAGAGAGTAGTTATTAATGGTTCCCAATCCTGCTGGAAAGTTATAACAAGTGGGGTGCCGCAGGGGTCTGTTTTGGGTCTGGCTCTATTCAATATCTTCATCAGCAACTTAGATATTGGCATAGACAGTATGCTTATTAAGTTTGCAGATGGTATACCTCCAATTATTACCTATCTCCTAAAACTGGAAGGGACCTTGAAAGGTCATTGAGTCCAGCCCTCTGCCTTCACTAGCAGGACCAAGTACTGATTTTTGCCCCAGATCCCTAAGTGGCCCCTCAAGGATTGAGCTCACAACCCTGGGTTTAGTAGGCCCATACTCAAACCACTGAGCTATCCCTCCCCCCTGTAGAGGATAGCAAACTGGGAGGGATTGCAACAGCTTTGGAGGACAGGATCATAATTCAAAATGATCTGGACAAATTGGAGAAATGGACTGAGGTAAACCTGATGAAGTTTAATACAGACAAATGCAAAGTGCTCCACTTAGGAAGGAACAATCAGTTTCACACATGCAGAATGGGAAGAGACTGTCTAGGAAGGAGTACGGCAGAAAGGGATCTAGGGGTTATAGTGGACCACAAGCTAAATATGAGTCAGCAGTGTGATGCTGTTGCAAAAAAAGCAAACATGATTCTGGGATGCATTAACTGTGTTGTGAGCAAGACACGAGAAGTCATTCTTCCGCTCTACTCTGCGCTGGTTAGGCCTCAACTGGAGTATTGTGTCCAGTTCTGGGCACCGCATTTCTAGAAACATGTGGAGAAACTGGAGAGGGTCCAGAGAAGAGCAACAAGAATGATTAAAGGTCTAGAGAACATGACTTATGAAGCAAGGCTGAAAGAATTGGGTTTGTTTAGTTTGGAAAAGAGAAGACTGAGAAGGGACATGATAGCAGTTTTCAGGTATCTAAAAGGGTGTTATAAGGAGGAGGAAGAAAACTTGTTCACCTTAACCTATAAGGATAGAACAAGAAGCAATGGGCTTAAACTGCAGCAAGGGAGGTTTAGGTTGGACATTAGGAAAAAGTTCCTAACTGTCAGGGTGATCAAACACTGGAATAAACTGCCTAGGGAGGTTGTGGAATCTCCATCTCTGGAGATATTTAAGAGCAGGTTAGACAAATGTCTGTCAGGGGTGGTCTAGACAGTATTTGGTCCTGCCATGAGGGCTGGGGACTGGACTCGATGACCTCTTGAGGTCCCTTCCAGCCTTAGAATCTATGAATAGCAGAGGGGCTGTAGGGTGTGAAGGTGAGGGGGCGATACCAGGCTGGGTGGGGTGGATGAGGGGGGCTGTTTACACCTCCCTCATTTAATATTTCATTAACTGTCTGGCAGTGGTACAGTCCAGCCATGAAATCTGGAGATGATACTAGCTAAGGAGTGTCACAGTTTCAGTATCCCCCCCACCCTCCGGTGTCCACTCCAGAAGTGCCTACTCAGGCCTCCAGCCATCACCTGTCTCTGGATGGTAACCCCCTGTCCCACCTCCTTGTGGCCAGGGCCGGTGCTACCATTTAGGCAGACTAGGCGGTTGCCTAGGGTGCCAAGATTTGGGGGCGCCAAAAAGCGGCACCCCCAATTTTTTTTAAAGTGTTTCAGGGGCTGCTGAGGGAGAGGGAGTCTGAGCTGCTGCCAGAAGCCCAGGGTTTCCCCTGGGTCAGCGCGCCGCCGCCGGCAGCCCAGGGGTTCCACCACGCAGTCGCTGCTTCGCTTCTCCCGCCTCCCAGGCTTGTGGCGCCAATCAGCTGTTTGGCACCGCAAGTTTGGGAGGAGAATGAGAGCAGCGGCGTGCTTGGGGAGGATGTGGAGCAGAGGTGAGCTGGGATCGGGAGGTACCACAGGGCTCCCCAGGCCAGGGGGTGGGGAGCTGCTGCAGGAGGTGGGGAGCTGCCAAGGGAGCGGGGGGCATGCCTCAGGGCTGGGGGGGGGGGCAGGGAGCTGCTGCAGGGCTAGGGGGGCGCAAGGTGGAAGTTTCGCCTAGGGCGCGAAACTTCCTTGCACCGGCCCTGCTTGTGGCCAGGGGTTTTTTAATGCTGCACAGCCCCCTTCCTTCCACTGTGATACCCCCAGCAAACCAGTCTGCCCACAGGCCAGCCCCCATGCTGCATGTTCTCCCCAAGGGCTATGAGCAGTATATTGCCAGCAGTCACAAGTCACCACCCAGCTCTCTCTCAGCAGACTGCACCTTATTATTAGGATAAAAGTATCACAGAGAAAACATTAAAAAGAATCAAAATTCCTCCACACTTGCTGAACATACCAGAATTCACCCGTCTTCCTCATGGGCAGCCTGGTAGACCAACATCCCTTGAACGATTCAGTGTTGGGATCCCCATGGACAGAAAGTCCTGCCCATTTGCTGAATCAAAATGAAGGCCCTGAGTCTGTTTAAACTCAGCCTTTGATATCAGAAGTCTTTTGTCTCTTGGTCCCTGGTAACCCAGTTTGAACCAGTCTGTGTAAACCACCATGAAGGTTGTTACCTTTCTGGAGTTGCTTACAGTCTCAGTGATTCACCTTAACCACACTACACACACACACTGTTTTTTTTCTTCCTGGAGGAGCTGTGGTAACCCTCCCACATGTATAACTTTAATACAGTAACCATTCATAACTTTAATACAGTGATTCCCAAAGATACTTCCTGGAGTTGCAGTATCTGTCAAAGGGAGAGATTCTGAATATCACGAGGAGAGACATCATGGAAAAGGGACCTACAGAAACTGCAAATATTTTCAGGGGGAAAAAGTGTATAAAAATAGAGCTGTGGTAAATAGTTGTGAAGAGAGTGATCCAGTAGAAAAGACAATCTTAGGAAGAAGAAGTGTGTGAAAGGAGCATTATACTGTATTGTACTCAAACCTAGCACTGGAAGGATTTTACATCTATAGCACACTATACAAACATTAGCTACCGGCTCCTTGGCAAGAAGAAAGAGGACGAGATTGCCATCAACATACACGTAACATTCACAACTTTGTAGTAAGACAATGACTATAATCAGATCTCATGCTCAGGGCTTCAGTCAGTTGCCTGCAGGGGTCAGGAAGGAATCTGGGAAGCCCCCATATTTGTGTTTTGTTTTGCTTTGTTATGTTTCTTGCCCTGCTCTGAAGCATCAGACATTACCTACAGAGGGAGCTGTGACACTGGATGGGCTGGACCAGTCCTCTGAGGTGGTACAGAGAAACCTCTCCCTAAGATATCTGGCTGGTGTGTCTTTTCTACATGCTCAGGGTCAAACCAATTGTCAGATTTGGGATCAGGAATGAATTTTCCCATAGGGCAGATTGGCAAAAAAGGACCTTGGGGGATTTTCATCTTCCTCTGAACCATGGAGCATGGATCACCTGCCAGGATTATCTAGGCATCTCTCATTGCAAGGGCCTGGGACATTGGTGGTACCTTAGTTGCTCCTGCTTTCTGCCTGTGGCACACAAGAACTTATTCTGCTGAGGACTGAAATGCTTTGGTCTAAGTGCATCTTTGGGCTCAAACCTAGGGGTATCTGGGTGAAATGCAGTGGCCCGTGTTACACAGGAGGTCAGACGAGTTGTTCTAATGGTCCCTTCTGGCCTTAAAGTCTATGAAAAAAAAGTGTATCACCATTTTGCAGATAAACACCAGCCTGGGGGAAGAATTATTTAAACTGCTCCAAAGAGGAATAGCCTGGAATAATGAGATGAGATTAAAAAGGGAACATTTAAGGGGAATGTGAGGAAGCTTCCTGACAGGCCCTGGGAACCATCATCAAAGGGCTGTTGTGCAAAGAAACCCTGTCCCCTGGCTCATTTCAATTCCAGCACCATGAATGTGCTGTAGCTTCAGGCTCGCACTGGGCCCAGGGGGAGGGGCTGGATGATCCCATAGTGTTTCCCATCTCTGGTTTCGATGACCCTGTGCAAACCCTGCCCTTTGTTTTCAGGCTCCAGAAGACCCTTGGATCCCTTCTCTGAGGCTGTGTACGAGGAGATTGATTATAACCTGATGAGAGAGAAGCAGATGTTCAGTCGCTCAGGTCAGTGTGTCTCACTCTTAACAGGGAGTAGCTATCTAATGCCCTTTCCGTCTGAGGCTATGATGCAGAGTTAAATCATTGCAGCTTCAGCCCTGTGAGCTTGTCACTGGAGCTGGGCACAAGTCATCATTACACAACGTTTTGGTGAAAAATGCAGATTCAGAAACACCAAAACATTTCACAAATTCATGTCAATTTCACCCAATTGTTCCAAATACACATTGAACAATTAATTTCATTTCAAGACTTTCTAAACAAAACATTTTGATTTTTTTAAATTTGATATTACTTTTCCATTAAAAATGTCCTTTAATTTTATCTATAAAACAAACAAACAAACAAATTTAACAAGTGTCCAAAAGAACACCACATGGTTTCATTCAAGATTAAACTTTTCTTGTCTACTTTTGCATTTGCCAAAATTACCCCCCAAAAAGGCATTTTTAGCTAAACTCAAAACAATGTTGGTTTTTGTTTTTTTGGTTTTCTTTGCTTTTTTCCCCACAATGACCAGAGAACCATCCGTTTTTTGTGAGGTTTTTTTTTTGGGGGGGCCAAGCTCTAGATGTGGGAGCTGGGTCTGTGGTGAAACCAGCAGTTACTCATGTTGACTGAGGGAGACAGACTTCTTTCCCACCACACACTGAGTGTCCCAATTCTACGGACAATTCACTCCTCCCATCCTGCAGCTTTGGAGTGTAACCAGTGAGGGGTTAGGAAAGCGACTGTCTGGGGCCAAGCTAAACTATCATTTGAAAACTGCTCTGGAACATTGGAGCAGGGGATGTCCTGTGCCCCCCTCCCACCACAAGCACTGGTCTGCTGGGTGAGCTCCCTCCTGCCTTAGGAGCAGAGAGATCAACCCAGGAGATCCTCAGTGACTTTGGGTCATGGTCCTTTTATCCTTTGTGCCATTTTGTCTCAATCTCTGTTGGGAACATCTTGCCCAAGGGCTGTGCTGTGGTAGGGTCTGGCAACATGCTCAGGGCATCCCCCAGCACCACTGCCAAGATGGTTACAGTGAATCACAGACTCTGCTCTTTGCCTTTCTTGTCCTAATCTGGAAACACCACGGAGACTGATTCATGGGAGAGGTGGGTATTTACCCTTAAGAAGGAGGAATCCCCTCTGTGGCTGAGGAGGCCAGGACCATTGTGGAACTTCCCTGGACCAGAGCCAGAGATGCGCCCTTCACTCACCCCAGTATATTTCAGGTCAGATTGTAGCATCCCCTCAGTCGCATTTACCACAGTAACATGGAGATTTCTCTTGGGGAGTCTGTGTCAGCCTCTCCCCGCTCAGAGTCGCTGTGAGTCACCATCTCCTGTAGAAGAAGGAATAGACTGAGACCGGAAATCCCGCTCCAGGCCCCAAATGTGTTCCCAGTCCCACAGTTCTGGTGTTCTCACTGTGATGAATTTCTGGTTTTCGTCTCTCCAGTCTCCTATTCAGATGATGCAGTGACGAAGCTGCAGTATTACACCGGGGACAGCGAGGGGGAAAACGATCCTGGATCAGAACAAGGTAATGGGGGAGGGGCAGAGTCAGGCTGAGAAACCAAATCTGGGCAGAGAACAGAACTTCTATGAGACTTTCTGCAATCTCAGCCATTTCCCCTTGCACGATTCCCATTTTACAAAGTCGGGTCTAATCCCATTGAACAGGATTTCTGCCAGAATCTCAGGATGGGAAAATGTGACCATCTCCTGAGCACACACCTCTGGGAGTGGCGCCCAGTGACCTCCCCAGGTGAGGAGCTGGAGGAGACGGGTCAGTCTCTTTGGGTGGAAGGTGTCAGTTCAGTAAGAGAGATGAGAAAATTGTCCTGTGTTATAATTACAGATGGGCTCAGCCGAATTCACTGATCTGAACCCACCAGAACTTTGGAGGAGGGGAAATTTTCAGATTCTGACCCCAGCTCTGGAATTCAGTTTTGGGGCTGGCACCTGTCATTATAACAAGCTGAAGGAAAATCTTGCATGTGAACTTCCTGGCTTGGGCCCATCTCTAACTGTAAACAGGGCAGCATTTCTACCCCAGCTGCTCTCAAGGGAGTCCATGATATGGGCCCTTTGGGAGTTTAGCCTGTGGCTGGGGGAGGAGACACTGAGCAGATGAGTCAGTTCTGCTGAGAAGCTGCCAAGCTGAGCCCTGGGCTGCCTGAGAGGCTAGTGGAGAGCAGGAGCTCACAAAGGATCAGGCCAGTGACCTTCCAGCGGGAGCTTTAATTCCTGCAGCAGGGAGGTTTCTCCTCCCCAATGAGACAGGAGATTGGCTGGATTCAGAGACCGTCTCTGGCCTGGCAGCGCCCGTGTCCCAACCTGTTATCTCAGCACAAGCCCAGATCCTGCTCCCACTGAAACACATACAGGAGCTGCTGTTGGATTCTGCAGGGACAGGATTGGCCCCTAGTTATTTCTGGGACTCCTGTTTTACTGTATTTCTCTGACTTGTGCTCTTTTCACCATGGGCTCCCTGTGACTTTCCCTCTCAGGTGCCATGATAAACAGCTCTAGTTATAGGCTCTAGTTATAAGGTCCACCTGACCTGAAGAGACGCTGCTGGTGCCAGGGGCTGAGTGTGGTGTTTGCTGTTTCAGAGGGAGTTTCCCTGAGGGGGTCTCAGCTGGATTACGATAACGTGGAGGAACCTGCCTTGAATGACGTCTCCCAGACTCCAGACGGCCGAGGTGAGCAGTGAATCCGCCACCTGGAAGCAGCGTCACCCTGATGAAAAACTAACTGTATTTTCCAGTAGGGACAATAGTGGTTTGTTAAGAAAACCACAAAGTTCACCCACCAGTATTGTCTATTGGTGCAACGCTGGGGGCACTGACCAAGTGAATTACAGGAGCCTTGTGGAGGCCCAGGGGTAGGGAAGTGTGTGATGTCCTAGGCCATGACAGAGGCTCATTGCAGGGACCGAAGGAGCAGTTCACTCAGGAGCTGCTCACACGATACTTGGCTCAGGTCACTGCCCTGTGACCCTCACTGCCATGAACACTAGGGTTATGCACTATTTGTAAAGACAACGCACCGAAGCAGAGACCTTTACATAGCAACAACGTTTCCTGCCAGCCTTTCCTGGAATGCAACTATGGCAACTTATATACATCTGTGTCAGACACGCTGTGACAGGGGGATGGGTGGGACAGAGATTTTACATGCAAGGGCCCATGTCCCACCCTTATTAGCTGGCTCAGCTCCCAGTGGTGTCCGTACGTCGGGGACTCATGGCAGTTTATGGTGTAAACTTTTCAGGAGAAAGCATTGAAAAGAGATTTTAAAATAATAATGTCCAGTTTAGGAAGCCAGGAACAAACTCTGGACAATTCCAAGTTATTTACATTTATAATTATTGTAACCAAATGGCTTGTGGAGCAATCCCTCTGGACTAGATCCCAGTCAACTCTTTCTAGAACTCCTCCTTCCCCTCGTCATCTGGGAGCTCTAGGATCCACTTAACCAGCTACTGAAATGTATCAGATCAATGTGACATGTAAAACCCCTCAATCTGAGGGTTCCACAGGAGGGTTCCTCTTACTGCCGTGAGGGTGGCAGTGCTGAGAGATCCCCAGGGACCAGTGAGACTGGTGCATCTGCAGCTTGTAGTTTATTTCTATCTTCCCTGTGAATATTCTCTTAATTACTTAACATCTTCACATCAGATGCCCCTGCCCTGCCTGGAGATATCCCAGGGGATGGTTATGATGATGCCAGAGAAGCGTCTGACCCTGAAGATGACCCTGCTTTGGGGCAGAATGATGAGAAAGACACTGGGGCGAATGACAGGGATTCACAGACAGGTGAGTGGAGAATTGTTTGCACTTCACACTGTCTGCACAATGGGAGGGCTGGAAATGTGGGGTACGCAGCGAGGGAAGAGCCCTTGCCAACCCAACGCTTGTGAGAAAACTCTCCTTCTCTCATCTCTCCATTCCCTCAAAGCAGAGGCTTCAGTGCCTGCCATGGGGAGAGGAACAGCAGGGTCCCTCCTGTGTGGTACTTCGTGGTCAAACCAGCAAGATACCTAGGATCCTTCTGCCTCTAGGTTCCAATCCTTGTGTGGTTGCCATGCCCTGGATGTGCTCGATTCCCACCAGTTCACTGTGTGTGTATCTTTTGGGCAGAATCCTAAACACCAAAGTCCTGTTACTGCTTCACCAGTGTTAAAGAGCCCATGACACGTCCTGTAAAATCTGGGATGGGCTTTGCCCATTGTCCTTGGCCAATATCTCCCTCTCTTCCCCTTGTGTTATGAGCAGAGACACCATCAGCCACCCCAGAGGAGGTGCAGTGGTGATGAAAATGAGTATTGATTAGTACTTGATAAGAATAACGTCCTAATGTTCATTGCTGGGCAGAGTGAAAGTTATAATGTTATTAACTAAGTGCTCCTTGCTGGTAAGTGCTTGGGTTTTGTAAATGGAGTGACAGGTAGCTATAGCTGGCACTTGGCAACTTTACCTGGTCTGGAAACCAAAGGTTTTAATCTCCAGACTATGTACAGAGACGATGGATTAGAACTTGTCAGAGACCTAAGACTGAAGGGGGAATGATTCCCAATCCATACTGTGGAGCAGAGGTTCTCAAACTGGGCAGCACAGAATATATTCTGAGGTGGCGTGAGAAGCCAGATCAGACAGCGGTGGCTCCTGTCCAGGTGCCCAGTTTTTAAGGCAGCACTGCCTCTGCAGGGGCAGCTCTAGCCATTTCATCGCCCCAAGCACGGCGGCACGCCGCGGGGAGCGCTCTGCCGATCGCCGGTCCCGCAGCTCCGGTGGACCTCCCGCAGATGTGTCTGCGGAGGGTCCACTGGTCCCACGGTTCCACCAAAGCCGTGGGACCAGCGGACCCTCTGCAGGGATGCCTGCGGGAGGTCCACCGGAGCCGCAGGACCAGCGGACTCTCCGCAGGCACGTCTGCGGGAGGTCCACCGGAGCCGCCTGCCGCCCTCCCGGTGACCGGCAGAGCACCCCCCCCCCGCGGCGTGCCGCCCCAAGCACGCGCTTGGCATGCTGGGGCCTGGAGCCGCCCCTGACCACTGGCAGCAGCGCAGAAGTAAGGAAGTCATGCTCTGCTATTGCCGCTCTTACTTCTCACTGCAGCCGGCGGTGGTGCTGCCTTTGAGTTGGGCACACAGAGAGCTATATACTTAAATGGCTCTTTTAGACTCAATGTCCTACTGTTTGTAATATTTAGTGAGAGTTGGATGTTGATTTTTTTTTAATTGGTACTTGTGTGGCAGGGAGGGTAGGTGTCAGAGGGGAGGGATAGCTCAATGGTTTGAGCATTGGCTTGCTAAACCCAGGGTTGTAAGCTCAATCCTTGGGGGGGGCACTTAGGGATCTGGGCCAAAAATCAGTACTTGGTCCTGCTAGTGAAGGCAGAGGGCTGGACTCAATAACCTTTTAAGGTCCCTTCCAGTTCGAGGAGATAGGTATATCTCTTATTATTATTAATTACTATGGACACAAAGAAAGGGGCCACAAGTAATTTTGAGAACCACATCTGTAAAGTGCACTCTACTTTGCTCTGCAGCCACACATAACCATAGAATGGATCCACTGACTGTATGTGTCTCCCCCTTGGTGTTTTCAGGTTGGAGTCAGCACTCGCTAAGGGGTGAAGTTGTCTCTGGAATGGTGAAAGAAACCCCATCCCTGCCTCCTGGAGACACAGGTTATGATGATGTGGGACATGGTGACTCTGGGGGTTTAATATCATAACAATTTGATTGGACAAAATAAGCTTGTGATGATGTAATTGCTTCACCTCTTTCTCTTAGAAATGATGCCCAGAGACAGTCCCTTCCTAGTTGATAGACAAAGCAGGTGTTTTTATAATATTTGTGCAAAGTTGCAGGAAATACAAGAGTGAGTGGGAAAAGTTTCATAAGCTTTCTTTGTATAATTTTCCATTTTTTGGAGGGGCTAGAAGTTTCCTGCTTTTTTATGCTTATAGTTCCTTCAGCTTGACTTTGTGCCTTTTTCATATTAAATCCTTTCTGAAAATCTTCCCCTTAGTGAAAGTTTTTCTTTCCAGATGAATTGTGCAGTTTCCAGGGCTCACCACAAGGAGAGGCTGAGATTAAACAAACCAAGAGATGAGGGAACGACACCTCTGGGTATGGCTGGCTGTTTGATAGCAGGCTGGGTTTACACATCAGGCATGTGGTAAAAGTGAGAAACTAGGTTGTGAACATTCTGAAATGAACAACATGGTTGTTCCTCAAGAAAATTCAGTTTGAAACTTTCATTGACTCCAAGGAGATAAATGGGAAATTTTCCCTGGGTAATTCACACCTGAAATTGAACAAACTGAAAAGATTTCCCGATTAGCAATAAATGCAGAGGATGAATATTTCTGCTAGGACTAGAAATGAATTCTATAGAAAATAATGACAAGAGGAGAGTTAATAAGAATCTGGATTTCCACTAAACCAATAAGGCTACAACATTGAGTTGTTACTACAAACCCCAGTAAAACTGATCATGTTGTCACAGTGGCATGTTTATTTCCATGACAATCTACAAATATAGTTTAAAATCGATGCTGAGCTGAGAACTGACCAGTGGAGAAGCCAGAAGTGTTCTCTTGATGAACTCTCAGTGAAATCAGTACCAGAACACACAGAAAGTACATTGCTGTTTCACACAAATGTCTGTCTTTCCTTTATCACAAATCCTGCATTCAGTTGGGTCACTTCATCTGTAGAAGGATAGATTGGAAATAGAAATGTCGAGAGAAGGTGCTTCCAATCATCTGCATTCAGCAGGGCCAGGAGTCATATAAAGAAACAGAAATGCAACAATGTATGTTTGAAAGGAGAAAAATAAAAAGACATTAGGAAGATGTGTAGTAGGACATACTGACTCTTGGAGACTGAGTCGGGAAATCTCAGGGGCTGTGCTACCCTGTTCCCAGGGTTGTGTTCTCAAGACAGATTTGTGGGACAAAAGAAATAATCACAGAGAGAGGAAGTGGGCCCATTGTGGGTTTTTGTGCTTTGGCAGGGAACCCAGGCTGCTGACAACTGCCTATGGACTGGGACTGGAGCCTTATAGAGGAAGCGGATGAAGGCTCCTCGCTTCTTTCAGGCTGAAGGAATCCTAGCAAATGTTCCTGGGTTTGGCCAGTCCATCCAGGGGAGGGGGGTCACATCACAAACAGGCAAAAAGAGAACTCCCCCCAGAATGACACATCTTTCCATGTTTCTCCACTTTCTTTTTTAAATTCATATGGGCCCGCCCTTGCTGGCAATTCAGTGGGTTCAAATTTCATCAAACTCTATGGAGATTTGAACTGAGGGAATAAGGGAGTTTCCTAGCCCATAACTTTGTCATGTTAGATTATGATTCCTACAGAGGACAGCTCGCTTACTTACCAGATCAGCGATCATGGGTCACCGGTGTGGTTAGATGTTGATTGATGTTTGCCTGCATGTGTGTGTTCCCTCTGTGTGCTCCCCAGCAAATCACCCAATAACCACAAGATCTGTTAAGGGACAAAGACACCCAGCAAGGTTTATTGTTGACAAAACATGGTATTAGTATCCCACAGACTCTACTGCACCACTAATACATGTATGCCTGTAACAATGGACCAGCTCAGTGAATGGCAGGACTTTCCGTTCCTCTCTAAGCCAGACAAAGATACTCCCTCTGAAATACATTTTTATACTTTGATACAAAAAAGTTACATACTGCCTCTGGCATAGCTACTGCCCCTTGATATGGCTCATTATTACCCATCACCTTGTACATGTTGGTTTGATTAAAACATCTTTATTACATACTGTTATCATGACCTTATCTTTTAGGAGGGGTCAGTGTGTTCCTGTTATCCTTGGGGAATGTTTTTGTACCATTTTTGATAGCAAGATGTTCTGGTAGCACTTGATATTGGGATGTGGTTGCATGAATACTCTGTGCCTGGCATTTCTGAGAAATCTGTATTTCTGCAATATCAGCCCTATTCTTGGCAGATTCTGTGAGCAAGTCCTGCCTCTTGCTCACAGCTTATCTTTGCTTTATATCAGTAAAGCTTTGACTACTACTTTAGCCGAGGCCTCAGGCCTCAAACCAGGCCTCTGATACAAGGGCTTATGTCTTAGACTCTCTTCCTACTACACATGTAATAAAAGATTTGCTGGTATTGTTGATTCTCATGATGCAAAGTTTGTTGCTAATGGTAAACATTATAACAAAGAATTTGGTACTGATGGTAAATCCTTTGTTCTGAGTGAGATTTGCACTTCATACACTGGAGGTGATTTTAAGTGAGATTTAAGTGAGGTGGCTGGAAATCAGTCAAAGAGGTTACCAGTTTGTTAATTTCTGTTTGCTTATTTTGGGCACGGGAAGTAGAGACAGAAAAACAGGAAAATGAATGAAAATGAAACGAGTAAGAAGCTGCAGCTGTGCAGAAAAGAGGGGAAATGAACACATCAGATTTATGGAATTCTAAGTACTGGAAACTGAGGCAGAGAATGCCAGACAAGAAGCTGCACACCAAAGAGCCATGGAATTACAAGCAGAAGAAATGGAAGAGAAGGAAAGAGAGAGGAAGTACCAACTGGACTTGCTAGAGAAGCAGAACCAGAGCCCCCATGTTCCAGTGAGTCCCACTTCTCCAAAAATCCACAAATGGGAACATTTGTGTCCTACATACAGCAAGACAGGGGACATTGCTGAATATGTCATCACCTTTTAGAGGCAGTGAGTACTTCACCAGATTCCTGAGGACCAAAAGATGCCCATTTTGGTTGCCAAGTTAACTGGTACAGCACTAGATATATTCAATAAGATGCCAACGGAGAATGCTTCAGATTATGGTAAAATCAAATAAATGGTTTTGAAATAGTCTCAGATTATATCTGAAACATGTAGAGTAAAATTTAGCTAGGGGCTCTGAATGTGCGCAGAACCACACACATTCACAAACCCGGAAAATGCGCTCTAGGGGTTGTGAATAAAAAACCAAGGACTGACAAACCATTCTCCCAAAACCATAAGCTCATCACATCTTCCCTTTTCTAGTATTTGGGAAGAGTTTGATGCTTCATTCAGAAAACTGATGGATGCTGTATCCTCAAGGGGGTCTAAAAGAACGGCATTCTGAAAAGATTTGGGAAAAATATCACACTTAGTTCAGAACACTGGTGAACTCTGTATCCTCAGGGGACCTAACGAATGACCGCAACTCACTTATTGGATGCTGACATGAAGTCTGTTCTTCAAAGAACTGATTTAGCTGAATACTAAAAGGCTAAACTTTACAGCACCGTGCTTCAAAGGTACCTAATGTACAATAAGCAGAGAGATGCGGATAAAATTAAAATAAGTCTGTTTTTACCAGAAAAGGAACAAAATGTAACTGCCAAACCCCCAGAAACACCAAAGACCTCAGTCTCTGTTGCTCTGTTGCGAACAGCAGAGAGGCAAACAGAAGGAGTTTGCCTGGGATCCCTCTGAGCAGAGGTACGCTAAGTGCTGCAGTACGGGGACTGCGCTGGTGAGTATCTGAGTGTCTGTTGGGGGGGCAGTTTGACTGTGTGTTTGATTGTTTGATTGCTTGTTTGACCAGTTTGATTTGGGAGTGCTTTGTTCCAGCTGGGCCTGACTGTTATAAAAAGGCAGTCAGCTGCGAACCAGCTGAGCAGCGAACAGCAGAGAGGCAAACAGAAAGAGTTCACCTGGGAGTTCGCCTGGAGAGAGCTCTTAGAAGGAAGAGACCATGGATGCTGAGCGATCTGCCGTTGTGACCTGCACAGGATGCGCCATGTTTGTCTTCCTTCCACAGGATAGAAGCGACTTTGTCTGTACAAAGTGCAAGCTGATCTCCATATTGGAGGAGAAGATTCAAGGTCTGGAGAAACGGATATCAACCCTGCGTTCCATAAAAGAAAATGAGGATTTCCTGGATAGACATCAGGATCAGCTTCAGTGGGCACAATATTCTGAAGATTCAGAGCAGGCTACGCAGCGGGGACAGAAGGCCAGCGAGGATAATTGGTGGCATGTAACTTCCAGAAGAGGAAAGAGTACCAGAAATGTCCATGTACCAGTAACACAGATGCAGGTGAGCAACCGTTTTCGTGTTCTCTCCGCAGGTACTAGTGCAGAGAGTGGAGTGGATGATACACCTGAGGGAACAGAGCAGAAGGAGACTCCACTGATTGGAAGGCATGAGATGCACCGTCCTAGGGATGGGGGTTCCACGACCACCACTCCCAAGAGGCGGAGGAGGAGGGTGGTGGTGGTCGGGGACTCTCTCCTCAGGGGGACTGAGTTATCTATCTGCCGCCCTGACCGGGAAAACCGAGAGGTGTGCTGCTTGCAAGGGGCTAGGATTCACGATGTGACGGAGAGACTGCCGAGACTCATCAAGCCCTCGGATTGCTACCCCTTCCTGCTTCTACATGTGGGCACCAATGATACTGCCAAGAATGACCTTGAGCATATCACTGCAGACTACATGGCTCTGGGAAGAAGGATAAAGGAGTTTGAGGCGCAAGTGGTGTTCTCGTCTATCCTCCCTGTGGCAGGAAAAGGCCAGGGTAGAGACCGACGAATCTTGGAAATCAACGAATGGCTACGCAGATGGTGTTGGAGAGAAGGGTTTGGATTCTTTGACAATGGGATGGTCTTCCAAGAAGAATGATTGCTAGGCAGAGACGGGCTCCACCTCACAAAGAGAGGGAAGAGCATCTTTGCAAGCAGGCTGGCTAACCTAGTGAGGAGGGCTTTAAACTAGGTTCACCGGGGGAAGGAGACCAAAGCCCCGAGGTAAGTGGGGAAGTGGGATACTGGGAGGAAGCACAAGCAGGAGACTGCAAGAGGGGAGGACTCCTGTCTCAGACCGAGAAAGCGGGACAATCAGCGAGTTATCTTAAGTGCCTATACACAAATGCAAGAAGCCTGGGGAACAAGCAGGGAGAACTAGAAGTCCTGGCACAGTCAGGGAATTATGATGTAATTGGAATAACAGAGACTTGGTGGGATAACTCACATGATTGGAGTACTGTCATGGATGGATATAAACTGTTCAGGAAAGACAGGCAGGGCAGAAAAGGTGGGGGAGTTGCGTTGTATGTAAGTGAGCAGTATGACTGCTCAGAGCTCCGGTATGAAACTGCAGAAAAACCTGAGTGTCTCTGGATTAAATTTAGAAGTCTGAACAGCAAGGGTAATGTCGTGGTGCGAGTCTGCTACAGACCACCGGACGAGGGGGATGAGGTAGACGAGGCTTTCTTCCAGCAACTAACAGAAGTTGCTAGATCACAGGCCCTGGTTCTCATGGGTGACTTTAATCACCCCGATATCTGCTGGGAGAGCAATACAGCAGTGCACAGACAATCTAGGAAGTTTCTGGATAGTGTAGGGGACAATTTCCTGGTGCAAGTGCTGGAGGAACCAACTAGGGGAAAAGCTCTTCTTGACCTGCTGCTCACAAACAGGGAAGAAATAGTAGAGGAAGCAATAGTGGATGGGAACCTGGGAGGCAGTGACCATGAGATGCTCGAGTTCAGGATCCTGACACAAGGAAAAAAGGAAAGCAGTAGAACAGAGACCCTGGACTTCAGAAAAGCAGACTTTGACTCCCTCAGGGAACTGATGGGCAAGGTCCCCTGGGAGAATAACATGACGGGGAAAGGAGTCGAGGAAAGCTGGCTGTATTAGGGGGCTGGAGCACATGACTTATGAGGAGAGGCTGAGGGAACTGGGATTGTTTAGTCTGCAGAAGAGGAAAATGAGGGGGGATTTGATAGCTGCTTTCAACTACCTGAAAGGGGGTTCCAAAGAGGATGGATCTAGACTGTTCTCAGTGGTAGAAGATGACAGAACAAGGAGTAATGGTCTCAAGTTGCAGAGGGGGAGGTTTAGGCTGGATATTAGGAAAAACTTTTTCACTAGTAGGGTGGTGAAGAACTGGAATGGGTTACCTAGGGAGGTAGTGGAATCTCCTTCCTTAGAGGTTTTTAAGGTCAGGCTTGACAAAGCCCTGGCTGGGATGATTTAGTTGGGTTTGGTCCTGCTTTGAGCAGGGGGTTGGACTAGATGACCTCCTGAGGTCCCTTCCAACCCTGAGATTCTATGATTCTATGATTTTAAAGAAACCTTATTGAGGTTGCAGGAAGAAACCATCCCGATGTGTAGGAAGAAAAGTAAATATGGCAGGCGACCAGCTTGGCTTAACAGTGAAATCCTTGCTCGTCTTAAACACAAAAAAACAGCTTACAAGAAGTGGAAGTTTGGACAAATAACCAGGGTGGAGTATAAAAGTAATGCTCAGGCATGCAGGTGTGAAATTAGGAAGGCCAAATCACACTTGGAGTTGCAGCTAGCCGCAGATGTTAGGAGTAACAAGAAGGGATTTTTCAGGTATGTTAGCAACAGGAAGAAAGTCAAGGAAAGTGTGGGCCCCTTGCTGAATGAGGGAGGGAACCTAGTGATGGAGGATGTGGAGAAAGCTAGTGTACTCAATGCTTTTTTTGCCTCTGTCTTCACAGACAAGGTCAGCTCCCAGACAGCTGCACTCTGCAGCACGGTATGGGGAGGAGGTGACCAGCTCTCTGTGGGGAAAGAAGTAGTTCGGGGCTATTTAGGAAAGCTGGACGAGCACAAGTCCATGGGGCCGGATGCGCTGCATCCGAGGGTGCTAAAGGAGTTGGCCGATGAGATTGCAGAGCCATTGGCCATTATCTTTGAAAAATCATGGCGATCGGGGGAGGTCCCGGATGACTGGAAAAAGGCTAATGTAGTGCCCATCTTTAAAAAAGGGAAGAAGGAAGATCCAGGGAACTACAGGCCAGTCAGTCTCACCTCAGTCCCTGGAAAAATCATGGAACAGGTCCTCAAGGAATCAATCCTGAACCACTTAAAGGAGGGGAAAGTGATCAGGAACAGTCAGCATGGATTCACCAAGGGCAAGTCATGCCTGACTAACCTAATTGCCTTCTATGATGAGATAACCAGCTCTGTGGATGAGGGGAAAGCAGTGGATGTGCTATTTCTGGACTTTAGCAAAGCTTTTGATACAGTCTCCCACAGTATTCTTGCCAGCAAGTTAAAGAAGTCTGGGCTGGATGAATGGACGGTAAGGTGGATAGAAAACTGGCTAGATGGTCGGGCTCAATGGGTAGTGATCAATGGTTCCATGTCTAGTTGGCAGCCGGTATCAAGTGGAGTGCCCCAAGGGTCGGTGCTGGGGCCGGTTTTATTCAATATCTTCATTAACGATCTGGAGGATGGTGTGGACTGCACCCTTAGCAAGTTTGCAGATGACACTAAACTGGGAGGAGTGGTTGATACGCTGGAGGGTAGGGATAGAATACAGAGGGACCTAGACAAATTAGAGGATTGGGCCAAAAGAAATCTGATGAGGTTTAACAAGAACAAGTGCAGAGTCCTGCACTTAGGACGGCAGAATCCCATGCACTGCTACAGACTAGGGACCGAATGGCTGGGCAGCAGTTCTGCAGAAAAGGACCTAGGGGTTACGGTGGACGAAAAGCTGAATATGAGTCAACAGTGTGCCCTTGTTGCCAAGAAGGCTAATGGCATTTTGGGTTGTATAAGTAGGGGCATTTCCAGCAGATCGAGGGATGTGATCATTCCCCTCTACTCAGCACTGGTGAGGCCTCATTTGGAGTACTGTGTCCAGTTTTGGGCCCCACACTACAAGAAGGATGTGGAAAAATTGGAGAGAGTCCAGCGGAGGGCAACAAAAATGATTAGGGAGCTGGAGCACATGACTTATGAGGAGAGGCTGAGGGATCTGGGATTGTTTAGTCTGCAGAAGAGAAGAATGAGGGGGGATTTGATAGCTGCTTTCAACTACCTGAAAGGGGGTTCCAAAGAGGATGGATCTAGACTGTTCTCAGTGGTAGAAGATGACAGAACAAGGAGTAATGGTCTCAAGTTGCAGAGGGGGAGGTTTAGGTTGGACATTAGGAAAAACTTTTTCACTAGTAGGGTGGTGAAGCACTGGAATGGGTTACCTAGGGAGGTAGTGGAATCTCCTTCCTTAGAGGTTTTTAAGGTCAGGCTTGACAAAGCCCTGGCTGGGATGATTTAGTTGGGTTTGGTCCTGCTTTGAGCAGGGGGTTGGACTAGATGACCTCCTGAGGTCCCTTCCAACCCTGAGATTCTATGATTCTATGATTCAGGAGGTGTTGGATAACGTGAATAAGCGTTATAAGAAAAATGCATTCATATTGCTAAATAAGCTGGGCCAGAATAAAAATCTCTCTTCATGGAACGATAAAGGGGTTTTGTGTACAAAGGCTCTGTGGTTAATGGTTCTAACATGCTCAACTTAGTCAGGGCTGTCACCCAGACACACTCTGTTCCTAGCAGACTTGTACCTAAAAGATGGGATGTGTTTATGAATGTCATGGCAGAACTGAACATACCATCTTCCGTCATGGGCAATGTGGCCAACAGAGATCTATTGGAATATCTCACGACCTCGACCGTCACTTCTTAATCATTCATTTACCTGTGTTCACCTTGTCTGCCAGTGACTCCCCCCAGCCACAATTGCATTCCCCCTCTAAGGGGGTGGAAAAAGACAGGCCACCATGCTCATCGGGGTGTCTCACAAGCAGTTGGGTTTAGGTTCTGGTGTATCCATCAATGGCTGGGCCAAAGGGCTCCCCTTGGTCACTTCCTCCTCCTTCTCGGGACTGTCACTGAAGTAGTGCTTTCTCTGCGGATGGTCAAAGACCCTTGAGGTTAAGACAAAGTCCGAAGTTATCATGGGGGTGGTGAAGGAGTCCATGTTTCCTCTCAGCAGCCTTTCCACAATTTCTAAAACACGTGTCCTTGGTAACAGATGGCCTCTTCTGTCTGGCACTGGTACTTATGGGGTAATGGTGCTGCACTCTGATTGGCAGACGGCCTTGGGAGGAGTTCTTAGTGGGGGGTCTTACGGCCCACTTCCGGACAGGCCACCCTGCCCCAGAACTTGCCCTGATTGGTCAAAATCTCTTGGGGTGGTCCCATCGGGGCAAAAACCATACTAATTGGTAGAGGGAAGTGGGAGGAGTTCTTAGAAGTGTCACATGACATCTTGCTTCTGGTCATGTGGCCGCCTTGACCCTGGAAGTAATACTCCTATGGGGCAGGACTTCCCATGACAGATGGGAGGGACTATGGGGTAATGGGGTGCGGTTAGGGTTTGATTGCTGGTAGGGCCCTTATACTACTGCCGGGTGTCTGAGTCAAGAATGGTTGAGTATGTCCAGGCAGAACCAGAACCAGTGTCCAAGTGCAGGCCAGAGGTCGAAGCCGGGTGGTCAGACCAAACATCAGCCAAGTCCATGCCAAGCCAAAGACCAGATACAGGCCGAAGGTCAAATCCAGGTAGTCAAAATCCGAGGGATTGGGGAAGATCAGGAGGAAGAGGTAATGCTGGATCGGGTGGGTGTAGGGCCTGGAGCGAGGCTAGAGGAAGGCAAGGAGAATACTGACCCAGGGTTCATAACCAAAATCTGGAGCCAAGAAGGGTCACGCCAAAGTCAAAGCCAGAGACTGGAGCCAAGAGTCAAGCCAGAGTCAACAGCGAAGAAACCGGAGGGCAGGGCAGGGCAGGGTGGTACATGTGGGCAGGAACGAGGATGACTTACTGGAGCCCTAGAGACCCCTCATTGTGGGACTCCCTTCCTAGGAATAAAAGGAAAGTAGGATGACAAAGATGTCTCTGACCCTGGGGTCCAAGCCAAGGGGAGCTCCCATCCAGGCTATGTGCCATCACCCTCCCTGTTCATTTCACACTCACAGACCCCCTAACTGGAGGAGAGAATAAAGGGCAGAAAGTGAAGATGCCCCTGGGGGAAAGGCTTTAGGCTGGGACGTAGTCCACTTCCCAGATCTACACCCAGGATTGTGTGACCAGGACCACAGCCCTTCCACTATGTCTCAGTTCCCACCTGCCAGATGGGGAGGATCCTTCCCTGCCCCAGAGTGTTACAGGGGAGTTTCATTCCTGGCTGGGAAGGGTTCAGATACCAGGTAGGTGGATTGGGCCCCAGGTGGGGGATAGTCAGACATTCACGGTGTCAGGGGTGACATGGGCCATGGGAAGTCTGAGCAGTGATGACAGGGGAGGGGCTCCATGTCAGGACACCCCTCCCAGATTGCAATGGCTATTGAGTATAACCCCTGATTCTGCAGATGCTCTCACTTCTGGGCCAGCCCCACAGCCCGGACAGCCTGATTCTTCTGAACCAGTATCTGGCCCCAGCTCCAGCGGTCAGGGTGGCGTATGGTGTTGAGAGTGCGGTGCTCGGCCTCGGTTTCTCTCAGTGCTGTGAGCTGTATGGCTGCTCCCCCGAGCCCTTCCCGCCCCCAGGCACAGTGAGACAAAGCAGTACCTGTGGCAGGGAGTGGGAGCTTCTGGTCATGTGAAGGGGGGACCCTTCAAGACTGTCCCACGAGCACAGCCCCTGTAGTGCTTTGGGCACCTGGCGCAAGCGTCTGATGTTAAATAGCTGGGCCATGACCTTTGCTGTAATGTCCTCCCGCTGCAAGGGAACAAGGATCAATCAGAGACTCGGACACCCACGAGAACGAAGGGTATTAACGGTACTGGGAGCCAGCAAAATTTCCTCCCCAACCCTCCCGATGTCGGAGGGATGGATTCCCCCACCCAATCCCTGAGGCAAAATCTTGTCTCTTCTCTAGTGATGTCCAACCCCTCTCCCACCATTGTGGAATGAACTCCTGCCCCCAGTCCTCCCACGTGAGAGCTGTTCTACTTCCCAACCCAGTGGGAATCCAGCTCTGCTCCCCAGAATCCCCTCAGCCACACTCGCCCCCTCCAGCTGAGAGGTTGGGAGGCTTTGGGCAGTAGTGCCGTGGGATGAGAGGAAGTAGACACCTTTCCCCAAGGGATCCTCCAGTCCTTAACGTGATGCCATGGACAGTAGCTCTGGTGAATAGGGAACTTAAGCAGCCTCTGCTGACTGACTCCTCCAGTTCTCCCAGAGCAGGTGGTGGCTGGGATAACATGATACCAGAGCACTAGGAACTGGTCTGAGGCCCTGAGGGGTATACATGACTCACAGAGGTGGCTAGGGGAGTTGGCAGCCCCTAGCATGAGCAATGGCAGTGTGTCGTGTTGATGTGATGCCTGTTAGGAAATAGCCTTGCTGGGAGCTGGGTCTGCGCTGCTTTGAGCTGCTCAGGGGACAAGTTGGCACCTACCAATGGCACCTGCCTTGGTTCATCCTCTCCTTGCTCCCTGGTCAGCGCATTGGGATGGGATGGGAGTGATTTTCAATGGCCTGGAGGTGAAAGGCCCTGGGGGTCCCTACCCAATTGATCCCTCTTTGGTTACCTTGTTCCCTATCAGGTGGCTGGCTTCCCCCAGGATGGAATATGTCATTACCAGCCCAGCCTGGCTGACACAGAGCTGGGGGTCATGTATGGCCAGCAGCACTGCCTGGAGGAAGGTTCTTCTTTGGTCTTCTGTGAAGATCTCTCCAAAGACCTAAAACCAACAGCACCAGAGCCCTTGCAATTGTCCAGAACTGGGCTCCAAATCCCTCTAGTGTCTCACAAGGTGGATAAGAGTCCTGGGGCAGCCAAACTTTGGGTTCCCATGGACCAAGGAGCCCCCTTCAGTAAGAGGCTGCAGGCACTGAGGCCTCGAATAGCTCCTTCTGGAGCAGGATTCACCGCAGGTGTCATGAGATGCTGGAAATGTGTCTCCGCACTCTGAAACCCAGCTCACACAGACAACAAAGGACACTCTACTGCTCCCAGCAGTGATAGCTCCTGCAGCTCACCCGCTAGAGGTCAGGGGCCTTTTAGATCTGGTTCATTCCCACTTCTCACCTCACTGACATTTCCATGAGCCTCACATACTCTGCTGGAATTAATTAGCAGGCTCTTGCCCTGTGTCCAGGACACACTCACTGCAGGGGGAGACAGCTCCACACCTGAGCTGCTGCAATCCACCGATGGAGAGTCCTTACCTCTCCCACCCTGGCCAGGTTTCTATACCCCAGGCATTCGGTATCCTGGAGCCCGACCAGATACCACAGCTGTCTTGCCTCTCTGATGTTCAGCCCTAGGGGAGAAAGACACACCCGTTGGGGAGGTTTGACATTCCTCTTTCAGTGCCTGTTTCCTTCTGGGTGCACACTGGCCAGGGTCCTCATGGCATCCACAGCCCAATGGAATCGCAGGGTCCATACCAGGCGGTCTAGTACCGGAAGGGGGATTTGTTTCACAGTAATCATGTGGCCCTTACAGTCATTATGCTCTGGGAGTAGGTGCCTGTTAATTGTGGTGTCTAATACTGAGAACCCCCTACACCCACTGAAGTCAGAATATGGCCCTGGCTACCCAACTTTGTGTCCGTCCCTTGTGGTCCATGCCCCTGCCCCTGACCTCATGATGGGCTCTTTCCCTCCATGTGTCTCAATAGCTCCGTTCCTGTCCCCTCACGAGCTGGCTGCCCCATGGGTGGGCTGATTTCCCTGGCCTGGGAGACAGAGCCAGGCTCTGAGATAAAGCAGCCAATTTCCCTGGCACATTCACACTCATCTTCCTAATTCAGAGAGAGGGGGAGAGAGAGTCATCATCTAAGGTGGGATCGGTCTCAGAGGAGGGGGCTTCTTTCTGTAGGGTCCCATTGCCCAGCAGAGGGAGTCTCAAAGGAGGGACCTTGTTTCTATTGGGGTTCCTCTTCCCCGCTACAGTGGGTCTAAATAGAGAGGCCTTAGTTCTAGAGGCGTCCCAATGGCCAGCTGGAGCTAGTCTCCAAGAGGCTCATTTCCATGGGGTCCCATTGCCCAGCTGGGTTTCTTACCCCTCTTCTGGAGCAGGAGCCTCTGCAGCCAATATATCCCACCCTTGGCTTGCCAGCTGATGTCGTTGGCGGGTGAGATACATAGAGACCCAGCTGCAGCACAAAGTCTCCTGCCTTGGGGAAGTTGGAGGAGGTCTGGTTGAAAGAGGAGGAGAGGAGACTCCATCAACATTCTCTCTTCAGCTCTCCAGCTCCCCTAGGCCAGAGCTCTGCTCCCACTCCTATGTAGGAGGCGCTGGGGGAGAGGAACGAGAGCCCTCTTTCTCTCTGCCCCCAAGGGAGCTTGGAGCAAAGGGACCAGGGCAAAGGCCCTCTGTGAGCACTCCCTGCCTAGCTGCTCCAGAATAACAAGGGTCCTGAGGCCAGGCACGACCCTGCCAGCCAGCGGCCTATGGAACGCAGTCCCTTACGGACCCGGGGGGGACCAATTAGCCAGGGGATGAGGAACTTGACTCAAGCTCTGACTCTACAGGGTGCTTGGCACTTAGTCAAATCCAGGCAGGGAGGTGGCGAATTCAAGCAGGGCAGCTCTGTATGGTCCTAGCTCTCTCCTGGGTCTTTTTGGAGTGGAGCCAGAAATGGACATGCTGCAGGAGAAGGAGTCGGGGGGAGGGTCAACGAGCAGGTGTACATGCTGTACAAATGAGCCTGCCTCCCTTCCCAGGGGGCTGAGACTTTGTGCTCAGGGTGGAATAGCCGAGCCCTGGTCGCAGAGCTTGAAAAGGGGGTTCATGACACTGCCCACGTCTTGCTGGGCACAAGCTCCTTGTCTCTCCAGGCTGGGACAATGGTCAGTCGTGGGGCTGATCTATTTGCTCTGAACCCTGATCCATGAACAGCACGTCAGGATCAAGGCACAAGCCCTGAACCCCAGACCCCAACTGCAAAGGCCTTAGTAGGATGGACTGAACGGCCACGAGGACAATCCCTCCGGGAACTGCAGTGTCCCTACGACAGAAGAGCTGATTCCCTGAGGCTCCTCCTGTATCTCAGGGTCTCCCTAAAGAGGAGCCAGTGACTTTTCTCAGAGGCCCATATCATGCATCTCACAGGGGTTTCAGTCTCTCAGTCCCCAGCCAGGTCTGTTTTTCACTGTTAGTGCTTAATGCAACCGTGCAGAGCTCCAGCTGACAGTCCCAGCTCCTTCCCCCTGCACTGACAACTCTGGGAAAGTGTGGCCACAAGGGGACAATTAGGAGGGTTCTCCACGAGCCCTGGCAAGACTCAAAAGGCACATCCTGGCCTCTCCCATTCACATCACTCCAGGGACACTTAGCAAGAGTTCATGGCCGGATGCCTGCTGCCTCTTCAATCCTTGCTCTTGGCAGTTCTCTGTGCAGGGCCTGGTACCCAGCAGACTATGGAACAGCCAAATTGCAATGGGTGGGAGGTAGGATCCCCGGGAGAGTCCAGGCAGATCAGAGAATGAGGAGAGGAGGAAAGTCTGGGATCAGCCACGGGGGGTAACACAATCCCCTCTGGAGGGAAGGGGCCCTCCCTGCCAGTTTGTCTGGGACCTGTACCCAGCTCTGTTCACCCGTCCCCTATTCTCAGCAGCTCCATCAAAGTGAGGGAGCAGGGACCAGAGCCTGCTCCTGCTCCTGGGACAGAGAAATAGGATCAGAACCTACCTGGAAGTGGGTGGTGTCGTTCCCAGTGCCCATGGTAAAGATTCTGTGGAGAACAGCCCGCAGGAGGCGAGATTCCAGCTCCAGGGCAAGCGGCGGCTTCAGTTTGCTGGCAGGAGAGAGGAACCTGTTGTACAATTTGCGAAACTGTTTGGCCCTGTCTTCCACCAACTAGGAGTGGGGTGGGAGGAGAGAGAGAGCCTGTTAGATTGGGACCTCCCCGCCCAACCCAAAGAAGTTCAAGGGCTCAGGACCTCCATGGGGTTGGACAGGGAAAGCCGCCCCCTTCCCAAAACCAGTGTCACCCTGCACAGACAGAGGTTGTATCTTGGACAGTGTCTGCGGGGAGTGGACACCTTGGCCTGTGTGGGACAAATGTCCCCACTTTGGGGTGCCAGATAACAGAGGAGATGTATCCCCCCATTGGGGGTGAGGGATTCTCTGGTACAAGACCCCCCTGCCTGAGTGGGGATGGAACAAGGAGCAGGACAGACTCGGTGGCAGCGCAGCTGGGGGATTTTTGTACCTCATCTCTGCCCTGGAGGTGCTGCTCGATGACCCTGATGGTGTCTTGTTCAGGGGACACATCCTCCTCCGCGTCCTCCTCTTCCTCCTGCTCCTCAATCCACTCCAGCTGGACATTGGGTGTCTCTGCACCAGGGGGGATGCACTGGACAGAGAAGGCTCCATGTTTCCCGCTTCTTTGTAAGGAGCACCATGGCAGCGAAGGCCCCACCCTGCCCCTCCCAGAGACACCCTCAGCCCCATCAGCTTCAGGGCCCTGTGGCAGTCAGCGCCCCCACCAACATGATCAGGGGAGGTTGGAGCTCCTCCAACTCTGCCCAGCATCCCTTGCCAAGGGCCATGGCTGTGCCACCCCCACTGGTGTTAGTGGCGCTCACATGGGTCAGTCCTGGCACGTTGGCAAGCCGATGGGCACAGGGTGTTACTAGTCCCCCACCGCCCCAGTCCTCCTCCCTTTCCCCTGGGTCTCCCCTCACCTGAAAAGCCTCAGGTGGAGGAGCTGCTGGCCCCTCAGGAGTAGGTGGAGCTGCTGGTGTTTGTCCCCGAGTCGCCCATCTCCTGCTATGGGCTGGCGGGGGGCTCCTCAGTGGCCAGGGTGGTGGATGGCTCCTGCTGGGCCCTGGGGCACAGCTCCTGGCTCCTCGGCTTCCTGTGAAGGAAGCCCCAAAGCTGCCTTGCCTGGCTCCTGCCCTCTCCTGGGTCCCTCCTCCATAGCTGTACCCAGGGCCACCTCCATTTGGGCCCAGAAGGTGCCTCAGGGTCAGCCATGGGAGCTGGTGTCTTTCTCCTCCTACAGAATGCCAGGGAGCTCCTCCGTTTAGCCAGGCCACAAGCCTCTTCCCCAGGGGCGGCTCTAGGAATTTCGCCGCCCCAAGCAGGGCGGCACGCCACGGGGGGTGCTCTGGCGGTCGCCGGGCCCGTGGCTCCGGTGGAGCATCCGCAGGGATGCCTGCGGGAGGTCCACCGGAGCCGCCTGCCGCCCTCCCGGCGACAGGCAGAGCGCCCCCCGCGGCGTGCCGCCACAAGCACGCGCTTGGCGCGCTGGGGTCTGGAGCCGGCCCTGCTCTTCCCCACCCGCGGGGACAGAAGGGCCACTCTCCTCCTGGGCAAGCCAGTCACTGCTTCCCTCTGGCTCTGGAGACACCTACCCGGCCTTCCTCCTCAGCATCCGCTTCAGCCGCTCCATCCTGGAACTGAGTGGGGAGCAGCCATGAGCCTGGGTTCAGAGCAGCCTCATTAACAGGCCTGTCTGCTCCCCTGCCCACATCCCCTCTGCTGAGGCAATTTCTCCTCCCAACACATCCCCCAGGGCACAGGAACCCTCAACCCGGGTAACAAACTCTGACGAGGGACGGGGCTGGGAGCCCTATTGGTGGGATATTTCCACCACATTGGGGATGGCTCTGGAGAGCTCCACTTACTTGCTCTAGTATCAGAGGGGTAGCCGTGTTAGTCTGGTTCTGTAGAAGCAGCAAAGAATCCTGTGGCACCTTATAGACTAACAGAAGTTTTGCAGCATGAGCTTTCGTGGGTGAATACCCACTTCTTCGGATGCAAGCATCCGCTTGCATCCGAAGAAGTGGGTATTCACCCACGAAAGCTCATGCTGCAAAACTTCTGTTAGTCTATAAGGTGCCACAGGATTCTTTGCTGCTTCTTACTTGCTCTAGATCAGATGGAGCTGGATGGCAGATGCTCAGTGTTGGTCCTCTCTTTACCCTCCTACTCGACCCAGCCCACCTGGGTGCAGGAGAAAGGGTGCTGCACAATGCCCTGCCAGAAGGGCAGGGGATAGAAGCCAGGAGATTGAAAATGGCTGTGAAAACAAGATGATGTTTTATTGCCAGCGGATGGATAAACTCAGGCCAGCAGCCAGGGATTCACAACGCTGACTGACGGCCAGCAGGACACCAGCAGGACACCTCCCATCTCCATCTCAATGTCTCCTAGTACCTCATTCACATTCCTGAAGCATGACGGCCCAAGGGCTCTAGGGGAGTGTCCCCAGCCCCATTGATGGAAACAGAGGCCTTGGCAGGAGAAGCCGCTGCCTCAGGGTTGCACTGGGAGTCAGGGATAGAGCTGGGGATTGAGCCCAGGAGTCCTTTGTCCAGGCTCCCGCACTAACCACTAGAGGAACACTCCCTTCCAGAGCTGGGAAGTGCCAGCAGGACTCTATTCCCAGTCTCCCTGGCTCCGAGTGTGACCTGTTGTAGTGACTGACAGATTTGCTACTTGTCCCCCATCCAAAGCCAATAACACATCTCTGTGTTGGCAATCATGAGTTAGACCTCCCCAGAACCCCTCTGTCTCCCGCAGCCGTCAGCTGTTCCTTGGATTACGGAGGCTTGGATGGTAACAGGACTGGAATTTGTTACTGGCTCATTGGGTGGTTCTAGCCAATGTGGGTCTCAGTCTAGCCTCAGAGGCCCACACAGCCAGACACTAAAGATCAGGGTGGATTAATTTCATTCAAAATGTTTTGTATTTGTATTTTTGAGTTATTTTCCTAATGATTGATTCTCATGAAATTCTTAGTGGTGGTCGATGACAGAGCACGGAGCAATGGTCTCAAGTTGCACGGTGGAAGGCTTAGTTTGGATATTAGGGAAAAAAAATTCACTAGGAGGGTGGTGAAGCATTGGAATGGGTTATCTAGAGATGTGGTGGAATCTCCATCCTTACAAGTGTTTAAAGCTCAGCTTGACAAAGCCCTGGCTGGGATGATTAAGTTGGGGTTGGTCCTGCTTTGAGCAGGGGGGTGGAGTAGATGACCTCCTGAGGTCTCTTCCAACCCCAGTCTTCTATGATTCTATGAATTGGTAACCATTAAAGCATGCTGGTTTTGTAGGATACATAAGAACAAAAAGGTTAACTAAAACATTTTTTTTAATTTTATACGAACTGAGGTAAAGAAGTCTCTCTAGTTCAGGGGTCGGCAACCTTTACTATCAAAAGAGCCATTTTGCCCCCTCTTCCACTAAAGAAAAATAGTCTGGAGCCGCAAAACATAACACTGCTTATAAACTTTTAAAAGTTTTAATCTTTTTTTAATTTTACCTGTTACAACAACAGAATACAACAAACAGAAGTGCAGTGTGCATGTGTAGGCCTACTTTGAAATAAATTAAACACTGAACTATGCAGGCCTTTTTGAGTCCTTCCCATATTTGTGTAAAATTAAAATAAAACGTAGCCCACTTTAATATAAAAAAACATATAGTTGCAGCTTAGCAGTTTTAAAAAAGTAAACATAAAATTAGGAACGTTTTTTGACAAGTCCATTTCAGTGTGCTCTCATCCTCTTCGGGTTTCTTTCTCAGCCAGCAATCAATCGAAGCACCTGAACATACAATAAAAAACTACATCAGCTCCGGGTCTGAAATAAATGTTTTTTTCTGAATAATAATAGCCTATTAAATGCTAGTGTTCTCACCTGTTTAATGTGACTTCTGTTTCTGAAGCTCGATGCTGATCTTCCCTATGTCGGGGCTGTAAGATGTGACTTTGATCTTCACACAGGACTGTAGGCTCTCATTTGTGAGGCGGGAGCGATATTTGGACTTTATGAAGTTCATGCTCGAGAAAACTTGCTCGCATAAGTATGTTGAGCCAAAGATGGACAGGACTCCAAATGCATACTTTTTCATGTTCATATACGTGTCGGGAATGGCACTCCATGTTTCAAAAACAAGTTTGTCGGGTTTGGGGAGGTTTTCAATATCATTCCATTTGTGCTCTTTAGCGAGAGTGGCCTTCTGACGGGCGACCTCTTCGAGATCCGCTGTCAGGCTTTTGAACTTGGACACCCATAAGTCTTTATCCGCTATGTCAGCCAGTTCAATTTCAAGATCGGGCTGACTTATCCCTGTGAATGCGGATATGTTCAGCAGGGATGGGTCGATGTCCAGCGGTGTGACAGGGAAGGACAGAGTGGTTTTTTCCTTTCTGAACTCACTGATTCTTTCTCCAAATGCAGCTTGCATTGCCATAATTGCACGGTGTAAATAATCACAATTTATGTGATTGTTCTCTTCTTTGAACTCTCTCAGGGAGGGGAAGTGAGAGAGCGTACCTCTCTGTACATCTCTGGCAAACACTGTCATCTTGCGCTCAAACGCCAGAACATCCTCCAGCAACTGCAGGGCCGTGCTTCCCTTTCCCTGGAGATTTTTATTCAGCGTGTTTAAGTGACTTGTCATATCCAGCATGAAATAAAACTTTTCCAGCCAATTAAGGTCTCCCAGTTCGGGATAGCTGAGGCCTTTGCTTTCCAAGAAGGTTTTCACATGTTCCAGACAAGCAGCGAAGCGCTTCAGCACGTCTCCCCTTGACAGCCACCGAACTCTGTTGTGCAGCAGGAGATCCAAATATGCGCTCTCGACTTCATCTAACCATGAACAAAACTGTCAGTGGTTTAACCCGTTTGCAATTATTTTGTTCACTATCTTAATAACGAGGTTCATCACTTCCACACATTCAGGGGGGAATGTTTGAGCGCACAGTGCTTCTTGGTGCAAGATGCACTCGATCCAGCGACTTTTGAAGTAAATTCACAAAGCCCTTCTGTGCTCTTCTCATACTGGATGCACCATCAGTAGACACTGACACCAGGTGAGTGGTGTTTATTCCTTTGGCTTTTAGATAACTCAAAATAGCCTCACAAATGTCCTGTCCCCGCGTTTGGCCCTTTAGCGGTATGAGTTCAATCAGTTCTTCCTGCGGCCCATCAGAGTTCACATATCTGCATAACAGTGCTGTCTGCTCAATATCGTTTACATCACTTGACTCATCACAGGCAATTGAATATGCTTGAGATGAATTGATGTCATCGATTTGCTTACTGGTGATGTTTGTTGCCATTTTAATGGTCCTGTCCTTGACGGTCTTTGCAGAGAGAGGCATTTCTTTAATTTTCTGAATAATTTCCTGTTTGTTTTTGAATTCGGAGAATAGATGCTCTGATATTTTTATGAACGATTCTTTCATGTATTCTCCGTCTGTGAACGGCTTCCCCCTCCTTACGATCTCATGAGCTGCCACAAAACTAGCAGCTGTAGTTGAGTTTGGAGAGTTGATCCACTTCTTGAAAGTATGTTTGCTCTGCTCAACTTTCCGTAATAGTTCCGAAATCGCTCTCTTTCACCCATCTTCAGTTGGGTACTTTTCAGAAAATGCTGAGTGCTTGTTTTGAAAATGTCTTTCAACGTTACATTTTTTTGTTGTTTGCTAATTTCTCGCCACATATCAAGCACACAGGTAAGCCAGCGTCGTTGGCAGTGAAGGCAAAGGAATCTGTCCATGCAGAATTAAACTCTCTATTTTCTTCTGAGATTTTTCTTTTTTGGGATGTATTCATGGTTAGCTTACCGCGGGGGTCGCACACTCAAGAAGCCGCCTGCAGGTAAAGGCGAGGGCTATAGATGTGGATGTGACGCATATTTTAATTGACAAATTATAAAAACTTTTAAAAAATTCGATGTTAAAGTATCACCTCGAACTCCAAGATAACTGTGCAACAAAATAAACAAAAATAAAATAATATATAAATAAAAATTAAATTAATAAATAACCGTTATTCTTTTTTTTTCTTTTTTTTTTCTTTTGTCAAGGCCGAAGGGAGCCACAACAAGGAGGCTGAAGAGCTGCATGCGGCTCCGGAGCCGTGGGTTGCAGACCCCTGGACTAGTTCATGCATTGAACTGATTGTTCCTGGTCATAAATGTCCTTCCAGATTTTAGAAGTAGTAGCTCACATTTCCTCCTCTCTAGCGTTTATTCATATATTACAAGAGGAAAAGAAGCCTTCATCCTTTTTCAACTCCCAATCAGTTTCTTAAATTTGAATGGTGTAGCTTCTTCAACTGAAATGAAGAAAATATTCTTTCTGCACCTGTAGAAGAGACTATTGCTGCCAAAATCTGGCTATTTCAACAACTTCTGGACCCCCAGGTGCTTAGGCAATGACTTCCAATAGTTCAGTGGTTTGACTTCCTCTGAAACATGGCAGCAAACATGGACTCCTTCATATATTTATTTAAATTAAATTAGTTTAATAGGCTAGAGCTACTACAGGCCTTAATATAGCTTGTCATAGTTTCACATTTTTTACCTGACAGCTTTGTTTTAAAAAAACAAACAAACAAAAACCCTGTTTTTAAATATACATTTCAAAAGTCCAATTTATTTTTTTTAAATCCCTTTTGGGGTTTTTTGGTTTTGAAAAAGCCATTGATTAGTATTTGCCTTGATTTTAGAAGAACTATTTCATTTGGGAGTATCATAAACTGCTCCTATTCTATTAAAGGGGAGGAGGCAGCAAAATTAATCATATCAGTAATTTGTTGTGCCTTATTTGCTCAGTCTTAAACAAACAAGTATCAGAAACTCTAGCTAGTCTCTTTTATGTAGGCCCAGCTAAAAGGTGGTAGAAGGGGCAGGAATGCTGTCTCTGTCCCTGAACCAACAACAATTGCACAGGGTATTGCCAGAAAACCTACATTTTACTGCCAAACTGTCTAAGCCATTCCTCTTCTGCGCCTCCTGGTTTATAAATTTCAAATCCACAAAACCTTCCCCTTGACAGTCACTGCCCAGGTGGTGCTGCAGGCAGAGGAACCTGAGCAGTAACATTTTGTGACACCAGAGGTAACTCAGCCACCTGTCGCTCACTGACTCCACTAACCCTGAGCATAAACCCAAAGCTTGAGGCCTGCCTTGGGCATGGCTCCCACTGAGGCCTGCAGGTTCATTTACTGACTTATGCAAATCACCTGTGGAGAGTTAGCACTAACTGGCTCAATTCACTCTTAAGTCACAATGCCCTTCAGCTTACAGCACCAATGTAAGGGGCACAGTGTAGAAATCGGGCTTTTCTGGCGGTGTTATTTTCCAATTGTCACCAAAATCAACAAGGGTCTTCCCACTGATGCCTAGAAATTCCCTGAAATTTTGGAATCAATTTGATGTAGCCTTCAAAAATCATGGCCTTACAGACAGACAAAGAAATGCCATTGAATTGAGCCTTAGGCCTCACTGCACTCAGCCAAGAGTGCCTGAGTCTCCTCCCTATGAACTCAGCAATAGCCCCACACTTGGCCAATCAGTGTGGAGACTTTCAGGCCTGGAGGATGAGCATCCTCAACAGATGGGCAAAAGCCAGCACTAGTCACCACAGGAGATCAGTAGAGTGGAGATCACCATCAGTGCACCATTCCAGCCCCACCTCTTTGTGAGGGCCTCCGACAATGATAGCTGGAGCACAGCCCCACCCTCCCCAGGAAGAAGAGCAGCAGAAAGAAATGGGAGAAAAAAGAAGATGAGACAGGAGGGAAGGAGGGAGAGGGAAGCAAAAAGGGACAATTTTTAAATGCCCCCAGCCAGTCACAGATTCATAAATTCCAAGTGCAGCAAGAACCACGCTGGTCTGACTTTCTGTTTCACATCAGACATAGAACGTCCCTCAAAATAATTCCCAAGGGAATTGGAGGAGATTTTTTAGATAACCACTCATTCTTGATTTTTAAAAAGGCCAGTTGTGGAGGATCCAGCACAACCCTCAGTGAATTACTTCAAACCCTGACTGTTAAAAATGCTCCTCTTCTTATTTCCAGTGTGAATTGGTCTAGGCTTCAGCTTGCAGCCATTGTCTGCTCATAACCTTTATCTGCTAAAGCGAAAAGCCCATTAGTAAATATTTGTTCCCTTAGGCTCATCCCTTAACCTTCTCTTTGATTGAGCTCCTGTAGTCTGTCAGCACAATGGATGTTTTCTAATCCTTTCATCATTCATGTGAACCCTGTCCAATTTATCAGCACCTGTCTCAAATTGTGGACACCAGAAGTGGACACAATATCCCAGGAGTTGTGGCACCAGTGCCCAATACAGAGATATGGAACCTCTCTACTTCTACCTGAGATTCTGCTATGTATGGCTCCAAGGGTCAAATTTTCCCCTTTGGCCATAGCGTCCCACTGGGAGCTCATGGTCAGCTGATTATCCCCCAAGACCCCAAGTCTTTTTCAAGGTTGCTGCTTCCCAGGATAGAGTCCCCCATCTTCTACACAGAGCCTATATTTTTTCTTACCTTCTACACAGATGATGACTTCTTTCGACAAAATCCACACAGAAATGAGCAAATTCACAAATAATCTCCTCCACACCAATCCTCTCTTGGTCCTCACAGAGAGACTATGAGATGGAGGCTTGCTGCAGCAAGGCTACAGGGGTCTCTGAGGTTCCCCCTACCCTGCATCTCTGTCTTGCCTGGCTGTTGTCAAGGGAGCTCTGTGAGGTCACAGACGCCTCATCATCTTTGCCCAATAGGCTGAGTTCCTGCCAAAGGCCTTTGTTAAGTCACTGCCACACTCACCTTTTCCTGGCAGGCCTGATGTCTGCCCCTGGCCAGCCCAGCTGGATGTTTGAGCTGCACCCTGGATCTCCCCACTTGGTCATTATTGATTCTGGGGAGCAAGCAGGATACCCAGTAAAACAGTGGAGTCTGTTCCTCACCCCACACTGAGTTTTTCATAGAGGTATTGGTTGTGAAACTATTCAATCTCCTAATCCGGCCTCTATTTCACAGGCTTAGCACCATATTAAGCCCAATCACTTGTAATTCACTAAAAGCCATTTTCCAGAATGACAACCAGTTGTAATGTGAGGACACCTGGAAACAGAGAATCCACCTCTTCCCTGGGTAATTTGTTCCCGTGCTTAGTCTCCCTCACTGTCAAATATGTGTGCCTTACTTCTCATTTGAATTTCTCTGACTTCAGCTGACAGCCCTTGGTTCTTCTTGCGCCTTTCTTGGCTAGACTGAATTAGCCCTGCCCCATGAAATCCAATCTCTGCATCCTGCTGGGAGCCCCCCAGCCAGGAACACCCCAGTAGGAGCCTCCTAGCTGTTTGTCTGCTGGGCTGGGGACAAGTCTCTCCATGGGGATATCAGATGCAGCTCCAGAGGCAGTGCAAAGGTGACATTGGGCTCAGGGCTTTGGCCTTGGCAGCTTCTGCCCTAGCCACGTCTCTGGGTGCCCAGGCTCAGGGTTTCTGACCCCCGTGGCTGCAGCCAGGGCTGGGGCACTGAGCTCAGGACTTTCATGCCTCTCCCCACTCCTGCCGGTGCTCTGAGTGCCTGGGCTTGAGACTTCTGCCCAGCATCTTCAGCTGGGGCTTGGGGCTTCCCTTGCAGTTCCTTCTGGGGTGCAGATGTCAATTTTTCTGGATGCCCCCAAATTGGCAAGGGCCCTTGCATTAATCTGCCATGGATTAATAGGTAGGAGCCCCTAGTTGAGGACCTCCCAGCAGAGGGACCCACCTCCACATCTGGGAACCTCCTCTAGCTTCAGAAAGGTTGGTGGCTGCTGACCTCAGAGCCCAGGTCTGAAGGCAGCACAGAAGTGAGGGTGGAAATGCTGTGACCCCCCCTCCCCAACAACCTTTAAACCAGGGGCGACTCTAGGCACCAGCAAAACAAGTACCTGCTTGGGGCAGCCCATTTGCAGGGGTGGCATGGGAGCTGAGAACCAACAGGGGGCTCTGGGAGCTGTAGTTCCTTGGTTAGCTCCCTGCCTATAGAGCCAGTCCTGGGACAGGGAAAGAACTACATTTCCCAGAATTCCCTTGGCCACTACCAACTGGAAAGGAAGGAGGGGGACCTCATGCGGCAGTGTGCTGGGAGTGCTGTGAATGGCAGGGAGACCATATTTTAACATTCAAAAAACAGGACACTCCAGGGGGAGGGAAGCCCCACCCTGCCACCATCCACTCCCTGCCCCCCACAGAAACCCCAACCATCCAACCCCTCCCCCACTCCCTGTCCCCTGATTGCCCCCTCCCATGACCCCTGCCCCTAACTGCCCCCAAGGACCCCACCCCCACCTGTCCCCTGACAAACCCCTGGGACTCCCATGCCCATCCAACCGCTGCCTGTCCCCTGACTGCCCCCCTGAGCTCTGACCCATCCAACCCCCCCTTCTCCCTGTCCCTTGACTGACCCCTGGAACCTCCTACCCCTTCTTCAACCCCCCCCAGCCCCCTTACCGAGCCACTCAGACCAGCGTGTCTGGCTCCGCGCAGCACCAGACACACTGCTGCATACATGCTGCCGTGCTCCCCCACGGAGCCCACAGCTTCCCTCCCCCGCCACACACACACCCAGCACCTGCCTTCCAGATTTGAACACCTCAAAATTTAGGAATGCTCAAGCTCAGTTTGGGCAGCTGTTACTTCATTTCTCCCAAATCAAATATACTGATCCACTGTAACTTGCTGTAGAAAAAGTAGGATAAAATTGAGCAAGAAATGCTTCCCAGTGGTTATTAGGACTGGAATTTCTATTTTCAACAGCCATTGCCTTTTGTTTGTTTGTTTTGTTTAAAAGGAAGACAGTGATATTGCACTGGAAAATTTCCCATAGAAAGAAAGAGTGGAACAAAAGAATAATAAAAGCACCTCAACTTTTCCTCATTTATGGAGGACAGTCTTATAATATGCATCCAGATATCCTCCAATCACACAAGCTGAAAATTGTTCCACTTTACTGCAGTTCTGTAACCATATGGGAACCAATCCTGTCTGTGTTTTGTGCACATCCAAAATTCCTGCTGAATGACCCGCCCTGGGAGCGAGTTTCCAGTGACCCAGGGCTGCGGCGGAGGGAGGGTGCAGGTGTGTGGGGGGGGAGATCCCAGGGCTGGGGCGGCAGGAGGTGAGGGGGCAGTGGTGGGGGAGAAAGGGGGAGCCCAGGGCTGGGGTGGGGGAGGGCACTGGTGGGAGGGAAAGGGGGAAGCCCATTGCTGGGGCAGCAGGGGGTGTGGGTCGGGGGGGAGAGCCCAGGGCTGGGGCAGCAGGAGGGTGTTGGGGGGAGCCCAGGGTTGGGATGGGGGGCAGCCAAAATGTTTTTTGCTTGAGGCGGCAAAAAACCTAGAGCCGGCCCTGCTTTGAACTCCCTCATTTCTCTCATTTTGGCAGGACCCCCATGGTTACAATAAAATTACCCCTTGATTGCAAAGAATCTTGTTTAATGGAGGGTTGTTTTATTTTTTTTCTAAAAAATTTTCATTTATTTGAATATCTAATGCTCTCATTTAAAATTTCCCAGAGTGGGTTTTGTGCTGGTGAAATAGTCCCAGTCGACAGCCCTGGAGAGAGAAGATCATGAATAAAGATGGTACTTTATGGAATGGGCAGCACTGGCTTCCCCAACACACAGTTCTCCACCCCCATTGAAGGTCTCAGTTGATACACACTGATAATGGAATGAAATATCTTTGCATATTGCAGATTTTCTTCTTAGCTTGAAGTGGAAGAAGAAATGGGCACATGTGGACCCACCTAGCTTCTGAGGGAACCATCTTTCTTGATTCTGTTTGGTCTGCACTTCTTACTACTAAAGTGTCTCATTGTGCCCCTCTAGGTGGAGATCAGTGGGTATTCTCTATGAAGCTGCTTCATGTCTCTGCTAAAGAAATTTCTTCTGAGAAGGACAGGCTGGTCCTTCCATTGTCTCCACTCACTCAAGTGAAATGATACGGTTTTGTAGCCATAGGTTGTACAGGATGACAAGACACTGCATGTGAGCACCAGGGAGAGCGAGAGAGATGTTTTACTTAGTAATCAATAGGGTCCTTTCCTCTTGAGGTGGAAGCTTTTTCAAACTCACTTGCTGCATCTGCTTCCCCACTGCAGAACTCCAGGTTTAGGCTGTGCAAGGAGCAATTAAGCTCCCACTGCTTAACTTTGCTGTTCTCCTTGGTAAATATACAGTGAACCATTGTGAATATAACTTATTGATTTCAACAAGAATGTTGTTTATTGAATTTAATCACCGTTTATTCCAAGTTTGTGGTTTTAATTGACTTGTTCTAAATAGCCTGGCTCCTAACTGCTTTAATTATGGAAAGGTGTTAGAGTGCTAATATGAGGCTTAAATCTACCACTCCAAGCACCTCCTTGCCGTAGATCAGGTGGCTGTGGTGATGCTTGGCCTTTTAATTTCATAATAAGAAAGTTATATTTGCAATTGCCAACTTCGCATTGTTTGCAGTTTTCATTTAAAAAATGCTGACTTGGAAAAAAACATTTGCAATTGTCAATCGCTTCTGAGCAAGCAAACATTCGAAATTCCAAAATGCTCACCTCTTTCTTTCTAAAGTTATTCTTCTGCTTTGCCATTGTCTTTAAGATCAGTTTCTCCAAATAGCCACAGAATTCTTTTCAGAGTGGTAACTGTGTTAGTGTGTATCAGCAAAAACAAAGAGGAGTCCTTGTGGCACCTTAGAGACTGACACATTTATTTGAGCATAAGCTTTCATGGCCTATAACCCACTTCAACAGATGCATGGCGTGTATTTTCCACTCCATGCAATTTAATTTAATTTAGCAGATGATATAAAGAGGAGATACTTGAACTGTAATTATTTTTATTTGCCACTGCTATTATCTCAGTTCCCACAGCCCCCACCTAAAATCACTGTACAATTAAATAAAGGGAGGTGTACACGGAGAGATGTTTTTATAGATAGATAGTCAGACAGATGGTTCTGTTCAGGGACAGACAGGTAGACAGGCAGATGTTTCTATATGGGGATAGATAGACAGGCTATGTACGGGGACAGACAGACAGAAACACGTCGTTATACATACACAGGAGAAAGGAAGGAGGGGACGGAGGTTATCATACTCGCCTCAGATTTGAGGGGTTTGAATTGAAATTCCGCCTCCACTGCAGACTTCCTTTGTGACCTTGAGCAAATCACTTAGGGCCAGATTTTTTAAAGGGATTTCAGTTCCTAATTCCCATTGAAATCAATGGGATTTATGTGGCCTAAATACCTTTAAAAAAACCTGAGTTTAGTCTCCCTTTGCCTCTGTTTGTCACTTGTAATATGGAGGTAAGAGCAGGGGTGTTGTAAGCAAGACACAAGAAGTGATTCTTCTGCTCTACTCCGCGCTGATTAGTCCTCAACTGGAGTATTGTGTCCAGTTCTGGGTGCATTTCAGGAAAGATGTGGACAAACTGGGAAAAAAATCAAGAGAAGAGCAACAAAAATGATTAAAGGTCTGGAAAACACAACCTGTGAGGGAAGATTGAAGTAATTGGGTTTGTTTAGTCAGGAGAAGAGAAGACTGAGAGGGGACATAACTGTTTTCAAGTACCTCAAAGGCAGTTACAAGGAGGAGGGAGAAAAAATATTCTTCTTAACTTTTGATAGGACAAGAAACAAGGGAGGTTTAGGATGGGACATTAGGAGAAACTTCCTAACTGTCAGGGTGGTTAAGCACTGGAGTAATTTGCCTAGGGAGGTTATGGAAACTCCCTCATTGGAGATTTTTAAGAGCAGGCTAGACGAACACCTGTCAGGGGTGTTCTAGATGGTGCTTGGTCCTGCCATGAATGCAGGAGACTGGACTTGATGAACTCTAGAAGTTCCATCCAGTTGTTTGTTTCTATGATTTCCTACCTCATGGAGGTGCTGTGAGAATAAATCCATTAAAAGCTGTGAGATGCTCAGACACAGAGAAGGGCCACAGAAGTAGATAAAATGGATTTGCATGAGAGGCTCTAGTAACTGCAGAAGTGTACTCTAGCACACCGACATTTCAGAAGTGATTTTCCATTATTCGATTTCTGGCCTCCCACTTTGAGACACTTCAAAGGAACCTAATTTTCACCCACTCGCAACAGCCTTTTTAAGGTATCTCAGTTTGGGCATCCACAATGGTGACAACCCACATCACTAGTTACTTTTGAAAACATTACGAGTAAACCTTATATTCTCTTCTTCCTATTTGTTGCTCTGTTGTATTGAATGTTTTGTGATACTGAGATTGCAAGCTCTTTGAGGCAGGGATCTGCTTTTTTGAAGCCCCACGCACATTGCTGGCTGTGCTAAAATAATAATAATAAAAAAGTTTGATGATAAATGGTAGGTAATCCATCATGTCATTCTCTGACTGTAGTTTACCAAAATAAGGCGATATTCCTTTAAATAGTCTGTAAGCGCTCTAGTGGTGCTCACAGTGTTTTAGAAGCTGCCAGGGCAGCAATGTGTATGTTTGGGATATTTTTACTACACATGTTTATTCGGGACTCATCTTTACCCATAATAGTTTCTTTAATAGCAATACTTGTGCTAAGAACAAAAGACACAACTCACATTGTTTGGACAGCATATATTCATTACATAGTCACTGTGTGATGTCACAATCCTTAAAGTCTCCTGTGTATGTAAGGATGCATCACACTAATGTACTTGGTAAGGTCAACAGCCAATGTCTTCATAGTATGCATGTTTGGTCAGTCCAGTGCAGCTTTGTGTTCCAACATGTTCTGTTCCATGAGTTTAAAATTACAAAGAAGAAAATATACAGACTAAAATTACTGAGCCTGAATATTGCCTGGCTTTGCATCGACAAGATGTCATTTGTAACTGAGCACAAGAAACCCCTGACACCATTTTATTTTAAACTTCAAACACTTTTGAGTTACTTTGGAGCAAAAAAGTGTGGACTTAATCTGGCACTTTACTCACATGCAGACGTTGGAGAGCATGGGGGAAGTTCTCTGGTCTGTGTTATACTGGAGGTCAGACCGGATGATCCCAGTGGTCCCTTCTGGCCATGGAATCTATGAATCCATGAGTTAGCTGGAAGGAAGTGGGGAGTAACAACAAAAGGATGTTTTAATACAGACAGTCTTACAGCAGGGCTGTATGCAGTGTAGTTCTGGCCATGTTGGCCACATGATATTAGAGAGAAAAGGTGCATTGTTTACTGTCTTCCTTTGGACCAACTTCTGTTGGTGAGAAATACAAGTTTTCAAGCCAAACAGAGCTCTTTTTCAGGTCTGGGAAAGGTACTTGAATGGTCCATTACAATACGTGTTAGCTATTTCTACCAAGCAATCTGTTCCACCTTGCATTTAATGGTGATGCTCAGACTACCTTTCCCAGGCCTGAGAAAGAGCTCTGTGTGGCTCAGACATTTGTCTCTCTCACCTACAGAACTTGGTCCAATAAAAGATATTACCTCAACCAACTTGTTACTGTGAGCATGGTTCGTAGCTGCAGTAAGTCAATCAGTCATAGCAAATGCAGAAGGAACAGCTCACACCCTGCCGGTCATTATCAATTGACAGTTTTCTACAGCCTTTGCGAGAGAGGTGAGTTTTATGGAGGGACTTGAAGGAATCGTATGAAGCTTGAGAGTGGATTCTGACCTTGGTCTCACCAATGCAACTCCCTGGGCATCAGTGGAGAGACACATGGTTCTCACTAGTGAAAGCAAGAGTGGGGTCAAGCCTGGAGCTCATGAGATAATAGCTGAGACATGTACAAGAAAATGAAACAGGAGGTTCATGAATAGAGCAGGTCAAAAAGTTTCCAGTGGAATAGCTCTCCATCCAAAATGGAATAAAACATTGCACGGAACCATGTTGCTTATGTCAGTACTTTGAAAGGAAACGAGTCAGATCCCTGTGCACAGCTGCTCACCTGAGGGGCAGCTACAATGCCCAGTTCCCAGGCTTCCCCGTCTCCAGGGTCCTCTTCCTATGGGCTTCCCCTAGACTGCTCATTTCCACATATACCCCTAGGTGGCTGCCTGGTTGCCCTGCTCCCTGGGATCTTCAGCTCTCCCAGCTGCCCACCTCTCCCCCTGCCTGGCTCCCAGACTCCTCATGCTCCCCAGGTTCCTAGACACCCAGGCTGCCTGGCTCTCAGACTCCCCTTGTTGCCTGTCATTAGACTTCCAGTCTCCCCTTCTCTCTGGACTGCCCAGCTCCTCATCTGCCACCTGGTGGGCTGCTGAGATGCTTTGCTTCCCAGGCTGCCCGGTTTGCTGTCTGTCCACCAGGAGGGCAGGGGAGAGGGAGGCAGCGGGATAGCCCAGTTGCCCTCCTGGTGGGGAGAGGGGTAGCTGCACAGCCGGGAGAGCCAGAGAGCAAAAGGAATGGTTCAGCCTGGCAGTCTGCCACATGGGCAGGCAAAAGTCCCAGGGAACTGAGGTCTCCAGGCTCCCATGTGAGTTGGATTCGGCAGCTGGCTGGATCCCCAGCTTCTTGGACTCCCTTGATGATCTGGCATCTCAGATTATGAACTTCCTGGTTGGGGGATGGGGGAGTTCTTCAGTCTACCCACCAGGTGCAAAGGCTTCCCCATTCCCCAGACTATCTGGCTGTCTGGACAGCTAACTCTCCAACTGTCTAGTTTCTCAGGAAGCAAACACCCCAGGTGTCCAAGCTGCCTGGCTTCCCAGGTGCCAGTCTGTCCAGTTCTTCAGGCTGCCTGCTCCCGCTTCTGCCCACTTGATAGACTTCCAGGCTTTCACATTCCCCAGTCCTCCCTGCCCTGCTGCCCAGTGGGGTTGTGATCTGCTCCACACCCCGAGCTTCACAACTTCCTGCCTGTCCATTAGCTGGGCTTCCTGGGGGAAAGGGCAACCCAGCTGCCCACCAAAATATATCTGCCCTTCAGCAGGTGGAATGTTTGGGCATTTCTGAATTTTAGTCCTGAAAACCAGTTCCACAGTTTTGACTCCTCCCCCAATTCAGGAAGGAAAATTGTCCAAAACCACTTTTTTTTTTAATGGAATGGAAATTCCATTTTCTGGCCACCTCTAATTCATAATAAATGAGCCCATTCACCTGCAGTCATAGCAGCAACAACCGGGCAGTCCCCAGGCTGACAAGCTGTGCTCCTAAATGTATATTCAATGCATCTCTTTACCTTTGTATATTTGTGCTATTTAGGCTCAAAATCTTTCAGGAAGCTCTGAGTAAGACCTTAGCCTAGTCCCATTGAAAGCAACAGCAAAATGCCCATTGACTTCAACAGGGACAAGAGGAGGCCCATAATGACTCTGATAATAAGGATAAGGTGCTTTGGGAGTCAATAAAATGTTGGTATTTCTGTAATTTGTTATTATGACAGCCATCGATAAGGATGGTAGGGAATATAAAGGAGTCAGGACGTCTCTTATGATCGGGATGACAAAGATCCGGGATCCCAGGAAATGATGTGGTGATGGGCAGGATGGCGAAGCTTGATCCGGTAGCCTCCATCTGTTCTCCTCAAAGTATTGTTCTCTCAGGACCCAGAAAAGAAGTCTGGGGTGTAATATCCCATCCCTCCAGGGATGGTCTAGATGGTCTAGATAGTGCTTGGTCTTGCCATGAGCGCAGATGACCGGACTAGATGACCTCCTGAGGTTCCTTTCAGTCCTACGATGATAGGAGTGATAATCATCTTGACTCGGTCCTGGAATGATCAGAGTCAGCTGGACATTATTCAGACTAAGAACCTGATCCTACAAACACTTATTTACATGCTTAACTTTACTCATATGAGGAGTCCCAATGACGTCAATGAGATTACTCACATGAGTAAATTTAAGCATTCCCATAAGAATGTCCAAGACTGGGAACTATGGTGTCTAACTAATCCTCGCTGGGGCTCTGGGGTGCCCCACTACCTCAGGCAGGGGGTGGAAAGTTCCTCCACCCCATTTTCCCTCAGCCCTGGAGGTCACCCTAAGGCCTCAGTGTCAATGTGCACCCACAGCCCAGGATGCAGGGGGACACAACAGCACTTGGCAGGGAGCAGGTGTCTGATACCACCCTCACGGTGCTGAGCAACATGCAGGCCTCCTGCTTCTGCACCCTGGCTCCTGGGCACGCCTGGCTCTTCATGCTGCCCATGCTTACGCTGGGATGGGATGGAATTAGATGCCTGTGTTATACAGGAGGGCACAACGGATGATCTAATTATCCCTTCTGGTTTTATAATATATTAATCTTGTGCATTGATTTATTAATTTATTGAACTGAGAAATATAACAGAAGGAGAAGTCACAACCAGGCCCAATATGCAAGAAATTGAGGGGTAGGGTGTACCGGGGAAATAGTTTAACAAACGAAAGGGGTAAATATGGTTCAGTTTTATAAACCACATCCTCATTAAATGTGTGAAATTGCATGAAAGCACCATACAGTGGTGCCATAGCAAAAAGCAATGATTGTACCATGGAAACCGACTAAAGCTGGTTGAAAGTTTTCCAACAGAACATTTTTTCAGTTGGGAAATGTTGATTCCTTGAAATTAACACATTCCTTGGGAACACGTCCATTTCAATGACATTTTGTTTCCCTAAATAATGGGAGACCTCTTGAGGTAAGAGCCTTCTAATTCCATGAGCCCAGACTAGGAAGGAGTCCAGTCTGTGAAAAAAGCTTATTGGAACGTCTCTGAGGGTGAGATTTTATCTGTATTCAGTTTCTTAATGTATTAGACTTACACTTGCATGTTTTGTTTTATTTTGCTTGGTAATTTACTTTGTTCTGTCTGTTATTATTTGGAACCACTTAAATCCTACTTTTCATACTCAATAAGCTCACTTTTGTTTATTAATTAACCCAGAGCAAGTGATTAATACCTTGTGGGGCAAACAGCTGTGCATCTCTCTCTATCAGTGTTATAGAGGCTGGACAATTTATGAGTTTACCCTGTTTAAGCTTTATACAGAGTAAAACGGATTTATTCGGGGTTTAGGCTCCCAGGAAGACTGAATACTTGGTGCTGGGAAAGTTATCTTAGTTTCTGTGAACTCCGGGGGGTGGCCCAACCTCTTGGTCTGTATAGTAGCTGACTGGAGTGTCTGGTTCAGCAAGATGGGAGTGGAGGGAAGACCTTTCTGGCAGGGGGGTTTGTTCTCAGTGGTATCCCAGCACATATAATGACAGTCTGAAGGAGTTTCTGTGACCCAACCTGTCACATTCTCCATCCCCTCACTAACACCTTCCCTTCCCTCACCCTCTCTAAAACACCCCCTTTCTACTCCCAGAGACCACAGTGGAATGATTTAAATCAAAGCTATTTAAATCACCAATTTTAATCATGTATTAAATAACTAATTTTAACCTTGCTTTGCTTTTCTACTTTTTAGGGTTTTTTCCGCCGTAAAGAAATGTTGGTTCTCATTGGTTGGTAACAAGGAAAACATGTTGATTTACATATATATGTAGCCTCCATCCTAAATTTGGTACTTCATTTCATAAACCAGAAAGATGCACAGTATCTACGCACATTTGTTTAACCTATCATAAAGCTGAACTTACATTTACATTAACTTACATTTATCCAGATTCTTAATTTTTTCATTTTGTATTTCTTAAAAAATGGTGATTTTTAATGTACTAGATTATTAATTTTTTCACTTGTGATTTTGTGTCAAGATCTACTTGGATTGAAATTAAAATTCAATTCAAATGCACAAAAGCAGCATTTTATTTTTTTATTAGTTGAATCAAATTACCTTAAATGTACTGGATACATAAGAAAAAAGTATCGAAGTATATCAAAACCTGGGTTTTTTATTGTAAAATTACAGATAATAGTACCTGTGTTTAATAAATCAATTAGTTAAGAATTGAATTGATGTTTCTGGTCACCACATCATTCAAAATTTTAGAACAAAACCATTTTTATTCAAAGATTGGAAGAAGAAGACAAGCTTTTCTGCCTTTTCAACTTTCTATTGGCCTCTTAACTTAAAATCAACTAATCATCGAACTGAACTAACTGAAAGAAAAAAAGTAAAGTAGGAGTATTAACAGAGGAGACTACTTCTGTTAAAATCTTGATTAGGACTTCAGCAAACTCTGGCTCTAGTCAATGACTTGCACCAGCTCATTGTTTTGACTTTCATTAAAACTTGGTAGCAAATATGCCCTGCTTAATATTATTTTTTAAGTTAAATTAATTGTTTTTATATATAGGACATAGTGTGTGTGGAGGGGGCGCTATTGATCCTGAACCAGAGGCAAGGCGGGGTGGCACAGGGGAGTCTCATGCCACTGGCCCCCACCCTCCCATTTCTGCACGCACGAGCTGCCTGGGACTTGCTTTGCTTGGCCTGCCTGGAGGGGGCTGGGGGTCTCTCTCGTTCCCATGGTGCCCCCCCTCCCCCACCCGGCACGTGCCCCGCGGGCTCGGCTCCAATTGCTGCAGACGGGCCAGGAAGGGAGCGGAGGGGGCTGAGCTGTGGCTTTTCCTGCCCGGGGCTCACTGCCCCCGCTGCTGGGCGCTGCCTCCTGGGTCCTAGTGCAAGTCCTCCTCCCCTTCTCTGTGTGCCGGGCCCGGCCTGGCCACTGTCCAGTTCCCTGTGCAATGGTGCGGGCCCGGAAGGGGGAGGTGGGGACGGAAAACAAGGGTGTGGGGGCCATGGAGGAAGGGGCAGTGGGGAAGGAAGGGGGATGGGACAGGGCAGGGGGACGAGAAGGGAATGGGGAATGGGGGGGAGGGGGCAGTGGGAACTGGAAGGGGGAGCCCAGCATGTGGCTCAGCACCAGCAGCAGCTGAGGCTCCCCCAGGAAGCTGGGCCTCCCCCAGGTACCACTTCTGGTGGGGAGAGAGAGCCAGTGAGCTGGGGTACTGGCTTCAGTGCATGCGTGTGCATCCCTGCCCCCCCGCCCCAATATAGCCATCGAAATACGGACACGCTCTCCTGCTCACACTGAGGCCCTCCTCAGCCCTCTGTCCACACATGCTCTCCTTTGCCTCACAGAAACACAAGCTCCTTCTCTCTCCCTGTCTCACATACACTTGCTCCTCTCCCCGCTAAGGCACGTCTGCTTTCATCTGCTGTGCACACCTGGCCAGTGCATTCGGAGACCTTAACACATGGATTGCTGTTAAACAGAACCTGGACTTCGAATCGCCTGGGTTTGTAACCATTGGCTTTGGTATGATCACAACAGCCCTGTAATGTAACTTAACCTTCATTATTGCTGTGTCCTGTCAGTTTTAACTCACAGCTGTATCATAGCTTTGTCTGGAAATGTCCTTGTTTTTTAATTAAAAATCTCATATGTGCTCACAAACCAAAAACATAAGGAGAATGTGACCATGTGATGTTCCTAATGATTTAAAGATAGATAGTTGTGGAAGATGGAGATGTGGCCCTTACTAATACTTTGATTGTTTCTGTATCAATCGCATGTAGTGATCTGTAGTCCATGTCTGACTGGGTAGGTCCACTATATTAATGCAGCTGGAAATGAAGGGATGATGGCCACCCTCTTCCCAGCAGACAGAAATGGACCTGGGTAAAATCTAATAGGGAGCCATTCCAAATGCTAATTGGATTATGCGTGAGCCAGAGCAGGAAGTAGAGTGACCCCAGATAGAGTCAGACAAGGCTAAACAGGGTGGAGGGACCTGCCCCTGTTTCATTTAATATAGGCTGTGACATCCAAAGGAAATGAAAGCTGAGTTAGGGCTTGTCTACGCAGGAAAGTGTGATGAGTTATACTGTTACAGTTATACAGGTACAGCTATCCTGGTATGACCCTCTGTGTGGACACTTATTCCAGCACAAGAGTAGTTTTATTCAGTTAACTCTTCCCAAGCCAACAAAAGTGTTAGTGCAGTCCCTTCTCCAAGAAGAGTTTACTTTTTTTTCCTTTCATTTTGTGTTACTGTGTGTTTATTGATATTTAACTTTATTTGCCATCATAGTGTCCATTCACCCACCGTTTTTAGTCCTCTCTGAAATTCCTCACAGTTCTTTATTCCCAATTAATCTAAATAACTTTGTGTCATCTGCAACTATTGCTACCTCACTATTCACCCTACTTTCCAGATAATTAGTTAACATGTTAAACTACACTTGAACTATTAGAGAACTTTGTTCATCTCACTGTCAACTTTTTGCCATGAAGAAACAAGGACCATTTACTTTTAGTTTTTACTTTCTGTTTCCTAGCCAGGTTTTGATCCCTGATGATACTTTGCCTTTCCTCCATAACTAAATAATTTCTTTAGAAGCCTCTAATGAAGATCTTTTGGAAGTCTAAATACATTTTGTTTATTACAAACTGTTCTTTGTATCCACTATTTTATTTCAGAGTAGCAGCTGTGTTGGTCTGTATCCGCAAAAAGAACAGGAGTACTTGTGCACCTTAGAGACTAACACATTTATTTGAGCATAAGCTTTTGTGGGTTACAGCCCACTTCATCAGATGCATATAATGGAACATATAGTAAGAAGATATATATATACATACATATATATATACATACATACATATATATATACATACATACATATATATATACATACATACATACATACATACATACATACATACATACATACATACATACATAGAGAACATGAAAAGGTGGGAGTTGCCCTGCTTAATTAAGATGAGCTAATATCAGCAGGAGAAAAAAAAACGTTTGTAGTGATAATCAAGATGGCCCATTTCACACACTTTGACAAGAAGGTGTAAGGATACTTAACATGGGGAAATAGATTCAATGCCATTCCCAGTCTCTATTCAAACCTAAATTAATGGTATCTAGTTTGCATATTAATTCAAGTTCAGAAGTTTCTCGTTGAAGTCTGTTTTTGATGCTTTTCTGTTGCAAAATTGCCACTTTTCAGCCTGTTACTGAGTGACCCGAGAGGTTGAAGTGTTCTCCTACATGTTTTTGAATGTTATGATTCCTGATGTCAGATTTGTGTCCATTTATTCTTTTGTGTAGAGACTGTCCAGTTTGGCCAATGTACATGGCAGAGGGGCATTGCTGGCATAGGATGGCATATATCATATTGGTAGATGTGCAGGTAAATGAGCCCCTGATGGCGTGGCTGATGTGATTAGGTCCTATTATGGTGTCACTTGAATAGATATGTGGACAGAGTTGGCATTGGGCTTTGTTGCAAAGATAGGTTCCTGGGTTAGTGTTTTTGTTCTGTGGTATGTGGTTGCTGGTGAGTATTTGGTTCAGGTTGGGGGGCTGTCTGTAAGCGAGGACAGGTCTGTCTCCAAGATCTGTGAGAGTGAGGGATCATCTTTCAGGATAGGTGGTAGATTTTTGATGATGCGCTGGGGAGGTTTTAGTTGGGGGCTGAAGGGGACGGCTAGTGGCATTCTGTTATTTTCTTTGTTGTGCCTGTTCTGTAGTAGGTAACTTCTGAGTACTCTTCTGGCTCTGACAATCTGTTTTTTTCACTTCAGCAGGTGGGTATTGTAGAATTATTGGCACTGTGGCAAGGCACCTTCTCTGTCTCACCAGCCTCAGCAATTCTTCCTTTGGCAAGATGGGCCTGGGATGAAGCAACCCCCATCGGCTTCACCGGGCAGTCAGTCTTTCCCTTAGCAGGTGATTTAGGCTTGTTATTTTCCCCTATGAGAAGGAGCACAGCCTCCGCTCTTGGAGAGACTTGCTCCCCTGCTGCCTCTAGCATGGTTACAGCTTGTCTCCCTCCCTCTCTCCTCTTCCCCCTCTCACCAGGGGAGGCATTTAAACAGGTCTCAAGCAGCCCTTAATTGGAGTCAGCTGATCCTAAATGACCTGAGGCAACTCCTTCTCAGCTGATCCTAATTGACCTATCTCAGCTGAACCTGATTGACCTGTAGTAACCCCTTCTCAGTTGCTAGAGAGGAGGGACTTTTAACCTTCTAGGGCCTTCTTCTACTACCCCTAATCATTTTTGCTGCTCATCACTGCACCTTTTCCAATTCTAATATGTCTTTTTTTTTTAAGTTGGGGCAGCCAGAACTGCATGTGGTATTCAATATGTAGTATTTAATATGTGGGTGTATCATGAATTGATACAACGGCATTATAATATTTTCTGTCTTGTTATCTGTCCCTTTTGTGCTGGTTCCTAGCATTCTGTTAACATTTTTGACTCTCACTGAACATTGAGCATATGTTTTAAGAGAAGTCTCCATGATGACTCCAAGATCTCTTTCAATGTAGGTACAAAAATTTTGGCAAATTGAAAGTTTCTCATATAAAAGTTTGATAGCATAGAAATCTTGTTTCTTCTTAAACTAGTGTAGGAGGCTAGGGAACCACAGAAGATTCTGTTACGGCTTAGCTTAGGCAGTTCCGCTTTCTCAGCCTCCGGTTATTGTAGGACACGGCATGCTAGTGTTAACCTGTTGCAACCGGCTGGGACTGCTGCTTGGCAAGCCCCTGGCTGTTGGCCAGGGGGGCAGCCCCGGAGGGTGGAGAGTTTCTATTGCATTATGTATGAGCTGATATGCTGCTGTTTGTATAAAATGAGCATGCTTTGTGTTTGTCTTAGGACTTCACCCCAGGCCGAGCTACAGGGCGCTGGGTCCCCGTCTCAGTGACAGCAACGCTTGGGGTCCCCGTTGCAGATGTGTCACGTTACCTTCATTAAAACCAATTACTCTCAGTGTGGAGTCGGTCTCGTTCTTGCAGAGTACCTCGGGCCTTTTGGGGCCATAACAAGTGGCGCAGCGAGCAGGGTACTCTGTGAGACGATGCTGTTTTGGCCGAAGGTAGGGGAGGTAGGGAAGCCGATGCTGTCCCTACAGCGCATACCCGGGTGGCCCCAGTCAGATCGCTGGGGGCCGGTAGCGCGGATTTTGGCAGGCTGGGCGGCTCCAGCCGATTGGCCGGAGTTCCAGAAGTCGGCTGGGATTCTCGAGGGGTTGCAGCAGCTGTGGGCGAACCGGCAGTCTGGGACAGAGCGGCGGCCGATGGGAGAGCTGGGATGGCTCCTCCTCACCGCGCTCCGGGCCCAGGACGAAGAGGTGCTCCGCTGGCAGCGGGCCCTGGACGGGAAGGCGTTGGAGTGCACGGCGCAGGCAGAGGCCCGTGCCGGTGCCCCGGGGGTCGTTCGGACCTACAAGCGAGTGAGTTGTTTCGGCAGGGGCCTGGAGAAGGCATCCTACGCTGACTGGTCCAAGTCTGGGACAGTGCCGGGAACACTGTTATGCTTCTCCGGTATGAGCTGCATCAGCTGGGTGTCCTGACACAGGATGCGCAGGTTAAGGCAGCCGAGGGGAGGAAAAAGAACAGAATGAGTTAACTGAAGAAAGCTAAAGATAAGAGACTAGCCCCAGTCAAGGACATCGCTTGCAGCTGAGACTTGGCGGACAACCAAAAAAAAGCGGGGGGGCTTGACTGTGCCCAAGCCGCTGGGATGGCTGTAAAACTCGGCCAGGCACTACCGGAATGTGTTAGATTTCTTTTCTCATGGGTAAAGAAACGCTACAAAAAAGACCCTAGCAGCCCTACCGCTCCTTGGAACCAGGAGACTGGATCAATGTATAAGTCCGCCAACGTAAGACTGCTTTGGCTTCATGCTAGAACGGCCCTTATCAAGTCCTGCTGATCACCAACAGCGCTGTGAAATGCCAAAGACTGACTGCCTGGACCCATGATTCTCACTGCAAAAAGACCCCTCCACATCAGGAGAATTCCCCTACTGATGATTGGCCTATTTCTCCTTCTAGCTCCATTGTGCGTTCTGGACAAAAAAAAAAAGGGGGGGGCAAGGTGGAGGGCTGGTTAACCTCTCCCTTGTCCACTGGCAGCCCCCATTGTGTCATTGGATTCTTTTGAAAGAAGCAAAACCATTACAGGGTGATGTGCTGGTGACCTTACCCCCGTAGGAGCTGAACCACGACTGTGTTGGGAAAGAAGAAGAAACACCCACACCACTGACATTGCCAAAGTCCAGGACTTCCTGACCAGGAAGGACATTAAGAACTGACCCTGGTGAAGAACCAAAGAATTGTCCCCTGGCAGGATGAAATTTGTGGGACTCCTGCTGGGGAATGTGGTATTGAGTTATGGGCAAGTGCCCCTAGAATAGCACCTGACATTTTGGATAGAAATAGGGAGTCAATGAACAGTTTGGCTTTCAGGATCCCTACAGCCTCAGTGTATGTACGCACTGAGCCCGGGGGAAGTTGTCACTGTTCATGATAATGTTTGCTGGAGGGAACAGCAGTTGAACTTTGTGAAAATGCTAAGGAGAAAAGTTCTAAATAAATTCAGGCACGGAAATTATTAGATTGTAATCATTTGGCTATAAACAATTTCATTGAATTAGCTGAAGAATGTATATAGTGCTATGTAATTGAGATGGTATTAGGTCCTAAGGGCACTATACGTGGTGATGTTTTCTTTCAGTGTTTAAAATCAGAAGTTAAAAGTAAGAAACTTTAAGCTGTGAATAGCTTTGAATCCAGAAGCAAGCCAGGAAGCAACTGTATTCATGCGAATGATTGAACTGATAACGTAATTCCACTGTTTTGCCTGAAATCAATAAGGGTATTTGTATATTTTAAGTACTGATTAACTGCCCAGAAGGGGCAGACCTCCGTTTTTGTCTTTCAGATAATTAGAGAAGACTGATGCCAGCTGAACAGCATTCAACTTACCAGGATTTATTGGCACAGTACAATTTATGTTTTGTGTTCTATGTTTTGTCTTGTGGTGTTTGTTTTGTGGCCAGAATTGTTGTTGTATCATTTTTAATGAAGATTTAAAATGTGGTTACATGGTGTGTTTTCTCTATTTCCCCCTCCCCCCCCCCCGTCAGTCTGATCACCTGACACGAGGGAAAAATTGGTAACAGAAATTTGTCACAGTTTGGTGAGCAATTATGAATGGGGGAGCCCTGCAGAATTTACACCATCTATCTGTTTTACCCTTGTTATTTTATGTTTGCTTTGTTTGGTACTGCTGGTGTTATATGTTAAGAATTGCATGATTAAAGGTGAGTAGTATAAGGGCCCTACCATCAATCAAACCCTAACCCCGCCCCTAACCCCGCCCCTTGACCCCTGTAGTCCCTCCCACCTGTCACCGGAAGTCCCACCCTATGGGGGTATTACTTCCGGGGTCAAGATGGCCACATGACCGGAAGTGAGGTGGGTCATGTGACCCCTCTAAGAACTCCTCCCACCCCCCCTCTACCAATCAGGAGGGGTTTCGTCCCGGAAGGACCACCCCGAGAAGAGATTTGCCCAATCAGGGTGACTTCCGGGGCGGGTGACCGGAAGCGAGGTGGGTCATGTGACCCCTCTAAGAACTCCTCCCACCCCCCTCTACCAATCAGGAGGGGTTTCATCCCGGAAGGACCACCCCGAGAAGAGATTTGCCCAATCAGGGTGACTTCCGGGGGGTGGCCACATGACCGGAAGCGAGGTGGGTCATGTGACCCCTCTAAGAACTCCTCCCACCCCCCTCTACCAATCAGGAGGGGTTTCGTCCCGGAAGGACCACCCCGAGAGGAGATTTTGCCCAATGAGGGTGACTTCTGGGTTGGGGTGAGCAGTCCGGAAGTGGGTCGTGTGACCCCTCTAAGAACTCCTCCCACCACCCTCTACCAATCAGGAGGCGTTTTGTCCCGACAGGACCACCCCGAGAGGAGATTTTGACCAATCGGGGTGACCCCTCTAAGAGCTCCTCCCAAGGCCCTCCGCCAATCCAAGTGCAGCACCATTACCCCATAAGTCCCAGCGCTGGACAGAGGAGGCCATTTCTTACCAAGCACACGTGTTTTAGAAAAGCGTGGAAAGGCTGCCGAGAGGAAACATGGACTCCTTCACCACCCCCGGCAGAACTTCGGACTTTGTTTTAGACCCAAGCACCATACTTATGTGGCGCAGGCGCTACGTCAGCGACAGTTCTGAGGAGGAGGAGGGAGTGACTGAGGGGAGCCCTTTGGCCCAGCCGTTGATGGATACGTCGGAACCCAAACCCGACACCCTCGTGAGGCACCCCAAGGAGCCTGATGGCCTCTCTTTGTCCACCCCCTCAAAGCCTGATCGCCGCTCGGAGGAGTCACCGGTGGACAAGGCAAACGGAAAAGACGGCGCTCAGGTAAATGAATGATTAAGAAACGACGGTAGAAGAGGGGGTAATGAGGCTAGGAATGGGATTTGTGTAAATTTAAAAAAAAAAAAAAACCACCAAGCAGTTGGTGTACTTATACTGTTTCTTTTTCTGAAAATCTCTCAACAGCTCGACGATGCCTTTCTAGACGCCTTAAAGAACTTGCGTATCAGTAACCCGGTGGGAGTAAATAGATCGAACATCAGCTGTTTTTGCTCATGTCCTTTTCACAGATTTTAAGCCAAAAAAAAAAAAAAAGGACAAAATGGAAGAATGAACCAGCTCAGACTTACCAGGGGGTGATGGCGTCCATTTTACAGCCGTCTGTAAAAACAAAACAAACAAAAAAAAAGATTATGTTAAACCAGGCAATTAATAAAATTTTTATTTAAATGTGTCAATATGAGCGTGCGTGTCCATTTTTCATACTTGTGGTAGTAAAAGAATGAACCAGCTCAGACTTACCAGGGGGGTGATGGTGGCCATTTTTCAGGCGTCTGTAAAAACAAAATGGAAGAATGAACCAGCTCAGACTTACCAGGGGTGATGGCGTCCATTTTACAGCTGTCTGTAAAAACAAAACAAAAAAAAAAAAAGATTATGTTAAACCAGGCAATTAATAAAATTTATTTAAATGTGTCAATATGAGCGTGTCCATTTCCATACTTGTGGTAGTAAAAGACGGTACCAGTAGCAGTCATGTCTACGCCGACGGCTCTTTTAAAGAAAATATATTACAATCCCAGGGAAGTTGGGAGCTTTGGCGGAGTGAACCCTCTTTTTCGAGAGGCTAGAAAGCATAGTAAATCTTTAAATAGAAGACAAGTAACAGCTTGGCTTTCAGACCAGGATGCTTACACTTTACACAAACCGGCTCGAATACATTTTAAAAGAAACAAGACCATTGTTTCAGATGTGGATGCGCAGTGGCAGGCAGATTTGGTGGATATGCACCGGTTCTCCAAACACAACAGCGGTTTTAAGTACATCTTAACAGTGATAGACATTCTATCCAAATATGCCTGGGCCTTAGGCCTAAAAGACAAGACGGGTGGTGAAGTATCCAAGGCCTTTAAAGCTATTTTCAGCGAAGGTCGCGTGCCTCAAAAATTACAAACCGATCGGGGGAAAGAATTTTTAAACAAACCTTTAAGTGGATTGTTAAAGCGGCATGGGGTTCACCATTTTGTTACTAATAATGAAGTCAAAGCAGGGGTTGTGGAGCGATTTAACAGAACTTTAAAAACTAGGATGTGGAGATATTTTACAGCCCATAACACCTTTCGCTACATTGACGTCTTACCTGACTTTATAAAGAGTTACAACCAGAGCTTTCACAGAACTATACGTACCAGACCCCTTGATGTTAACCCTTCAAATTCTCTGAAGGTATGGAAAACGGTTTACGGAGATGGTTTTAAAATAAAACGGGTTGTTGCCCCTTTTAGAAAAGGTGACCACGTGAGACTATCTAAAACCAAAGGCGCTTTTGAAAAAGGTTATGAACAGATGTTTACCGATGAGATATTCATAGTGGATGAAGCCTTAACCAGGAGCCAAAGACCTGTCTACCGATTAAAAGATTATGAGGGTGAGGTAGTGACTGGATCTTTTTACCCTGAAGAATTACAAAAAGTAAACCCCAAACGAGACAGGATTTACAGGATTGAAAAAATTCTAGCGGAGAAAGGAAAAGGGAGAAAAAAACAGCTACTGGTGAAATGGTTGGGTTGGCCTGATAAGTTTAACAGCTGGGTGGAAGCTTCTCAGCTCTGTGACATTTAGACATGAAACAGAAAAAAAAAATCCTCCTGCAAAGACAGAGAGAAGAAAAATAAATAATAATGAGCGATGGCGGGTTTTACATCACTTTGCCCAGCAATGCCAGCTCTGCAGTTTTTCCCCAAAACACCATCTCGAACTTTACAATACGGCTAATTAAGCCCTTGGATCTCCCTGGTGCCTGGGAGGTGGGGTTAGTGGAAATACAATACCCGCACAGCTGGAATACTATCAATGAAGACACCCCTTTTGAAATCACCTTTGGAGATACGACGTGGAATTTTATCCTACGACGAGGTTATTACTCGACCATACCTGAATTACTGGAGCATATGAACAGCGCCGTGGCTCGTCACCCCGGACCACCTGAGGTGGTCATGAACTATGACCCTGTGGGCAGAAAAGTGAGACTTAAATCTACCGCTTTTATGTACGGGTTTTCTACTGGCGGGGAGCTAGCTAACATTCTGGGTTTGGGCCCCAAACGCAACGTCCAAAAATTTTCCTTCTCGGCAGACATCACAGGGGGTTTTAATTCCTTGTATCTGTACACAGATATCGTAGAGTACCAGTTTGTGGGGGACTTTTCTGTTCCCCTGTTACGCTGCGTCCCTGTCCGAGGAAGGAACAATGAGTTTGTTACCATCACCTACGATAAACCTCATTACGTCCCTGTCAGTAAACACCACATCGACACCATTACCATTGAAATAAAGACAGATCAGAACAGAGGCGTTTCATTTCGCTTTGGCAAGGTGATCGTCAAGCTGCATTTGCGACCGCGGAGAGAGCGAGGTTTCTAAAAAGAAAAAAAGCAAAACACTATTATGGCGATCGTAAAAAATTATGGCGACCCCACCATCTACAGGAACTATTACAAAGCCCAGGCTGGATATGCCCTTCCTGGATATCATGGGGCCCCCGTGATGTACGGGGCTGGTGTGGGTGGAATATTTCGTAGCCTCTTTCGAAAAGCTGTACCGCTTTTGAGGAGAGGGCTAGAAATTATTAAACCCCACGTAAAAACTGCCGCTCAAAACATAGCTAAAGACGTGGTAGGTCATGTCTCCCGGGCTGTTCTGGAGAAGGTGGGGAATACAGCTTCACAGGAAGGAGCGGGGCTGATGTACATTAAAAGGAGGAAGAGAAAGAGAAATACGTCATACCCGCGACGCACAGGTCCCCCGAAACCCTTTAAAAGAAGGGCTTTGACACGCAGGGCCAGCCATAAACGAAAGTCCAAGAGGAAGCCTGGGCAAAAGAGGAGACGCGCGCTGCCTGCTAAAAGAGACATATTTTAATCGATATGGCTTTTGTTCACTGCGGGTCTGAAGAGTGCGCCAAATCCGAACTAGACTTGTTTCAAATAGCCCCTACGCAGACCAGCATCGAAAAAAGCATTTACATTGAGGTGCCGCCTCTATCGGCCGTTACGGAGTCTGCCCCCATTGACTTTTTTATAGCAGGGAATGGCATAGATTATATGGATTTAAACAACACGCTGCTTTACCTGTGTTGCAAGATTGTAAAAGGAGACGGAACCGAACTTGCCGCGGACGCCGAAGTGGGCCTGGTGAATTACCCTGTGGCCTCTATTTTCAGCCAGTTGGATGTTACGCTGGGAGACCGCCTTGTAAGCCAAAGCAACAATTGTTATCCTTACAGGGCCTTTATAGAATCAGTGCTCAATTACAGCGATGACACCCTCGCCACGCAATTTTCTGCCAGTCTGTTTTACAAAGACACTGCTGGACAACATGAAAAAACAGAGTTGGATGGACGGAATCTAGGGTTTGTGAGGCGTGCAAAGCTGATGGCCGAAAGCAGAACGGTAGAGCTGCTGGGCCATCTACACAGTGACCTGTTTTTTCAAGAAAAACTTTTGTTAAACGGAGTGGATGTGAAAATTAAACTGACGCGCAGTAAAGACGCTTTCTGTTTAATGGGCAGCGCGGCTGAAGGCTTTAAACTGCGCATTGTATCAGCGTCCCTTTTTGTGAAGAAAGTACGGGTGGCCCCGGGTGTCCGTCTGGGGCACGCGGAGGCCCTGCTTGCCTCTAATGCTAAATACCCTGTGGACCGTGTGGGAATGAAAGTGTTTAGCATCCCTGTGGGCAGCAGGGTCAGTAACCAGGAGAACCTGTTTTTGGGACAGTTACCCAAAATGCTCGTCCTAGGGTTTGTGGATAACGATGCCTTTAGCGGAAGTTACACTAAAAATCCCTTTCATTTTAAACATTACGATATAAATTTTGTGGCCTTGTATGTGGATGGTGAACAGGTACCGACCAAGCCTCTGCAACCGGACTTCGAGGCAGGACGCTGCGTGAGAGAATACATGAATCTGGTACAGACAGCTGGTAAACACATGAAAGATCGTTCTTTGTTAATTGACCGGGAGGAGTTTGCACAGGGTTACACCTTGTTTGCCTTTGACCTGTCTCCCGACCAGGAATGTGCAGATCATTATTCCCTAATTAAAACTGGGAACCTGAGAGCAGAAATACGTTTTGGAAAGGCTTTGACAGTCACCGTTAATATGATCGTGTATGGGGTTTTTGACAATGTCATAGAGATAAATCAGAGAAGAAACGTTCTGTTTGACTACATGTGAACATGGACACCGTGCAGCTCTCACGTGTCTTATCAACGGATCCTTACACGAAAAAGAATTTCTTAGATGTGTTCCCTTGTGATTGGCTCCCTGGAGGCAAGCTGTCTCAGAGACCCCTAGGTTTGGTGGTGAACACGCATCCGCACAACCAACCGGGTGAACACTGGCTCGCCCTGTATCTGGCGGAGCGTAACCGTGGAGAGTTTTTTGACTCATATGGGCAACCCCCAAACAGCGTGTTGTTTCCTAAAAGCATTATGAAATTTTTAAACAAAAATGCCACAGACCTGGTGTTTCACAATAGACAATTACAAGACCCCCGCTCCGTCGCCTGTGGCTATCACTGCGTGTTTTTCTTACATCATCGTAGCAAGGGTTTATCTTTTGAACGGCTTTTAAAATTGTATTCTAATGACTTAGTGCAAAATGACCGGATGGTAATGAATTTTGTAAAGAGTAAATTTAAATTCTTGGGCATGCCTAGCCTTGCTCAAAACATGTTTCAACAAGCCCAGACGTGTGTATCTTGTAATGATTTTTATAGCCGTGTTACCCAATAAAACACCCCAAGTGAGGGGTTTAAAGAAATTGATGTTTGGTGGGGTTTTTTTGTTTTTTAAATGACCAATTGAGAAAAATTACACAGATTTTTTTTTTAAAGTATAGAAATGTTTTATTTAAAGCAAAACATTACAAGTTTTAAAAATTTTAGAATGTGAAAAAAAAACATTACACACTGAGCCACTGGGCTCTTTTAGCCAATTTTTTTTTTTATAGGGCAAAAAAGGGGTCACGGATTCTTGATCTGCCCCGGTGTCAGCGGTCGAGGCCTTGAGGTGTTCCAAAAGGTCTCTGTTGGCCGCATTGCCCATGACGGAAGAGGGTACGTTCAGTTCAGCCATGGCATTCATAAACACATCCCATCCTTTAGGTACACGTTTGCTAGGTACAGAGCGCGTTTGGGTGACGGCCCTGACTAAGTCAAGCATGTTAGAACCATTAACCACAGAGCCTTTGTACACAAAAGACCCTTTATCGTCCCATGAAGAGAGATTTTTATCCTGGCCCAGTTTATTTAGCAATACTATTGCATTTTTTTTAAAACGCTTATTCACGTTATCCAGCACCTCCTGAGCAACAGAGTCTGAGTTCTTTGGTGTTTCTGGGGGTTTGGCAGTTACGCTTTGTTCCTGTTCCGGTAGAAACAGACTTATTTTCCCTTTATCCGCATCGCTTTGCTTCACGTACGTTAGGTACCTTTGAAGCACGGCGCTGTAAAGTTTAGCCTTTTCGTATTCGGCCAGGTCAGTTCTTTGAAGAACAGACTTCATTTCAGCATCCAGTAAGCGAGTCGCTGTTGTTCTGATATTTTCCTCTGCCGGAGGGGGAGCCCTTAATTGCTCCAACTGGTGGCTGGGCACCAGGTACATTTTTTCTGCATACTCCATTATCGATTAGTTAAAAGCCCTGTTATCAGAGGGATAGCAAAACTTAACAGAGGCCCGATAAACCCCCCAGACTGCTTTACCAGAAGCTTTTTTCTTTTAAGTGAAACGCTCTTATTACACAAAGTTTTTATAAGCGTGCGTTTCTTTTTCAACACACGCACTTGATTCTGTGTCAAAGGTACGTTTCCTTTTAAGGTATTGAGCGCTATTTCTGAAATGGCCGCTACTAGATCGTCAGAGGCCGAACACAGTATAGCCCTCCTTTGCTGCGGGGACGATTTGCTAAGTAATTTTAAAAGGCCCAGGTTTCTCTTCACGCAGCTAGACATGTTTTCAGGCAGCAGCCCCAGCTGTTAAAAAGGGGCCTGCCGATAAGTCATCTCTTTTTATACCCAGCTGTTGTTTTTTTTAAAGTATAAACCACCGGCCAGTCTGGAGGGAAAAGACCGGTTCTTAATCTATAAGCTTCTGGTGTGGAAGCATTTAAATCCACCACCAGGTAGCCATAAGGTCTTTTGGTAGCATCCTCAAAAGCTTCTAGAAAGAATTGAGCTTTGCCGGGGTACATTTGCCGAGCGAGCGTGGCGATTTGTAATTTATCCCTGGGGTTTTTGAACAGAACCATGTACTTTGTGTTTAGGTTAATCGTGCGACTTTTTTCCCTGACAAAATACGTTCTGAACTATATACATAATGCTCAGGTTTCTGTGATGCACGTACTTGGTAAAAGCTTTTTCAATTTCATCGCTTTCACAAGCAGAGTTCATCAGATCGTCTATGATAATCATATTTACTTTATTAGTAGGAAACGAACCGTCATCATCCAAAGCATCAGGCAACCCCTCCACAAAATTGATTAAGGGATATTTACAGAGCAGTTCTTTATACAGAGGTTGCCAACAACTGTAACACCACACGATATTCTCAGGCATAACAGACAGTGTTTGTTTGGCATTATCCAACACATTTTTTATAAAGTAACTTTTTCCGCAGTTGCTAGGCCCCGCTAGAATTGCAGAAAAGGGGTGTTTCCACCTCGTATCCATTTTTTTTTTCAAAAGCCGTAGGGCAGGGTTGTAAAACCTTTTCCTAGGACCCTCTTGTTATAAACCACTTTTTGTGTTTTTTTAAGGGTTTTTGTCTCTATTTGCCACTGCTTTTTGTTTCTTACAATAGAGGGCTGCTGCACCTCTATCTTTTTCGAGGTGTTTTCTCGCAGACCCGTGCAGTAGTCCAGGACTAGGTCTTTCAAACTGTCAAAGTTGACCTTTTCACAGTTTGCTACGTTTAGGGTAATACCTTTGACTTTCATACAGGCCTTTCCTCCAGACAGCTTATACCCGTATGTTTTTGGACCTGCCGACACAAACTCAGTGATGTGTTGATCTGGTGGAATCTCGCTTGTGAGGTCCCCTAAATAATCCCCCAGAGGGGGATTCCAGACACCCTCCCTTTTCACAAATATCACCGAGTCAGTGTCGTGGTACAGGCACCGCTCTTGCAAACCGTCTAGGAGGCTGTATAATTCTAAGCGGGCATAAGCGGTGGTGAAACAGGCTATGAAAACATTGGTATTGCCAGAGATCGTGTACCGTTCTTTTGCATGCTTCCAAGACACGCACGCTGTTTCATCATCGATAAACTCGCAGGATGAAACCTCGTAATTGGGGGAAAATAGGTACTGCTAGAGTTCGTCAGGGTCTCTCACGATGCTGGTGTTGGGTAGGTTGGTTCTTTGGCCGAATTTACCCCACAGAGAATTTAAAAACAGTTTAGCGATTTGGCGTTTAGCAGGGTTTGATCTGATTTCGTGTTGGCGTAAATGCACGCCTTCTTTCTGGTAGAAATCGCTGACGTACTTATTTTGTTTTTCCTCGTTTGTGCACCAGCTGGGATACCCTGAAGCCTCTTGTTTCTGGCGGAGGTGTAATTTTATGTACTCTGAAAAGAGTTTATCAGATTTTTCATTAAAATGCCAGATTTCGTAGATTTTAGCCACCACGTACCCCTTCGCTATGGCCGCGTTCAATTCCACCGTGCACCAAGTCCCCAGGATGGCCCGCTCCTCGTCAGTATGGGTGCATGTCTCCCGCTGCTCGGTTTCAGCACAGGTTTGGCATAGCGGGAACATAAGCTTGCCACCCACTCTGACAGGTAACAATGGGAAAAAGAGGCCTCGTGGGGGGTACACTTTAACTTTTGCGATTCCAAAATAATTTGCCAGGGGTCCAAATTTGTCATAAACTATATCGGGGTGTCCGATAGGGTATTCTTTGGTTTTGTTTACAAAAGGGTACAGGCTGGTAAAATCATAATAGTGGATTTCTTCCCCGGGGTTAGGCTTGTAATACAGACGGATAGCGTTTGTCCTCCCCCCAAAAAGAGCATCCCTAGGCACAAGAGGTTGGGGTAACTGGGCTCGGTTTAAAAAGTCTGCCAACTCCCTGTCTGTTTCTTTCATTACCTCCCACTCGTGCTTCCAAAGAGTCCTCACTACAAAACCAAATCGTTTCAGATAGTCAGCCTTGAGCTGCGTCTTGTAATAAAGAAACCCAAAAGATGTCCCCGTCATAGGATTTTGTGCTTTTTCACAATAACAGGTGACACAGCCGTGGAAAAAACATCCATTAAACTCAAAGGCTGTGCGTACCCCATCAACATCGGCATAACCGTCTAAAAAGTAGGGGCCTACCTGTAGTTCCCCACCCTGTAAAGCATGCCGTATCTGTATATTTTCTTTGTGAGAGGTATACAACAGCCACTGAATAGACGGGGTCGAATATCTCTTTTTCTGCCTGTGATAGTTGTCTGGAGGGAGAAGAACTACCGTGTTAGGCTCCAAAAACATAAACCTGTACATAGCCATGCAAACGGATGCCAGTGATATGTACTGGAATGGATCTATGCACAGTTTTATCTCGGTGAATTTACCAGGTTCTCTCTCTACTACATCTCCCTTCTCCGTCATTTTCATAATCTCTCCTCTGTATAGGATACAAGCCTGTCTCAAAATTTTGACATCCTGCTGACAGTAATACGCGAGCTCTTTCTGCAAGTCAAACACCTCAGAACTGTGGTCCTGATACCAGTCGAGAAACTCTGCTTTTTCTCCGGGCATCATGCTTTCTACACCATAGTGTGCCACACCGGGCATAGGCCCCACATAATTTTGATTTTCTAAAGTGTTAAAAAAATGGGGAAAATACCCTTTGCACCCTTCAAACCCCATTGCCTGCGGTAGCTTGCTAAGCTTCATGGGCAAGAAGTTTAAAGAGTCTATAAAACGAATCCCCAGGGCCTTCACTTCCACGCACATTAGTTTACTACCCTGAGTAATCAGTTCTATGCACATCTTTTCCTTCAGTAACTGCCTAACGATGAAATACGCATCATAACCTTTGGAATTGTGCGCTAGGAACGTGTAGTCCCGAAACTCTTTGCCGATAAAGGTCTTAACAAAGACAGACAGACACTCATCGCCCTTAAATTCCCAGGATTTTTCGGGCTTTAAGGACGTAGCAAAAATGTAATTGGGAGTGTGCACCCCAGTCTCCTGCATGCATTCGAAATCATAAAAGATATACTTTTCTGAGGATTCAGGCTTTCTAAGGCTATCCATAGAGCAAAAGTGACTGTCTACATCACCAACGATCGAACCCTGACACTGCTTACATCGTCTCCCTTTACACTTATGCCGCTTGTTCACGTAAGACTGACACTTATCACATAAAGTTTTAGACAGGCATTCAACTTGGTTTTTTGATGCACAGTCGACATGTCTGTCTAAACACTCTTTGGATCGACAATACAGTCTACAGCTAGGACACCGCAGCTGCACACCCACGCTGTCTGAGCACGTTACACTCAAGCAGAGGCGGCAACGGTACCTGCAAGAGTGGTCGTGACTGTACACCATATGGCAAAACTCACAATAATTTTTCGCTCCAAACAACTTTTTCACATCCAGAACTCCATAATAATGCTCATCGTGCAACAGGATGAAATAAGTCTTGGGGTACGCTAGGCCTCCTGTTTTGAAAAAGCCCCAGCCACCTTTTTCCGTATACAGCACCACCTGTATGTTCACTCCTAAATGCTGTTCAAACTTTGCTACGTCACTCAACAGAACCTTTTTTTGATCTGACCACCCCAGTTGCTCATGCAACTTTCTCGCCTCCGCTAACAATTTCGCGTCCGTAGGTTTACGATCGGACATGACGGCCAAAAGGCCACCCGCAAAACACAGATTGGTACCGGCGTAAGTCAGGTCTACCAAACACTGTCTTTTTTTATGAATAATTTGACTACTCAGAATAGAATTTAAAACTCTACGAGCACCCCCACCCCTGTTTTTTACAACTGTCACAACAAGGCGCAATGTCCCATCGAGATGCAACTCTCTATTGCTCTGTAGCAGCTTTGAGGTGTGATTTAAGAAATCCTCAGCAGATAGCTCATCCCTAGTTCTTCTGACTGAAAACAAAGTGTTAGCTAAATTACGGCTCTCTAAACGTAACTGAACGTAATCATCAGGGCCTACCCTACCATTAATGTCATCGAGGACCAACTGTATTCCCCGGTGTATGGCTTCAACAACCTGCTGAGCTGAATTTATTTGCTCAAGGTTGACAAAACGAAATTCCTCACAATATACCGACCCCCCAAATCTAAGTAATTCATGTTGCCAACTTCTCACTCTTTCCATATACACCTCTGCATTTTCGGGGTTACTTGGGGGTTCCTCTACAGGATCGTTAGCGACATCTTCTACATCAGATGCTATTTGAGGGTCATTGGGAGAGGAACGGGGCCCATCTAGAGAGCCCTCTGGGGAATTTACTAAACCAGAGTCTGATTCCATCTCCCCATTTTCAGAGAAGCCAGTCTGAGAGCCTCCAGTAGGAGGCATCTCTTTTTGTTTTTTTTTCCTCATGAACTCTTTAGCCCTTTTTAAAAGTTTTACAACCACCCTGGCCTGGAACTTTTTGGCAGCCATCTGTTTATCCCCCAAGCGCTGTCCCCCCTTTTGTTTACACATGAGCTGATGTGAACCCTGGAGGGTGCCCCTTTTACCCAGGCCCCTTTCCACGACTAGTCATGCCTGCTTAGAGACACCCTTTCCAACCCTCCTGTCTTTCAGCATTGCTCTGAACAAAGAATCATATTTTTCCCAAGTCTTTCTAGAAGGCCGTTCTTTTAGACTCCCCGAGGATACAGCATCCATCACTTTTCTGATGGAAGCATCAAACTCTTCCCAAACACTAGAACTCGGGGGAGCTGCGGCGAGCTTATGGTTTTGGGAGAATGTTTTGTCAGTGCTCGGTGTTTTATTCACAACCCCTAGAGCGCATGCTCCGGGTTTGTGAACGTGGGCATTTTCACTCACAGTTTTCTCAGGGCTTGGTGTGGCGGTGGCCGCTGAGGAACTGGAATCGTGTTTGTGTGGTTGCAACACCTCGGCATTGCAGAAGCTTCTAGTCCATGTTTTTTTATATGGAGCCCATACACTACATGCTCCAGGTCTGCGCACCTTCAGAACCCCTAGAGTGCGTGCTCCGGGGTTGTGAACGTGGGCATTTTCGCTCACAGTTTCCTCAGGGCTTGGTGTGGCGGTGACCGCTGAGGAACTGGAGTTGTGTTTGTGTGGTGGTTTTTTACCAGAGTCTTTTGTTTTGTCCTTGGGTTTCACGTATATGAGGTCTGGGCTGTTTTGCGTTGTTAAAGGTCTCAAAGCAGATTCCTGGTTCTTTAGTGGTTCTGGAGGAGGTGTCCTTGTCCTTGTAGCGCTGACAACAGCATTTTCAGAAAGGTTGCCCCTGCCTATGAGGGAGAAAAAAAAACCATAACATTTTACAAAAACTTAACTTTACCATCTACTCTCTCACCCATACCTATGTATTTACTTAAAATACAAAAGCTCATAGAACAACTAAACCAATAAGCAAAGTATATTTACAGGGCTTCATGCATCCTTCAGTCACTGATGCTGGTGAATTTTCCTTTTCAGCTGTCTCCTTCCTTTTTCTTTTGAGTTTGTTTTCCCTCTGGTCTAAGGATTTCTCATGTTTTGACTGTACTGTGGAGAAAACACATAAAACCATCTTGTAAAACTTAAAAATTATATATTTCATTCAGTAGGGTGTTTTTCTATTTTAAAAAAAATCATAGCTTTACCACAAAATAATCCATTTTTGGCCCTACAACAAACAATTTTTTAAAAACATCTTATTTTGCAAAATAAAAACCAAAACTGCTTTTTAAAAAAATCCATTATGCACAGTAAAAAACCTAATACTTTTTAAAAACCCTATGCCCCAGCTTTATAACACACACACACACACACACACACACACACACCAAATCATGCTTGCAGCCACACACACTTTTTTCAAAAAGCCACATGTTACTTTTCAAACAAACAAGAAAAAAAAAGCCCCAAACCATGCATTTAAAAACCCATGTGTGTTTGGGCCTTCCCCATAAACCCCCACATTATGTACAGTAAAAAACCAAATACTTTTTAAAAACCTATGCCCCAGCTTTATAATACACACACACACCAAATCATGCTTGCAGCCACACACACTTTTTTCAAAAAGCCACATGTTACTTTTCAAACAAACAAGAAAAAAAAAGCCCCAAACCATGCATTTAAAAACTCATGTGTGTTTGGGCCTTCCCCATAAACCCCCACATTATGTACAGTAAAAAACCAAATACTTTTTAAAAACCTATGCCCCAGCTTTATAACACACACACACACACACCAAATCATGCTTGCAGCCACACACACTTTTTTCAAAAAGCCACATGTTACTTTTCAAACAAACAAGAAAAAAAAAAGCCCCAAACCATGCATTTAAAAACCCATGTGTGTTTGGGCCTTCCCCATAAACCCCCACATTATGTACAGTAAAAAACCAAATACTTTTTAAAAAACCTATGCCCCAGCTTTATAACACACACACACACACACACACCAAATCATGCTTGCAGCCACACACACTTTTTTCAAAAAGCCACATGTTACTTTTCAAACAAACAAGAAAAAAAAAGCCCCAAACCATGCATTTAAAAGGCAGTTGCAAAAAAAAAAAGTTACCTTTTACTATGGGATAAAGTGTTGCAGGGACATGGTTGTTCTGTTCCCCCCCCATGTGTGCTTGGGCCTTCAGGTTATAGAGCAAGCAGAAACATGTTAGTATTACCACCAAATCCCTATACAACCTGGGTAATACTTTTCTTTTTTTTTAATTTAACAGTATTAAGCACAACTATAGTTAAAATGGTTTTTACCTTGGCCTGGTTCCATGCTAAACAGATCCACCCCTGAAATACATACAGGCACCATTATTTACTAAGACAGCATGGGCAAAAAGTGGCTTTATAGTTTCAGAGTTAAAGGCACAAGGTCTTACCTCTTTTTGAGTCCAGCAGCTCTCCAAGAAGGTTTTCTGTTAAAAAGGACAAACTCCAGCACACCTAAGATTTTTATAGCCTCTCATGCCCATTGTTTTTCAAATAGTTGCTAAAAGGTTAATTTAATCACCACAGGTAAACTGCAACACACCCTTTTGTGAGCTGGGTTGTGGGGGAGAGGGTTGTATATGCTTAAATCCATTCATTTCAACAGAGCCTGGATAGCTCAGTGGTTTGAGTAATGGTTTGGTAAACCCAGGGTTGTAAGTTCAATCCTTGATCTGGGGTAAAAATGAATATTTGGTCCTGCTAGTAAAAAGACAGGTCTTATGAGATAAGTATATCTCCATATTAACTGTATTATACTCAAACATGTCTGAACTAGTCCTGGCTCTACTTTTTATTGTAAGCACATTTTTTTTTGTTTAAGGATATTTCCCCCCGCCCCTCCCACAACATGCATTTCACACACAAGCACAAAAGCTAATTCTCACAAACTATTTTATTTTAAAAAGACATACAACTCCTTCAAAACAAACCAAGATGCTTCATTAAAACTTAAGGGCAAAAGGCCTTCTAACAAAACACAATAATCACAAACCCTTTTTTTTTTTTTAATTTACAGCTACCAAGTTTTATATCGCATGTTTGCCCCCTCACCATTCTCTAACTTAAGCCTTTTAGATTTCTTACAAATAGTCTTTTTCTTAAGCAGGGTTCTGTAACTTTTTGTGCGAACTAGACGATCAATATAACGTTGTAAGCAGGCATCTTTCGGCTTGGTCATTTTCTTTAAAACACGGTCAGGGTCTTCACTGAATTGCACAGCATTTATCAAAGTCACCCCTTGTGCTAAATGTTCTTGGATTAGGTACAGACATTGCATAGCATAACCTATGGCAATAACAGTGTTTAATAAGCTTTCCAAACACAGCTCAGCACACAGGGCCCGGAGCTTGCAGTTTATATCCACTGAAGTCCAAGTCACACAGTCATGGTGTCGTTGGGCTGGCGCATCTATAGCACAGCCCTCACAATCTTCAAAAAGCTTTTCCCTAAGGCAGTGTTTAAGAACAGCATAAACAGCAACGCGTACAATAGTCCGCATAACTTTTTTACGCTCACGACGTGGCACTGGCTCGGATAGTTCTATGCCAAGCCTCCTCCTAAATTCCTCGAACCCATCATCCTCGGAGCCCTCTTCAACAATTTGTATTGGTGTTGAGCAAAAACATGGCGGGCCCGGTTCATCTTCGCTGCTTAATGCAACGCTGTCCAAGGGCTCAGGGTCCTCTAGAAAGGCATTGTCGAGCTGCTAAAAAAAAAAAAAAAAATTTCAAAAAAAAAAAGAAGAAACAGTGTAAGTACTCCAGCTGCTTGGTTGGTTTTCTTTAATTTTTACACAAACCCCGGTTCCTAGCCTCGTTACCCCCACCACCGCCGCCGTTTCTTAATCATTCATTTACCTGAGCGCCTTCTTTTCCGTTTGCCTTGTCCACCGGTGACTCTCCCAAGTGACGATCAGGCTCTGAGGGGGTGGACAAAGAGAGGCCATCAGGCTCCTTGGGGTGTCTCACGAGGGTGTCGGGTTTGGGTTCCGGCGTATCCAACAACGGCTGGGCCAAAGGGCTCCCCTCGGTCACTCCCTCCTCCTCCTCAGAACTGTCGCTGATGTAACGCCTGCGCCACATAAGTATGGTGCTTGGGTCTAAAACAAAGTCCGAAGTTCTGCCGGGGGTGGTGAAGGAGTCCATGTTTCCTCTCGGCAGCCTTTCCACGCTTTTCTAAAACACGTGTGCTTGGTAAGAAATGGCCTCCTCTGTCCGGCGCTGGGACTTATGGGGTAATGGTGCTGCACTCGGATTGGCGGAGGGCCTTGGGAGGAGCTCTTAGAGGGGTCACCCCGATTGGTCAAAATCTCCTCTCGGGGTGGTCCTGTCGGGACAAAACGCCTCCTGATTGGTAGAGGGTGGTGGGAGGAGTTCTTAGAGGGGTCACACGACCCACTTCCGGACCGCTCACCCCAACCCAGAAGTCACCCTCATTGGGCAAAATCTCCTCTCGGGGTGGTCCTTCCGGGACGAAACCCCTCCTGATTGGTAGAGGGGGGTGGGAGGAGTTCTTAGAGGGGTCACGTGACCCACCTCGCTTCCGGTCATGTGGCCACCCCCCCGGAAGTCACCCTGATTGGGCAAATCTCTTCTCGGGGTGGTCCTTCCGGGACGAAACCCCTCCTGATTGGTAGAGGGGGGTGGGAGGAGTTCTTAGAGGGGTCACATGACCCACCTAGCTTCCGGTCACCCGCCCCGGAAGTCACCCTGATTGGGCAAATCTCTTCTCGGGGTGGTCCTTCCGGGATGAAACCCCTCCTGATTGGTAGAGGGGGGTGGGAGGAGTTCTTAGAGGGGTCACATGACCCACCTCACTTCCGGTCATGTGGCCATCTTGACCCCGGAAGTAATACCCCCATAGGGTGGGACTTCCGGTGACAGGTGGGAGGGACTACAGGGGTCAAGGGGCGGGGTTAGGGGCGGGGTTAGGGTTTGATTGATGGTAGGGCCCTTATACTACTAAGGTGAGCCCTAGTAGAATAAGGAAATACCATTTGATTTTGCTGCACTATCTAGTTTGGGTTTTGTTCTGTTTAACCGGTTACTGTTATTTTTCTGCTCTGTTCATTTGGGCGTTAGGTGTGTGGGCGGAAATGGATTTCTCGTTCGTAATTCCTCAGGGTGGAAGCCATGTGTGCGATGAAGCTCTGAGGTTGTTTTGGGATTCTTCAGTCCCGCCCCCTGTAACGGACAATGTAATAGAAGTAGGAAAAATCTGGCTTAGACTGTAATTTTCTCTGCTCTCTGTGTAATTTTTTGTTTTGTTTAAGCGCCAGCAGACAAATGGGAATGCTAGTGCTTGTATGCTAGATTAGCTCAAGGTTATGCTGCTGTTGTTGTACCGGAGCGCTTGAGAAAGCGAGGGGAGGATTGTAGGAGGCTAGGGAACCACGGAAGATTCTGTTACGGCTTAGCTTAGGCAGTTCCGCTTTCTCAGCCTCCGGTTATTGTAGGACACGGCATGCTAGGGTTAACCTGTTGCAACCGGCTGGGACTGCTGCTTGGCAAGCCCCTGGCTGTTGGCCAGGGGGGCAGCCCCAGAGGGTGGAGAGTTTCTATTGCATTATGTATGAGCTGATATGCTGCTGTTTGTATAAAATGAGCATGCTTTGTGTTTGTCTTAGGACTTCACCCCAGGCCGAGCTACAGGGCGCTGGGTCCCCGTCTCAGTGACAGCAATGCTTGGGGTCCCCGTTGCAGATGTGTCACGTTACCTTCATTAAAACCAATTACTCTCAGTGTGGAGTCGGTCTCGTTCTTGCAGAGTACCTCAGGCCTTTTGGGGCCATAACAACTAGGTATAACTGTTACTATTTTATTTGTTTAAGATCAAATTTACCTTTACACCTAAAGAGTTAGGTCATTAATACCCTTTAAATTGTATAAGTCATGTGGTGTGAAAATTACAAATAGTCACTTTACATTCTAAAGGGTTTCCTGGTCCTGCTTGCAACAGTGGGTCTGAGTGGAAATGTGCTATCTGGGTCCTCAGCAGTGAGTCTGCTAACAGGACAGTCTGGAGCAAGGTGGGTTGTGTTGTGCTCCTTGCCTTAGATAACAGTCTGTTGGGTCTATTTCTGTATTGGATTGCTGTGTAAGAAATAAAGTCATAGGCTCTGACTCAATGGGTGCTCAGAGGAAAAAAATAGTGGGTGCTAAGCACCCATTGGCAGCCCTACTGATTACCTTCGCCCCCTCCTTCCCATTGCCTCCTGCCCACCGAAATCAGATGTTCAGCCATGTGCAGGAGGTGCTGTGGGGGAGGTGGCACAGTGAGGGCGGGGTACATTTGGGGGAGGGGACAGAATGGGGCAGGAAGAGGTAAGGTGAGGGCAGAGCAGGGGCGGGAAGAGGCAGGGAGAATTGGGGCTTTAGGGGGAGGGTTGCAGTGGGGCCAGAGCCAAGAATAGAGCGGAGGTCAAGCACACTTGGGAAAATTACAGAATTGGCACCAGTGAATGAAGTAATGTTATGTTGCAGCTCTCTAGCAAGAGCATATTTTATTTCTTTCTCTGTGTGTGTATGCTGGAAACATAATAGGGACATTCTTGCTCTTTGAACCTTTGAACCTTTCTACATACTTGTACTTTGATTTTCCAGATAGGAAACTGGTTTCTGTTTTAGAGAAAGAGAAGAGAATGAGTTCCGATCAATGCTCTTGCTCCGGGGATATTGCAGAAGGCACCCACAAGGATTGTGATTAATTTTAAAGTGAAAAAGTGAGTGTGTTAATATTTATTTTCTAACTAAGGCTTTGTTCCATTGTAATAAATTGTAAGTTTTGTTGCTGCAGTCTCTGCATTATAGATAGGGCTCTACCAAATTTATGGCCTGGGAAAACACATCATGGTCTGTTAAATCTGGTCTCCTCCCATGAAATCTGGTCTTTTGTGTACTTTTACCCTATACAATACAGATTTCACAGGGGAAACTAGTGTTTCTCAAACTGGGGGTCTCTACCCAAAAGAGTATTGTTGGTGGGTTGCAAAACTATTGTAGGGTGTCGCAGTATTGCCACCTTTACTTCTGCGCTGCCTTCAGCGCTGGGAGGCTGGAGGGTGGTGGAGGTTGGCTGGCCATCAGCTCTGAAGGCAGTGCCACAGTCAGCAGCAATGCAGAAGTAAAGGTGGCAATACCCAGGGCTGGCTCCAGCCTTTTTGTCACCCCAAGTGGTGGAACAAAAAAGAAAAAAAAAGAAATGGCGGCAGCTGAATTGGTCCGGTTCTGTCTTCAGCAGCAATTTGGCGGTGGGTCCTTCACTCCCTCTCTTCCTCTTGGAAGCTCAAAGAGGAGGAGAGGGACTGAGGGATCTGCCACCAAATGGCCACCGAAGACCAGGACGTGCCACCCCAGTCAGGGACGGAGTGCTGCCCCTTTCTATTGGCCGCCCCAAGCACCTGCTTCCTTAGCTGGTACCTGGAGCTGGCCCTGTCAATACCATACCATGCCACCCTTATTTCTGTTCAGTGGTGCTGCCTTCAGACCTGGGTTGCAGGCGAGCAGCTGCAGACTTTCCTGCAGCTGGGGGAGGTTCCTGGATGTGGGTCTGCCCTTGGAGTGGCCGTTGCAGGGGAAAAGGAAATCCCATCCCTCATTAGTCTGGCCAGGACCAACAGCTGAAGCTCAGCATAGAGTAGGAGCCCTCAGCCAGGGATCCCCCTGCCGTGCCCTTCCCTGGCTCTGAGCCCAGTACCCTGGTGATTTGGAGTTAAAGGGGGCTTGATCTGGGGGTGGTGATGGGGGAAGGAGTTTGACCATGGAACTCCCGCCACAACCATGACATCCTGAGTGGTTGCCCATGTTGCCTATCTGTAAGGCTAGCTTTGCTTCCACCCAAAAGTCAGGACCCCCCCATACCATGCCACCCTCACTTTATATGCTGCTGCTGGCAGTGGTACTCCCTTCAGAGCTGGGTGCATGGCCAGCAGCCGCTGCTCTCCAGCCGCCCAGCTCTGAAGGCAGAGCCACCACCAGGAACAGTGCAGAAGTAAGAGCGGCAACATTGTGACCGCCCCTCTACAATAGCCTTGCAACCCTCCCATGGCCCCATTTTGGGTTAAGACTTCCACAGTGAAAACATTGTGAAATTTCAGTTTTAAGTATCTGAAACCATGACATTTACAATTTTTAAAATCCGGTGACAGTAAAATTGACCAAAATCGACCATCTATTTGGTAGGGCCCTACCCATGGTGTCATAATTGTAGACACTGCCAAAGAGGCAGAGCCATCACTGACACATATTGAATAGAATATACACCCATGGTTAATATTCACAAATGCAACTTAAACTACCATATCCAGTAAAACATTACAAAGTTTAGCCCAAGAGCTCTATATCCTACCAGGGTATTCTGGTGACACTGCAAAGTGTGTGCTAAGGGAGAGGATGGCAAGTGACACAGGCAGTCCTGAAGGAGTCCTGAAGCAGACCCATGGCCATAGGAGTCATACACCAATTTGCCTCAGCTCACTGTGTGTTCCCATGCAGTTTGGCTTCAGGAGCTTTGGGGAAAAAATGTCCTGGATTTTGCTATTTTCACATCTTCATAAAAAAAACACATTCCAATGAAGAGATTTTTGTTTGTTTTTAATAAAATCTTGGGTTCCAGACTCTATTCCCATTAACCAGCATCTGCACACATTCATGCCATCTACCTGCTTCAGAATCTTCAAGATCTCTAAGATCTGTGTTATACCTAGTTGTGATCCTTCAGGTCTCAGCCAAATGTTCTGCTTATAAGCCGATGGCTTCAGTGAATCTCCAGTAGTTTCGTGAATGATTTTTTTTTAAAAATTGAGTAAACATAGGACTTAACTCTGTTCTGATATATACAAATGCCAACACCTCTGTTGTTAAACCAATGTAAACAAGAACTGAATTTCCTCCTTTTTATCTTGAACACCTCTTTATATTTAAATTCCACCTACCATACACTGCTCACATTGTAGAGGATCTTTCTCCCTAATTTTATCACATTAGCTATTAACTGGATAGTTGCTGGAGGTTTTAGAAAGAGCTAGAGGATAAGATTCCCTTCAAACTGAATGTGTAAGTAAAGACCTTTCTACTGTGTTTAATCAGGCATTTTGCTATAGCTCATTTGTTAATGGCTTGTACTTGTGGAAGTAGTTCCAATATGATTTTCTTTCTTTGTTCCCATGTCTTTTATCTAAATAGTAAGAGCACATTGAGGTAAACTACTGGGCAGGCATTATCCTCCATAGCTGATATTCCAGTATTCAGCTTTGTCATAGTAGCACAGGAATTGCCAGAATGGATCAGACTTAAGGTCCTATTCCAGTATCCTGTCTCTGATGGTGGCCATGACCAGAGGATGGTATAAGAACCCTACAGTAGGCAGAGGTGGGATAATCTGATTTAAGTCCCAAAGCATGAAGTTCAATATCCTTTCCAACATTTGTATTAACTCTGGGTATTTGTTATCCACTGAAATGCCCAATCTCTTTTTGAATAGTGCCAAGATCTTGGTCTCAGTGACTCCCTGTGGCTGTGAGTTCTGGAGTGTAATCATTTGTTTTATGACAAACTATTAAAGGTTTATCAGTTTTGAATATTTCACCTTTTAATTTCACTGACTGTCTCATTTTTCTTGTGATATGTGTCATGGTGAACAGAAGCTCTCAGTCTATCTTCTCTAGATCACTCATACTCCTTTGTCTCCTTTATATAGTAAACAGACCATTTTTTTCACTCTTTCTTCATAGGAGAGCTTTTCCACACTCTTGATCTTTCTTATCACCCGACTCTGAACACCTCTAATTATACAATACTTTTGTTTTGAGATGGTTTGACTAGTGCCACAGACAGCTGAATCTTCATTATTAAGTTACATAATGTCATTATAATGTTTCCCACATTATTTTCCATCACATTTCTTATGCAACTTAACATCTTATTTGCTTTTGTGTGCACAGCTGCACATTTAGCAGAGGATTTAGCCACCAGCAGTGATTAACAGGTCCCCTTCCTGAACAGATACAGTTAATTTACACCCTGTAATGTGTATGACTATGTCACTCCAGCCTCTTCTTGGGCAAATACCTCGTTCCACATTGTTGTCCCTGGCTTTCCATTACACCCTTTCCACTCCTCTAAATTTCCCATGAGGATACTTCCTGTGACTATCAGGAGAACCTGACTGCTTTTCTTCAGATGGTTTCAAAGGTTCTGATGATCTAGTCTAACCCTGTACTGATTGACTAGTCTTCCAACTGCTGTGTTTGAAAAGCCGCTTAGCTTTTAATTAACCAGAGTGATCATAACATAAATCTAACAATAGCCATCAGTAACACTTATGCTTCTCAGGGCCTTATCTATGCTTGAAACGTTACAGTGGTACAGCTCCCATCATTGTAGATAATGCACCTTCCCGAGAGGCAGTAGGGAGGTCAATGGAAGAATTCTTCTTTTGACATAGTACTGTCTGCACTGAGGAATAGGTTGGCTTAACTATGTCGCTCAGGGGTATGAATTTTTAACACCTCAAGCAATGTAACTGGGTCGATTTAACTGAGTGTAGACCTGGCCTTACTCCGCTATGGAAACCTAATCTTATAAAAGCTAGACAGTGCTTTCTTCCTCTTCTGTAAGTCTGTTCCCTCTATCTTCAGGAGACACCCAACAACCTTCTGATTAACACCCCTCCCAAATTCCAAACAAGCTGATTGGGTGGAGTGTCCATCCAGCAGTCCCTGCCTCTGTGTCTCTGGGCACCCAGCAGCATATATTCTTCTTGGTCTTCAACCAGCAACATACCCCATCAACAATTTTTGCTAAACAACTCTTTTTCCATAACAACATCTCATAACATCCACTTTCCAGGTAACACAGTCCCTTTTACACAGAGGAGTTTAAAATTCACTTTCATTGTGTGTTACTCCACATTTATCAACATTGAACTTTATTTGCCATCATGCTGCCTATTCACCCAGCTTGTTTCATGAACTCTGAAATTTCTCTTAGTTCCTTATTAATTTAAATAAGTTTGTGTCATCAGCAATTGTTGTTACCTCACTATCCATCCCACTTCCCAGATAATTAGTGAAAATGTTAAACTACACTTGACTTATTTACTTTCTCTCTCCTAGCCAGGTTTTGATCCCTGATGATACTTTGCCTTTTGCCAGGACTAAATAATTTTTATTAGTGGTCTCTAATGAGGAACCTGGACAAAAGTCTTTTGGAAGTCTACATACATTTTGTTAACTACAAACAGTTCTTCTTATCTACTAGGTTATTGACACGTTCAAAAAGATTAGTGCAACACAATTTTCTTTTGCAGACTGTGCTGGTTAGACCTTATCCATTCATGATATTTCAGGTGGTTTTTTTATTCTAGTATCAGAGGGGTAGCCATGTTAGTCTGGATCTGTAAAAGCAGCAAAGAGTCTTGTGGCACCTTATAGACTAACAGACGTTTTGCAGCATGAGCTTTCATGGGTGAATACCCACTTCGTTGGATGCATGTATCCGATGAAGTGGGTATTCACCCATGAAAGCTCATGCTCCAAAACGTCTGTTAGTCTATAAGGTGCCACAAGACTCTTTGCTGCTTTTTTATTCTATATTTTTTCAGTTATTTCAACTAATTTGGCAGGTGCAGATGTAAGGCTTACTAGTCTGTCTTTCCCTAGATCATCCTAAGAGCCTTTTTTTTTAAATATAGGAACAACATTTGCCACCCATAAGTCTTCTGAAACAGTAGCTGTTTGTAGTGAGGGACTGGATTTTTTTTATAGCAGTTCAACTATATCAGATGTAAGTTCCTTTGGGACTCTTGGATGGATCATCTGGGCCCATCCCTGGGCTTATTGCAACCAAAATCAGTTTGTTCAAGCATTTTTTTTTCTGAAACCTTGATCTCTGAGAGTACCTCATCTACCCAGAAAGGGGCAGGGCTGGTGTAGGTCTCTCCCACTGTAGTGAAGATGGATGCGAAGAAATCCCTTAGCTTCTCGGCAGTGTTCTTATACTCCTTAATTGCTCCTTTTAGCCTGGTTCATACAGCAGACCCACCAATTATTTTGCAAACTTCCTGCATCTGAAAGACTTAAATAATTTCTTGTTTGTTATTGCACCTTTTATTAAAATAAAATCCATTTTAACTCTTCTAATTTATCTTTTTCTTATCGCCTGCTGTCATTTGCACTCCTGCTTGTTGGTTTCACTAGAGTTACATTTCCAAATGTTAAAGGATTTTTGTTTGGCTCAAAACACCTTTCAAATTTTACTGTTTAGCCATTGTGGTTTACTTCTTGCCTTCCTTTTCCCTTGATGTTTTTAAAGTAGTGTCCATGCCACCTCTAAGGATTTTACTTCCTTATAACTCTTGGGCCTTTTTGACTAACCTCCTCATATTATTGAAATCTCCCTTTTGTAAAGTTTAGTGTCACTGTCACTTTTTGGTTCTCCATCTGTGGTAGAAAGTGGAACCTAATTATATTATGGTCACTATTAGCTGCTCAGCTAACATCACTTCTTTAATTAACTTCTCTGGGTTATGAAGGAGTAAGTCACCAATAGCCTCTGCTCTTGTGTACTCTAGAGCTAGCTAATCTAAGAAGCGAGAATTTAAAATGTTGAGAAATTGAGTCTCTAAACATTGGGCCATTTGATCAGGTTATACAGAGTAATTGAAGTCTCCCATTATTATCAGTTTGTTAGATTATGTTGCCTCTTTGATCTCTGTCAACAGTGTGCACTTGATTTCCTTTTCTTGATGAGGCCAGAAGCATAACCCTAGTGATATAATGACATTCCTTCTGCTTCTTACAACTATGTAGTCCTCTCCACTCAGAATTTTTATCTCACTAGTTATTTACAGGGCCGGCTCTACAGTTTTCGCTGCCCCAAGCAGCACGCTGAATTGCTGCCACCGCGGAAATGCACCTACCACCCTAAGGGCACACGGACTGCCCCCACCGTCCATGGCGGCAATTCAGCGCGCTGCTTGGGGGCAAAACAACAGGGACTGCTCCCCCTTACAGATTGCCGCCCCAAGCACCAGCTTGGAATGCTGGTGCCTGGAGCCGGCCCTGACTATTTACTTTCAGATACAGCACAACTGTGAATCTGTCTGTCTTGTGCAGTTTGTAACCAGGCATTTCCAAATCCCATTGGCTTTTTCTTTATGCCTAGTCTCTATAAAGGACATTATCTCAATGTCCTCTTCCATTACATGGCATCCTAGTTTTTAAGAACTGCCAGTTCAGCACTGTGACAGATATGGCAATTTTCTGGAATATTTTTGGGATATTTTCTTGTAGTAAGATTATGTATCATTCTGGGTCAGGGTTTGTATGTAATTCCATGGGCCAAGGGGGACAACATCTCCTCCGGAAACTAAGGCATATGGGGTTGATTAGGCAAATTCACTCAGGCTGTAACACCTCCCAAGAGCTACCACTACCTGGACAGGCTCCCATATACTGGTTTGAACTGATTCGCCAGAGGCCAACAGATATTAAGAGGACTTCCTGGAGAGTGTGGGAAAGACTTTGGCCTATGAAGGCCCTATGATGGGTGGCCTCTGCTAAGTTTTTAGCTTGTGTATAGAAACTTTTATTATTTTTAATATGGTTTCTCTGTAATGCTTTCTCCTTAATAATGAATGTGCTTCCTTAGAAAGAGCTGTGTAGCAACTTAAAACTGGGGACATCTACACTGTTTATACTCTCTAAAGCAGTGTTTCCCAAACATGGGATGCTGCTTGTGTAGGGAAAGCCCCTGGCGGGCTGGGCCGGTTTGTTTATCTGCCCCGTCTGCAGGTTAGGCCAACCATGGCTCTGACTGGCCGTGGTTCGCTGCTCCTGGCCAATGGGAGATGCTGGAAACTGGTCGCCACTTCCCATTGGCCAGGAGCAGCGAACTGCGGCCACTGGGAGCCGCGATTGACCGAACCTGCAGACAGGGCAGGTAAACAAACTGGCCCGGCCTGCCAAGGGCTTTCCCTACACAAGCGGCGTCCCAAGTTTGGAAAACACTGCTCTAAAGAGAAACAAAAATACAGACCCTGGTCTGCTTAGGTAGTCTGGCTTTCTGGGGGTATCACAGTGTATGCAGGGAACTGTGCAGCATGGAAAAAACCTAGCCAGGAGGAAGAGAGAGATGCATGTCTCCACCGAAGAGAAGTGAGGGCTGGGGCAAGTGGGGGGAGGTTGGAAACCTGAAAGCAGGTGCCCTTTGTGGACCATGAGGGGAAAAACAGGTGCATTTGCCCTGAACTGTGACAAATATTATCTCAGTTATAGGTGAGCATAACATCAAGCTGTTTAACACAATGCTCTTCACTTTGACTAGAATTATACTGATTCCAACTAACATTGCTAAACTGACTCCTATGGCATTGCTTTGCCTGCAGGTTCAGAGTGATGCTTTGCAAACAGACAAGGGACATCTCTTCCCCCAAGCTTTTTGTTCTTAAAACTCTTTCAGCTCTGCCATAGAAACCCTTGGACAAATGTGCAGGACACAGAGATAACATTTCCCCTAATCCAGAAAAACTATTTGACAAGTTCAGTCTCTGTATGTTCCTGAACCAATGCCTATTTAGATGATTGTAAGTGTTTCCACTAATTAGAATGAGCAATGGATCCAGCCCTGCATGAGGAAATTACATTGAAAATTTTCTTCTTTTATATTAATATGAAAGAATGTGAATGTGGCAGAACCTCATCTGTCCATTTACTAAGAATTCATAAATCCTCTGTGATAGCCCAACACTAAAATGAAAGGAAAATATCAGGTCTGTAAGTAATTTCCAAAGCTGTTTGCACAAACCTTTGTACACTAGATAAACATGGGAGTGTAGGCTGCCAGATGCATTAATAGATACTCTGATACCTTAGAATTCCTTTCAATATTTACCAATCTAAAGTTCTCAGATTCATGCACCAAAACCAATAGACTTAATAACACAGCAATATAACACAGCTAGCATGATTTACTTCTGGGTGAACCCTTTCGTATTTTGTGGTTTGAATTCATTTAAAAGATTGAATTGAATATTCACAGAATTGTTGTTTATAGTATTTACCTAGCTTCACTTTTGCTGAAATTTTAGCTTTATTTCATTCAAAATCCATGTTAAATAAATGCTAAGTATAACACTGCCCCTTGAGGGAACTGAATGCAGGACATCTAGATCTGAAAGCACAGACTATAATTGCCCAAGGTGCAGCTTGGCAGGCTCAGAAGAAGTAGCAGACTCATTTTCCTCTGTACACAATGTAGTCACTAGATGGGGACAGAAAGTCATGCTGTTTCAGCGTGGGTTACGTACATACTCCTATTGATTAGAATAGTTCACCATGGGCTTCAGTGCTCCACAGACGTTCAGCTTCCCATCTACTCATCCAATTGTAATGATGCCATCACTAAGGGTATGTCTGCACTGCCCGCCATATTGGCAGGCAGCAATCGATCCAGAGAGGGTCGAATTATCGCATCTAGTCTATACGAAATAAATCGACCCCCGAGCACTCTCCCATCGACTCCTGTACTCCACCAGGGTGAGAGGCGCAGGCAGAGTCACTGGGAAACCGGAAGTAGTTGACTCACCACATTGAAGACACCACGGTAAGTCGATCTAAGTGTGTCAACTTCAGCTACATTAGTCACGTAGCTGAAGTTACGTAACTTAGATCAATTCCACCCCCTCTCCCAGTGTAGACCAGAGCTAAGGCTGTCTGTGGTGACTGAAGCCAGGCTTCCTGGATCTAAAGGCAGGATCTTCCACTGCATCAGAAAAAGGACCACAGTGGACAACCTAACGTCAATAGCAGACTCATGAAGCTCTTTACATGGTCTTGGTACTAGATGGAGAAAAAGAGACAGACTGTTACTGTGGGTTACATGAAATGGCATGGTTATCTGTTCAGAAACCAGGGAATTGACAAAGTAAAGACTGCCAATGTGCATTGGTTCATTGAGAGTGAAACCCAGAATTCATGGACTCATGAACTTTAAGGCCAGAAGGGACTGTTGTGATCATCTAGCCCTGGTCACACATCACATGTCACAGAACCTCATTGCCCTCTCCTCCCCCTCTAATAGACTCATAATCTCTGGCTGAGATACTGAAGTGATCAAATCATGATTTCAAGACTTCAGGTTACAGACACTCTACCATTTACACTAGATTAAACCTGCAAGTGATACATACGTCATGCTGCAGAGGAAGGCAACAGTCCACACACACACACATGATCTCTGCCAATCTGACCCAGGGAAAATTCCTTCCCAATCCCAAATATGATGATCAGTTCATTAGGTCTCAAACTTTTTTTTTTTTGCAGGCCACTTGAAAATTGCTGAGGGTCTTGGCGGACCACTTAAAGATCTTTCCAAATGTTGTTTGTACTGTTAGCTAACTATTTGTAAAGTGCTTTTGATGAAAGTACTATATAAAAAAACCCTTAATTATAATTAACTATCCCTCTTGCATGCATATTATCTGCACACAGTGCAGCTTTAAGATGCTAAACAAATCTAGGAGTCAACGAGGAATACCCATGCTCTCATTGCAAATATTAATACAATATTTTCTGATACTGGAAAGGAGAGTAAAGGGCATTCACTCATGCTTGTGCAATTTCTCTGAGATGTCCACTCTAAATGTGATTAATACTTCAGACATATAGAACAGTAAAAATAAGTAATAAAGTGACAGAAATAGCAAGACAAAACCACAAACAAAGAAGTGACAACACTGAAAATATGAAGGGAAGTAAAACATCATGTGGTTGGTTATGTGTATTTTAAATGAGTGTAGGACCCACACTGTGCAAATGCAACAGAGCCCTGTAGAAACAGGCAAAGTTCTCCTGGTTTCACACTGTGTGGGTCACCAACTCAAAAACTCACAGTGGACTCATTGAGTTTTTATAAGCCCGGGAGCACATTAACATATGGCTTGGAGTTTGCAGACAGATCCCTTCTTCAAAGAGCTTGCAAGTAAGGTCATTATCCTACAAAACACCTAGCATCATCCCAACCAAACTGAGTGCTGCTTGCTACTTAAGAGTCAATGGGAGTTATTTTAAGCTTAGAGGGAACTATCCACTGATCACTGTTTGAGAACCTCTGAGTTAGATCCTGAACATGTGGGCAAGATCAACCAGCCAGACTCCTGGGAAAGAATTCTCTGTAGCAACTCTGAGCCCTTCCCATCTAGCGTTCCATTACTGGCTGTTGGAGATATTTGCTCCTAGCAGTCGCAGATTAGCTACATGCTATCATGGGCAGTCTCATCATACCAGCCCGTCCATAAACTTATCAAGATCATTTTTTAAGCCAATTAGTTTTTTTGCCCCCGTTGCTCCCCTTGGAAGGCTGTTCCAGAACTTCACTCCTCTAATGGTTAGAAACCTTTGCCTAAACTTACTGATGGCCAGTTTGTTCTTGTGTCCACATTGACACTTAAGTTAAATAGCTCCTCTCCCTTCCTGATAGTTATCCTTCTGATGCATTTCATAGAATCATATGGTTAGAAGGGACTGCAAGGGTCACCTAGTTTAACCCCCTGTCAAGATGCAGGATTTGTTGTGTCTAAACCATCCAAGACAGATGGCTTCCCAGCCTCCGTTTGAAAACCTCCAGTGAAGGAGCTTCTATAACTTCCCTAGGAAGTCTGTTCAATTGTCCCCCTGTTCTTACAGTTAGGAAGTTTTCCCTGAGATTTAATCTAAATCTGCTATGGTGAAGTTTAAACCTCTTGCCTCTTCTCCTGGCCCCTGTGGCAAGAAAGAACATGTTTTCTCCATAATTTTGATGGCAGCCTTTTAAGTATTTGAAGACCCCTATTAAGACCCCCTTAATCTACTCTTCTGCAAATTAAACCTACTCAGTTCTTTCAGTCTTTGCTCATATGGCTTGCATTCTATCCCTCTGATCATCTTTCTTGTTCACCTCTGGATCTTTTCCAGTTTCTCTACATCCTTTCTATATATTGGTGATCAAAAGTGGACACACAACTCCATCTGAGGTCTAACCAGCCATGAGTAGAGCGGTGCTGTCACTTCCCATGAATTCCATGCTATGCCTCTGTTACTACAACCCAAAATTGCATTTGCTTTTTTTGTCCCTATCCACCAAACCAGTTACACTCTCAAAGAAGGAAATCAAGCTGGTTTAGTAAATCTATGCTGGCTACCAGTAATTACCCCTTCATCCTCCAGGCAGTCACAACTTGAATGTTTTATACATTGTGCTAATAGATTCCCAGGTATCGAAGTCAGGCTGACTGGGCAATAGTCCCATGGCTCCTCCTCCCACCCCCATTTTAAAGGTGGGCACTATGTCTCTTCTCCCAGTTTCATCTGCAAACCTTCACTACAATTTTCTCCCCTGCCTGGCATACAGCATTCAGATAGTTCCTGCAACTTTCACTAAAAGTAATTCCAAGCCTCCTCCACATTCAGATGCTTAAGTTCTTCAGTCCAGTTCACTTGCCTAACTAATTTCCTTAATTTTTTAAAGTTTGCACATTTGAAATCAAGTATCCAAGTTTAAGATCCATTTTTGTTTATCCTTCCATTTAATTTAAACCAAATTAGCTCAACATCACTCAAACCAAGGTTGTCTTCTACAACCAGTTATTCTATGATGTCCCCACTACTCACTAATACTAAATCTAGAATGGCATCACCTTTTCCTGCTTTGGTGACTATTTGGTGAAGAAATCTGTTAGCTATCACAGTAATGGTTCCTACCATTATTAGTAGCATTTGCCTCCCAATCATTATCTGGGAAGTTAAAGTCTCCCATTATGACACAATTGCCAGTAGTATTTATTTAATTAAAAATATTAAAGAAGTCTCTATCCATATCCAAAGTGTGTGTGTGTGGGAGGGATGTGTCCTGTAGCATATCCCAAGCAATATTCTAGTGGAGACTGTTAGATTTCTTTCCTAAAGTGATTTTGACTGGAACATATTCTGTATTATCCATTCCATCATTTCTAATTTATTTTCAGTCTACTCATCATTAATATATAATGCTACTCAGTCACATTTAGCTTTATTTTGGTCTTTCCTGAACAGCACATAGCCTTCAATACATGTACCTGTACTTCAATGCTGTCATAGATTGTTAGGGTGGGAAGGGACCTCAGGAGGTCATCTAGTCCAACCCCCTGCTCAAAGCAGGGCTAATCCCCAGATTTTTTGCCCTAGTTCCCCAAATGGCCCCTTCAAGGATTGAACTCACAATCCTGGGTTTAGCAGGCCAATGCTCAAACCACTGAGCTATCCTGCCCCCTATAAAATGGGAGCTGGGGAAGTATAACAGACCTTTTGAGCATAGAAATCACTGCTGCTCCTACAACAGCAGAGACAGGCCAGTAGGAGCTGGGAAAGTTATGCCATCTTGTTTTTGGTTGGTTTTAAACCAGGAACCTTGTGCATGTTAGGCAAATATGATAACCACTACACTACAGAAACTCTGTCATGACTACAGTGCCATTATGTTTCTGTTATCCCAATAATATTTGGTTTCACTTCCTGCATCAACAGTTCTAGTTCCCTCATTTTGTTACCCAGGCTTCCTGCATTGATTTACAGACATCCAGGGCCACCGTACAACATTTTGGCATCTGAGGCGGGGAGCACAAATGATGCTCCCATACCCCTTTGCTTGGGCCAAAACTTTGAAAGATCTCAATTCTTCCTTCTTCCTGTTCTACTCCTCTCATGGTACTGCTCTGCTACCTACCCCAATAAAGGAGAACTAACAACTTAAAATGCCTTATTGAAAATTTTTAAGTAACACTTAACTTTCAAACGCCTGAACAGCAAATGTAACTTTTCTTGTCTAGATAGTAAACACTGGCATTTGTATCTGTTTGAATAGTCAAAGTGGTGCTTTCTGTACCTTCTTCGTTGCAAAGATTTGAACTGCTTCCTGCTGAAGATCCACAGTCTGGGCCACCTCATGCACTACTGAGATAGTTGCAAGGCTGAGAAGCCTCTCTTGTGTCACTGTGGAGTGTAGATGTGTTTTTATTAACTTCAGCTTGGAGAAGCTGCGTTCTCCACTGGCAACTGTTACAGGAAGTGTTAAAAGTATGCGCAGAGCAGCAAAAGCATTTGGAAAGAGGGTGGTCATCTTATTTGTGCACATGTATTCCAGAACAGCCTTTGGAGTTGATCCTGCTGAAATGTATCCTGAAAGGGCTTTCAGTTCATCACCTAAATCACTCGCATCAATATCGCGCATGTCATCATGTGTCAACACTGTCTCTAGTGCCCTGCATTGCTGGTGTAGGTCTTCTTTAGGTATAAGGAGGAGTTTTGGAATATCATACATCCCAAATATACTGCTTTGTTCCTTGAGCTGCATGAAACGTTCTTCAGCTGACTGTATTGCACAATCTAGCACCTGGTTAAAGAATTCAACTTTGAATTCTTATTTGGAGTCTCTTATGGGATTTTCCCGTGCCTCATAATCAAAATGCCTTCTTCTTCTGTGACTCTTGTATTCTTGAATGAGTAGGAAAATAGTTTCAGTATGAAGATCCTCTGCCAACTTCTGTGCACTCTTCAGAACATTTTGAAATCCCTCATCTGACCAGTAAGACTGTAGATATGACTTTGCTTTGTCCACTTGTTCCATTGCTCCAGATATATCAAGGTCAACACCTTGGAGTCTCTTGCTTACAACATTTATTTCAAACAGTATGTGATGCCACAACACTAAGCCACACATAAATTTGAAGTTATATATGTTTCTGGTGATTCCATTTCCCTCTGCCACTGTTCTCCCACAAACAGTTCCTGTCATAGAATTATCCTCCATAATAACAACTATGGCATCATCTATCTTCCCAATGTGGTGTTTGATAGGGTTTAATGCCTCCAGTCGCCTTTCCTATCTTGTGGTACTCAGTGGTTTCAGTGTCAGAGAGGATGTTCCCAGATATTGCTTCAAAATTTCCCATCAATAAGTTGTTGCAGAGAAAAATACATAGATGCTCTGAATTACATTTAAAAAATTCAGCAGCCTCACTAGAAGCTGATGCTGCATCACTGACCACCAAGTTCAATGAATGAGAAGAGCATGGGACAAAAAAAAGCTCGAGGGTTTAACCCTTGGATCCATGTCTGCACTCCTCTGTTCTTTCCTCTCATGTTGGCACCTGAACCTCTCATCGTAGCCCTGACCTCTCATGTCAGCTATCACAATTCCTGTATTCTAGAAAATGCTCTCTGACAGTCACCATTGCAGGGACATTTTCATTGCATTCTGTTGTTGTTACAAAACACACCATTTAAAGTCATTTGTTCCATATGGCTGATGTCAGGTGTGCAATCCAGAATAACAGTAATATCTTGCTGACTTCAGATCTGCCACAATCTTCCGTTTGACTTTTGTTGCCAGTAACTGTATGATCTCATTTTGAATTGTTTTTCCAAGGTAGTGGTGTGTGTACATTTCTTGGGTGGTGACTCTTGTTAGATGCTCCTGAAGTACAACATCAAACTCAGCCATCAGCTCCACAATTTTAAGGAAGTTTCCATTGTTTGGCACATATAGCTGATCTGAAGTGCAATGCAGTGCTAGGTTTTGGGTAGCAAGCATTCCCACAATGGCAATGAGCCTTTTCAGCACATTTTGCTAATAAAGAGACTCTGATGCAATCTTCTCTTGATGCTCATCATCTATGGTGGCCTTTAACCTTAGTCTCATCTCAAGCTCTTTCCACCTATGGAAAGCTCTCTGGTGACTTGCTGCCTTCTCAAGGCATGCCAGATTCCTAGCCAGATTCTTCCAGTCCTTTGTTCCTGTAGAACCCAATGTGGCTGGAACATTAGACTGGAAGAGTTTGCAAGAAAAAACAGTATGCAGCATTCTGGGTTTTTGAGTACATAAGTCATGGCCTCTCCACTTTGTCACCATTGGGAAATTCACACCAGTAATGTGTTGGATGGAAACTTCTATTTTCATTGTCTTTGGGAAACACAAAGTTTTTCACTTGCTGTGGCCAATGCAGTACTAGGAAGTCCCTCGGGCTACTGCTTAAGTGGGTCCACAGTCCTGGATCATCTCAATTTAAGGAACTAAAGTCAGCAGCAGCTGTTTCTTGCACCTCCACCAAACTCTTCTCTGATCTACACTTTTCTTCAGGAATGTGCATGGTTACATCCATTTGATATGGAGATACAGATGCTGCAGTAGCTGCCAGGTCACCTGCACACTGATTAACTGGAAGATCAGGCATCTCCTCACCACTCACATCCTCACTGGGGCTGGAAGGCTCACCGTGAACATTTGTGTCTATGTATCTCAGGAGAGCTCCTTCCTGCTTAGAAAAGCTTCCGTTGCTTTCTTTCTTTTTTCTGAATACTGCTCCAGAGGGGTGTTTTCTTCTTTCACTCATGACTGCTGTTCTGTGCCAGCCACAGTGGCTCTCAACACTCAGTTGAAGGGGACAAATAAGCAGGCTGGTAGCAGGGCCTGAGTGAGGGAAGATATCAGCCTCTTAAGGGCCTAACTGAGGCCCCTTCTCTGAACCCACTTGAGGAGAACAGGCAGTCAACTGAAGTAGTAGGAGGCCTTTGGGAAGCTCATGGAGTGAACCACTTGGTTGCCACCCCTTAGTATCATCAAACAAATGGCCTGGTGGAGAAATTTAATGGAACTTTGGGGGCCATGCTATGTAAATTCATAAATAAGCACTCCAATGATTGGGACATAGTGTTGCAGCAGTTGCTTTTTGCCTACAGGGATGTACCACATCCAAGTTTTGGGTTTTCACCATTTGAACTTGTGTATGGCCGCGAGGTTAAGGGGCCATTACAGTTGGTGAAGCAATGGGAGGGGTTTATGCCTTCTCCAGGAACTAACATTCTGAACTTTGTAAATAACTTAAAAAGCACCCTCTGAAACTCTTCAGCCCTTGCTAAAAAAAAAAACATTAAAAATTCTCAAAAAAAGCAAAAGGCCTGGTATAATAAATATGCCAAAAAGCGTTCCTTCAAAGTTGGGGACCATGTCATGGTCTTGAAGGCATTCCATGCCCATAAGATGAAAGCATATTGTGAAGGGCCATTTATGGTCCAAAAGCACCTGGAAGTAGTTAACTATCTCATAGCATCCCCCACCTCAGACCTAAATCCTAAAGCATGCTATGTTAATCCTAAAGCATGCCTTTTATTCCAGAGAATTCAAGGTTTGTCAGTTTACAGCCCAGGAAGGAGATGACGCTAAAGTGGCCTGAAGGTTTCTACTATAAAAAAAAAAGACAGTGGTGCAAAAGAGATAAACCTCTCAATGATCCTTGGACGTATGGAGCAACAGCAGATCAAGGAGCTGTGCACTAGCTTCTCGCCGATGTTCTCAGCCATCCCAGGATGGACCAAACGGGTATACCACTCCATTGACACAGGTAATGCTTGCCCAATTAGAGCCCAGCCTTACCGGGTGGCTCCTCAAGCCAAAACTGCTATAAAATGGAAGATCCAGAACATGCTGCAAGTGAGTGTAATCCGCCCCTCCAGCAGTGCATGGGCATCTCCAGTTGTTCTAGTTCCCAAACCAGATGGGGAAATACGCTTTTGCATAAGCAAAATGCTGTGACTCGCCCAGATAACTATCCAATGCCATGCACAAATAAGCTATTGAAGAAACTGGGACATGCCCATTTCATCTCTACCTTAAACTTAACCAAGGGGTACTGGCAAGTATCACGAAATTAATCTGCCAAGAAAAGGTCAGCCTTCATCACCCTATAGGGCTGTATAAATTTAATGTGCTCTCTTTCAGTCTGCAAAATGCACCCTCCACCTTCCAAAAACTTGTAAATAGTCTCCTAGTGGGATTGGAAAAATTTGCAGTCACCTATCTTGACAATGTGGCCATATTTTCTAATTCATGGGCAGAACATCTGAAGCATCTCCGGAAAGTCTTCAAGCACATAAGAAAGGCAGAACTAACTGTTAAGGCTAAAAAGTGTCAAATAGGCCTAAACAAAGTAACTTACCTTAAACACCAGGTGGGTCAAAAAACTATTAACCCCCTACTGGCCAAAGTAAAAGTAAATGCTATCCAAAAGTGGCCTGTCCCAAAGTAAAAAAAAAAACCCAGGTCCAATCCTTCTGAGGTTTGGCCAAATATTATAGACAATTTGTATCGCACTACAGCCAAATCGCCGCCCCATTGACAGATCTAACCAAAAAAACCAGCCAAATGCAGTTCAGTGAACTGTAGAGTGTCAAAAGGCCTTTAACCAGCTTAAAGTGACACTCATGTCTAACCCTGTGCTCAGGGCCCCAGACTTTGACAAACCTTTCCTAATAACCACAGATGCATCCAAGCGTGGTGTGGGAACAGTTTTAATGCAGAAAGGACCGAATCAAGAATTTCATCCTGTCGTGTTTCTCAGCAAAAATCTGTCTGAAAGGAAAAGCCACTGGTCAATCACCAAAAAGGAATGTTATGCCATTGTGTATGTTCTGAAAAAGCTATGTCCATACTTTTGGGGACGGCGTTTCCACCTGCAAACTGACCATGCTGCGCTAAAGTGGCTTAACACTGTCAAGAAAAATAACAAAAAACTTCTTCGGTGAAGTTTAGCTCTCCAAAATTTAGATTTTAAAATACAACACATTTCAGGAGCTTCTAACAAAGTGGCTGATGCACTCTCCCATAAAAGTTTCCCAAAAATCAACTGGTTAAAATCGTCCTTGAAATGTGGGAAATATTGTTAGTTTTAATATAATCAGTAGTATATCTAAAGGTGCATGTGTCTTATTAACTCTGTTTTCTCCTAAAGCTCCAGAAAGAAATCACAGTCAGTGTAAAACAGGCTGTCCAGCACCGTCTTTGATTTGGGGGGCGTGTCATAAATATAAAGGGAAGGGTAACAACCCTTATGTATGCAGTAACATAAAATCCGTCCTGGCCAAAGGTACAAAATCCCCTTACCTGTAAGGGGTTAATCACTTCAATTAACCTAGTTGGCACCTGACCAAAAAGACCAATGGGGGGAAAAAATACTTTCAAATCTGTGTGTGTGTGTGTGTGTGTGTGTGTGTGTGTGTAGGTTTTGTTTGTGCTTTCTTTGTGTGTTCCCTCTCAGGACAAAAAGAGAGATCAAGCAGGTAACCCAGCTCCTAAAAAGATCTTAAAATAATATATCTAAAATTACAAAAACTGTAAGTACACCTTTCCCCCAATATAACGTGACCTGATATTACACGAATTCAGATATAAAGCAGTGCTCAGGCTGGGGGGCGGGGGAGGCGCACTTTGGCGGATCAAAGCAAGTTCAGTATAACACAGTTTCACCTATAACATGGTAAGATTTTTTTGGTTCCTGAGGGCAGTGTTATATTGGGGGAGAGTTGTAATAGCAAGAAAACATGTTAAATAATTTTTTGTTTTAGCTTGTAAATTTTCCCTGTGCTAAGAGGTAATTTTATTCCTGTTTTGTAATTGGAAAGCAAAGTCAAAGGAAAATCCTCTGGGTTTTTAAATCTTTTTATTTACCCTGTAAAGTTATCTTCCAACCTAATTTAGCGGGTGTAATTCTTTAACATTTTTTTAAATAAAATTCTTCTTTTAAAAACCTAATTAATTTTCAGTGTCCTAAAACCCAGAAATTTGGTCTGTGCTCACTTTGTTAACCTATAGGTTGGTATATTAGTCTCAAGCCTCCCCAGGAAAGGGGGTGAAGGGTTCTGGGGGGATATTTTGGGGGGAATAGGGCTCCAAGTTGTCCCTTCCTAAAAGTTTGCTTAAAACACTTGGTGGTGGCAGCAATACGGTCCAAAAATAAGGAAAGGAATTTCTGCCTTAAAAAAGTTTTTAACCTAAGCTGGTGAGATATAAACTTAGGGGGATTTTTCATGCAGGTCCCCACATCTGTACCCCAAGATTCAAAGTGTGGACGGAACCCTAACGGGGTGTTAGTCTTAGCAGTGTCTTAAGGGTAACATTTTAAGTGATTACAAATAATGAGGCAAAAAAGTCAGAAATGGTTACAAAGAACATAAAAGATAAAATGGAAACTAATAACTAATTTAGCAAACTAAATTAATTCAGAACAAAGGTTTCTCTCACCTAATGTTCTTTGCAGTCTTTCCTGGCAGGAAGTGTCCCAGTCAGGACTCCTCCCTCAGTTCAGTGTTTGTAACAGGGCCTGACTTTTTCTCACAGCCTGACTCTTGCTAATTTTGCTTTATATCAGCAAGGCTTGGCTTTACTTAAGGCCTTAGGCTTTATACCAAGCTCCTTATACCAGGCCTCATGTCTCAGGTTCTCTTTTTCTACTTACACCTGTAATTTGAAACATCAAGAACTTCATGCTTTTTAATAAGCTCAGTGAAAATCTGGGTAAGTCTCATCATCCACAGTACCTTCTGGTCTACAATGAGCCTCTGGTAGATGACAGTGGCACAGAATATCTTGTCAGCTTTGCCGTACATCTCTTCAGCACAAATGGGTTTATCCTTATCTGTTGAATTTGTCAAAAATCTTGTGTAGTCTCTGTAACGTTTTACAGAATCGGACTTTAACTGCCAAACAAGAAGTCTTGTGCTGGTATGTGAATTACAATGCCCTGATCCTCTTTCAGCTCTGCATTCTCTTTAACTTTCCTTCATCTACAGTTTCTGCTGGATTAGTTGAGCCTTCTTACATGTATGGGCCAAATTGATGTATCTCTCCTCTTTCTTGCATATGCTGAAGATAGCAGGAAGAACTGCTCCAGATATACAAATGGGGGGGGGGGGGCGGATATTGACCAAGTGTCTTCCCTGGGCTGGTCCAAAGTGTGCAACCAGGGTCACCCGGGGGGGGGGGGGGCAAATGGGGTAATTTGCCCCAGGCCCCGGGCCCAGCAGGGACCCCCACGAGAGTTTTTCGGGGCCCTTGGAGTGGGGTCCTTCACTCGCTCCGGGGGCCCTGGAGCTTCTTCCGCTCCCAGTCTTTGCCGGCGGGGCGGCGGGGGTCCTTCCTCTCTGGGACAGGAGGACCCCCCGCCACCGAATTACCGCCGATCGGGACCCGCTGCCGAAGTGCAGCCGGGTCTTCGGCGGTAATTCGGTGGCGGGGGAACCTTCCGTTCCGGGACCCGCCGCCGAGGTGCCCCGAAGACCTGCTGTGGGGCCCCCCCGCCGCCGAAGACCCCGGGTCCCCTGTGTGCAACTGGTGCTGTAAGAGGTAGACTGTCAATTATCCTGTTTCCTGTGTAATACTGACTACTTAGCACAGCCTTTTCTTGCACTTTCTCTGTGCTTTTTGTCTATAAAATGCCAATAGCTGGTGGGGTGAAACCCTGTATCACTGGGAAGTCATCAGATTCTCCTGACAGGTTCTTGAGGACATTCACAGTATTTATCCCAGCTGATATATGTGATTTATGTGACATATGTGAACTCTTTCTTCTCTGTAGCTAGGTGCCTATAACAGTGCTAATCAGTTATAAAACTGGATTTCTTGTGACTCTTAGATGATCACAAAGGTTTTTTTTTGGCCTTCATCACTATTCTTGATCAGAACCATACTGGTTTTGCATGAATACACATGTTAACAGGCCAAATCCAAAGACTCCATACTTTACTACAGTCTCTTTTTATATGGTGCAAGTGGCTGGCTCAGTACTGGGTTAACTTTCCAGTCCTTGACCTGGATGATGAAAAGGTTTTGTTTTTGTTTTAAAGTGGGGAAGGGTCCTGAAAATCTGAAAATCTGCATGGTGACAAAGCTCACCACTTTGCTTTCAATAGTTCATAAATATTAATTGTTGTTATTAGGAAAATGTGGTGGTGCTAGGTATAAGCACCTTTGATTGTGTTTCTACTCTGTTCTATTTCAAATTAATGTTATCATCGTTTGAGACATCAAAACCTCACTGTAGGATGTAAAGACTTAATGTGCTATTTTTCTGCAGTGCTGCCAATAAGGTAAATATGCTGTTTGCCAAGAAAACACGTGCAACTATGAATATTTAGGAATAAATTAATTTAAAATATCATGCATTTATCATTGAAATATTTTGCCTAAAGTTAAAATGGAACACATTAATAGCCATAGTGAACCACGATTATTGATGATAATAGATAAATTAGGGAGTAAGGTAACTTTTTGCCACAGTAAATTTACCAAAATAGAAATGTGGCTGTTTATTGCCCATTATATGTTTGCATGATAAAGGAGGAAAATGTTGATGCATAATATGCACTACACAGATCAGACTTTTGAGTTGTATAGAAATTTCATGTGTAATTCAAAGATAAAATATTGTTGGGACTTTTAAACATTTTCACTTGTTTATTATGTATAAACTATATGAGGCTTTCACTACTCCTTTCAATATATTTTTGAATATATTTCAATCATTTTGTACTGTCTTGGGTTCAGATTAGAGAAAACATTGTTTAAATTATAGCCAACAACTCTTTAACCTGTATGGTGTCAAAATTGGTTGACAGCCTGGGAACTTTGGATATGCCATGTCAGAAGACTGCAGAGTTTCTTGTGGAGATCTTTTAACACAAGGTCTCTCAGGTTATTGCCTACATAAAATTGTATAGAATATGTGGTGTCCCTCTTGCTGGAATGGAATGACAAAATAAGGGCCTCACCATACATCGTATCATAATATATTCATAGATTTGTAGATGCTAAGGTCAGAATGGCCCGTTGTGATAAACCGTGATAACTTCCTGTACCGCACAGGCCAGAGAACTTCCCTAAAATGATAAATAATTCCTAGAGCAGGCCTTTTAGAAAAAACATCCAATCTTAATTTTAAAATAGTTAGTGGTGGAGAATTCACCATCACCCTTGGTAAATTTTCCAGTGGTTAATTACTCTCATCATTAAAAATTTACACCTTATTTTCAGTCTGAATATATCTTCTTTTTTATACTGAAAGACAAACTAATACAGAGCAGAAGATGCATTCAGAGAGCCAATAAACCCTCAGGAATTTGAATATATTACAGCTGCTATACTGATTGTTTGAAAAATTCCCAAGACTGAACTTCCAACAAGCTCTCAGAGTTCCACCTGCAGGATTCAGAATTACATAATGAATGAAGAATGTCTGAGATCCTTATATCCTTAAACTCATTCATCTGGTGCTGGTGTTGCCTTGGAATTTGACATTCCTGCGTGTATCCCAGAACTTGACATTACTCCAGCCTGCTATTTTGTGTGTGCAGCCACTGCTGGCTGAAAACTAAACATTATATAGCTAGAAATAATTTCATACTTTTGTGAAACAAGGTTAAACAGTTGCATAGTCACAGTCCATTAATTAAAATAAAAATAATTTAAACAAAATTATTTAAAGAGTAACTAAATAATAACCTTAGCTTTAGATGCCCCTAATATATTGTTATGTCTAAAAATACTAAAACTGTTTTAAAATAAATAGTTTTTTTAAATAAAAAAAATAGTAACCCAGTAAAAGTTATTATGCTGACCCATTAGAAGTCACTATAAATTATGTTTTGTTAGATTTAGATATAAAAAAAATAGGTACAAGTAAATGCCTCAGAGCAGTCTGAGGGAGCTTTTCTTTAGCTAAACTCCCCATCAGCTGGATGGAAAAAGGGCCCCCGGAAGTCCAACTGTTAATTACACAAAACTATCCCAGACTGTGGGTAACTATAACTGGGATGTCTTACATGTATTGTGTATGGGTGTGTGTGCTTAAATCTAATAATTTGAAGTTTTAAATCAGAGCATACCTAAATAAGATTTAAATAAGAGCATACTTGTTTTAATCATTTATCATACAGACTAGGTGTTCCCATTGATTTATTCCTGACACTGTCTGGAGTGAAACAGTTAAATTACCACTATTTTGGGTTCTGGAAACCCCAGGTAACACTGGTGCTGGGTCAGAACATTACTGTACTGTACTGTACTGTAACTTTTGTTACTATGGGTCATTTGATATAGCAAACATTTTGGATGCTGAATAAGATGCCTTGTTTTTAACTCCTTTAGAATGAAAACAATATGTATATGTTGAAAATGTTGTTTTTCTCTTTCAGAAAAGCCAAAGATGGGAAATAGTAAGTACTGTATGCATTGGTTTCCTAAGTTGAATTAGTAGTGATGAGTGTTCCATCATCCAGTTCCGTACCATATATTACCTGCTTCTACGACTTCCCTTCAGAAATATTTGCTATATTTAATAGGGTTTTATTAAACCTCACTCCCACTGGCCTTTTGGATGGTGGAATAGCTTCCATGATACAAGGTTAACTAAGAGGCTTTGTTTCTCCATTGTGTGTAAAACATGGATTATATAAGGTGGACTTTCCAAAAGTGCCTAAATGATGTAGGAGCACAACTTTCACTGACAGTCAATGGGACTTGTGCTCCTAAGTCATTTAGGGTCAGATTCATAAAGGGACATAGGAACCTATCCCCTATTTTAGCATCACTGAGATCCACAAAACCCCCATTTAGCTGGAGCTAAACCATGCATGCACTTACACAGTGCTAAACATTTGGGATAAAATTTCCCTCGCTGCCTAAATGTCTGCCATTAGGAATATGCTCTGCTGCCTCCCTTTAGGCATCCGGCCATCTATCTCCTGCATAAGCACCAGAGCAATCCTAAAGCAAGGGGAAGATAGACATTCTTCATCATGCACAATCCACAGGACCCAATATGTTAGGTGTAATCTAGGTATGCTGAACTCCACACAAAATGGTGGAGAGTGGGTGGATAGGAAGAATGAAGAGCCAGAAGTCCTACCTAATAAGAGATTTGAACAGAGATCTTCCACCTCTCATGTGAGTACCCTAATCACTGAGATATTCTTACCTGGGACTCCCTCACTGTCTCCTGTTGACGTCCTTCTACAGTGATTAAATAAAGAGATGAGATACTCCTGAGAGATGAGAGACCCCTATTCAACTATCTTCTCAAAGGGAGATGAGGGGTGAATTGAGACAGGGTCTCCCACATCTCAGAAAAAATGCATACAAGTATTTCTACTTATTAACATTACTCTAACATTCTGAAAATGGAAGAAGTGTTTTGATATAAATAATAGCACATGCTAATTTCCTCTTTACTTCGATTCACACTGACAAACTATTTTTGTTTTTCTCTATCCCAGACAAAGGGAAGCACGGTAAGTTTGGACTGATTTTTCTACAATTACAAGGAAACTCTTTTTGTGTCATGGAAATATGTATCAAATATTTCTAATTCTGCTTTTTATTCCAGTCTCTCCCATTAGACTGGCTAATAGGGAGAAGTGATTGATAAGCAAGATTTCTTCTCTACTAATCAGTGGAAAGTGCCATTAAATAATCTACCACTGAGAATAGTTCTTAGCCAAACATGGTTAAAAATATGCACATGCTGAAATATTTGACAAGTACAGACAAGATGGAACCAAATCATTGTTCATTTCTAACTGAACAGTTACACTGAACTGGCCAAATTCTACCCTCAGATTCACCTGTGATTTGGTGTAGTTGTGGGTAGATACTGACCCTTCCAGAGCAGTGATAGAAATGAATTTCGGATTTCATCAGCTCTGTGCTACCTCCAAAAATAATCTGGTACTGAGAAGTCTGTTTACTTAAACCCACAGTAACATGATTAATTACTCCATTATTTCATAAATTGGGACTTGATTTGAAGGGTTTAACTCTCCATGACCCAAACAAAATGAATCTTCCCCCTAAGCCTTCCCCCATCTTTCCTTTTGTAATTACCTTGCCACTCAAGTCTTTAACCTTGGCACTTCCTTCAGTGGAGTCCTCTTTCGAGATCCTGGCACCCTGGCTATGTCTAAACTTTGTCCTTTCCTGCTGCAGAATGTTATAACAATAAATAATAATAATAGATTAAATGTTTTAATAATGTCAGAGAAGAGAGACATAAATATAAGACTGCAGCCGTATGCTGGCTATTTCTGAAATAGGTCAGAGGAGTTGTTCTTTATAAATTGAATTTCCTGCACGGCAAAAAGAAGGCAGATGGAAAAATATGTTTATAATTCCTTCTTCAAACTCTCATTAGAAACAACTAATAAAGTTCCCATGTGGATTTTTCTTTCAGACCGAGTCCAAGGCATAGAGGGTAAGGTCTAATTCAGAATAATATTTTAAGAATGACATTATCAAAAATTTTTCAGGACTTTCATCCAAGTCTAACAGCAAGAAATGTTTTGGTTTCTTTTCTCCTACATTTTTCATTAGAATGCCCAATATGTATGCTGGCACCAAGATTAGCTAACGGGATGGTTAGTTAGCCATGTCCATGTCCCCAAGTCTCAGAGGGAAAGAGTAATTAGCCTTTGAAATGTATTTTATTTTATTGAGAGGGAAGAAGATGGTTTTTAGGATTAATGGTCACTTTTTGCCATTATTCTTCTAAATGAAAGTTTATTCATCAGTACATGATGATTACTGAAGGATTCTTTAACTCTCCTCTTACAAAATGGCTGTCATCTCCCCTAGCTCTCAACAAGAGTGAAGCCCCAGTATCCTCAGTCCTTTTGGAGTGGGGCATCTCTCACATATTACTATCACAGGGATTGAACAGCCAACAAAGAACGGTGCCACTTCCATTCACCTGCTTTTCCCAGGGCTCCTCTTTGTGTAAAGGGATTGCTGGATCCTTACTAAAACTCAGTGAGAGATTTTGGTTGGCTAGCTCCCAGTACCAAAAGGAAGGGGAGGGGGCAATGAGAAATCAGGACCCTGAGACTGACAGTCCCCAGGGGCCTTGGGGAGAGGCCAATGCTCCAGGTCAGCCAGGCAGACAGGCTAATGAGGCAGTCAGGGGGTCAGAGAGGTCCCATCCTCTGTGTGAGCTGGAATTGCCTGGGTCAGACAAACAGAGTGGGGCCGAGCTAAGGAGAGAAAAGGGGCCCAAGCTGTGCTGGGAACAGAGCTGCAGCCACAGAGCCAGAGACAAAGCCCAGAGAGCAGACCTGTGCTGGGAGCAGAGTTGCAGCTACAGAGCTGGAGGAGTCAGAGAAGCAGCCCAGGGGGCTGGAGGCAGAGCGGCAGCATCAGTGCTGAGACAGAGTGGAGCCAGAACTAGAGTTGTGGAGCTGGGGCTGGGGCTGGAGCAGTCTGGAGCCGGTTGTGGTGAGCAGCTGGGGAGAGCCAGGGAGGCTCTGGGCAGAGGCCCAGCACAGGGAAATGCCACCAGCCAAGAGGCCTTGCTGGCCAGGCTGGGAGGGGGAATCATAACCCTGACTGCGGGGGCGATGCTGGGAAGAAGGGTCCTGCCACCTAGAGCCTGGAGGCGTGTGGCCACCACACAGCAAGTGTCGGACCCAGAGCATCCCTGCAGCACAGCGAGGGACTGAGAAGGAGGCCTGGGCCCTACAAGGAACAGACTGTGAACTGCCCTGACATTCCAAAGACATTGTCCCCTGCCACAGAGTGGGGTGATGTGTTTTCCTTTAACCTTTCCCATTTTTCCTTATTCTTTTTTTAAATTGATTGCTGTTTAATAAACTGTATTTGCTTTGATCTGTATGTGATGATCAGTGGGCCAGGGAAGCATCCAGTCATACTGCGATAGTTTGCTTTTATCCTGCAGAGAGCGGCACAGTCTCAGCCCTGAGGTGCTTTCAGTAGAATACAGAGGGATGGGAATACACTCTTGGAAAGACTTGTTGTGATGCACAGCTCCATAATCACTGTCCCCAGCACTGAGCTAGCAATTTGCCCTGGGGAACAGCAGCCAGAATACAGCTGAGCAGGAGTCCTTCCTTCCCTCTTCATTGCAGCCCCAGGAAGGCCACGGGAGCGAAGCAGCCCTTTTTCCTCCCTTTGTTCCCAGAGACTAGTGGATGCCACAAATGGGACATCATTTCAAGCCATCTAATTTGGAGGCTTTTGTAAGCCCCACCATATCTTCTATGCAATATATTCTGAGAGTGGTGGGAGGAGGAATGAGTGGAGATAATGGGGTTATTTGTAAGGATGGGGCTGATCTGGGGGCATGGCCAGGGAGGGTGAGAGGGGCTTCTCAACCAATGAAGTATTGGAGGTTTGGCAGCTGGGAAGCTGACATACCAGTGCTATTCCTGGCACACCTTGGTGGCTGTTTGAGACATTTGAAATTCTGTATTATGTCCAGAATGTTGTGTAATTCATTTGCTTAGGTCAGTGGTTTTCAAACTTTTTAGGCTGCGTACCCTTTTTCAAATAATGTAGTGTACCATGTACCCCCATTTGAGAGAGGCTCATAACATACCTATAATTAAATTGCAATTTCTTACTAAATAGAATATTTTGTCCACCATTACAAGATTTTGCTTGCATATCCCCTGATGAGAGATTGCATACCCCTAGAGGTTCATGTAACCCAGTTTCAAAACCGCTGGCCTAGGTTATATGCAAATCAGTGTGTGAATATCCTTAAACATGAGGCTTTTCTTTTCTTTTCTTTTCTTTTCTTTTCTTTTCTTTTCTTTTCTTTTCTTTCAGAATCAAAGAACAAGAAAAAGAGTAGGTTGTAATTGATATCTGAACAGTTACATTCAGAGGACATGTATGTGGCCTTCCCGGTAACAGTATTAGGTTATGGGAGGTCTGTGATACTTAATGGTGCCTGGCATTGGAGCTGAATGAATAATGGATATTTTGGTTTGGGGGGGGGGGACAAAAATCCAGTTTGATTTGAATGTTTTATCAAATTTTTTCATCTAATCAAATAATTTGAAAATATTATGTTGACTACAATGTTTTAAGTTGACATGAAACTTTTTTTTTTTTAGTTTTGCTTTTAATTCAAGAAATCTGGTAAATGCCCTACATAACAATTTGGAATCTATCTGACCCAAACATGCATAAAAATGTAAATAAAAGTTTTAATTGAAAATCTTTGCCTTTCATACATTAAGTATTATCAAATTAGAATGAAGTCAATCTTTCTACACTGGCTTTATCATCCTACCTGTGTAGCCAAAAAAAGTCACTACAAAGGTGATGGGGTCAGTTAGACCACTCAGTTTAATCAAGGGAGAAGATGAAATGGACTACACCGCCAAAGGTTTCTTTTGGAGGGGGGCTGTTGCACCCCAAACATGTACAGAAACATAAATAAAACGATAGGCAAGCCAGTGCTGCTTCTTTCTTTAAGTAGTCTCAAACTAAGACAAGCACAACCTGTAAACACTGGTTTTGGCTGCATAACAGAGCAAGGAGCTGATTATAATGTGCACATTTGGAGAAAAGGCTTCACCTGGCTGTGGCACCGGGATTTTTTGAAATCATCCGTAGTGACCATACTGTATTTTTCCCCACTGAGTCACAGACAGATACAAAGGTGAAGGCTCTCTCTGAAGTCATCCAGAACCACTGTGATCAGCTGGATGGCAAACAAGAGAGGCCAAAACAGAGTTGCTGTCCCTGACATGCAGATATTCATCATCTGTGTCACAGGGGCCTTTTGAAGGACTGCCAGGGGGACTACAGATGTGAGGTATTCAACTGTTTCCATGAGCATGGGGGCTTCCGAAACTGCAGTGATCTGCAAGGTCCCATTGGTCCACCACTCTATCATCATGAGAAGGAAATGTACATCAAATGTTGATGGATTTATGTGGAGGATTGTGACTGTGTCTATTTCAGGACAGGGAGTACCAACAGGGATAGACAGTTAGAATTGGGAAGGGATTGGGGAATTTGACTGAAGGGTTTACACTGAATGATTTCTCACTCTGGGAAACTAAGCTATTCTCTCAACTTGTACATTAAAATAAGTTCCTTTGTTGAAAGTTCTCTGGTTTTTTTCTCAGATAAAGTACCCGTGCGAATGGGTAAGTACTCACTGTTTTTTGTATGTTTCATTCATACATATATAGGGAAAGAGGGATAAGCAGCCTCATTGACTGAACAACTCAGAATTCAGATCAAGAACTGAATGAATCTTGGACTTGACACTCCCCTCCAACACCTAGCAGGTGTCTCCCCAGAGCAGGTGAAAGTACATTGGTGGGGTTGTGAGAGGACAGCTCATAGGGCCAGTGCCCAAGTTACACATTTTCTGTGAATGAAGGAATGATTATTACAACTCCATGGGTGTCAATCTGGCACTGTCATGAGAAGGAAGTTTACAAACTGAGATCTGAGATATTGCTGCATTTCAGTAGGGGTCTATGACTGGCTATTTCAGGAGAGGAACTACAGGTAGGGCTAGGCAGTTTGTGCTGGGGAGGGATGGGAAAATTTGACTGAGAGGGGATCAGGCTGAATGATTGCTTCAGTCTGGGAAACTGAGCTATTCTCTCAACTTGTACATAAAATAATTTCTATTTTTTTTTTAAATCAATTACTTTTTTCCTTTTCCAGGGGGATTGCTGGATCAAATAGGTAAGTCCCCACTGATTTCTCAATCAGGGAAACTAAGCTATTCTCTCAACTTGTATATTAAAATAAGTTCCTCTGTTGAAAAGTTCACTTTTGTCTTTCTCAGATGAAATACTGGATCAAATGGGTAAGTCCCCACTGATTTTTGTATGTTCCACTCACACAGAATAACACCCTGGAAGTGATACCGTATTTTAATTTCTAGTGCTCCCTGTGTCCTAAACTATGTCGAATACACATTGTATAAACTATGTTGTCTGTATGCCATTCTGACTGCAGGCCTGGAACATCCCAGTTTCTGTAAACCCCTTCAGTCTGTGCCTTGTGACCAAGAACTCTAAGTGGGGTTGGTGCTTGGGAGTACGTAGACCATGCACAGCTACAGGAGGAGCAGAACTGGGTTAGCGAAGTTGAGAAAAAGTGAAGCTGGGAGTGCAGAAATGATGTGTGGTGGATGGGCGGAGTTGATGAGAGGGTGGGAGAGCTATGATTGTCACCCACACAATGCTAATTGCAGGGGGATTTCGGAAACCAGAAGACAGGCTAAAAAACATGATGTAATGGATTTTTTTAATCCCATGATTTTTGGGGGTCTTATTTATGAATTTTGAACTTTGGTGGTTAGTAATGCCATATTACTTTGATATGACTATATTATTGTGAAAAGTAATAGGATAATATCCCTTTAAATTCTCTGTGAGTCCTCTAGTGGTTCTTGTCCCACAATCTGAAAGCAATCACTAACCACTCGGGGCAGCAGTATGTATGCAGCTAGGCATTGCATGTTTCTTCTTCGAGTGAGGGTCCCTATTGTATTCCATTGAGGGTTTACCCATACGAGCCATGGGTCCAGATCTTGATAATTTGAAAGTAGTAGTGTCCGTTGGTATGTTCATGTGCCCTCGCTCCACATCATGGTTTCATCAAAGATGATAAAGGATGGAGCGGTTCCTTCTCACCACCACATGGTCCTAGCCAGAGCTACTAGCATCCTCTCTTCTCTCTCTGATTCATTAAAACAAACATTTTAGAAGTATACATATTTTCCTGTTGTTTCTACTGCCGTGTTAGTTCTAGGAATTAAGGGACTTTGGCAATCTGTTTTTCTCTGGTCCCCCTCCCTCCAAACCAACACCCACACCTGGGTACTGGAATATGCCAAAGATGCCGGGGTTCATGATCTGTGCCTCCTAACTGCATTCATTCTCAGTCAATGACGAGCAACAACACTATCTCTACTCCTTGAGAGAGGCCCACGTTTCATCCAGGTGAAGTAATTGCTTGTTCTTCCCAAGCTGTACCTGAGACAGCCAGGCTCTTCACCTCAGGAAACATCTCATGTCAGTCACCATGAGGCTGAAGTCAGATCCAGGCCAGGGAATGCCAGGGCCTTGCTGGGAAGCAAGGGAGCATGCACATAAGCATGGCAGTAAGTCGTTCTCCAGGTCTATGAAGGAGGATGCACCTTCCAAGTGTTCCAGCCATGGAGAAGTAGCACATTCCAAGGCTCTTCAAGCACAAGAAGAAGTGGAACTGCTGGTACCAATTATTGAGCCACAGACGCATTCCAAGTCAGCATCTCCTAAATCAATTCCAAACCTTCCTCTGCTCTGGCTCTGGTTCTGGCTACATAGTGTATGCCTCTAATGCCAGGGAGATTAGAGATGGCACCCAGGCCTCATGAACTCTTTGCTCTGGGAGAATTGAGGTCTCCATGCCTGACTCTGCAGCTGGTGCCAAGGGAGGTATCATCTCTGACCTGGACTTACCTCAGTTGAGTCATGCTTCCACCCTCTCCCCTATGATTGAGATGGACCATTGGAACTGGGCTCTCCATTCTCATCAGAGGAGGATTCCGATAGAGAGCAGGGTCTCTGTTCCCTTCTGCCACTGCAAATACCCCAGTGGAACTCTGTCTTTGTGGCAATACCCTCCATTTCCCAAACAAATAACCCACTGGTATCCCTCTTCATGGGGCCTTCCACAACATCCATCAGAACTGCCCTGTAGTCTGTACTGGCCTCAATATCTGCCTTTGGAGCCTTCCTTTTCAGCTCCTACAGTATTGCTGGAACATGAGCTAGTCCCATCATTTTCCTCAGATCTTCCTCGTGTCCGGATAACTTAAAAAAGTTCTAAGACCTCTTATGCAGGAAGGCTGAAGCCCTCCATATTCCACTGGAGGAAGTATAGGACAAACAGCATCAAGTTCTTGACATCCTTAATGCCTTAGTAAGTACCAGGGTTATTCTTCTCACCAACAATGCTATTCTTCAGCTGGCTTGAACTGTTTGGAACACCCCAGTTACTTTTTCACCTGCCCCCAACAGCGCAGAAAATAGGAACTACATACCAGCTAAGGGGTCTAAGTTTCTGTTCTCTCACCCCACATCCAATTCCCTCATGAAACAAGTGTCAATGGAGTGGATCAGGCAACATCATCCTCAGCAGGCAAGAATGATCCTGCTTTGAGCAGGGAATTGGACTAGATATCCTCCTGAGGTCCCTTCTAAATGTAATATTCTATGATTCTGTGGTAAGCCACTGGACCTTCTGGGGTACAAGTCTTCTCAACGGCTAGTATCCCATTCCAAATTTCAGTTATGAGACCTTATTGGCCAAATATGACTTTCTTAGTTACAAGTATCAGAGGGGTAGCCGTGTTAGTCTGGATCTGTAAAAAGCGACAAAGAGTCCTGTGGCACCTTATAAACTAACAGACGTACTGAAGCTGCAGTACGTCTGTTAGTTTATAAGGTGCCATAGGACTCTTTGTCACTTTCTTAATTACAGTAAATTGGAGGTGTTTGCAACAATCTTCCCCAGGAGGATCATGCCCATTTCCAGGCTAACTTGGAGGATGGCAAACTGGTCACCAGAATGGTACTTCAGTCTGCCATGGATGCGGTGGATGCTTCTTCACAGGATAGCTATAGGGATCACCTTGACAATGGAATCGTAGTTGCATTCTTCTTGTTTCCTCAGGGAGGTGCAAAATACCGTAGAGGACCTTCTTTTCAATAAGTTTCACCTGCTTAATGAAAATTCTCTCCACTACCTCAAGGACTCCAGAGCCACACTATAATTGATGAGTATCTACAGACCAGCACCTAAGCAGAAATTATACTGTGCACCACCCATACAATGACTTAGGACTCCTCTGTTCTTCCACCAATGGCTCTACAGGGCTGCTTCAAGCAGCTGAAGACTCAGCAATCCCATCCACCTGGTCTGCCTGTGCAACCTTCAGCCTCATATGCTCATTCCTCTAAGAAATGGTATTTCTGAGTGCTCCTAAAGAGCCGCCAACAACCTGTCCCCTCCTATGCACACAACCCACTCCCTTCGGGGGGCATCTAGCACACTTTCTACCAGCTTGGATTGCCATAACAATGTTCAAGTGGGTCCTGGATGTCACTCAACATGGCTATACAATTGAATTCTCAACGTTACCTCATCCACATCCTCTGCCCCAATCCCTCCACAGGGAAAACTCTCATGACAGTATCCTCATTCTAGAGGTAGATTACTACAGAGAGGGGTGATAGTTTGAAGAAATGTGATCTAGCGGGTCACAGGGTCTAGTCTACTTATTTCCTGGCATGCAAGAGGAAGGTTGGGTGGAGTCCAGTCATGGATTTACATCATCCCTGGACACAACATTCATCCATTCACTCCCATCATATCCTCTCATACCCATTAACACCACCATGGTCTCTTACATCAACAAACAAGGGTGCACAAAGTTAATGGCCCTCTGTGTGTAAGTGGTTTGTCTATGGGATTAGTGCATTGCCCATGAGATCCTGCTCTCGGCAGCCTATGTTCCAGGGATTCAGAATGTGCTTGCAGCAGGAATTTTTTTCACTGGTCATGAATACCACAATACCATAGACAACATTTTCAGACAATGGCGGACTATAACCAAGGAGCTCTTTGCCTCCCGCTCTAATAGAAAGTGCACAATGTACTGTTCCAGAGGGAGTCTCGGCATACATTCCCAGGGCGATGCACTCATCCCATGCTCATTGAACCTGATCAATTACACCTTTCCCCCACGACTAATCCTGCCACAGGGTCCTCCATGTGTCAGGTGGGTGAGGGTCAAGGTCATTCTGATCACCCTGTTTTGGCCTCAACAGTTTTGTTTCCTCACTTTCTCTACATGTCAGCTTATCCCCTCTTTTCCCCTGGAGACTTTCCGGGAGCTGTTCACACAACATGATAGCAAGATCAGGCATTGCCCAGTCCACAGGTGCTTCATCTCAGAATTTAGTATTTCTATGGGCTCCTTCGCTGAATGAGAATATTTTTTGGCAGTATAAGACATGCTTTCAAGCATCAGGAAAGAATCTATGAGGCATTCCTATCAGGGCCAAGTGGAAGCGTTTCAGCTCCTGGGCCCAACAGCAGGGCTTTTCTCAAAAAGACCTGGGCATTCTCTTTCTCCTGGATTACCTCCTGTCTTTGAAGATGTCAGGTCTCACTCATAATTCCATCAAAGTCTACCTAGTGGCAAACAGTGACCTCCAACCCCCTCTTTGGAAGTACATTTAACATTCACACAGCTCTTGACTGCAAGGTTTTGAAAGGGTCTCCTCAGAACCTTTCCACCCATTCAACCTATTGCTCCCCAATGGATCTCCAGTCCTCTCGATATCGATGAAATCCCTGTTTGTGCTGCTGGTTGCATGCTCCCTGTCATTCCTTTTCATTAAGGTAGCCTTCCTGGTACCTATTACTTCCATGATATAGGTAACGAAACAGGGCACAGGTGATAGCAGATGCACATTTCCACCTTTCATAAGGACAAAGTTTCCTTGCACCAACACCCCAAATTTCTGCTGTGGCAGAGCTCTGACCTTGCTCCTGTGGGTCCTGTGCTTCTAGGCGGTTTATGCTAGCCTCAGTGGCTCACTGTGACCCTCCACGTAGCCCTTCTCTCTCTAGGGCCATGGTTACAGTCTATTGAGCCCTTTTCATCATAGGCCTGCAAGGAGGTTGGTGAGAGAACTCCCACAGTCTCTGTTCAGCCTCCTGTCCTGACAGGGACCTGACTTCCTCTTCCAGGAGATATTCCTGTAGTGGTGGATTGGGGGGAACCCGGGCCCACCCTCTACTCCGGGTTCCAGCCCAGGGACCCTAATGGTAACAGTTGTTGGCAGCCAACCTTTCACTGCCAGAGTTGCTACATTTCCCTGGGCCACTTCCCCACAGCTCTCCTGCTTCTCCCTTCTTCACCCTTACCTTAGGGCTCCTTTAACGATGGTTTTAGGGTGTCTTCAGTAACCAGCCCTTCAGACACTCTTCCTCTCCTCTGGCTCCCTGACTCCCCTGCCTGACTGGAGTGAGCCCTTTTTATAGTATCAGCAGGGCCTTAATTAGAGTCAGGTGGTCACATTAACTGAATGGCCTCACCTGACTCTTTACAGCTTAATTAGAGTCAGGTGTTTCTCATTAGCCTGGAGCAGCCCCTGCTCTGGTCAGTCAGGGAACAGAAAACTGTTAATCCAGTGGCCAGTATATCTGCCTTCTGCCATTCTGCTGTACCCAACTGGCCTGGGTCTATCACACTGCCAAAAGTTGGATCCCGTTTTAACCTAAAAAAACCCTATACACTTACTTTTCGAAGCCTCATGCCTCAGTGGAGGATTGGTGCCTTCAGTCCTTCGACATCCGCAGGGCCCTGGCCTTTTACCTGCAGAGGACAAGACTATTCAGAAATTCCCTGGACGATTTATTGTTATCACTGAAAGGATTAGAGGGGCAGGTGATCTCTAATTGGGTTTCCAAGTGCACTGCTCTCTGCAATCAGCTATTGGGACTGCCTCCTCTCCATGGGGTGACAGCCCATTTCACAAGAGCACAAGCATCAACTATGACTGCCATTCATGATGTACCACTTCCAAATATATGTGGGGCAGCCACATGGAGGTTGGTAAAGATCTTTGCTACACACTACATATTGATGCAAGATTCTATGGCAGATGTCTCATTTGGTGTGGTTGTCCTCCACTCAACCATTCCATCCTGTTCCTCGCACCCTCCTCCAAATTAGGTACTGTTTGCTAATCACCCTGAGTGGAATATAATAGAGTCCATCACTTGAGAAGGATGAGGAGGAACTGGATACTCAAACTGTGACTTGACGTTCTTTGAGATGTGTGGTCCCTATTTGTACTCCACTCCCCTCACTCCTTCCCCACTGCTGCAGATATGTTTAATTTGCATTGTTGAAGGAACTGAGAATGTGGTCTCTCTGCCCCACCATTATCACCTGAGATAAAACCATGAGGCGGAGAAAGGGTGCATGCGTGGACCGACAGAAATTACTACTTATACATTCTCTGGCTCCAGGTGCATAGTGCACATGCGTAAAACCTCAGTGGAATACAGATAGGGACCACACATCTCGAAGAACTTCTAGTCATCGTTAAGTATCCTCCTCTTGTTTATATTTAATAAACAGAGTTATTTGGGACCCAGCTATGCCATGTGTTTTCTCCATACTGTAATGTTTATGCAAAGAGCACTAGACACAACACATGATAATGAGGCTCAGCTACTAATCCAGGAACACAGTGAAACAGAGAGTGACTGAAGAGGCCTAGTGAAAGTGGAAGTAAAAGGAAGCTGCAGCCACTGGACATGAAAATTGCTCAGTCAGGGAGGAAAAAATGGTTAAAACTGCCTGGCTGACTGGGGAAAATGGAAATGTTTGCAGGCTCACTAGAGGACTGGCCACTTATACTGAAAGACCAGGAGTGTACATAATAATTAATGGGATGGATGATGAGAACAAGGTGTTGGTTTTACTGAGTTTCATGGGGGCTTAAATTTATAACTTGCTGCCTAGTCTAAGAGTTCATATGAAACCCACAGACAAAATCATAGAATAATAGAATCATAGAACATTACTGTTGGAAAAGACCTCAGGAGGTCATCTAGTCCACCATCTAAATCATGCCAGCTAGGGCTTTGTCAAGCCAGGCCTTAAAAACCTCTAAGGATGGAGATTCCACCACCTCCCTAGGTAACCCATTCCAGTGCTTCACCACCCTCCTAGTGAAAATAGTTTTTCCTAATATCCAACCTAGACCTCGCCCACTGCAATTTGAGACCATTGCTCCTTGTTCTGTCATCTGCCACCACTGACAACATTCAAGCTCCATCCTCTTTGGGACCCCCTTCAGGTAGTTGAAGGCTTCTATCAAATCCCCCCTTACTCTTCTCTTCTGCAGACTACATAAGCCCAGTTCGCTCAGCCTCTCCTCGTAAGTGACATGCCCCAGCCCACTAATCATTTTTGTTCCCCTCCACTGGACTCTCTCCAATCTGTCCATATCCTTTCTGTAGTGGGGGGACCAAAACTGGACGCAATACTCCAGGTGTAGCCTCACCAGTGCTGAATAGAAGGGAATAATCATTTCCCTCGATCTGCTGGCAATGCTCCTACTAATACAGCCCAATATTCTGTTGGCCTTCTTGGCAACACGGGCACACTACTGACTCATATCCAGCTTCTCGTTCACTGTAATCCCCAGGTCCTTTTCTGCAGAACTGCCACTTCGGCAGTCGGTCCCCAGTCTGTAGTGGTGTATGGGATTCTTCCATCCTAAGTTCGGGACTATGCACTTGTCCTTGTTGAACCTCATCAGATTTCTTTTGGCCCAATCCTCCAATTTGTCTAGGTCACCCTGGACCCTATCCCTACCCTCCAGCGTATCTACCTCTCCCCCCAGCTTAGTGTCATCTGCAAACTTGCTGAGGGTGAAATCCATCCCAACATCCAGATAATTGATAAAGATATTGAACAAAACCAGCCCCAGGACCAACCCTTGGGGCATGCCACTTGATATCAGCTGCCAACTAGACATCGAGCCATTGATCACTACCCGTTGAGCCCAACAATCTAGCCAGCTTTCTATCCACCTTATAGTCCATTCATCCAATCCATACTTATTTAACTTGCTGGCAAGAATACTGTGGGAGACTGTATCAAAAGCTTTGCTAAAGTCAAGGTATCCACCACTTTCCCCATATCCACAGAGCCAGTTATCTCATCATAGAAGGCAATCAGGTTGGTCAGGCATGACTGGCCCTTAGTGAATCCATGTTGACTGTTCCTGATCACCTTCCTCTACTCTAAATGCTTCAAAATTGATTCTTTGAGGCCCTGCTCCATGATTTTGCTGGGGACTGAAGTGAGGCTGGCTGGTCTGTAGTTTCCCGGGTTCTCTTTCTTCCCTTTTTTAAATATGGGCACTATATTTGCCTTTTTCCAATCGTCTGGGACCTCCCCCAATGGCCACGAGTTTTCAAAGATAATGGCCAATGGCTCTGCAATCCCATCAGCCAACTCCCTCAGCACCCTTGAACGCATTAGATCTGGACCCATAGACTTGTGCATGTCCAGCTTTTCTAAATAGTCCTTAACCTGTTCTTTCACTTAGGACTGCTCACGTCCTCCCCATATTGTGTTGCCCGTTTGCAGCAGTTTGGGAGCTGACCTTGACTGTGAAGATTGAGGCAAAAAAAGCATTGAGTACTTCAGCTTTTTCACATCATATGTCACTATGTTGCCTCCCCCATTCCATGCTTTCCCTGATGTTCTTCTTGTTGCTAACATATCTGTAGAAACCCTTCTTGTTACCCTTCATATCCCTTGCTAGCTGCAACTCTAGTTGTATTTTGGCCTTCCTGATTACACCGCTGAATGTTCTGGCAATATTTTTATACTGCTTCCTAGTCATCTGTCCAAGTTTCCACTTCTTGTAAGCTTCCTTTTTGAGTTTAAGCTCACCGAAGATTTCACTGTTAAGCCAAGCTGGTTGCCTGCCATATTTGCTATTCTTTCTCCACATCAGGATGGTTTGTTCCTGCGCCCTCACTAAGGCTTCTTTAAAATACAGTCAGCTCCCCTGGACTCCTTTCCCCCTAATATTAGCCTCCCAGGGGATCATGCCCATCAGTTCCCTAAGTGAGTCAAAGTCTGCTTTTCTGAAGTCCAGGGTCTGAATTTTGCTACTCTTCTTTCTTCCTTTTGCCAGGATTCTGAACTCAACTATCCCGTGGTCATTGCTGCCTAGGTTGCCACCCACATGTACTTCTCCTACCAATTCTTCCCTGTTTTAGGCAGCAGGTCAAGAGGAGCACAGCCCCTAGTTGATTCCTCCAGCACTTGTACCAGGAAGTTGTCCCCAACACTCTCCAAAAGGTTCCTGGATTGTCTATGCACTGCTGTATTGCTCTCCCAGCAGATATCAGGATGATTGAAGACCCTCATTAGAACCAGGGCCTGTGATCTGGAAACTTCAGTTAGTTGTCCGAAGAAAGCCTCGTCTACCTCATCCTTCTGATCCAGTGGTCTATAGCACACACCCACCACGATATCACCCTGGTTGTTTTCACGTCTAAAGTTAACTCAAAGATTCTCAACAGGCTTTTCTCCAGTTTCATACTGGAGTTTTGAGTAAGCATACCACTCTCTTGCATACAATGCAACTCCTCCATCTTTCTTCCCGTGTCTGTCCTTCCTGAACAGTTTATACCCATCCATGACAGTACTCCAGTTATGTGAACTGCCCCACCAAGTTTCTGTTAATCCAATTATATCATGGTTCCTTGATTGTGCCAGGACTTCCAATTCTTCCTGCTTATTTCCTAGACAGCTGGGAAACAAACATCTGCTGCATGGAGTTGTGTAAATAACAATTTTTTTTCTTCTGCTGGCAATTCCAAATATTCCTCCCCGAAAAAAATGGTTTCAGGTTAAAAGAAATGTTTTGTTTTATTTTGAAAAAATCAAAATCTTTCATTCAGATTTTGACCATTTTTATTTTTTTTCCTAAAAGGTATTTTTTTAATGAAAAGTTGTTTTGAACTGAGAAATTGAAATATTTCCTTTAGAAAGTGTCAGACTGAAACATGAATTCATGAAAACTTTCAGTGTTGCTGAAATCTCAGCTGGGAATCTCATGGAGCCAGTTGTTGCTCTTCCTGATTCCAGCTTTTGTGTGCAGGTTACAAGACCTTAGGTAGTTCACTAACTTTCAGGAGCTGGAGACATTGCCCAGGGAGCCTTCTGCTGGCTAGGGATACCTAGTACAATCTATTCTCTAAGCAGGGCTCCTCCCATCCCCTGACATGCTTTGTGCCCTGTTTGCTCTTTTTGCAATGTCTGTGCCATGGAAAGAGAATGGAGCTGGGCAGAGAATCTGACCCAAATTCTCATTAGAAACAACCAATAAAGTTTCCATGTTTTTTTTTTCTTTCAGAACAATTTGAAAGGGAAAAAGGTAAGTTATCATTCAGAACAATATTTTAAGAATGAGCTATTATCCTGTTTTTTTCAGTACTTTCATCCCAGTCAAACAGCAAGATTTTTTTTCTCCTACCTTTTTCACTAGAACTCACATTATACTTGCTGGCACCTAGATTAGGACACAGGAGGGTTATTGAGAAAAGTCTATGTCTCTGAGCCTTAGAATGCAGCGCCATGCATTGCTGTGCAGGAGAAGGAAAGAGTATTTCACCTTAGCAGTGTAGTTTATTTTACTTTATTGGGAGTGAGTGGCTAGGGGAGTTAGGATTGATATTCTCTTGTTTTACCATTATTCTTCTAAATGAAAGTGTATTCATCAGCACATGCTGATTGCTAACAGATAATATTCTTTAACAAAACATTAACAAAGAACTGCTCTGTTAGAAGATGGCTGCAATCTCCCTGTGTTCTCAGTAGGGGTGAAGCGGCAGTGCCCTCAATTATGTAAACTTTTTGTGTAGGGCACACGTTGCTCTCACAGGGAGAAGGGGCAGAATCTGGCCCAGTTCTGAATTATCCAGGTAGATGGAGGTTCTCAGCTTTAATAAAGACTGCATAGCCCGCTCTTACATCCCTGGAACTGGGGGTATGTTGAGTGGAAGAGTGTGCATTGAGGAAGTGACAGAGCTCACCTCTGCTCCAGCAATCCTCAAGTGGCACCTGGCCCCATAAGAGCCCTCATCAGCTGGTGAAAGTTAGAGCAGCAGTGGCTCTGAGGTAATACCAGGTCAGGTTTGCCTCATCACATTCCAAAAACCCTCTCTGGTGTTGGAACTTAGGGAAATTTGGTTCAAATGGCATTTTTTCCACAGAAAATTTTACCTCTATAGTCTACATCTCCTATGATGAAACATGGTGTCCCCTCTTGGCGTAGGGAGACTTTGCATCATGATCACACATGTCATAGCTCACTTTGGGTTATATTGTCCAGCTGGGGAGACTGGACCATGTAAGCATATGTCTATACTACCCGGCGGGCAGCAATCAATCCAGTGGGGGTTGATTTATCACATCTAGAGGCGCAGGCAGAGTCAACAGGGAAGCAGCAGCTGTTGACTCACTGCAGTGAAGACACTGTGGTGAATAGATCTAAGTCCATCGACTTCATCTACGTTATTCACGTAGATGAAGTTATGTAAGTTAGATCGATCTCCCCCCTCCCCTCCTAGTGTAGACCAGGCCTAAGAGACTGAGAATATGAGATAACCAAAGCACAATTCCCTCCAATTTTCCACCAACATTTCAATTTTCAGCTAAAACCAAAACTTTTAGGGTTTGGATGTATTTTCCAATCAACATTTTCTCTATAAAACAGCTATTTTTTAACCAAAACCTCATTATGTTGAAAACCCACTGAAAGCCAGTTTCAAGAAAGAATTTTTGATTAGTCCTAAATTTAGTCTAACTGATACTTCAGAAATATGTTAGATTTCAGCCAAATCTGTCATCAATTTTGCCCCTCTCAAAACCTCCTCACAAGGGCAGTCATAATATCACAGAGCATAACTTTGAAAACAAAAATGTGCAAAAACTGTAAACATTTGCAAGGTTTTTTTTCTGATGCAGCCAGTAAGTCTGTTTTGATCTTGCAGCATTTTTACTCAAAGAAGATTTTTTCATTTTGTATTTGTTATGCTGGGATAGTTTGCTTTTGTCCTGCAGAGGGGACACAGTCCCAGCCCTGAGGTGCTTTCAATGGAACACAGATGGATGGGATACACTCTCACAAACACTCATTGTGTTGCACATCTCCATAATCACTGTCCCTAATGCTTCAGAAATGTGTTAGATTTCAGCAAAATCCGTCATCATTTTTCCCATCTCATAACTTCCCAAGGACAGTCATTTTATTCTAGAGCATAATTTTAAAAATAAAAATATGTTAAAGTCTAAACATTTGTGGGTTTTTTTATTTTTTCCAATACATTTGAGGCAATTCACAGTAACTCTGTTTTTATCCTGCAGCATTTCATCTCTCAGATGTTATTCACATTTTATATTTGTTATGCTGGGATAATCTGCTTTGTCCTGCAGAGAGGACACAGTCCCAGCCCTGAGGTGCTTTCAGTGGAACAGAAAAGGATAGGATAGAGTCTCGGAGAGACTCATAATGTTGCACATTCCCGTAATCACTGTCCCCACCACCGAGTGGTCAACTTGCACTGAGGAACTGTGGCCAGAATACAGATGAGCAGGAGTCCTTCCTTCCCCCTACATTGCAGCCCAGGGGAGGCCAGATGAGTGAAACAGCCCTTTCTCCTCCTCTTGGTCTCTTTTTTCCCCACAGACCTGTGGATGCCAGAAATGGGAGGACAGTTCAGGAGGCACCTCACTTGGGGGGGTTTATAAGCCCCACTGTACATGCTACGCAATTTATTCTGATGGTGCGGGGAGTGGTCGCTAGTGGAGGAAAAGGTTATTTGTAGGGATGAGGCTTATCTGGGAGCATGGACGGGGATGATGAAAGGGGCCTCTCAACCAGTGAACTGTTGGAGGTTTGGCAGTTGTTAAGCTGACATACCAGTGCTACTCCTGACCCACCTTAGTGGTCATTTGAAACATTAGGAATTCTGTACATTGTGTGATTCATTTGTCCAGGTTATATGAAAACCAGTATGTGAATGTCCTTAAACATCAGGCTTCTGTTTTGTTTTGTTTTTCTTGGTTTTTTTTCAGAATCAAAGAACAAGAAAAAGAGTAAGTTTGAACTGAAATCTGTACAGTTATATTCAGAGGAGACACATGTTGTCTTCCTAATAACAATATTAGTTTGTTCAGTTAATGTTATTGAAGGTTTGGAGCTAAATGAAAAATAGATTTTGTTGGGGGTGGAACAAAAAATCCAGTTTGATTTGACTAAGACTTTAAAAAAATATGTTATCTAATTGAAAAACCTGAACATATTTTGTTTTGAATTAACTGAATGTTTTGAGTCAACATGAGGTTTTGTTTTAGTTTTGCTTTCAATTCCACAAGTCTGGGTGTTTACCCCACATAACATTTTGGGGTCTATCTGACCCAAACATGCCCAAAAATATAAATAAAATGGAAAATATGTGCCTCTTCATACATTAAGTATTATCAGATTAGAATGAAGTCAATATTTTCACCTGTTGTCAGTTTTATGTAGCAAAAAAAGTAACTACAAAGGTGATAGGGTCAGTTTGACCATTCATTGTTAGTCAAGAGAGAAAAAGAAAGTACTGCAGCTCCAAAGGTCTTATGGGGTGGGGTTTGTACCCCAAATATATACAGAAATGTAAATAAAACCTGATAGGCAGAATGCTTTTTCTTTCTCTAGGTAGTCTCAAACTAAGATGAGGACAACTTGTTATCACTGGTTTTCTCTGCATACCTGTAGCAGGGTGGACCCCTGCTCTGGCCCTGAAGGGGTTAAAAACAGCCCTGGGAAGGGGCCGAGGCTTGAGAAAGCAGCCTTTAGGCTGGGCTGATTGGGGAAGTGGCTGCAGCTGGGGCCACGCCCCAATCAGGCCACAGCTGGCCCCTATAAAAGGCTGTGAGCCAGGAGCCCAGACAGACAGTCTTCCTCTGCCTGAAGAGGGAGAAGGGCCTGGTTGCAGGGAGCTACAGCCAAAGTACTTGAGGGGAGCAGGGCTGGGGACAGGCTGAGGAGCTCCAGCCTGGAAAGGCCTAGCAGAGGGCTAATAGGTTCTGGGGGTTGCAGAGGGCAGCCCAGGGGTAGGCCAAGGCAGCAGGTCCAAACCCTCCTGGCCAGTGATGAGTAGGCTGATACTGCAGTCTGCCTCAGGATGTGGGGCTAGACAATGACTGGCAGTAGCCATACACTGAGGCAAGGTGGGGATAGAGGGTGGGGGTTCCCTGAGAGGGGAGACCCTGAGAGAAAGGGGTTACTGCCAAGGGGCAGCACCCCATGTAAAAGGGCACCGGGGTCCAGGGAGGGACTTGGGGCCAGAGAACAGGCAGATCACCAGTCTGCAGAGGGTGCTCTGGATGCTGGAACCAGCTAATTCCCAGAGTCACCAGCAGGGGGTGCCGCAGGGGTGAGTCCGACCCGTTACAATACCATAGGAAGGAAGTGTTAACAATGTGCCTTAGGCACTTCTGGTGAAAAGGCTTGACCTGACTGGGACAGAGGGAGTCTTTAAAATTGTCTATGGTGTCTGTACTGTAACTTTTGTCAGTGAGACACAGGCCATGGAAAGATTCAGGCGCTCCCTGAAATGATCCAGCATCAGCGTGATGACATGGATGGAAGGGAGGGATAGATAGCTCAGTGGTTTGAACATTGGCCTGCTAAAGGTAGGGTTGTGAGTACAATCCTTGAGGGGGCCATTTAGGGATCTAGGGCAAAGATCTGTCTGAGAATGGGTCCTGCTTTGAGCAGGGGGTTGGACTAGATGACCTCCTGAGGTCCCTTCCAACCTGATATGCTATGATTCTATGGAAACAAGAGAAGCTGATGCAGAGTTCTTGTCCCTGACATGCAGAAACTCAGCATCTGTGTCACTGGGGCCTTTCAAAGGACCATCAGGAGCACTACAGAGCACTTATATGTGAGGCATTCCTAAACTGCTATTATCTGCAGAATTCAAATTCAAGAACTGAAAGATTCATGAAATCTGCACTCTCTTACCACATCTCACAGGTGTTGCACCAGGGCAGGCCTAAGGCAAATGGCTGCTGCCCATGTCACACATTTTCTGTGGGTCAAAGAATGTTCCTGCATTACTGAGGAAGATTGTGAGGGATAGCTCAGTGGTTTGAGCATTGGCTTCCTAAACCCAGGGTTATGAGTTCAATTCCTGAGGGGGGCCACTTAGGGATCTGGGGCAAAATAGGTCCTGCTAGTGAAAGCAGCAGGCTGGACTCAGTGACCTTTCAGGATCCCTTCCAGTTCTATGAGATAGGTATATCTCCATATATTATTATCTGTTTCAGAACAGGGCTCTGGGCAGCGATAGACCAAACTGGGAAGGGATATGGGAACTTGACTTGGGGGGGATCAGGATGAATGATTTTCACTCTGGGAAACTAAGCTAGTCTCAAATTATTCTGTTAAAAATCCACTTTTGTCTTTCTCAGATAATCTATGGAGCCAATTAGGTAAGTCCCCAGGCCTATATATCTCTATCTCTATCTCTATCTCTATCTCTATCTCTATCTCTATCTCTATCTCTATATATAAAGGGATTTCTCTGTGGAGAAAGAAGTAGTTTGGGGCTATTTAGGAAAGCTGGACGAGCACAAGTCCATGGGGCCGGATGTGCTGCATCCGAGGGTGCTAAAGGAGTTGGCCGATGAGATTGCAGAGCCATTGGCCATTATCTTTGAAAAATCATGGCGATCGGGGGAGGTCCCGGATGACTGGAAAAAGGCTAATGTAGTGCCCATCTTTAAAAAAGGGAAGAAGGAAGATCCAGGGAACTACAGGCCAGTCAGTCTCACCTCAGTCCCTGGAAAAATCATGGAACAGGTCCTCAAGGAATCAATCCTGAACCACTTAAAGGAGGGGAAAGTGATCAGGAACAGTCAGCATGGATTCACCAAGGGCAAGTCATGCCTCACTAACCTAATTGCCTTCTATGATGAGATAACAGGCCCTGTGGATGAGGGGAAATAGCCATCCACACCGCAAGGGAGTAGCATTAGCTCCATACACACCAAACACTGAAGCAATTCAGTCATAATAGCTTCTTAGCCCTGAAGACTGAAGGACAATTTGTGATGTTCCCTAGTACTCCCCACAGTGGAGTACTAGGGAACTTTTGTGTGTGGATGCAAGTTCATTTCAATAGATTTACAAGGAGACAAAGGACAGACATTCAATAGTCAAGCCAAGGCCTAAGGTGTTACAATATCTCAGTTCAGGCAGTTGGGCAGATAAGAAGGTTTTTGGAACTCGATAATTATGTACTTGGGAAATGTCTGAAATCTCTACTAGATTCAGTACATTATTGCATTGGCTTGCCTAGCTTTTTTTTAAAGTGGTGTATTAATGTATTTAAACACGAGACTTTTTTTCCTTTTACAGAAGGAAAGGACAACAAAAAGAGTAAGTTTATATTGATATTGGGATAATTACATTCAGTAGAAGTGTACCTTCACTATTACAATAACATTTTACCCAGTTTAGCAGTGTGGGAAGTTTGACCTTTAATGGTGTCCAGTACATAAAATGAGGGCAGGGAACTTACTGGGGATCTGCTAAGTGCCCACCAGAGGCATATCTACAGAAAATGTGACTGGGGCATAGGGAATCTGTGACACATATGTGCTGGGCGTACTGAGGGCAGACAAGCTTTCACTCAGATATAGGAAATAGAGTATTGCTCAGGGTGAGGAGTTTTCAATCTCCTGCCAAGGAAAACAATTACTCTTTGAGCTTGTCTACATGGGGAGATTGACTGGCATAATTATTCTTGAACAACTCCCCATGTGGACTCTCTTATTCTGGAGAAAGATTGTATTTTTCCAGTTTAGCTTACTCTATTTTGGAAGTGGAAAAAGGCACTTTGGGGGGGGGGGGAAGAGAGTGTCCACTGAAGGAGTTACTCCAGAATTGCTATAGAGCTTTAGATTCACACCATACTTTATTCCATGATAACTTCCTCATGTAGACAAGCCCTTATTTGGAAAGGTTTGACCACAAGGTTTGGTAGCAAACCATTCTACAGGTGGGACATGTGCAAGTTCTTCTTTGCTTGAGTTCCTGCCGGTTTTATTCACTTCTTTAGTGGAGGAACTTGTGGACCATAAGGTTACTGTGTTTCGGTTAGACCCATGCTCATCATGGTTGGTGAAATCTTGTGATGGATCCATTACTGGTTGAAGCTGTTAATGTTTCTTAGGGAGGGCAAGTGGCCTGCATCTCTTACACGGGTCTGTCTTTCTAGGCCTCTGCTTAACAACTCATCTCTTTACACTTAAGTGTTTATTAATATAAACCTAGACTTGGTTCCACAAAGGGGCTGAGGTGTTGTGACACATAAACCTGAGTTAGGCACCTAAACTCCCTATAGCTTGGGGAAAGATAGGCACCTTAAAATGGTATCCATAAAAGCCAGAGCCGTACGCAGGGAGTCATCTAAGAAAACCAATTGGAGATGCTGCTGAGAGGGGTGTGTGCTAAATTTCATCCCCTCACAAGGGCAGGTATCTAAGTCCAGGCTCAAAGGGAGGAGTTATTCTCTGCTTGCCAGCTGCAGCCAACTCTAGACACAAACTGTTTATTGCAAGAAACCCCACAGGAGGCGATGATAGGTGCTGGCTTATTACTTTTAGCCCAGTGGTTAGCACACTGACCTGAGATGTGGGAGACTCAGGTTCAATTCCTGCTTCTGCTTAATGGGGAGAAATAATTTTGAATGGGAGTCTCCCATCTTTCAGGTGAGTGTTGTAACCACTGGGCTCTGGGATAGTCTGATGTGGTTCTCTCTCTCAACCTCTCCTGTTAAGGCTGTTCCACTTTGGATAAATTACTCTCTCTTTGGCCCGGTGACTGAGACTTATTCTGTAATCTGGTGGCTAGGAAAATGGGAGACCCAGGGGCCAGGCCTCTTGTGCCACACAAAGCTACAATAAGAAATGAACATCCTGGCAGAACAAAGGAACTTTGCACTGATTCCTCCTCAATATATTTTGCCAATATGGTTCCTTTATATACTATTTTCTGTCTGTCCAAAACATTCAGGAAATGAAAAGAAATCCATTTTCACTTCAGATTTGCAAGAAATTCCCTCTGGAATCTGTTTTTCAAAGCAGGTCCCAGTTGCCTCCCATAATCCCCTTGGTGGAAAGCCACCCACACAAAAATATAAAGAGCTATGAAGAGCTTATTGTTGGAAATATGGGCATCAAATATGTTTTCCTAGTAATCTTTTTACTTATACTTACTATGGTCTTCACAAAGGTGTCAGATTGGAATTTTACATTAATTTCATGAATGGGGTCACAATCAGACATTCTGGGAAAGTGTATGTGTGTGGACATGGGACTGACAAAGACTTCTGTTTAATCAATGAGAGAGGTTCTATTTTTTCCTTTTCATATAGGTGGGAAAGAAAAGCACAAATGAGCAGGTAAGGTTTCCCAGAATCCTACTTGCCCTTCATCCAGTGTCAAATCTTTCTTAGTCATATGGAGCTAAAGGGAAAGGATCAGGCAAATAATTTGGATCCCAGTTGTACACAGCCACCACCACAGGAGGAGAAGGGTACTTAAAGGGAGCGTTGATCTCTTATCAGAATGAATCCCTTTGGAACTGGAATTGTCAGTGTTCCTAATTTTCAAACCATTTTGATGGATTAGGTTGGTAATTGTAGAAAGGTGCTTTCTACACACACACACGCACGCACGGTTTAAACCTCTCTATCACTATTAATGTTGACAAATTGGAGATAATCCAAGGGAGAGGAACAAAAAAAATAAACTTTTTGAAAACCTGATCTATGAGGAAAAGTTTAAAAAAAAAAATCAATTTAGTGTTGAGAAAAGGGGGGGAGGAAGAGACCTAATAGTTTTCAAGTATGTTAATGAAAAAAAGAGTGGTGATCAATTGTTCTCCATGTCCACTGAAGGTAGGACAAGAAATAATGAAGGATTAGATATTAGGAAAATATTTTTATTTCTAAGAATAATTAAGCTGTGGAGTAGGCTTCCAAGGGAAGTTGTGGAATCCCCATAATTTGAAATTTTTAAGAATAGGTTGGACAAGCACATGACAGGGATGGTCTAGGTTTACTTGGTCCTGCCTCAGCTCAGATAGCTAGACTAGATGACCTCTTGAGGTCCATTCCAGCCCTACATTTTTATGATTCAGTGATAAAACATGACATTAGCATGGCCTGCTTTATGACAGAGTCCAACTTTCAGGAGTATTAAGACCTCTAGGATCTCTGGAAACTACAGGTTATGCATAGGTGCCGACTCCATGGGTGCTCCGGTGCTGGAAAAATTAGTGGGTGCTCTGCATCCAATGGCAGCCAACCCCCCCACGCCCCCTCCTTGCTTCCCCAACCCCCTGCTTCCCAGCATTTCTTGGCCGCCCACCCAGAGGCAAACAGCTGTTTTGGTGGCTCTTAGGACTTTCCGGCCATGTTTGACCAGCTAGAACTGAGAGGAGCTGCATGTAGAAGTGTGATGCAGTCTTTCTGAACACAGATGGATACCCCAGAGGATGCCCAAGGAAAGGATGAGCTGGTGAGGTCCATTGAAGTTAGGATGTGTCCTTTTCTAAATGAGCTTGTGATTTATTGGTGAAGTATTAGTACTACAGTGTTTTAATCCTGTTCAGAGTGTCTCTCTCTCTCTCATATTCTTTACACATACTTTATGGCCCTATGAGAGAGTTCAGCTGTAACCCAGAAGACTCACGCTGTTCGGTGGCATTCTAGGACAGGGAGTGTTTAAGCTATGGCAGAGTCTGAACAGTCATCTGAGTCTAGGGACTAGGCAGCTAGATAGCAGGTTCTAGCTCTCCAGAAAGGGCACTAGGCAGAGGGCCTTCACCCTGATTGTGTGCCTAGGAACCCCAAGACTGCAGCAGTGATTGGCTCCATTCAGTCTCTGGAAGCTTAAAACATCTGGGGATCAAAGCTGGGATTCCCCTCAACACAAGTTGGTGGATATCCAGCAAGGGCAGCTGAAGGGGGGGGGTCTGTGACAAATGCTCCTTTTGATAGTGTAAACTTTGCAGCCTCTCAGTCATTCCTGAACTTGGGAAACTGAATTTCCAATATTAACAGGCTTAGATTCAATTTTTTTTTGGAACAAGCCACAGAATACAGTTAAAACAAAGAAATCAGAGATATGACTCAGAGAATTCACTATTCATTCATCACTTGTTTATTGATAAGCAAAAATCCCAATAATTATATTAACTGAGAACAAGCCTTCCTGTTTATCATCCTCCTAAAGGTGTCTTTCTCCTTGTTTCTCAGGCTGTAGATCAGGGGGTTCAGCATGGGATTTATGGGTATATAAAACACAGATGATCTTGTCTGGGTCTGTGGTGTAGCTGGAACTGGGTCATAAATACATGAAGATCAGTCACATAGAAAATTGTGATGGCTGTCAGGTGGGAGGCACAGGTGGAGAAGGTTTTGCATCTGCCCTTGGCAGAGTGGATCTTCAAGATGGCAATGAGGATGTACATGTAGGAGAATAGTACAATGAGAATAGTAGTCATGACCACTGTAGTGGACAAGGTGAAATGCACCATGTTAGCATTGTGAGTGTCGGAGCAGGACAGCTTAAGGACTAGGGGATGCCAAAGAAGAAATGGTTGATGACAGTCACAGAAGGACAGGGTAAATATAAATGGAGTCTGAACAACTGCATTCACAAAGCCACATATGTACGAACCAACCACTAGTAATACACAAAGTCTCTTTGACATTATGAGTTGTGGCAAACCCAGGACAAATGGCTACAAAGGGAGGGGTAGTAATTAGTCCCAGAGGGGTTAAAAGGCCTCTCCCTATCCATTGAGTAGAGATAGCTAGGGAGAAATAAGGTTCAGCTGGAACAGGGGTTACCAGGGAACTAATTAGGTTCAGCTGGCCCCAATTGCTGGAGACCTTTTTAAACCCTCCCTGGCATGGAAGCAGGGGAGAGAGTGAGAGAAGCAAAGAAGCTGCCAGCAAGTAGGTGCAGCAAAGCTCTGAACTCTTCCAGCAAGCAAGGCTGCCCTCTGTCCCCAGAAGGGGAGAAAACCAGCACAAGGGACTGACTGAGGGAAGGATCAGCCAGACCCTGCACGACCAGGAAGGACTTTGCTTTACCCAAGCCTGTGTCTCCAAGGCAAAAGGGGACTGAGCCAGCTGAGGAGAAGCAGGTACTTTGCCACAGAGTCTATAGAGCAAGGGGTTACAGATGGCTATGAAGTGATCATATGCCATTAACACCAACAGGCAAGCTTCATTGGTCAGAGAGTTACAGACAAAAAACTGTGCTGTGCATGCAGTGAGAGAAATGGGTTTAGTCTCCACCACAAAAGTCATTAGCAACCGGGGAGCAACAACAGAGGAATTACCAACATCGGCAAGGGACAAATTGCTGAGAAAATAGTACATAGAGGTATGGAGTCAGGAGTTGAACCTGATCAACATGATCATCCCTAGATTCCCCACCAGGGTGATAATATAGATCATTAGGAACAACACAAAGAGGGGGGCCTGAAGAGCCAGATGATCCATAAATCCCTGGAAAACTAAGTCTATAACCACAGTGTGAATTCCCTCCGCCATGTCTTCCAACCATGATCTCCTTTACAGGGGAAAAGTGAAATGTACAATTAAACAGGAGCCAAGAAAGGACCAAAAGTGGATCCTTCACACTCATTCTGACTTCCCTCATGAAATACTGTACCAACCTGAGGCAGTGGGACTACATTAGGGGACAATCCTAGGGAATGGACTGTTTGCATTACACTCACTGTCCAGTGAATGGTCTAGAGTTAATTCACTAGCCCTGCTTTTCTGTTCCTGAAACGGTTTTCCTATCCCCTGAAAATTTTGAGATGACAGTTTTTCCTGTCTTGAATTGGGACGGAGTCAAAACATTGAAAATGTTTGCTAACCAAAAATCAGGAAAAGAAATAAATCCAGGTAAATTGAAATAGTATTTTGATACATTTGATATCTTTTTGGTTTGGTTGCAAACTTTTTTTTAGCTGCAATTAGCTGAAATTTCAAAATGACTTTCATGTTGAATCATGGAAACAGCTTTTTTTTTTATTTTGAACATGTTTAAACAAAATGTTTCAACAATTTGAGTTTTTTCCCAAAAAATGTTCATGTTGAAAAAGTTGCCCAAACTGATTCTTTCCCAGAAACAGTTCCAGTTTTGATGGATTGGGGGGGGGGGGGAAATGTTTAGTGGGAACATACCTGACTAGCTCTGATCACAACATTTTCTCTGAAAGCGATGATACAGACAGACTCCCAGAAAATGGGTGTTTGATACGTTCTATTATGATCTCCATTTGCTTCAAGAAAACAGGAAATTGGCTACCTCTTAATTAGCCCAACGACTTTAGCTGAGCGACTCTGGCTGCATACTTGTGTGCATGAGAACAGTATGCAGTCAGCAATGTTGCTGAAATTAATATGAGATGTATGCCAATGGCAGTGAAGTATCTCATTCCTGTTTTTGTATTTTTAGTCTACATAGAAAGTTACCTGAAAATAGCTTGGGTAATTCCTATGTATTAAACAAACTGCTCTCAATCCTGCCAGTTCCTTCTGTCATGTTACCTGTGTCAGGGGTTTAAAAAGTTAAATTAAATATACAGAACACAGGAATTTCCAGAACAGGTCCCCTAATCTATTTCTTTACTGTGGTAGTCATTACAGTATGCTTCAGAGTTAGGTGCAAGCTATCAGAATAAGCGTTATGGAATAACATGGTTCTTGGGTAAATTTCTTCCTCAGTCTGGACAGTAACCTTCATCAAGCCCCATGTCCCAAAGCATGAGGTTTTATATCTTTAAACATTGTCACCATTCCAATGTAAATACAGATATTCTTAATATTCAAACCTATGTCAAAGCCTTTTTTGGATGATTAAGTAGATAGATAGGTATAAGGGTGTATGGGGACAGATTCGATAGATAGATATAGCTCCAATTTACACTCACTTCAATGGAAGTATGTCCCACTTACACCAGCTGCAAATTTGACCCATTAATTCCAACAGAGCTGTACTGACTTACACCATTTTGAGAATTGACCTATTGATGGCTAAGGAGCTATTGGAGGCTATTGAAATTGAAATCCTATTTTTGGTCTCAGAACAGGCACCACAATGAAAGCATTTTGCAACTTTCCCACAGACATTTCCCTGTTTTCTCTTCCTCCTAATGTGAATTCTGACCTGCAGAGAATATCTGAAGACCATGGATTTATTGGATCTGATTTAGGCTGCACATATTTTGTGTATAGACTGAGAACGTATAGCCCTATGGAAATCATTCTATGACCTTTAAACCCATACAAAATCCATTAAAAAAAATCTGAATTCTTGGCAATTAAGGAAAAGTGAAAGTCTTTTCGACTGAATAAGTTACAGGAAACATAAAATATTAGACATCCAAATGCCTTATTTTCAATTTTCTCCCTTACTCTATTTTGTTCTTACCAAAATAAATAGCTCGAACAGTCAGGAAACTGTATTTTATGCTGAAGCAAAAACAGAATAAACAAGGTTGAAATAGCCAAAAATCAGAGTGCAGAAAAAACTAACCTCAAAAGAATAATCAGAGATAATGTTTATTCCACTTCTGTTGGAGCCATACTCATGGAACTTACCAGTGGAGAGAGCTATTTCATTCTTCTCTCTAAACACTGGTGTGTTGATGATACAGAGTATTTATATTTGCTTCAGTGGCCATTAGGCACAGCACCTCAAGACTCAGAATCACAGATGAGGCAGAAATGAGATCATTAAATATCCTGTACGTCCTTTTGGAGATTGGGGATTATCAAAAGATTTATTGTTTCCAATAGTTAGATATAAGTTCAAGTGTCCTCTATATTCTCCTTTTCTTATTTTCCAGATGAGCTCCCCGCAGTGCCCTGAGCCCAAAATCAGAGAAATTCTCAACTGGTAGCCCCATCGTTGCCAGGAGTACATTGTGACATATATTTGATAATAAAGTTTTTAATCTCAGTTGGCATGTTCCATGTCTCTGGAATGATGGCTAGATGAAGAATTGATATTGTTCTTTGCACGTGCAGTTTGGGACACCAGTTTCCATGGAACGTTTCCTGCCCTCGAATAACATGAGCAAGCGCGTTGGTGGTTGGGGAAATGTATGCAGTGCCTAGCTGCAATACACCTGGTTTAACCAACTCTAATTCCCCTTCTTAATCTATTTTGTAATGTACCTGTAGTTACATATAAAGCTCAATTTGGAGCTCACTCACACTTCTTTCATGCTGGTGTAGCTTCATTGAGTACAGTGCACTTACTCCTGATTAAGAGGCATTTAGCTGACACCAGAATCAGGCCCATACTGCATCAGGCCTTTCAGTAGTAGTCTAAATTACAGTTTTTTGTGCAAATAATGCATTACCCAGAATCCATATCAGTGAGTTGGTTCTGTCTGTGTTTGGAGGGAAAAAAGTAAGACATAGTCAATTATTGCAACAGCAAATTTCAAGACTCCTTCGCTCCAGGACAAGCCTTTTGAGGTTCTTAAAATAAAATACTTGTGGGGGAAAATGAACAGAAGATTAAGCCAATAATCGCTGCAGCAACCTTTACCATCCTGGCTATCGCCCCAACCGTCTCCTGGGATGTCAGGATCTTCTACGACACGTTCTATACAGATCCTGTGAGATCCTGACCAGATGGGACAAGAAAGAGAAAGAAGAACCCAGGGGACATTTTCACCTCCAGTCACTTGTCTAAATCCCAACCCCACACACAGCCTTGTGGGAACTTTTCCTTTCACTCTTTATTTCTTCTCTTTCCTAACCTCTGCTTTTCCCCTTCCGTTTATTAAATGTCTGGCATAGCCAACAGAGACTGTATATTTTGCAATGCTACTGTAAGTGTGTGACCAGAAAGGCAGCTAAATGCCATGCCCTAAACAGTCCGATGTTTGGTACAAGTTTGCCAGGTCTCAGAGTGGCTAATAAGATTGTGTCCCATCCCTGTGTTTCTCCAGAAGTGAGATGGCAGTGAAAGTTAAGAAGCTGCATTTTCTATCTTTGCTGTTCTTGTCTTTTCCTTTTTGTGTGTGGTTTGTCTTGTTTTGTCTTCTAAAAAACAGGATCAGATTTCAACAACAGCATTAATAACAGTTCCAGACCATTTCAACTAACTAAAAAATGAGAAAGCCAAGCAGTAGGCATGAGAACAGCATAACCCTGGAAAAAGCTAGAGCAGGGGTCGGCAACCTAGGGCACGCGTGCCACCTTTGGCATGCGAGCCGATTTTGTGTGGCATGCGGCTGCCAGCCGGGGTCCCGGCCGCCGGCCCTGCTCAGCGCGCACGGTCGGCTGAGTGAAGTGGGGCTGGCGGCCAGGACCCCAGACTGGCGGTAGGCATGCCCCCTGGCTCTCTCCTCACCATGCTCGGGTTCTGCGGCTCCCGGGAGTGTGAGCCGCCGGGCCACGGGGCCCTGAGCCTGCTGCGAGAGGGGCGGTGGCAGCTCACACTTCTGGGAGCTGCAGAGCCCGATCGCGGCAAGGGGGAAGCCGGGGGGTGCCTGAGGCCCGCTGCCTGCATGCATCCACTGCAGGAGCCCCTCCCCCCCGGGGGACACCAGGCCACAGCCTGGGGGGGCACCGGTCCGCAGCATGGGCAGGCATGCCCCCTGGCTCCCCCCTCACTGTGCTCAGGTTCTGCGGCTCCCAGAGGTGTGAGCTGCCACTGCTGCCTCTCCCGCAGCTCCCACCCTCCCGCTGCCTCAGCACTCTGTGGGGGAGGGGCTGCATGCACAGCAGCCTGATTGGATGGGTCGGAAATTCTGGGGGTCCTGTCGGGGTGGGGAGTGGTTGGATGGGGTGTGGGAGTCCCGGGGGTCTGTCTGGGGGCAGGGGTGTTCATAAGGGTTGGGGCAGTCAGGGGACAGGTACGGGGTAGGGTCCTAGGGGAGCAGTTAGGGTGAGAGGGTCTACAGAGAATTCTTTCCTGGGTGCTGGCTAGTGAGTCTTGCCCACATGCTCAGGGTTTAACTGATCGCCATATTTGGGGTTTGGAAGGAATTTTCCTCCAGGGCAGATTGGCAGAGGCCCTGTAGGTTTTTCGCCTTCCTCTGCAGCATGGGGCATCGGTCACTTGCTGGAAGATTCTCTGCAGCTTGAGATCTTCAAACCACAATTTGAGGACTTCAGTAACTCAGACATAGGTTAGGGGTTTGTTACAGGAGTGGGTGGGTGAGATTCTGTGGCCTGCATTGTGCAGGAGGTCAGACTAGATGATCATAATGGTCCCTTCTGACCTTAAAGTCTATGAGTCTAGGAGGGGACAGTCAAGGGACAAGGAGCAGGGAGGCTTAGGTAGGGGGTTGGGTTCTGGGGGGCAGTTAAGGGCAGGGGTTCCAGGAGGGGGCAGTCAGGGGACAAGGAGCGGGAGGGCTTCTGACTGGGGCAATCAGGGTGGGAAGTGGGAGGGAGTGGATGGGGGCTAGGGCAGGACTCTCTCCTCTTTTTTGATTGTTGAAAGATGGTAACCCTAGATGAGGGAGGAGCCAGGGGGCGCAGGGGGGCTAGCGCCTGCATAATCCACTGCAGTCTACGGGTGCCCCCGGGGGGGCGCAGCCTGGGCAGGAGGGGTAGGGGGGCGCAGCTGTTCCCCGCTAGCGGTGCCACCTCTGCCTTTGCAGGGCTGCTGCCCCCCTGCACCGCGCTGGCTCCTCCATGGCTGGGACTCACTGCTGCTGTAAGCGGGACGCTCTGGCTCTCTGGTGCTTCCAGAAGGTGGCTCCTCCCTGCTGAGCTGCTGCAGCAGCCCAAGCCTGGCAAAGCCAGTGAGTAGACTCAGGGCGGGGGCCACCGGAGTGGGCTCGCAGAGGGGCTGTGCACCCTCCAGGGGAGTTCAGGGGGGGAGGGGGGAACCTGGTCTGGGGAGCAGCCCCTGGGCATGGCTGGCCCCTGGGGTCTGTAAAGGCTCATTGGGGATTTGCCCCTCAATGAACCAATGTGCAAGGTGGAAGTTTCGCCTAGGTGGCAAAATATCCTTGCACCGGCCCTGCCCCAGGGGGTGCGTGCACCCCAGGTTAAGAACCACTGCACTAAACTGGTAAGATCTGCATTTTAATTTAATTTTAAATGAAGTTTCTTAAACGTTTTAAAAAACTTGTTTATTTACATACAACAATAGTTTAGACTTATAGAGAGAGTGACCTTCTAAAAATGTTAAAATGTATTACCGGCACGCGAAACCTTAAATTAGAGTGAATAAATTAAGACTTGGCACATCACTTCTGAAAGGTTGCCGACCACTGAGCTTTTGTCTCTGCTGGCTACATAAGATGGGGGTAGTAAAGTCAAAAAATTGGTCCTTTCTTTCTTTACCCCTCCTGAGTTCATAGAAAATACCTGAGTTTCTACTTCCAACTGCAAAAGCCTCACAGCCCTGAAATTTAACTAGCTGCTTGGCCCATATATCCCATTAACATTAATACCGCAATATATAAACATTCATTGACTGGATAAAGCAGCATGCTCAGTTTCAGTTGGTTTAAGAATAGTATAGAATGATGACTTATTTTTCTAATAAAATTATATGGGAATTTTCCATAAGGAATTGGTTTCAGGTTTGAATACAGTATAAAACCTCTTCTACTGGAGGCTAAGGGAGATTCTTATTTATTCACCGAATGGATGATTTTTAGTTTGGAATCAAAGATTATGGTTACAGCTGGGCAGGAAATGGTTTTCCTGTCCCACAAAAATTTTTGAGATTTAAAAAATGTCTTATCCCCAAACCTGATATTTTCAATTTTTTTCACAAACCAAAAAGCAGGGGGAAAATTGATTCTGATCAGTCAAAATATTTTGTTCCAATAGTTCAAACTATAGGGATTTTTTTAAATTAATTAATGAACACATTTGGAAACAGAGTAATTTTGAACTAAAAAAGGCAAAAGGAACATTTGGACAATTTTAAGCTTTTCTTTCTTTCTTTCTTTCTTTCTTTCTTTCTTTCTTTCTTTTTCTTTTAAATGAGTAATTCACTGAAACTGGCCTTTTCCCACAAGAATTTTGACCAATCAGTATTTTCCCAGTGAAGAGAGTTTAGTTGAAAAATTCCTGACCAACTCTAGTGGTGGTCTTCTTTCTAGTTGTGTATTGCTCAGTGTTGTGTTGTTCACTGATTAAGCAATAACTGTGTTAGGGAGCCACAGAATGTTGGAAAAGCCTCTTGCCTGTTCAGTTCCCCATATAAATAAGTTCCTAGCCCAACTATACACAACAACACAAAAAGCAATTGAATTTCATTAAGTACATGACTGACATTTTGATAGATGGATAATAACTTTCCTTGTAATATAAATCACACAGATGATGCTTTTCTGTACACAAACATGGCTCATCTCGTTCGATTGATTTGAGGTGATATTAATAATGACATTCCTTAAGAAAATATCTTTTGGAATACTATCCTTCTCAGAGTGTCCTTCACATCCTTGTTCCTCAGGCTGTAGATGAAGGAGTTCAGGATGGGGACTGGGCTGGATGTAAATAAAAGTAAGAGATCTATAGAGCAAAGTGACAGCTCTCAGGTGGAAGGTGCAGGTGGAGAAGGCTTTGTGCCTGCCCTCAGTCGAATGAATCTGCAGGATGGTGGAGAGGATGTGCAGGTAACATAGGAGGATGGTGAGGATTGCAATGAGCCTGGAGAAGGTGAATAGCAAGACCTTACTGCTGTGGGTGTCAAAGCAGGAAAACTTCAACAGCAGGGGGATGTCACAGAAGTGATTGATGACATTAGGCCCACAGAAAGATAAGCTTAGCAAAGAACCTGCATGAACCAGGGAGTTTATAATGCCACCTACATAGGATCCAGTAACCAGAAGGATACAAAACCTCCTGCACATAACCACCATATAGAAAAGTGGGTTATAAATTGCCACCTACTGGTCATAGGCCATTGTGGCCAGGAGGAAATTCTCTGACCCCACAAAAATAGTGAAAAAATAAATCTGGGCAACGCATTTAGCCTACAGCACAACTTTACTCCCTGCTAGAATATTCACCAGCATTTTAGGAGTGATGAATGAAGAGTAACAGAAATCCACAAGAGACAGATTACTGAGGAAGAAGTACATGGGAACGTGCAGCTAGGAATTGATCCTGATTAATACGACTATCCCAAGATTCCCCACAATGATGATAAAATAGATCACAAGGAACACCACCAATTCTGGACAATCCATCAGTCCTAGAGAATGAACTCTGTCACTGTGTGATTATTCTCCACCATTTTTTCAGTCTTTGTTTTTTATCTGCCAAGATAAGAAAGGTGATCAATTTACACTTGGAACAGCTGTGTTACAGGAATTAATCTGACTAGCAGTGGGAGAATGGAGAACACAATATACTTTCTACTCACCATTTTCAGCACTGCGATGTACCAGCAGATGAATTGATTAGATCTTATTAACTAGGTAGTTTGAATGGGTGATGTTCATTAATAGTAAGCATCAACTAAATCTTTGGTTAAAAAACAGAACAAAATTTTCAGTGAATTTTGAACTTTAAACTATTTGCATTCCATTTTGTCTTGAAACTCACCAGATTTTGTCCCTTTTCATATTTGTTTTTGAAAGTGGTAATTACAGGCAGATCACAAGTGAAGACAAAAATGGGTAATAAAGGACTGCAGTCAAAAAAAAGAAGTCTAAAAGAACCAATACTTTTTTCCTTGTATTTAGCAGTGACTGGAAGGTGAAAAATGCCCTGCTTTGTAAGTGAACTTTAAATGAAATATAGTATGTCAGGCTGATCTACTGGTGAGAAAAGCTTGTGAAGTAGTGTCATAAACATACAGCCAGTGGTGAGCTGGAGCAGGTTCCCACAGGTTCTCAAGAACTGGTTGTTAAAATTAGACCTCCATGGAGAACCGGTTGTTAAAGGGCCAGGGGGTGGGCAAAGAACTCTGGTCCGTGGGCCGGACCATCCTGTTGCTCCCAGGATTCCCAGCTGGGGAGGCTGAGGCTCCCCCGTCCCTTCCCCCACTTCCCCCCAGCTGCAGCGTGGCCAGCCACCAGCACCAGCTGGGCAGCTCAGCTGAGCTCGGGAGTCGTCCTGCTGCCACTTTTTGAATGGCCCAGCAAGGTGTGGGGGGGGGGAGAGGGGGCTGCTGCAAGCTCCAGGACTGGCTAGAGGGGAGGGGAAGGGGCAAGTGGGACAATTGTCCCAGGCCCTGCAGGGGCCCCCGGCCCCACGAGGATCTCTCCCCTGGCCCCTCCCTCGCTCCCCCCCTTAAATCAGAACTTTTTATAGGGAACCGGTTGATAAGATTTTGGCAGCTCATCACTGCATACAGCTAAGGGTAGCATAAAATCCCTCTTTACCTGTAAAGGGTTAAGAAGCTCAGATAACCTGGGCGACACCTGATCAAAAGGACCAATAAGGGGAGAAGATACTTTCAAATCTGTGGGGAAAGGTTTTTTCCTCTGTGTCTCTCGGAGCCAGCCAGGAAACAGGGCAGGGGGAAAATACATCTCTTTAAGCATATCTGAACTAAGCATCTAGTATTGCAGAAATACTAAGTAATAGGAAAGAAATGCATTAGGTTATATTTTGTTTTAGCTTATGAATTTTCCCTGTACTAATAAGGAGGTTTAGCCCTGTTTTTGTAACTTTAAGTTTTGCCTAGAGGGGAAATCCTCTGTGGTTTTGAGTCTTTTGTTATTCTGTAAAGTACTTACCATCCTGATTTTACAGAGGTGAGTCTTTTACCTTTTTTTTAATTAAAATTCTTCTTTTAAGAACCCGATTGATTTTGCATTGTTCTTAAGATCCAAGGGTTTAGGTCTGTGTTCACCTCTACCAATTGGTGAGGATATTATTCTCAAGCCTCCCCAAGAAAGGGGGTGTAGGAGCTTGAGGGGTTATTTGGGGAAGGTAGGACTCCAAGTGCCCCTCCCTGAATGTTTGTTTAAATCACTTGGTGGTGGCAGGAACACTAAGCAAGGAAGGAATTTGTGCGTTGTAGGAGTTTTTAACCTAAGCAGGTAAAATAAGTTTAGGGGGTCTTTCATGTGGGTCCCCACATCTGTACCCCAGAGTTCAGAGTGGGGAAGGACCCCTGACAAGTAGTACCTTTTATTGGACCAACTTCTGTTGGTGAAAGAGACAAGTTTTGATCTACAGAGTTCTTCAAGTCTGGGCTACTGTTAATTAACTTTTTCTTTTCCATAAGCCATAATTAGTGCTATGTCTTTCTCACAGCAAATTTTGGAAACACATTTTGGAAAATGTTGGCAGAGAGGAATAATTTTATATCTATTGAAAGTTGTGTGCATTTAACACAACATTTTAGAATCGCCATTGATTACAATTTCTATTATAGCCATTAGGCTGACAACCTTGTGAGCTTATCATTTTAGAACTGCTAATATAACATTTTAGTTGCATTTGCATCCATATATAATTGCCCCCCTAGATTTCTAAATATGTGAGGGTGACCTCTCTCTCAACCCTCCCATGGTCTCCCCTCTGTTATTATGAAAGCTATTAAAAAAAACTAGACCAACTGAGCACAGAACATTTTAATTGTAATGAAATATATGCAGTTTTAAATTGCCTTTTGGAAACTATTTTACACCGTGGAAATCAGCTTCTTACACAGTTCCCAACTTTTGTTTAAAAGGAACTGCAAAGTCCTGGCTTTTGTCACTGCAGTCTCATCTATAATCAACAGCATAACACAATATTTAATTCTTAGCTAAAACATAAATCGAAGTTTTCATGATGCTACAGGTATTATTGAGGTCACTATCACTGTAATTTATCTTACAAAAGAATACGTTTGAAATCTGAAAATGGTTACTCTGAAAGGAATCATGTTTAGAGATGATTTTTATAGTTGGATTATTAAAATGCTCTTCTGAGAATCCAGAGTAATCACACCCAGACATGTATCAGAGGGGTAGCCGTGTTAGTCTGGTTCTGTAGAAGCAGCAAAGAATCCTGTGGCACCTTATAGACTAACAGACGTTTTGCAGCATGAGCTTTCGTGGGTGAATACCCACTTCTTCAGATGCAAGACACCCAGATATCTTATCTCCAAAAGCTGTATATGCTCAGAGAGTCTGTTTATTCCCCGTTTGTTTTCAGTATTTCAGTGACAGCTCTTCTCTATTGCTCAGCCTCATCATCTGAAAACTTCCACAGCACGAAATCTCTTCTCGACCAGGAGTGAACAATGAGGGATACTTGCACAAAACTTTCTTTGTCCCGAAGCCCTAAATCATCCGATAACTAGGACTCCTGGATACAGATGGTCAAAAATTTCCCATGGAATCTTGTTAATCAATGGGAAACTGTTTTCAACAAAACACATCATAATTAGGACTGTCAATTAATCACAGTTAACTCATGTGATTAACTCAAAAAATGAATCACAATTAAAAAATCACAATTAATCACAATTTTAATCGTACTGTTAAACAATAGAATACCAATTGAAATGTATTAAATATTTTTGGATGTTTTTCTACATTTTCAAATGTATTGATTTAAATTACAACACAGAATACAAACTGTACAGTACTCACTTTATATTATTATTTTGATTACAAATACTTGCACTGTAAAAATGACAAAGAAAAGAAATAGTATTTTTCAATTCACCTCATACAAGTACTGTAGTGCAATCTCGTTATTGTGAAAGTGCAATTTACAAATGTAGATTATTTTATTACATAACTGCACTCAGAAAAAAAAAAACGATGTCCCCGATTCCACTCAGTCCTACTTCTTGTTCAGCTAATTGCTAAGGGAAGCAAGTTAGTTTACATTTATGGGAGATAATTATTTACAATTGTGATGGGTTGGATCACAGAAACCCCTTGGGAGCTGCCAACTGATGTGCCAAGACTACTTCTGTCCCTGCTTTCCCTGCCAGCCTGGGACTCCAGCACCCTGTCTTATTGAGCCAGACACGCCAGTCCACTCCAACACAGACCCAGGGTCTCAACCACATGCCCCAAAGCTGCAGACTTAACTGAAAGCATCTTACAGAAGTGTTCCTGTCTTTAACACTTAGATGCCTACCTCCCAATAGAGTCCAAACCCCAAATAAATCTGTTTTATCCTATATAAAGCTTATACAAGGTAAACTCATAAATTGTTCACCCTCTATAACACTGATAGAGAGGTATGCACAGCTGTTTGCCACCCCAACCCCCTAGGTATTAATACATACTCTGGGTTAATTAATAAGTAAAAAGTGATTTTATTCAATACAGAAAGTAGGATTTAAGTGGTTCCAAGTAGTGACAGACAGAACAAAGTGAAATACCAAGTAAAATAAAATAAAACACGCAAGTCTAAGCCTAGTACAGTAATACAACTGAATACAGATAAAATATCACCCTGAGAGATGTACCCATAAGTTTCTTTCACAGACTTGGTGCCTTCCTAGTCTAGGCACAATCCTTTCCCCTGGTATAGCCCTTGTTCCAGCTCAGGTGGTAGCTAGGGGATTTCTCATGATGGCTCCTCACTTTGTTCTGTTCCACACACTTATATATGTTTTGCATAAGGCAGGGATCATTTGTCCCTCTCTGGGGACCCCTCTTTCTAAAATGGAACAGCACCAGGTTAAAGATGGATTCCAGTTCAGGTGACATGATCACATGTCACTGTAAGACTTCATTATCCACTTGCCAGCACACACATGTATACAGGAAGACTTACAAGTAAAACAGAGCCATCTACAGTCAGTTGTCCTGGTTAATGGGAGCCATCAAGATTCCAAACCATCATTAATGGCCCACACTTTGCATAATTACAATAGGCCCTCAGAGTTATATTTCATATTTCTAGTTTCAGATACAAGAGTGGTACATTTATACAAATAGGATGACCACACTCAGTAGATTATAAGCTTTGTAATGATACTTTACAAGAGACCTTTTGCATGAAGCATATTTTAGTTATATTATATTCACACTCATCAGCATACTTTCATAAAATCATATAAAGTGCAACGTCACAACGATGTCACCTGAAAGTAAGAATGGGTGTTCACATGGCACATTTGTAGCTGACATTGCAAGCTTTTTACCTGCCAGATATGCTAAACATGCATATGCCCCTTCGTGCTTTGGCCACCATTCCAGAGGACATGCTTTCATGCTGATGAAGCTCATTAAAAAAAATAATGTGTTAATTAAATTTATGACTCAGCTCCTTGGGGGAGAATTGTATGTCTCCTGCTCTGTTTTACCCGCATTCTGCCATATATTTCATGTTATAGCAGTCACGGATGAAGACCCAGCACATGCTGTTTGTTTTAAGAACACTTTCACTGCAGATTTGACAAAATGCAAAGAAGGTACCAATATGAGATTTCTAAAGATAGCTACAGCACTCGACCCAAGGTTTAAGAATCTGAAGTACCTTCCAAAATCTGAGAGAGACGGGGTGTGGAGCATGCTTTCAGAAGTCTTAAAAGAGCAACACTATGATGTGGAGACTACAGAACCCAAACCACTAAAAAAGAAAATCACCTTCCTGCTGGTGGCATCTGACTCAGATGATGAAAATGAATATGCATCGGTCTGCGCAGCTTTGGATCACTATCGAGCAGAACCTGTCATCAGCATTGACGCATGACTTCTGGAATGGTGGTTGAAGCATGAAAGGACATGTGAATCTTTAGCACATCTGGCACATAAATATTTTGCGATGCTGGCTACAATTTATCTCCAATTTATCTCCATCGTTCTTTCTGTAGGGAGGACCCAGAATTTTAAGCATGTTGATTTCAATGGGACTTCTTACAGTCTTAAAGTTTCTTAAAGTTAAGGATGTGCTTATATGTTTCTTTGGATTGGGGCTAATGTGCTCAGTACCTTGCTGGTCTGAGCTCTTATTGGGGATGAGCTGAGAAGTTGGGAAATGTCTGTAGATCCAGGAGTGCTGTTAAGCAGAAGTACAAAGAAACTGGAGGGATCTGATAGCTTTATATGGCATAGTGTATGGATAACTTAAAATGCCTTGTTCAAAAATTTTAAGTAACACTTAACTTTCAAACGCCTGAACTTGTCTGCATAGTAAACATTGGCATTTTTATCTGTTTGAATAATCAAAGTGGTGCCTTCGGTGCCTTCTTGATTGCAAAGATTTGAACTGCTTCTGCTTCCTGAAGATCCACAGTCTGGGCTAGCTCATGCTCTACTGAGATGGTTGCAAGGCCGACCAGCCTCTCCTGTGTCATTGTGGAGTGTAGATGTGTTTTTATTAACTTCAGCTTGGAGAAGCTGCGTTCTCCACTCGCAACTGTTACAGGAAGTGTTAGAAGTATGCACAGAGCAACAAAACCATTTGGAAAGAGGGTGGTCATCTTAATTGTGCACTTATATTCCAGAACAATCTTTGAAGTAGATCCTGCTGAAATGTATCTTGAAAGGGATTTCAGTTTGGGGTGTCTCATGGGATTATCCCGTGCCTCGTAATCAAAATGTCTTCTTCTTCGGTGACTCTTGTATTCTTGAATGGGTGGGAAAATAGCTTCACTCTGAAGTTCCTCTGCCAACTTCTGTGCACTCTTCAGAACGTTTTGAAATCCCTCATCTGACCGGTAAGACTGTAGGTATGACTTTGCTTTGTCCACTTGACCGGTAAAACTGTACGTATGACTTTGCTTGCTCCAGATATAGCAAGGTCAACACCTTAAAGTCTCTTGCTTACCACATTTATTTCAAACAATATGTCATGCCACAACACTAAGCCACACATAAATTTGAAGTTATGTATGTTTCTGGTGATTCCATTTCCCTCTGCCACTGTTCTCCAACAAACAGTTCCTGACATAGCGTTATCCTCCATAATGGCAGCTTTGGCATCATTTATCTTCCCAATTTGGTGTTTAATAGGCTTTATTGCCTCCATTCGACTTTCCCATCATGTGGCATTCAGTGGTTTCAGTGTCAGAGAGGATGTTCCCAGATGTTGCTTCAAAATTTGCCATCAATAAGTTGTTACAGAGAAAAATACATAGATGCATTGAATTAAATTAAAAAATTCAGCAGCCTGACTAGAAGCTGATGCTGCATCACTGACCACCAACTTCAAGGAATGAGAACTGCATGGGACAAAAAAAGCTCGAGAGTTTAACTCTCAGATCCTCTGTTCTTTCCTCTCATGTTGGCACCATTATCGTAGCCCTGACTTCTCATATTAGCTATCACAATTCCACTATCTTCCAGTTTTCTAAGAATCACATTTGTCATACTAGCTTCTATAGTATCATCAATGTCAATAAATTATAGAAAATGCTCTCTGACAGACACCATTGCAGGGACATTTTCACTAGGTTCTCTTGTTGTTACAAACACATCATTAAAGTCATTTGTTCCATATGGCTGATGTCAGGTGTGCAGTCCAGAATAACATAGTAATATCTTGCTGACTTCAGATCTGCCACAATCTTCTGTTTGACTTTTGTTGCCAGTAACTGAATGATCTCATTTTGAATTGTTTTTCCAACGTCATGGGGTGTGTTCATTTCTTGGGTGGTGACTCTTCTTAGATGCTCCTGGAGTACAGCATCAAACTCAGCCATCAGCTCCAGAATTTTAAGGAAGTTTCCATTGTTTGGCACATGCAGCTGATCTGAAGTGCCATGCAGTGCTTGCTTTTGGGTAGTAAGCACTCTCACAATGGAAATGAGCCTTTTCAGAACTTTGATGCAATCTTCTCTTGATGCTGATCATCTGTGCTGGCCTTTAACCTTAGTCTCATCTCATAGAATGCTCTCTGGTGATTTGCTGCCGTCTCATGGCATGCCAGATTTCTACTCAGATTTTTTCAGTTCTTTGTTCCTGTAGAACCTAATGTGGCTGGAACATTAGACTGGAAGAGTTTGCAAGAAAAACAGTATGCAGCATTCCGGGTTTTTGAGTACATAAGCCATGACCTCTCCACTTTGTCACCATTGGTGAATTCACACCAGTAATGTGTTGGATGGAAACTTCTATTTTCATTGTCTTTGGGGAACATGAAGTTTTTCACTTGTTGTTGCCCATGCAGTACAAGGAAGTCCCTCAGGCTACTGCTCAAGTGGGTCCACAGTCCTGAATCATCTAGATATAAGGAATTAAACTCAGCAGCAGCTGTTTCTTGTGCCTCCACCACACTCTTCTCTGATCTACACTTTTCTTCAGGAATGTGCATGCTTACATCCATTTGAGATGGAGATATGGATGCTACAGTAGCTGCCAGGTCACCTGCACTCTGACTAAATGGAAGATCAGGCATCTCCTCAGCACTCACATCCTCACTGGGGCCGGAAGGCTCACCGTAAACATTTGTGTCTATGTATCTCAGGAGAGCTCCTTCCTGCTTAGATAGAAAAGCTTCCGTTGCTTTCTTTCTTTTTCTAAATGCTGCCCCAGAGGGGCGTTTTCTTCTTTCACTTCTGACTGCTGTTCTGTGCCAGCTATAGTGGCTCTCAACACTCAGTTGAAGGGGACAAATAAACAAGCTGGTAGCAGGGTCTGAGTGAGGGAAGATATCAGCGTCTTCACAGTCTAACTGGTTCCTACTACTTCAGTTGACTGCCTGTTCTCCTCAAGCGGGTTCAAGGAAGCAGCAGGAAACAGGAAGCTCCCTGACAAGCTGGTGTTAATCAGTCCAGGCTCCTGGAGGTGCTTGAGAGGTACATAAGAGGCTCCTCCTCTCTCTCCCTGTAGCTCCTGCTGCTTTCTGTTATTCCTTTTCACCTTTTCTCCTGCCTGCCTTTTATGTCTCTCGTGCCCTCCTTCCTTCAGCACAGCACTCCACCATCTCTGTGCATCTAGAGCAGAAAGAATACATATGCATCAGCACCAGACACAATTTTCTACACTCTGGGTCCTAGTGGCACCCTCCCACAGTCTGGCATCTGAGGCAGCTGCCTCAGTTCGCCTCATGGTAAGGCCAGCCCTGTCCTGTGGGCACCGAGAACCTAACTTTCATTGAGGGAGGCTGGATGTGCACATTACAGGAAATAGACTGTCAGGACAGCATAATCCATTGAACCCCGCCCCCACATATTGCTAATTGCAACCCAGGCTCTCACTGTGTGGGTCTTTGTCCTGCCTCTGTTGGCTAGAGCATGAGCAGAGCTTTCTGAGACAGCTGCTGCGGCTGTGGCCAGCCATCGAAGCACGTTTCCCATTGTCTCTCTTCTGGCTGTGGATGCTTGACTGCAGCAGCTATGCAGAGGTCCCAGCCTCGCTCTCTAATGTCCATTCTCCCCTTGCTTGCATGGCACTTCATGTACCATTGAGTAGCCTCATGAAAACATCCCAATTGTGGACACAGGCACCAGCAACCAATTCCCCAAGCCAAAGTCCCCTTTGCAATCCAGGGAAACTGCCTGGGTTGTCTGGAGCGCAGGGTTTGGCCCATGGCCGCTCTTTGTCCACCCCCTTAGAGGTGGAATGCGATTGCAGCTCGAGGAAGTCACTGGCAGACAAGGTGAATGGAAAAGATGTTGCACCGGTAAATGAATGATTAAGAAGCCATGGTCAAGGAGGGGGTGTAATGGGTTAGGAAGCGGGGGTTGTGTAAATCTAAAAATAAGCAGTGGGTGCTTACACTGTTTCTTTTCTGAAAATCTCTCAACAGCTCGATGATGCCTTTCTAGAGGACCCAGAGGCCCTGGACAGTGTTGCATCAAGCAGCGAAGATGAACCGGGCCCACCTTGTTTTTGCTCAAGGCCAATAAAAATTGTTGAAGAGGACTCTGAGGATGATGGCTATGAGGAATTTAGGAGTTGGCTTGGCATAGAACTAACTGAGCCAGTGTCACATCGTGAGCATAAAAAAGTCATGCAGACTATTCTATGCGTTGCTGTTTATGGTGTCCTTAAACACTGCCTTAGGGAAAAGCTTTGTGAAGATTTTGAGGGCTGTGTCATAGATGTGCCAGCCCACTGGCCCCATGACTGTGTGACTTGGACTTCAGTGGATATAAACAGAAAGCTCTGGGAGCTATGTGCTGAGCTGTGTTTGGGAAGCTTATTAAACACTGTTATTGCCAGAGGTTATGCTATGCAATGTCTGTGCCTAACCCAAGAACATTTAGTACAAAAGGTGACCTTGATAAATACTGTGCAATTCAGTGGAGACCCTGATCGTATTTTAAAGAAAATAACCAAACCAGAAGATGCTGCTTACAGTTGTAATAGATAAATTGCAGGCATCTTCCAATGAGCTTTTATCTGGCCCTATCAACATTAGAGTGCGCTTTCACTAGGGCAAAGGTGTTTTGTAGATAGACACAAGACATGCTATATTCTGTAAACAGCACAGGTTGTTTCTCATCAATTCTTGAGACATAAAGTTCTAAAAATCTGTCAGATTTCTATGTTTACCTGCTGTTGTTGACACTGAATAAGCACTCAGATTTGTTATTTTGTATCGATTTTCTCTATTGCAAATTTAGAGCTACACTGTTGGTTTAACTTAGTGCGCAAAACGTTACGCAATCTAAGCAACCAATGATTGACAGCAATTGGAACACAAACAAACTGGTAGTGTGGGAATTGGGAGGACAAGGTAACTGAAATATTTGCTTGTCTGGTTCATTTCTAATCACAAACAGGCCACCCAAGATGTTCCAAAAGTTCTGCTTAATATGTTGGTTTCTGTTTTAATCAGCAGTGCAATTACGGTGGTACGGTACATTGTACCAGCAAAATATTTATCGCTGGTACGGCGTCCCAGTAAGACACAGGAGGAACCAGTAGCCGCACACTGGCAGCTCCTTTGGTGTAGCTGTACAGTCCCCAGCCCCACCCCTGCTCTTCCAGAAAGCTGCATCTCCTCCATCCGTACAGCAGCAGCCCTGCCGGAGGACAGAGATGCGGGGGCAGGGCTGGGGGCAGTACAGCTGCCAGAGGAGTTGCCGGTGTTCTGCTCCTTTCCCCACTGCTGTAGCACACAAATGGAGGATGGAGACGCAGCGATGTGGGAGGGCAGGGGGAAGAATTAAAAGGAGGGTCACATGGGGAGGTCACGTGCCCCCCATTAGCTGGTGTCTTCCCCTCCCCCCCGTACTGGTAAGAAATGGATTTTACTTGCACCACTGGTTTTAATTGAGAAAATTATGGGCCATATCAACCCATCTGTTTTTGTGGGTGGAAGGGACGAAAACTTGGCGGATCTCTTGCTGAGAAGAGCAGAACAGTGTAGTGCTTCCTCCATGGCCTTATAGCTTCCCTTCTCCCAACCTCCACGGTAGCCCCTCCACAGGTACATGGGTCCATGCAGTTGTCAGGGGCAGGCATAAGGGAGCAGGGCTGGGGAGAGGGTGGGAAAATCATGCTGTCTATGCACCATCCCCCACACCAGCACTAAGAAGAATCCTCACCAAAGTGCATATTGACCCATGGTCTGATCCAAACCCTCATCCAAACACTCTAATTGACTTCAGCAGGCCTTGAATCAGGCTCCTAGTGAGTATGAACTTTTGCACGAAGCCTCTTTAGACTGTGGAATGTACCCAAAGGGAATCTGGCATCTAGAGGAGGCAGAAGCCCCCTGAGAATGGGACGGGGTGAAGGGATAGGAGGGTGAGTGAGGAGCGGTGCTGAGACTTATCAGGGGGAAGGGAGAGGCAGCCAGCTTCAGGCTGGGAAGGAGGGTTTCAAGGGTTCCCACCTGCGCCTGGGCCCATTCCAGCCTTCTGGTTCCCTGCTTCCTGGCCCCATGGCAGCCACTCCAGCCACTCTTCATCCTGCTCTCACCTCCCTCCTTCTGTCCCTCTCTCCCCCCACAGACGTGTAAGTTTATCTGAGTCCCCACAATATTTCCATTGTAGGGACAGGGCCGGTGCAACCCATTAGGCGACCTAGGCATTTCAGGTCCTTCGGCGGCGACCACAGCAGCTGGATCTTTGGCCACCCTGGTCATCGTCAGCATTTAGGTGGATGGACCTGGGGCAGGGGGGCACGGGGAGGGCCGCCTGCAGCAAGCAAGGGGTGGTGCGGCACACAGGGGAACTGCTCCCTGCACCAGCTCAGAGGTGAGCACGCCTCCTCCCCTGAGCATGCCTCCTCCCCTGAGCACGCCTTCTCCCCTGAGCACACCGCCCCACTCTGCTTCTCTCCTCCTAGGCTTGTGGTGCCAAACAGCTGATTGGCGCCGCAAGCCTGGGAGGTGAGAGAAGTGCAGCGGCAGCAGCGTGCTCAGGGAGGAGGCGGAGCAGAGGTGAGCTGGGGTGGGGAGCTGCTGCATGGCTCCCTGGGCCAGGGGGAGCTGCAGCAGGGGGGGTGCCTCAGGGTGGGGTGGAGAGCTGCCATGGGGGGGGCACCTTAGGGCGGACGGGGGGCGGAGAGCTGCCACAGGGCTCGGGGGAGGGGAGAGCAAGGTGGAAGTTTCACCTAGGGCGCGAAACGTCCTTGCACTCACCCTGTTTAGGGATGCCACAATATTTCCATTGCAGGGACACCAGCCAGGGCCGGCGCTTATACTAGGCGACCCTAGGCGGTCACCTAGGATGGCAGGATTTGGGGGGTGGCATTTTGCCGTCCTCAGCAGAAATTCAGCGGTGGGGGGGTCCTTCTGCTCTGGGTCTTTGGTGGAAATTTGACGGCGAGTCCTTCACTCGCTCCGGGACCCGCCGCCCAAGTGCCCCAAAGATGCAGAGTGGAAGGACCCCCGCTGCCGAATGCTCAGAGGAGGAGCGCTGCCGCCTAGGGTGGCAAAAACCCTGGCACCGCTCCTGACACCAGACCACTCCCTTCCACCGTCACTACCGGTTCCGCCACCCCTGCTGCTACCAGCAGATGGAGAGAAACCCTGACAAGAAAACACACTTTTTATTTGAAGGTGCAGGACATTGTTTTAAAATGACTCCAAAGCACAGGTACAAAAGCATTTTTCATCTAGTGACAAACCAGCGTGCAGGTTAGCCTGACAGTAATGTTAATTGTTTAATATTTACACCACAGCTCATATATATAACCCCACTTAAATGAAATAAATTACAATAAGCAGCTTTGTTCCCAGCTTTCCTTAGACCAGAAGACTGTAATACACACTGTAATTGCTGGAAAGAAGACCAGAGCAACTATAAGACAGCCACAAATACAAGTACCACAAACTACCGAGCAGCCCCAAGTGTAAAAGTAACAGTTCAGGAGAAGAAGTCTCAAAGTATGAGTTCAAGGAAACAAAATGATTAAAAGGAGAGTAACTTAAATGGGACTTAAGTACATGCTTAAAATTAGTACAAGCTTAAGTGCTTTCCTGTAGCAGGCCTGGAGAGGTCTGACAAAGGAGAAACGAGAAAGAGGAGGAAGGGGGTGGAAAACACATTGAGAAGGATCAATTGAAGAAAAGGTGACCTGTGCCAAGTGGCATTTGATTCATTATACTTGCTGTGGACATATTTCATTATTATGAATACGTAAAGATCTTAATCCCTCCGTGTAAGGAAAAGTAACTTCCCTAAAGTTTCACCTGGCATCTAGAATTTGATCTAACACAGGCTGTAGCCAGCTGTGTTGGCATCTAGGTTTCTGGGCAGATAAGCCTTCTGTGGATGTCTTAGTCCAGTGTTCTGGCCGCACTACTGGTCTTGTTATGTACCTGATGAGTAGAGCTAGCTGAAAATTAAAAAAAAAATCATTAAAAGGTGTTCCTTTTTTCATCCAAAAAATATGTATTTTGAAATGTTTTGACCAGTTCCACTGGTGAGTCACAAAGGCAGTGACAGATCCAACCCATCCACTGCATGTAAAATCTTTCTGCCAGACCCTCTCGAGAGCTGTTGGAAGGCATTGATTAAAGTAATATTTCCAGCCCCCCGTCCCTATCTAGCCACCAGGGGCGGCTCCAGGCCTCAGCATGCCAAGCGCGTGCTTGGGGCGGCAAGCCATGGGGGGCGCTCTGCCGGCGCCACGAGGGCGGCAGGCAGGCTGCCTCCGGCGGCTTGCCTGCGGAGGGTCCGCTGGTCCCGCGGCTTCGAAGTCGTCGGAGGCAGCCTGCCTGCCATGCTTGGGGCGGCAAAATCCCTAGAGACGCCCCTGCTAGCCACTTCTGCCAATGGGGTGTTATTGGCGGAGCCCTAGAATTTCCAGGCTGAAGGTAAAGGCTGTTGAAACATATTTTGTCAGTCTCAGAATTCAGGGCCCCATTTTATTTAGCTGGTCCCTTGGACCCTTCTACCCCCTTTGCAGGATGTGGCTTGTTTTCTGCATGAGGATGATGATTTTATACAGGGGAATTCTCTCAGAGTTAGCATGCTCTGTTTTAACCCTAAAAAAGACAGACAGTTCCTCACAGTCTAACTGCCCTGGAATAGTATGGTCATCATTACCATGGCTTTCTATGGTGGTAAGACAGATTCTATAGTTCAGTGTTCTTACTCCGCTCAAAGTCTATCTAAAAATTAAGGTCTATAAGATCATTTATATCCGTGTTGTGTATGATTAATTTCTATTATGTCTTATTAATCTCTTCAGCTATGTTTGAGAGTGGCATTTTTACCCAGGGTCAGTATTCTATATTCCTGGACCAGTGCCCTCTTTTGGGAGTGTTCATACTGCTTCAATTTGTTGGCATCAAGAGCCAATTCCCTTCAACTAGAGACCAGAGAGTCAACCTCCTGGACTTCTTTTGAGTTTATATATTGCTCAGCCTCTGGGGATTCTGACTGTTCAATTAGTTTCGGATTCTAGATTCTGGGTAGCATTTCCCAGATCTTTCATTATAATTTATGGTCTGTGAATAAGTCAATGTCCATGCTAACTATTTTCTCAGCTAATTTCTTTCCCATTCTTCTTCGAGTGATTGCTCCTATGCATTCCAGTTAGGTGTGCGCGCTGCACGTGCACGGCATCTCGGAACTTTTTTACCCTAGAAACTCCGGCGGGCCGGCTGGGCGCCCCCTGGAGTGGCGCCGCTATGGCGCTGAATATATACCCCAGCCGGCCCGTCCGCTCCTCAGTTCCTTCTTACCGCCCGTGACGGCCAGTTGGAACTGTGGAGTGCTCTTTGTCCTCCACAACCCTAGCTCTCGCTTCTTGTTTGTATATAGTTAGCTTAGTGATTAGGTTTTACAGTTTATTAGTTAGGTAGTTAGTGTTAGATAAGGTAAAAGGGGGGGGTTCCCCCTTTGCCTCCCCCGGTGCGGGCTCATGCCCAAGGCACCGGGCTTTAAGCCCTGCGCAGCGTGCCAGAGGCCTATGCCTGTCGGAGACCCGCACGACGCCTGCCTCCGTTGCCTGGGCGAAGGACATAGAACAGATAAGTGTTCGCTCTGTTCCACCTTCAAACCGCGAACTCGAAAGGAGCGGGATATCTGCTTAAAGCAGCTCCTGATGGAAGCGTCGCTCCAGCCCCCGGCACCGTCCGCGCCGGCACCGCGAGCTTCCTCGGTCCAGAGCGCACCAGCGGCACTGAGCCGCTCAGGCTCCGCGGCACTGCAGCCTCAGAAAGCAGCTACGAAGTCCCGGCACCGCTCGCTTTCGCCTTCAAAGAGACATAAGCTGGCGAAGGCGCTTGCTAAGGCCCACGCCGAGGACTCGACGAAAACGATTGCGCCACCTGCGGCCCCCGCGGTGGCCGTGCACAAGTCGTGCACCGGGCCTCTGACTCCGGCGCCGCAAGGCCCGTCGAGTCCAGTGCCGCCACGCTCCCCGGTACCGTCCGTGGTTGAGCCCCGGCTGCCTTTGACGCCGGAGACATTCTCTGAGGCGTGTGAGCTGATTCAGCTCATAGAGGCACCGAGCCTCCGGCCCCCGGCACCGCCGGTGCGGGCTGTCGTGTCGGCGGGAAAGCCGGCCAGAATGACCCGGCCGCCCTCTCTGGACAGGCGACATGAACGGCACACCCGGTCCCGGTCACGTTCCCGGTCCCATGGCAGATCTCCGTCCCGTCGTTCGCGATCTCGGCACCGTTCGCCATCGCGGTACCGATCGCCGTCGAAATGTCGGTCGCAGTCCCGGTACCGCTAGTCATCACGGTACCGGTCGTACTCCCGGCATCGCACGAGATCCAGGTCGCCATCACGTCGGCACCGGCTGAGGTCTCAGTCCCGGCACCTTTCCCGACACCGCGACTCGCGCGGGCGCTCCCGGCACCGCAGGTCTCAGTCTAGGTCGAGCTCTCGGCACCGGTCGGGCTTCCGGCACCGGTCAAGCTCCCGGCACCGATCGAGCTCCCGGCACCGCGACGGACATCGCTCCCGGTCGCCATCCCGGTTCCGAGTGGAACAACATCGCTCTTCACTGACATCCGGGCACGGACTGCCTTATTCGGCGGCGCACTCCGCCAGTGCTTCGGCACCGCCATGGCCATCCCGCCCCGCATCGGTCACTTCCGGGACGGAGGGCTACGGACACCTGCCACCCACCCCACAGGGCCACCCTCAAGGGGCACAGCCGTGGGGCTTCTGGGTTCCCTGGGCCCAGTATGAGGCTCAGGGGGTGCCTTTCCCCCCGAGAGCCCCGGCGTCCGAGCGCAGGGTACCAGAGGCGACAGTCAGCCGACCGGCCCCTTCGCCACCAGGTGCGGGTTCCATACCACCTGAACCCCAGGGGCACGCACAGCCCGACCCTCCTGACGAGCAGGCACCGGATCCTTCGTCGGAAGCGGTCATCCAGGGCTTATCCTCCTCGTCCTCACCCGACGAGGCGGTGGCCGGGGCGGCGACCAAGGAGCCTCCGCCAATAGACTTGAAGGCGCACCAGGACCTACTTCGCCGTGTGGCGGCGGCTATGGCTCTACTGATAGCGGAGGTCCAGGAGGACGAGGACCCCATCACGAATGTAGTTGGGGCAGAAGTTCCAGTGCGCGTCGCACTGCCATTCGTGCGCACAATTCAAAAGAATGCCACCACACTATGGCAGACGCCTGCGTCCGTTCCTCCTACGGCCCGTGGGGTTGAACGCAAATACTCTGTCCCTCCCACGGGCTATGAGTATCTTTATGCTCACCCGACCCCGGATTCATTGGTCGTCCAATCGGTCAATGATAGGGAGAGGCACGGCCAGCCTGCCCCTGCGCCCAAATCTAAGGACGCGCAGCATATGGACCTACTGGGCCGTAAGGTCTATTCCGCTGGCGGTCTGGAGATGCGGATCGCCAATCAGATGGTCCTCCTCGCCAGGTACGTCTTCGACATTATGGCGTCCCTGACGAAATTTACGGAGCTCCTGCCATCAGCCTCCCGACAAGAGTTCGCGGCGATGTTGGACGAGGGAAGGAGAGCATCTAGGTCCTCCATCACGGCCGCCCTCGACGCTGCGGACTCCGGAGCTCGGACCTTGGCCTCTGGCGTGACGATGCGCCGCATCGCCTGGCTGCAATCCTCCACCCTGCCGCCGGAGGTCCAATACACTCTACAGGACCTGCCGTTTGACGGGCAGGGCCTTTTTTCCGAGAAGACGGATTCTCGGATCCAGACCATGAAGGACGGCCGTATTGCAATCCGTACTCTAGGGATGCACACGCTGGAGACGCAGCGCAGGTCTTTCCGGCAGCAGCCCTCCCGGCCATTCTATCAGCAGCGATATCGGCCATACAATAGCCGGCGACGGGCCCAAAATCGCCGTCGTCCTTCAGGCAACCGCCGTAACCAGGGCCAGGCCTCGTCCAAGGCCCCTCAGGGGGCCAAGCAGGCCTTTTGATGGGACGCTCGAGGACGGCCCATCACTCTCCCTACCGGATCCTTCCCCGTTATTTTACAACCGCCTTTCCCATTTCTTTTCGGCGTGGTCCCAAGTAACATCAGACAACTGGGTGCTTCAAACGGTCCAGTCGGGATACTGCCTGCAATTTGTTTCGCCCCCACCTTCCCACCCACCCTCCCTGTCCCTCTTCAGGGACCCCTCTCACGAGCAAGTCCTCTTACAAGAGGTTCACACTCTGTTGAGCGTGGGTGCCATAGAAGCAGTGCCTCAAGACAGGCGGGGCAGGGGATTCTATTCCCGTTATTTTCTCATCCCCAAAGCAAAAGGGGGGCTACGTCCTATCCTGGACCTTCGTGAGCTGAACAAGTACCTGCTCAAGCCCAAGTTTCGCATGGTCACCTTGGGGACCATCATTCCCTCTCTGGATCCGGGAGATTGGTTTGCCGCCCTCGACATGAAGGATGCCTATTTCCATGTCGCAATCTATCCTCCCCATCGTCGTTACCTCCGGTTTGTGGTGAACAACACCCACTACCAGTTCACCGTGTTGCCGTTTGGACTCTCCACCGCCCCGAGGGTATTTACCAAATGCATGGCGGTAGTGGCCGCAGCCCTCCGGCGTCGTCAGATACACGTCTACCCGTATCTCGACGACTGGCTGGTTCGGGGTCAGTCCCGACAACTCGTGATGGACCAGATAGCAGAAATCCTGGCTCTCTTTCAGCGACTCGGTCTTCTCATCAACGCCGAGAAGTCCACGTTGATCCCAGCACAGCGAGTGGAGTTCATCAGAGCAGTCCTCGACTCCACGGTGGCCAGGGCCTGTCTCCCTCGCGCTCGACACCAGACGATGGTCTCCATGATCCGAGACCTCGTCTCCTTCCCAACCACGACGGTGCGCTCATGCCTCCGCCTCCTGGGCCACATGGCTTCGTGCACATATGTCACAGCGTACGCGCGGCTCCACCTCCGCCCGTTCCAGTCTTGGCTCGCGTCGGTGTACCGGCCTCATCGAGACCCCATCGACATGGTGGTCACGGTCACCAGGACGACCCTCGAGTCCCTCCGCTGGTGGCTCGACCCGGAGGGTGTGTGTGTGGGAGTCCCGTTCCACCCTCCTCGCCCATCCGCTACTCTGACTACGGATGCCTCAGCGCTCGGTTGGGGAGCTCACCTGGGCGATCTTCACACCCAAGGTCTGTGGTCGCCGCAGGAGCTCGCCCTGCACATCAATGTCCGCGAGCTGCGAGCGATCCGTCTGGCCTGTCGCACCTTCTGCGCTCGCCTGCAAGGCCGCTGCGTAACAGTGTTCACGGACAATACTACAGCAATGTTCTACGTGAACAAACAGGGCGGGGCCCGATCCTCCCTCCTCTGCAAGGAGGCGATGCTCCTGTGGGACTTCTGCGTGACCCACTCCATTCACCTGGAAGTGTCCTTTCTTCCGGGAGTGCAGAACACGCTGGCCGACCATCTCAGCAGGTCGTTCCTCTCCCACGAGTGGTCCCTCCGTCCCGATGTCGTCCACACAATCTTCCGGAGGTGGGGATTTCCCCAAGTAGACCTATTTGCCTCCAGGGAGAACAGGAAGTGCCACCTGTTTTGCTCATACCAGGGTCGCTCGCCAGGCTCCCTGTCGGACGCCTTCCTTTACCCCTGGACGGATCGCCTCCTCTACGCCTTCCCTCCATTCCCGCTCGTGCACCGAGTGCTCCTGAAGCGTCAGAGGTACAGAGCCACCATCATACTCGTAGCGCCGGCCTGGCCGAGGCAGCACTGGTTCACCCTGCTGCTCGAGCTCTCCGTTCGGGAACCCATCCCCCTTCCGTTGTGGCCGGACCTCATCACTCAGGACTTCGGCAGACTCCGCCATCCGAACCTGCAGTCCCTCCATCTCACAGCTTGGTACCTGAGTGGTTGACCCACGTGGAGAGGGGCTGTTCTGCAGCAGTCCAGCAGGTCCTACTTGAGAGCCGGAAGCCTTCCACTCGCTCCACTTACCTAGCGAAATGGAAGAGATTCGCACTCTGGTGGGATCAACGAGGTCTCAATCCGTTTGTAGTCCCGGTCCCTACCATCCTGGACTACCTCTGGTACCTTAAGGAGCAAGGTCTTGCGGTCTCCTCCTTGAGAGTTCACCTGGCGGCAGTGTCCGCTTTTCGTCCATCCGTAGAAGGTCGGTCCATCTTCTCGAACCAGATGGTTTCCCGCTTTCTCAAAGGCCTGGACCGCTTGTACCCGCCGGTGCGGCGTCCTACCCCGACCTGGGATTTGAACCTTGTGCTGGCCAAGCTGATGGGTCCCCCCTTCGAGCCCTTGGCCACGTGCTCCTTGCTCTACCTCTCCTGGAAGACGGCCTTCCTTGTCGCCATTACATCAGCAAGACGAGTTTCTGAGCTCCGCGCTCTGACGGTTAGCCCGCCATACACCGTCTTCCATGGGGACAAGGTGCAGCTTCGCCCTCATCCGGCCTTCCTCCCGAAGGTAGTGTCAGCTTTCCATCTCAACCAGGAGATCTTCCTTCCGGTGTTCTTCCCGAAGCCGCACGCCTCGCCTCGGGAGCAGCAGCTGCATACCCTCGACGTCCACAGGGCGCTCGCTTTCTACATCGAGCGGACTAAGCCCTTCCGGCGTTCGCCCCAGCTGTTCATAGCGGTTGCTGACTGCATGAAAGGCGATCCGATATCCTCCCAGCGGATTTCCTCATGGGTTACAGCATGCATTCGGACCTGCTACGAGCTTGCTCGCATCCCCCCGTGCCGACTCACCGCCCACTCGACGAGGGCGCATGCCTCATCGGCTGCCTTCCTGGCCCACGTTCCGATCCAGGACATCTGTCGAGCGGCCACCTGGTCTTCGGTCCACACCTTCGCCTCCCACTACGCTTTGGTGCAACAGTCTCGAGACGACGCAGCCTTCGGCTCCGCGGTGTTACACTCCGCCACGTCTCACTCCGACCCCACCGCCTAGGTAAGGCTTGGGAATCACCTAACTGGAATGCATAGGAGCAATCACTCGAAGAAGAAAAGACGGTTACTCACCGTAGTAACTGTTGTTCTTCGAGATGTGTTGCTCCTATCCATTCCAGACCCGCCCTCCTTCCCCACTGTCGGAGTAGCTGGCAAGAAGGAACTGAGGAGCGGACGGGCCGGCTGGGGTATATATTCAGCGCCATAGCGGCGCCACTCCAGGGGGCGCCCAGCCGGCCCGCCGGAGTTGCTAGGGTAAAAAAGTTCCGAGATGCCGTGCACGCATGGCGCGCACACCTAACTGGAATGGAGAGGAGCAACACATCTCGAAGAACAACAGTTACTACGGTGAGTAACCGTCTTTTTTTTTCTGGCAAAATCAAAGACTTTTGTGTTATTATCAGTATTGTGTCTCTACCTTTAAATCTGTCTTCAGAAGATCTTTCAGGTGCCAAATCAGAGAAGACAATAAAGGTATAAAACACACATTAGTTAAGTAGTTTTAATTAACCAATTACCTATGCCACCTTTCTCATGGTTCCTGTGCCTCTGTTCCTTAGCTAAAGTACAGAACTGGAGGAGAATTGTAAATGTACAAGTTTCATTAGCAAAAATAATTTGAGAGAATTACAGAAAACAAAATAAAGCAGGTTATTTGGTAGGGTCTTTTCACAAAATTAAAAAGAATGAATTTGACAAGGAAAGTGAAAATCTGTCAATAGGCAATAGACCAAATCAGTTACTCCAAGTCTGACAGTCTTGTTACATAAAGAAACTATCCTATTCTAGGTAAATCTGGGCTGGCAATTTTTGTCCCAACCCAAGAATTAAGGATTCCCTTAGATTCCCAGACCTTTGTTGATTTACCAATTAAGTTTATATGCCAATTATATTATGGGAACATCCACAACATTTCAACCGATGTAATGCTAAAGTTAGAGCTTAGGAATTTAGTCAGTTACCTATGCTGAGCAGCCTGAACACATGGAAAAGGAGGTGACCCAGTGCTCCCTCATCTGCACAAAAGGTAAGGGCATCTCTCCAAATTCTGTTTTACTGCTGAGACTAGAACCAGCAGGGAGGGCAGCAAAGGGAGGGAATTTTCAGCATCTCCCTCAGTCCACAGCTAACACGATATGCTCAGATACAGCCAGGTAAAACAAACCCTTGGGTGTGAACTGGTACCGAGGACTCTCTGATTAAACACCGTGTATGCATGTTATACTGCACTGCCTCTAATTTCACATCCACAATAAGGACCAAGGACAGCTAAAACTCTATCAAAATTCACTCCAGCAAATCCTTCAAAAGGAGCTTGCAAGTGGACAGCAAGAACCGCCTGCTGCTCCAGCACACGACCCTGCCTGAAGTTCCCTGTATGTGAATAGCAAAGACTGTGTCTATGTGCAGCTCAGAAATCCCCAGACCACTGCCCCTCAGTGTGGGCAGCTCCACCCAGTAATGAACCATTCTTGTATCGGCCTCTTTTTTGTTTTTTCATTCATTTTTCTTTGTTTCTTTTGTTTTGTTTCATTCTTTTAGGTTTTTTGTTTCATTCTGTATTCACACCTTCATTCCTTCATGTATCATGTTCCTGCGTTTCCCTCACTGTTCTGAAGGAATTCTTTGTCCTAAGCCTCTTCAGTCCAATGCTGCACTCAGAGGCGTAGCTTTGTTTTTCAGCTTTAGCGTCTCCTAGGTTTAGCTTTAGAGTCTCCTAGTGGCACATGAGGCAAACCATTTTTCCCACTGCTGTCTGTCCAGAGCAAGACGTTTGACTCCATTGTAAGTTATCTCCATGATGGCAACATCATTTTCAATCATTCTGATCAGAAAATTAGATGTATTTCCAGTTGAAATCTGTGACAATGGAATTCTCTTGAGTTCTATTGTTCTTCTTTTCCAGGCAGTGAGGTTTCTTGGGGGCATGAACAGCAATGGATTGTGTCTCCATTGCAGATACAAGCATCTACCTGGAGGAGTCGCTGTGCTGTAGTTTTTGAGTCATAAGTGAATCTGAATTAATGAAGTGAAAAATAGAGGGTAGAGGCAGATCTGTCCGAAAGATGTTTGAGAACTGCCACAGAGTTAAATGCAGGATGGGAGTGATTGGGGTTTTATTGTCAGGATTATTTTCCCTTTGTTCTACACAATCCTGAGATACAATATACTTGTGCCCCAAAAGACATCTGGTTTCATTCTCTCTGCAGACAGTGAGTGCGTCCTGCACAGCACGCTTGCTGCAAAGTTTGACCTTCTCCTTTCAGACAGGTCGCTTCCCACCATTGCCTAAGCTCCCTGAATGATAAGAACCAGCCAACTGAGAAATGGGGGCAGACAGGGGTTTAAAACAGGATTACCAATTATAAATATTGAAACAAATCTGTGGCACCCAAGGACTTCCCCGTTGTCACTCTGCTGAACTGCATGGCCCCTCAGGGCTGCACTGTGACTGTGCGCATAGGAGTTGGCTTCTCCTACCCCAAAACCCCAGGCCTCAATGACTGGAGCTAAAGGAGATTCTCCACTAGCTGTGAGCAGTATAGGGCCTACAACTAAGTACTTCTTATTCCATCCAACAATGTCCTGCAGTGCACACATACACTAGACAGATGAGTACAGTGCTAGTGGTGTTTTATAATTGGAATGATTCACATTTGCTCCCTGCACCCCTTTAGCCACCTTGCTGTTATAGGGATGAATACAAACCACAACATGCATATGACCAATGAATAATTTACATGGTAGTTGCCACATTGCAGCAGCCATTGTAAGTACTCTGGGTTCTCTCCAGCCTAGAGTGACCATCTGTCCCTTTTTAGCTGGGACAGTCCCTTTTTTAAGCCCTGTCCTGGCTGTTCTGTCTTTTTTTTGGCAAAAGTGGGCATTTGTCCCATTTGCTCTTGTGAGTGTGCTGCACGGGGAAGTGGAGATGGTAGCCCTGCACAGGGGGACAGGCAGTGCTCAGGTAGGGGGCAGGCAGGGCACCAGTGAGCAGCGACAGCCTCGCACGGGGGACAGGAAGGACTCAAACAAGCAGCGACAGCCTCATGCTGGGGGCAGGCAGGGCTTGAGCGAGCAGTGGCCCCAGGCCTGCATGGGGAGAGTGGCTCAGGTAAGCAGCTTGGGCCAGCCCCTTGCAGTGTCCTATTTCCCTTTGGGAAATATGGTCACCCTACTTCAGCCACAACCCTGTGGCGCCTGAGTCCCCTGAAGCACTTCCTCCTGCTGAGACACCTGTTGCCTGTTCCTGATAGTGGGACCTCTCCCCAAGTGTGATTTGTATTCAATGGCCCCTAGTTAACAGGGGCCAATAATATGTACTATGGTCCTAGTCAAACACCTGGAACATTAGATCCCTCACCCTGCATGGAACTTACTGTGCTCCACGGCAACACCCTTTCTGTCTCTAGGTGTTTATAGAGCACCAGCACCGTAGAAACCAGGCAATGTATTAAGAGGCCTCCTCTCATGGCCAGTCGCTCCAGGGGGCTCTTTGCTAACCTCTCTGTCCACAATGTAATTAAGTAATCAGAATGGAACAGGTAAATCAGAAAGGTCTTCACAGGCTATTCGTGCTCTGGAGAAGAACATTTCCTCATTTGTGGTGCAGACTGATCCAGTCTCTCCGGTTTCAGTTATGCCAGGAAGAGCAATAGCTCCAGCATGGCCATTGTTGATGGCAAGATGCTCTCAGGCTTCATCCCTTTCAAATCATCCCTGCGAAAGGTAAAGGATGGGAGTGACGTGAATAAACCACCCTGGGACAGAGGGGATTATGGGCTGTTATACCCTGGGTTGGGTAAAAGGAGAGGACCAGGCCAGCCAAGCAGTGTTCTGAGCTATGCGAGCATTCACTGGAGCCCACCTGGCTCAGGACACATTGCCATCCCCTTCATTCCAAACAACCAGTAACCTACTTAATGAAACAATCATTATACTCAAGCTGTGTGTGGATTTCCTGTCACACTGCTGCAGACTAGCTTAGACGTGTGTGAGTGTGTGTGTTTGCTTCTATTCTCCCCAGCGAAGGACGTGGTTGATCATGTCATCACATGGCTATTTCTGCAGGATCTGGGACACCTCTTATGTTTAATGCTTGTTAATAATGGAGCCTCTTTCCCATTTCCTTGTTTAAAGCTTCAGGATGATCATGTGATGATGCAGGTGGAAATCAACAACAACTGTGTCCTCTTCTACATGGAGAACACAAATTCAAAGAGTTTAAACAGTTGCCTTGTGAAAATTTTTGGCAAGGTGGGAGCCTCATGTATTTGGAATCTACCTCAGTAGGTCTTTGGAGAGAAATTAATATTAAAAGAAAACATCTAATGCTCTTCATGAATGGAAAATCACAGCCAAGCTTGGCTGTAAGACACTGGAACTATGTTGTGTGATCTTTTGATCTATATGATGTGACAAGTTAAGTTTAGGCTCTAGAATGCATATTATGATATTTTATATGTACCATTTTGGTTCCAATATTTCTACTTCTTATCACTTAAATCTCTGTTCTTCATTAAATAAACTTATACTTAAGAACGAACATACTAGGCCAGACCACTGGTTCATCTAGCTCAGTATGGGATAGGGTACAAAGTGACCTAGACGAATTGGGCCAAAAGAAATCTGAAGATGTTCAACAAGGACAAGTGCAGAGTCCTGCATTTAGGACAGAAGAATCCCATGCACCGCTACAGGATGGAGGTCGACTGGTTAAGCAGCAGTTCTGCAGAAAAGGAATTGGGAATTACAATGGATGAGAAGGTGGATATGAGTCAACAGGGTGTCCTTATTGCCAAGGAGCATTGTCAGCAGATTGAGGTAAGTGATTATTCCCTTCTATTCAGCACTGGTGAGGCCACATCTGGAGTATTGTATCCAGTTTTGGTCCCTCCGATACAGAAAAGATGTGAACAAATTGGAGACAGTCCAGCAGAGGGCAACAAAAATGATTAGGGGGCTGGGGAACATGACTTATGATGAAAGGCTGAGGGAACTGGCCTTATTTAGTCTGCAGAAGAGAAGAGTGAGGCGGGATTTGATAGCAGCCTTTAACTACCTGAAGGGGCTTCCAAAGAGGATGGAGCTAGGCTGTTCTCAGTGGTGGTAGATGATAGAACAAGGAGCAATGGTCTCAAGTTGCAGTGGGGGAGGTCCAGGTTGGATATAAGGAAAAACTGTTTCACTAGGAGGGTGGAAGCACTGGAATGGGTTACCTAGGGAAGTGGCGAAATCTCCATCCTTAGAGGTTTTTAAAGCCTGTCTTGACAAAGCTCTGGCTGGGATGATTTAGTTAGGGTGGGTCCTGCTTTGAGCAGGGGGTTGGACTAGATGACCTCATGAGAGCTCTTCCAACCCTAATCTTCTATGATTCCATCCCTGACCATCATGGCTAATAGCCATTGATGGACCTATCCTCCAGGAATGTATGTAATTCTTTTTTGAACCCCATTATAATTTTGGCCTTCACAACACCCCCTGGCAACGTGTTCCACAGGTTGACTTTGAATGAGGTGAAGAAGTACTTCCTTTTGGTTTTAAACCTGCTGCCTATTAATTAGTGTGTGAAATTAAAAAAATCCAATATCTGAAAATGAAAAATTAAAAAGTCATCATGTTTCTATTTGAAATTGTTTCATGAAAAGGAAATTTCTTTGACATTTGCTGTCTTCAAAACAGCAATTATGATGATTTTTTTTTATTTTAAAACTATTTGATCAGCTCTCCCTTGCTTTGCTTGTCTCTTGCAGGAGTTAGTATATTTCTTCCTAGCAGAGGAAGCTTTTGTAACAGACTCTTTGGTGAATACAGGAAAGTGCACACACGTGCATGTGCAAACACCCACCCTGATCCAGAGAGATTTGTCTCAGGTGTGTGTTGAAAAAAAGGGTCCCAACATTCTCTTATGTGAGATACAGAGATTAATCCTTGTAAAACTCAGACTGAACCACAGAATCTCATCTACACAAGTCTCATATTCCCTCAGGGCCTGAGTGAGGAAGAAAGTGGTTTCTCTCTCACCACTCATTTCTCCTCAGGCAATGTCGTTCCTTCCTCCCCTCTGTGTAAACTCTGCTATTAGGTCCATCACACCTGTGCACTCATAAAAACATACAACTGTAAATAGAACTGTGAAACCCCAGTAATTTGGCTCTAGGGGTGTGTTCTATCTCTGACAGCTTCAAAGTGAGAAAAATTCACACCAGCACACTCATCTGTAGTGCAGGAGATCTGAATTCAAATACCTTCTCCACCTCACATAGAGTGGGGGCTAGAACCTGAGCCTCATGTCTGTGAGGTGAGTTCCCCGACCTCCATCTCTGAACACTGCACGGGGCTGACAGACTGAGTGATCTGTCAGCCCTGGGGCAAGGAGGGGGCTCCAGCTGTGAACCCCACGGGGGCTGACAACTGGAGCTGGAGATGAAATGTGAAATAGCAGCCATGGAACTGACAAGAATGTCAGTTTAACGGCTGGTAGGCTCCCTGCTGTGAAATTGAACCTTGTGCTTGGCTCACAGCTTGGGCTGTCAGCCTAAGGACAGAGCGGGGAGGGGGGGAGCACCATCTGTGAGCCCTGGGTGGCTGTCAGCGCCCCACAATGCCCCACTGCACTCAGTGCAAGTGCTTCAGGTGAGGACACACATCACTGGCAAAAGGAGGGTAGCGTAGACACCAACAGACGATTTAATTACTAAGGTGGCTGTAGGTCGACCTTATTTAAGTTGATTTAATTTTGTACTGTAGACAACAAGGTTGTGAATTCAGATATTATGAAAGGAACACAGACCAACAGCCTTCTCAGCCCCAGCATGGCCGCCATGATGGGCCTAGTGAGGAAAGGTGGGAGAACTTGATGGAATATTTGGTGATATTGGACTTTTGAAAGGAGATCCAGTACAAATAAACTTAAAAAACAATACTGAACATGTATAAGTGTATTTACACCTTGTAGGTGACCCTGCCAGCAGGTAGGGGAACTTGGGGGACAACTACTGCACTGGTGGGATGCAAAATAAACTTTATTAAGAAAATGCAAAAACAGGGAAAATTCAATAGTGAGGGGTATGGGGTTTGTTAAGGTAGACAATTGGGGAGGGGTTTCTTTTAGTAAATAGTATAGGGGGTTTCAATAGTGGGGTACAATACAGTGGGATACAATACAGTTGGTAACCAATTAACACTGAAGTATAAATGTAACAGGTAGCTAACAATTTCTATGTAAAGGATGTGTCACAGCAGCATATAACCAACTAACAGTTATGGGTAAAAAGTGTTAAATAACCAACAACTCTAGGTAAAAATGTGTCACAGTGGTGTAAATGTAAAATGTGAGGTGTGTTAGAGAGAAAAAGGGTAACCAATGGGGTTTTATGCTAGATTTCAGCAATACAATTGAGGTTTGGCAGCAGTAGGAGCGGGGTGAACCCGTGGGGAAAGGGATTAAAAAGGAGAGAGAGAGAGAGAGATAGGGGAAGAGAAGCACGTGGTGAAGCGGAGACCAAAGTCAGAGGCACTGCAGAGGGAGATTTAAACTCAGGGAGACGCAGAGAGCAGACAGGCTGTAACAAGTGACTGGGGAAGCCCCGGCGGGGGGGTGAGGGAGGCTGGTAGCGGGAAGATAGACGTAACCACAATTATACAGAACACAGCAAAATCTTATCTATGATCTAACTTAACCAAGGCCTGGTCTACACTGGGGGGGGAGTTCGATCTAAGGTACGCAACTTCAGCTACGCGAATAGCGTAGCTGAAGTCGAATACCTTAGATCGAATTACTTACCCGTCCAGACGCCGCGGGATCGAAGTCCGCGGCTCCCCCGTCGACTCCGCCACTGCCGTTCGCGGTGGTGGAGTTCCGGAGTCGACGGGAGCGCGTTCAGAGTTCGAACTATCGCATCTAGATTAGACGCATCTAGATATGATCCGGTGGACATAGTGTACTTAGATTTCCAGAAAGCCTTTGACAAGGTCCCTCACCAAAGGCTCTTATGTAAATTAAGCTGTCATGGGATAAAAGGAAAGGTCCTTTCATGGACTGAGAACTGGTTAAAGGACAGGGAACAAAGGGTAGGAATTAATGATAAATTCTCAGAATGGAGAGGGGTAACTAGTGGTGTTCCCCAAGGGTCAGTCCTAGGACCAATCCTATTCAATTTATTCATAAATGATCTGGAGAAAGGGGTAAACAGTGAGGTGGCACAGTTTGCAGATGATACTAAACTACTCAAGATAGTTAAGACCAAAGCAGATTGTGAAGAACTTCAAAAAGATCTCACAAAACTAAGTGAGTGGGCAACAAAATGGCAAATGAAATTTAATGTGGATAAATGTAAAGTAATGCACATTGGAAAAAATAACCCCAACTATACATACAACATGATGGGGGCTAATTTAGCTACAACGAGTCAGGAAAAAGATCTTGGAGTTATCGTGGATAGTTCTCTAAAGATGTCCACGCAGTGTGCAGAGGCGGTCAAAAAAGCAAACAGGATGTTAGGAATCATTAAAAAGGGGATAGAGAATAAGACTGAGAATATATTATTGCCCTTATATAAATCCATGGTACGCCCACATCTCGAATACTGTGTACAGATTTGGTCTCCTCACCTCAAAAAAGATATTCTAGCACTAGAAAAGGTTCAGAAAAGAGCAACTAAAATGATTAGGGGTTTAGAGAGGGTCCCATATGAGGAAAGATTAAAGAGGCTAGGACTCTTCAGTTTGGAAAAGAGAAGACTAAGGGGGGACATGATAGAGGTATATAAAATCATGAGTGATGTTGAGAAAGTGGATAAGGAAAAGTTATTTACTTATTCCCATAATACAAGAACTAGGGGTCACCAAATGAAATTAATAGGCAGCAGGTTTAAAACAAATAAAAGGAAGTTCTTCTTCACACAGTGCACAGTCAACTTGTGGAACTCCTTACCTGAGGAGGTTGTGAAGGCTAGGACTATAACAATGTTTAAAAGGGGACTGGATAAATTCATGGTGGCTAAGTCCATAAATGGCTATTAGCCAGGATGGGTAAGAATGGTGTCCCTAGCCTCTGTTCGTCAGAGGATGGAGATGGATGGCAGGAGAGAGATCACTTGATCATTGCCTGTTAGGTTCACTCCCTCAGGGGCACCTGGCATTGGCCACTGTCGGTAGACAGATACTGGGCTAGATGGACCTTTGGTCTGACCCGGTACGGCCTTTCTTATGTTCTTATGTTCTTATGTTCTTATGAATGCCGAGAAGTCAAACACGCTCCCGTCAACCCGGCGGTAAGTATGGACGTACCCCAAGACTACACAAATTAGCAAGTAACAAAACACAATACAACAATTTTTTAAGCCTAACTTACAGAGTACAATGCAAACAATGTTTAAACCTAACTTAACCACAGCTATGCAAAATTAAATTACAACTTATCTAGACTAAAGGCTAAACCTAACCTAATGGGTGCACCTTATACTAGGGTAAGAGTGGTGTGTGCCCAGGATACAGCTCCAAGGGGGGGGGTTAAGGTGGTGTCTGCAGCTGTGGGACGGCTGCAAGCTGGCAGCCCAGGATACAGTCCAGGAAGGCACAGCTTATTTCTAGCAGCAAAGGCGCTGCGGAGCAAGAAACAGATTACAGATACAGACCAAGGAGTTAGCTTGGGTCTGTCTGCTGGGGAAACAAGGCCAGCAGCTAGGACAGGGGGAGTTTGCAAGAGGGAGTTCTTACCAATCCCCAGGACAGCAGCAAGCACAGAGACAGGAACAGCAGTTTCAGCATCAGAGGACACAGAGAGGACTCGATTCGCTTACAATAATCAGGAGATCTCCAGGCAAAATTCGTTCTTCGTGGGAGGGGAGTTTAAAAATGGGGGTACGCTCAAAAACAAACGAGAGTGGGAAGAGGGCCCCCCAAAGACCCCTAGCTGATCAGACCAGGTGGCAAAGCAAGGACCTTCTCCGAGATCTGATCAGAAAATGTCTGGTTTTAAAGGCAAACTCAGGCAGTTTCCCGCCAGTAACTCTGATTGGTTCCTTTTCATACTGGGGAGGAGAGAAGGCAGGAAAAAACTGCAGGTGAGCACAGAACATGTCTGGGCAAGTTTTTGAGCCACAGGTATGACTCATATGCTTAGCTATTTGGCCCTTTAGGTCTTGCATTCTTGGGCAGCACCCCCTACACTGAGTCTGGGTCTGAACAAAGGAGCCAAACAAAGAAGCAAGAAGCCCCGTCCCTAGGCAGAGCAATGGCTCCAGTTAGTCTGCACAAGCCATTCCCATAAGCAGGGCCAGACTGTGACTTTAGTTAGCACCATGGCCGGGAGGGGCGGCCACACAGGACAAACAGAAAGGAGAGGGGAAAAAAGGAATGCAGCAGGGGGACAGCTGTAACAGACTGTAGGATTCATATCCACTTACTTCATAAAGTGGAAAGTGAGTTAAAGAGAATGGAGCCGATTGACATAACCAAGAAGATCTCCCAGCCAACAGCTTGGCATTCCCCAATGGTACCAGTTAGAAAGACAAAATGAGAAAATATGAATCTGTGTGATCTTAAAAAATGTAATGAAGCAGTTGTGAGAGAAAAATATATCCTCAGAGCACTTCATGACTTCCTCCCCAGAGGGAACAACAAAGCCCTCGGTGAAGTCCAAAGCCTAATCACTCAGTCTTGACTGAAGCTAAACAAGGAAAATTGCATTTTCTGCCTATCCCAAACCAAGTTTTGGGGACAGACACTAAACAAAGATGGAATCAGTCCTAGCCCTGAGACAGTAAAAGCAATTTGAGAATTGAATGGACCAACACATGTAACTGAACTGAGACATGTACTGGGGATGGTAAATTACCTTGGTGGATACCTACAAGATCTTTCTACAATGACAAAACCACTGAATTACCACTGTTAAAGTCCAACACATCTTGGCTATGGGGGCCAAATCAAGAAATTGCCTTGAAAAGGATAAAATATATTATCTAAATGGCTCCAGTTCTCAAGTACTGTGATGTGAACTGTGATACTGGTCCAGACAGATGCAAACAGCACTGGCCTGTGTGGTGTATTGATGCAACAACATGACTCTGAGTGGAAGCTAGTTGCATCTTGCTCTTGAGCCCTCATAGATGCAAAAAATGACATGCACAGATTGAAGAGTAGTGTCTAGGAAATGTATGGGCAGGTGAGAACTTTTACAGATATCAGTGTGGATTGGATTCATTTACACTCATAACAGACCATAAAATACTTTAATCCTCATCAGTGGGAAAGACCTGGATCAAATACCGCTGAGATGCTAATGTCTTTTGACAAGGTTACTGCAATTTAACCCAACTGATAAATATGTTCCTGGGAAAATCTGGTAGTAGCAGACCCTCTGTAGCTTACCCTGGAATCACTTCAGATACCTGTGAGCTCGAAGATGACATAAATGTGCACATGGATGCTGTGGACACATACAGACTAGTGTTAGATAAAAGACAACACCAGCTACAAACAGCAATCTGGACAGACATGCAACTTCAGGAAATTCTAAATTACATTGGGGCTTCAGGCCCAAGTATCTAAAGGACACTATGGAAATGACAAGAGGCTAATTCGCTGGCCATGGACAATATAGGGAGTCAAATGAACTCATGGTTAAAGGCGATTGTATCATAATTCCAAATCAAATGAGAGGAGAAATCCTAAACCTCATCCATGAAGGATATTAACTAAATGCCACAAACATGCCAACCAGTCAGTGTAGACAGAAAGAATAAAGACTAAATTATCTGCATGTGAACACTGCAGAACTAACAGATCAACCCAACACAAAGACCCTTTAATAACAACACTCTACATTATAAGACATTGGAAAATAGTAGCTGCAGTTTTATGCAAATTCAGAGGACATCACAGGCATTATGAACTATTTTTCCAGCTATATAGAAAGAATGTACTTGAAAGACATAACGTGCCACAGGATTATTGAGAAACTGAAGTGCACTTTTGCTCACTTTGGTATTTCAGAAGAAGTAGAGATAGACAACAGACCACAGTTCACTGCAGCAGAATTTAAGTTGTTCTGAATGAAATATGATTTTGATCATATTATTAGTGGCCCACATTACCTACAAGCAAAGAGAGAGGCTGAGAAAATTGTACTGGTTGCCAAGAAAATCCTACAGCAGGAAGATCCATTCCTTGCTCTTCTGAGTTACAGATCTATACCAATAGCAGCTACTGGTTCTAGGTCAGCACAACTCCTGATGGGAAGAGAACCCAGAACTCCTGTTCCAACTTTGAACAAGAATCTGTCTCCAAAGTGGCCAGTCATGAAGAAGGGAGCCAAACTGGATAAAAAGGCTAAGAGCTCATAAACTTTTATACAACAGATGTAATTCAGTCTGAGTACAGCCATGTCTAGAATCTGGTGACCCTGTTCATGTCAAATTGAATGGAGATAAAGCATGGACAACTCCTGAGAAGGGATCTCTGGGGTACAACATGAAACTAGGGTACTGCTGTGCCCCCTTAACTCTCTAGCCTGAGCTGTCTCTTACAATGCTCTGCTAGTGACAAGCAGCAAACCCCATCAGGCACTGTTCTCACTCAGCAAAACAGTATGTGGAGCGCCCCTTCCCCCACCAATCAAATTGCGTCAATGCTCCCTGAGTCACTCAAGAATTACACAGAGAAAGGTGCGAGCAAATCTCCCAAGCCCCCAGCCTTGCATCCCTGGAATATACCATCTTGCCCTGGTCAGAAGCCTGACCAGTGTAAGTTTATTACCTAGTCTGCCCCTCCCTTGATGTGGAAAGGATACACACAAGTCTTTGTAAACTGAGCTGAGATTCCCCAAGCACTTCAACAAAAACACACTGTTTTAGGTAAAAATATAAAACAGGTTTATTAACTGCAGAAAGAGAGATTTTAAGGAATTATAAGTGCTAAGCACAAAAGGTCAGAGAGAGTTAACCAAGAAAAAAAAAGGTAAGTGCAAAAGTCTAACTCTTAAACCTTATTAGACCAGGCAGTGTTTGGATCAAGTAGTTTTTTCACTCCACTAGATGTTGCAGGTAGGTTACCGTTTTTATTACATAGGTTTCCCCTTTAAGCCTGAGACTAGTCTCCTCAGTTCACGTCTTTGTCTTCCCAGCATTCTTGCTGCTTCCAGCGTAGGTGGGGGAGGAGAAAGGTAAAAGCATGATGCCGTTGTCCTCTATTTTATATCCTCAGTCCATGTGCCTGGAAAACACTAGCCCAGACATGTCCTGGGGGTCTTTTCTGAGTCACAGAGTTGTGCAATCTCCCACTGTGTGATGCTCATACAGCCTCTTACAACATTGTAAATCTCTTGTTTACCATTCCCCTGATAATTAATGGTCATTTAACATCCTTCTGGGAGTGGATCACTTCCTTTGTTGTCACTGGTAACTAGCAGTGGAGAATCTCATAACTTCATACACATTAATTATATATGCATTTTGACAGAACAATGGGTTTCAGCAGATCATAACCTTTCATATGATATCTTACATGCATTGTATGAAATTGTATGAAATTGCTGAGCTAGCATAGCAATCTGTAATTTATCCCTGGGGGTTTTGAATAGAACCATGTACTTTGTGTTTAGGTTAATCATGCAATTCTTTTTTTTAGGTACTGAACTATATACATAAGTCTCAGGTTTCTGTGATGCACATACTCGGTACAGGCTTTCTCGATTTCATCACTTTCACAAGCAGAGTTCATCAAATCATCGACTATAATCATATTTACTTTATTGGTAAGAAACTGTCATAGTAAAAAACATCGGGCAGTCCCTCCACAAAATTGATAATGGGATATTTACAGAGCAGTTTTTTATACAGAGGTTGCCAACAACTGTAACACCACACAATATTCTCAGGCATAACGTAATGTTTGTTCGACATTATCCAACACATTTTTTATAAAGTAACTTTTCCTGCAGTTGCTCTGCCACGCGAGAATTGCAGAAAAGGGGTGTTTCCACCTCCTGTCCATTTTCAGAAGCAGTAGGGCCGGGTTTTAAAGCCTTCTCCTAGGTTCCTCTTGTTATAAATGACTTTCTGCATTTTCTTAAGGGGTTTTTTCTTTATTTGCCACTGATTTTTGTTGCTTAAGATAAAGGACTGCTGCACCGCTATCTTTACTGAGGTGTTTTCTCACAGGCCTATGCAATAGTCCAGGACTAGATCTTTCAAACTGTCAAAGTTGATCTTTTCACAGTTTGCTATGTTCAGGGTAATCCCTTTGACTTTCATACAAGCCTTTCCTCATGACAGCTTATATGTTTTCGGGCCTACCGACACAAACTCAGTGATGTGTTGATCTGGTGGGATCTCACTCATGAGGTCCCCTAAATAATCCCCCAGAGGGGGATTCCAGTCACCCTCCCTTTTCACAAATATCAACGAGTCAGTGTTGTGGTATACGCACCTCTCTTGCAGCCTGTCTAGAAGGTTGTATAGTTCTAAGCGGGCGTAAGAGGCTCTGAAGACATTGATATTGCCAGAGACTATCAGTCTTTTGTGTGCTTCCAAGCACACATGCTATTTCATTGTTGATAATCTCGCAGGATGAAACCTCGTAATTGGGGGAAAAGCAGGTACTGAAAGAGTTCATCAGGGTCTCTCGTGATGCTGGAATTGGGTAAGTTTGTTCTTTGGCCGAATTTACCCCACAGAGAATTTAAAAACAGTTTAGCGATTTGGCGTTTAGTGGGGTTCAACCTAGAACTTTTTGGCAGTCATCTCTTTATCCCCCAAGCGCTTTCCTCGCTTTTGTTTACACCTTAGCTGATGTGTACCCTTCAGGGTGCCCTTTTACCCAGGCCCCTTTTCATGAATAGTCATGCCTGCTCAGAGCCACCCTTTGGAAAAATTGAAGTAGTTTTCAAAAAGTTACCCGCAAGAGCTTTTGCATTTTTATGTAGTTTCCAGCCCTCCTTTCTTTTAGAACCCCTGAGGATACAACATCCACCAGTATTCTGAATGAAGCATCGTACTTTTCCCAAATAATAGAGTATGGGGAAGCTGTGACGAGATTATGGTGTTGGGAGAATGGATTCTCAATCCTTGGTTTTTCATTCACAACCCCTAGATTGCATGCTCTGGGTTTGTGAATGTGGGCATTTTCGCTCACAGATTTCTCAGGGCTTGGTGTGGTGGTGGCTGCTGAGAAACTGGAGTTGTGTTTACGTGGTTGGTTTTTACCAGAGTCTTTTGTTTTGTCTTTGGGTTTGATGTATGTGAGGTTTGGACTGCCCTGATTCTTCATCTGCACTCTTGTGCTGTTTTGCGCTGGCGTTGTTAAAGGTCTCAAAGCAGATTCCTGGTTCTTCGGCGGCTCTGGTGGAGGTGTTCCTGTAGCTCTGACTACAACATTGTCAGGACAGCTGCACATGCCTGATTAGGTGGAAAGAAACATTTTACAAAACTTAACTTTACCATCTTTCTCATCTTTCTAAATACTAGGTGTGGCTAGTATTTACCTAAAATACACAACCTCATCAAACAACCAAACCAATAAGCAAAATATATTTACTGGGCTTCATCCATCCATCAGTCACTGATGCTGGTGAATTTTCCTTTTCAGCTGTCTTTTTCCTTTTTCTTTTGAGCTTGTTTGCCCTCTGGTCTAAGGATCTCTCATGTTTTGACTGTGATGATGTTCGTCCATCGTTTTCGAAGAAGACCTTAACATCTATCAGGTTGTGAGCTGTCCACGGTGCGTCCGCAAATGGCTGGTAAGGCCAATACGGGCACGGAATGTTCTGCCACATGTCGGGCAGACATGTGTGGGCACCACTGTTACAACATTTGCAGCTCTGGCTTTACGGAGTGCTCGCTTCTCTTGTGCTAGGGTTATCCTTCTGGCTTCAGATGTCTGGCAGCCTTGGTGGATCAGCGTACGCCATGTCGATCGGTCTTGTGCCAGGGTTTCCCAGGAGGTGATGTCGATATCCAGGGACTTAAGAGAGGCTTTCAGCGTATCTTTGTATCGCTTCTTTTGTCCCCCATGCGATCGCTTTCCTTGAGACAGCTCACCATAGAAGAGCTGTTTGGGGATGCAGTGGTCTGGCATCCTTACAACATGGCCTGCCCAGCGTGTCTGGGCTTTCATAAGCAGAGTGTAAACTGACGGCAGGCCTGCTCTGGAAAGGACTTCTGTGTCAGGCACCTTATCCTGCCACCGAATCCTCAGAAGTCTGCGGAGGCAAGTCGTGTGGAAGTGGTTCAATTGCCTAGCGTGCCTCCTGTATACAGTCCAGGTCTCACTGGCATACATCAAGGTAGTTAGCACTACTGCTCGGTAGACTTTAAGCTTTGTAGCAAGGCTTATTCCACGGCGGTCCCACACGTTGGTCAGCAGTCCGCCAAATGCAGAGCTTGCCTTGGCGATTCTGCAGTTGACCTCGATGTCAATTGTCACTGCGCGGGAGAGGGTGCTGCCAAGGTATGTAAATTGGTCCACTGCTTGCAGCTTTTGCCCCTTCACTATGATGGTGGGCTCTTGGTGTTGGGCTTTTGGAGCTGGCTGGTGCATCACTTCAGTTTTCTTTATGTTGATAAGAAGGCCAAAGTTATCGCATGCTGCTGCGAATTTGTCCATGCTGGCTTGCATTTCCTGCTCTGATCCAGCATTCATGGCACAATCGTCAGCAAAAAGGAGGTCTCGTAGCACAGTCTCCTTTATCTTGGTGACAGCCTGGAGTCTTCGCAGGTTGAACAGTTTCCCATCAGTCCTGTATCTCAGGCTGACTCCCAAGGAACTGTTCTGAAAGGCGTCTGACAGCATGGCTGAAAACATCATGCTGAACAGGGTCGGTGCCAACACACACCCTTGCTTGACGCCATTTGTGACGGGAAAGGCCTCTGAAGCTTCTCCGTCGTCCAGAACACGAGCCGTCATGCCGTCGTGGAACTGAGGTACCATCAGGATGAATCTATCAGGGCACCCAAACTTCGACATGATACGCCACAGACCTTCACGACTGACAGTGTCAAAAGCCTTAGTGAGATCCACAAAGATGGTGTACAGTTCACGATTCTGCTCTTGACACTTCTCTTGGAGCTGTTGGACTGCGAAGATCATGTCCACAGTGCCACGCTCTTTACGAAAGCCGCACTGTGTCTCGGGTAATAGACCCTGTTCCAGGTGGTCAATCAGGCGATTCAGCAACACTCGTGCAAGGATCTTGCCTGCGCTGGAAAGCAATGATATTCCTCTATGATTGTCGCAGACTTTTCGATTTCCTTTCCTCTTGTAGAGGTGTATGATGGACGCATCTTTCAATTCCTGAGGAATAGACCCTTGATTCCAGAAGGACTGAAACAGTTGAGTGAGTTTGTCAACAAGCACTGCACCACCATCCTTATAAACTTCTGCTGGGATCGCATCAGATCCTGAGGCCTTGCCACTGGACAGCTGGCTGATGGCCTGTAGGATTTCAGTCTCTAATGGTGGAACGTCCAGACTGTGGTTGATATCCACCTGGGGCATTCTATCAATCGCCTCGTTATTAATGGAAGATGGGCGGTTCAGTACGGATTGAAAATGCTCAGCCCAACGCTGTAGAATCAGAGTCTTCTCAGTAATGAGAGTTACACCATCTAAATCCAGTAAAGGAGAGCTCCCTGAGGGCCGAGGTCCGTACAAGGATCTGAGGGCTTCGTAGAACCGTTTGGCATCTTTTCTATCAGCAAACATCTGGATTTCACCTGCCTTGGCACTCAACCAGGAGTCCTGCATCTTGCGAAGCTTGCTCTGTACGGTCCTGCGAGTGTTGTTAAAGGCATTTTTCTTAGCTGATGACGACGGGTCGTTCTGATGAGCACGGTAAAGGCGGTGCTTTTCAGCAAGTAAGGCCTTGATCTCTTCATCATTTTCATCAAACCAGTCCTGCTGTTTCCTGTGTGAGGGTCCAAGAACCTTTAGTGCAGAAGAGTGCACAATATTCCAGAAGCGTTCCCAGTCCTTCTCAGCATTTTCCTCTAATTGCAGCTCTAAGAGTTGGTTGTCAAGATCTTCTGCTAGTAAAGCTGCTGTATTGGGGTTCCTCAGTTTACTGACGTTAATCTTTTTCACCACAGCTCTGTTTCCCTGCGGACGTCTCTTTGGCTTGATGTAAAGGCTTAATTTAGAGATGATGAGTCTATGATCAGTCCAACAGTCAGCACTCGGCATGGCCTTAGTCACCCTTACATCCTGTCTGTCTTTCCTCCGCACGATGACATAATCAATGAGATGCCAGTGCTTGGAGCGTGGATGCATCCAGGATGTTTTTTGACTGTACTGTGGAGCAGACAACGTCTTGTCAAAATGTCTTGTAAATTAAAAAATAAAATAAAATACTCATTAGTGTATTTTTCTATTTAAAAAGTCATAGCTTTAAAACAAAATAATCCATTTCTGGCTGTACAAAAAACACAGGTTTTGAATTTATTTCTACCACTTTAAAAACAAAACAAAACAAGAGCAACAACCCACACACATTATTAAAATCACAGCTCATTTTGCAGAATAAAACCAAACTGCTTTAAAAACCAACTTTTAAAATCCATTTTAAAACACAATTTTGCACAGAAACCCCTATTAGATTGAAACATTCCAAACCAATAGTGTGCAGCCATATACTTTAAAAAAAAAAATAAAACCACCTATGTTTTGCACAAACTCAGACACACACACACACACACACACACACCAGCAGTTTAAAACACCAAACCAACAATTTGCAACAAAATACTTTTTAAAACACTCACACTTATCTCTAGCTTAGGCCCCTGAATCACTAACAATTTAAAAGCAGCAAAGAATCCTGTGGCACCTTATAGACTAACAGACATTTTGGAGCATGAGCTTTCGTGGGTGAATACCCACTTCATCGGATGCATGTAACAATTTAAACATTAAAGCCAACTCTTTTAAGAGGACAAACAACCTCTTTAAAAAAAATCTATTTTTTTCTTGCAGATTAAAAACCAAACTGCTTTTAAAAATCGTTTAAAAACCATTTTGCACAGAAAAACACTGTTAGTTTGAAACCCACCATACCATCAGTTTGCAGCCATAAAACTCCAGCAGTTTAAAACCAACAGTTTGCAACAAAATACTTTTCAATAAACCCACATGCATTTAAAAGCCAATTGCAAAAAGTTACCTTCTACCACAGGGTATAGGGTTGCCGGCACATGGGTGTTCTGTTTCTCCCCATGTGTGTTTGGGCCTTTGGGTTAAAGAACAAGCAAAAAAAAAATAGTTAGTATTATTCTCTAAATTGATCAAACCCCTATACAATCTGTGTGATATCTGACTTTTTTATTTTATTTTAACAGTATTAAGCACAGATATAGTTAAAAATGGGTTTTGGTTTTTTCCTTGACCTGGTGGTGAAATGCAGCTTAAAGATACTGGTTCCATGCTAAATAGATCACACTGCAAGGAAGAGAGGTACTATTATTTAGTAAAGACAGCATGGCCAAAGAGTGACATTATATAATATGAATTTTCAGAGTTAAAAACAGGGAGCCTATCTCCTCTTGCAGTCCAGCAGCATTTCAATTCAAGATAGTTTCTCTTGAAAGAGGATTGTGTCCAAAAACTGAGGTTTTTATATCATCCCAACTCTCTGTTTCAAGCAGACTTAAAAAGGCGCTGTAACTTTGGAAGTGTAGACGTAACCTCAGTTTCAAACAGACTTCAAAAGTCTGTGGTTAGCAGGTTGATTCAATCACCACAACTCCGAATTAATAGATACTTTTGAACTTTAGGCACCTATCCCCTAACATTGCCTTTTGTGAGCTGGGATGGGGGAATTAAGTTGTCTGCATAACTGGGCTGCTTTTGGCTAATTTTTTTCTTTTAGTTAAAATACATATTTTTGTTTCAATGAAAAAACAGTAAATCACCATACACAACAATACAACAATACTTAATATTACTGTACCCCCATTCCCAAGTGGGGGCCCCTTGCAGATATCAATGAATGTCTTGGGGCATGTTTGTTTGTTCGTTAAACATGTTTCTTTCATGCTTAAAGTTTGGGGGTTGTTTTTTAAATCAAATGAGTGTATCACAACCATAGTAAGCACTCTGCAAATACCCAGAGCTTTTAAATTTTTGATAGTCTTTGGAGCAAATGCTTGTTCTAAAGTAGGGTGGAGGTTTGTAAACCCTTGAAACATTTCAGTTTTGGGTTAGACCCTTGTTTATTTTTGTAAATATATTATTGTAATGACTTTGAGTTGCTCGAAAGAATGACTCATAATGTTCAACCAACTCCTGGGTTACATTTAAACTGTCCAATACAGTTCTACCAACTCCTGTGGTTGTATTTAAACTGCTCAATAGCATCTGTGAACTCATAGATTCATAGATTCTAGATTCATAGATTCTAGGACTGGAAGAGACCTCGAGAGGTCATTGAGTCCAGTCCCCTGCTCTCATGGCAGGACCAAATACTGTCTAGACCATCCCTGATAGACATTTATCTAACCTACTCTTAAATATCGCCAGAGATGGAGATTCCACAACCTCCCTAGGCAATTTATTCCAGTGTTTAACCACCCTGACAGTTAGGAACTTTTTCCTAATATCCAACCTAAACCTCCCTTGCTGCAGTTTAAGCCCATTGCTTCTTGTTCTATCCTTAGAGGCTAAGGTGAACAAGTTTTCTCCCTCCTCCTTATGACACCCACTTAGATACCTGAAAACTGCTATCATGTCCCCTCTCAGTCTTCTCTTTTTCAAACTAAACAAACCCAATTCTTTCAGCCTTCATTCATAGGTCATCATCTCAAGACCTTTAATCATTCTTGTTGCTCTTCTCTGGCCCCTCTCCAATTTCTCCACATCTTTCTTGAAATGTGGTGCCCAGAACTGGACACAATACTCCAGCTGAGGCCTAACCAGCGCAGAGTAGAGTGGAAGAATGACTTCTCGTGTCTTGCTCACAACCAGAGGTGTAGCGAGCGCCCTCCGTACCCTCCGACCGGAGGGGGCCCCACAAGGAAGGGGGCCCCTAAAAGTGGCAAAAAAAATGTAAGGTATAACTAGGTAAGTGACATTTATTGACGCTATTGCACAATCCATGTCGGTTTTACTGACAAAACCGTGAAGTCATTATGATACATCATAATGCTATTGGCTACATCAGTTGTCTGTCGGTCAGTTTCGAATTTTAGTTGGACCCATTCAAAGAATGTGTATTTGCGTTCATAATGGCGGTTGGCGGATAAATGTTATTAATTTAGTTGTTTAATTTTTTATTGTTTGAAATGATTCGTTTCCAACGCAGAAGCGTGCTTTGTGATGTCTAAGAGAATGTATAAGAGCGGAGCTAGTAAACAAAAGGCAGCAAAAGATGCCGAGAAGGAACTTGAGAAAATTCCAAAGTTGTCAACGTATTTTGCACTGCAATCCAACGTACAGGTACAGGCACATGAAACGGACAGCGCTAGCAGCAACAAATCGTATCCAGAAGTATCCAGAAGTGCTTCAAGTGAGGTCGAAGGTGAAGCCAGTTGTTCTACCAAACAAACTGTGACAGATATTCCAGCTGCTGCTGGGAAAGAAGTATCTGAATCTGAACCACTGACTGATGATCCAGGAGATTGGCCGTCTATAATATCGGACAGACAAGTGTGTGACATTGTTGCACGTGGCCCACCGCAGCAGAATGAAAGTTACAAATTTCCATTTAACGAGGAAAGACGGAGGTTCACAAGTACTCATTTCTATCGAACCATGGCAAATGGCGAGAAAATAAGATGTTCATGGTTAATGTACTCAGTTCAGAAAGATACCATTTTTTGTTTTCGTTGTAAATTATTTGGCACTGGTGACATACCGCTACGTCGTGGAACATCTGTTTGGAAAGCACTGTCAAAAAGACTTCAGCAGCATGAAACAGGCAAAGGTCATCAGGACTGTATGGTGAAATGGTTTGACCTTCGGTCAGGCATAGTAAACCGTACATCTATTGACCAACTCGAATTGCAGGCTTTTCTGAAAGAAAGAGATTTCTGGAGAAATGTTGTCAAACGCATGGTTGATGTCGTTATTTTCTTGTCCAAAAGAAACTTGGCATTTCGAGGAAGTAATGAAAAGCTCGGCGATCCTTTGAATGGCAACTTTTTTGGACTGTTTGAATTGCTTGCAAAGTATGTTACTGTCCTCAGCGAACTTTTACAGAGGATTAAGAAGGCAGAGACACATGTTCAGTACCTCAGTCCACAGATCCAAAACGAGCTGATTCAACTTGTTGCCAGTAACATTCAAGAGGCCAACATAGCGCAGCTTAAAAAAGCAAAATATTATTCAGTTATTTTGGACTGTACTCCCGACGTGTCACATGAAGAACAGATGTCTGTGGTGTTACGCTTTGTTGAATGCAACGGTGAAGATGGTGTCAATATTCGTGAAGCGTTTGTTGGTTTTCTTAATGTTCATGATACAACTGGCGAGGGCTTATTGGAAGCGTTTCTTGAAAAGGCAAACAACTTAGGAATAGACATTGCTGACATGAGAGGCCAAGCTTATCATAACGGCGCAAATATGAGAGGAAAGAATAAAGGAGTTCAAGCCCACATGCTAGAAATAAATGACCGTGCCTTGTATGTACCATGTGGAGCTCACACTTGGAATCTTGTGATCTCAGACGAGGCAAAGTCATCGAAATATGCCGTTGACTTTTTCGGTCTGATTAACAGAATATACGTTATCTTTACTTCGTCACCTTCACATTGGGATATACTTCAAGAACATATGCCAATATCTGTTAAAGGGTTATCGGACACTCGTTGGGAGTCGAGAATTGATGCTGTGAAGCCATTGCGTTATCACCTTGAAGAATTGTGCAACGCTTTGTGATCTTTGCGAGAATATGCGCTCGAAAAGAAAGATGGCAATACAGCAACAGAAGCCGGTGCGCTTTTAGACCATGTTACTACGTGGCCTTTTGTTCTGACTGTGTCCACGTGGTACGATATACTATTTCACGTCAATAAAACCAGCAAATTAATTCAGTCACCAGATGTGTCAATTGACGTACTGCAGGCAGAAGTCGGTGCTACAATGAAGTTTTTGGAAGACTATTGAAATACAGGATATAACTCTGTGGTCACAAATGCACGTGAAATAGCAGAGCATATGGGTATTGAGCAGGTGTTTCCAGAAACCGGGGTGTGACATAAGAAGAGAATGTTTGATTACGAATGTGCTGATGATTCGAGTCGTCTTTCTGCCGAAGAAAAATTCAAATCGCAGTTCTTTCTTGTTCTCACTGATCAGGCCATATCTTCTGTTTCGTCGCGATTTGACCAACTCGTGGAGTGGTATAAGTTGTTTGGATTTCTGTACAACGCTAACAACCTGAAGCAGTGTCACAGAGAAAATGAACTGGAGAATCACAGCAAAAATTTTGAAAGAAAAATGGGAGACATTGATGCCAACGAACTCATAATGGAATTGAATCGTTTTATTTATGTCATCGAGAAAGAGAGAGGACTTGTCACGGCAAACAATTTTTTAACGTACATATACAAGAACAGCCTTCAGGAGATATATCCGAATCTTTGCATTTGCATCAGAATTCTTCTGACCACACCAGTTACTGTTGCCGGTGCTGAAAGGAGCTTCAGCAGAATGAAACTGATCAAGAATATCCTGCGCTCAACCATGACAGATGACAGGCTTTCTGCACTTGCAGTTATCTCAATCGAAAACAGGATTGCCAGATCTCTGGACTATGACGCATTGATTAACCAATTTGCGGAGAACAAGGCTCGAAAGAAGCGCTTTGCGTAAATATGGAATACATGTACACTGTAGGCCTATGTATACATAATATGAACCCTGTATATTGTATAAAATAAATACCGCATTCCAGTTTCTGCATTGTAAGGGGCCCCGGACATATGTTCGGAGGGGGCCACGTTCTTTGTTGCTACGGTCCTGCTCACAACACACCTGTTAATGCATCCCAGAATCATGTTTTCTTTTTTTGCAACAGCATCACACTGTTGACTCATATTTAGCTTGTGGTCCACTATAACCCCTAGATCCCTTTCTGCCGTACTCCTTCCTAGACAGTCTCTTCCCATTCTGTATGTGTGAAACTGATTTTTCCTTCCTTAGTGGAGGACTTTGCATTTGTCTTTGTTAAACTTCATCCTGTTTACCTCAGACCATTTCTCCAATTTGTCCAGATCATTTTGAATGATGACCCTGTCCTCCAAAGCAGTTGCAATCCCTCCCAGTTTGGTATCATCTGCAAACGTAATAAGCGTATTTTCTATGCCAATATCTAAGTCGTTGATGAAGATATTGAACAGAGCCGGCCCCAAAACAAACCCCTGCGGAACCCCACTTGTTATACTTTCCAGCAGGATTGGGAACCATTGATAACTACTCTCTGAGTACGGTTATCCAGCCAGTTATGCACCCACCTTATGGTAGCCCCATCTAAATTGTATTTGCCTAGTTTATCGATAAGAATAACATGCGAGACTGTATCAAATGCCTTACTAAAGTCTAGGTATACCACATCCACCGCTTCTCCCTTATCCACAAGACTCTTTATCCTATCAAAGAAAGCTATCAGATTGGTTTGACATGACTTTTCTTTACAAATCCATGCTGGCTATTCCCTATCACTTTACCACCTTCCAAGTGTTTGCAGATGATTTCCTTAATTACTTGTTCCATTATCTTCTCTGGCACAGAAGTTAAACTAACTGGTCTGTAGTTTCCTGAGTTGTTTTTATTTCTCTTTTTATAGATGGGCACTATATTTGCCCTTTTCCAGTCTTCTGGAATCTCTCCTGTCTCCCATGATTTTCCAAAGATAATAGCTAGAGGCTCAGATATCTCCTCTATTAGCTCCTTGAGTATTCTAGGATGCATTTCATCAGGCCCTGGTGACTTGCAGGCATCTAACTTTTCTAAGTGATTTTTAACTTGTTCTTTTTTTTATTTTAGCTTCTAAACCTACCCCCTTCCCATTAGCATTCACTATGTTAGGCATTCCTTCAGACTTCTCGGTGAAGACCGAAACAAAGAAGTCATTAAGCATCTCTGCCATTTCCAAGTTTCCTGTTACTGTTTCTCCCTCCTCACTGAGCAGTGGGCCTACCCTGTCCTTGGTCTTACTCTTGCTTCTAATGTATTGATAAAAAGTCTTCTTGTTTCCCTTTATTCCCATAGCTAGTTTGAGCTCATTTTGTGTCTTTGCCTGTCTAATCTTGCCCCTGCATTCCTGTGTTGTTTGCCGATATTCATCCTTTGTAATCTGTCCTAGTTTCCACTTTTTTTTTTTTACTCCTTTTTATTTTTTAGATCATGGAAGATCTCGTGGTTAAGCCAAGGTGGTCTTTTGCCACATTTTCTATCTTTCCTACCCAGTGGAATAGTTTGCTTTTGGGCCCTTAATAGTGTCCCTTTGAAAAATTGCCAACTCTCCTCAGTTGGTTTTCCTCTCAGTCTTGATTCCAAGGGACCTTACCTATCAGCTCTCTGAGCTTACCAGAATCCGCCTTCCTGAAATCTATTGTCTCTATTTTTCTGTACCCCCTTCTACCCTTCCTTAGAATTGCAAACTCTATGATTTCATGATCACTTTCACCCAAGCTGCCTTCTACTTTCAAATTCTCAATGAGTTCCTCCCTATTTGTTAAAATCAGGTCTAGAACAGCTTCCCCCCAGTAGCTTTTTCAATCTTCTGAAATAAAAAGTTGTCTGCAATGCAGTCCAAGAACTTATTGGATAGTCTGTGCCCCGAGGTGTTATTTTCCCAACATCACCACCAAATCTTGGGCTTTGGATGATTTTGTTAGTTTAGAAAAAGCCTCATCCACCTCTTCCACCTGGTTAGGTGGCCTATAGTAGACTCCTAGCACTACATCACCCTTGTTTTTTACCCCTTTTAGCCTAACCCAGAGACTCTCAACACTTCTGTCTCCTATGTCCATCTCCACCTCAGTCCAAGTGTGTACATTTTTAATGTATAAGGCAACACCTTCTCCTTTTTCCCTTGTCTATCCTTCCTGAGCAAGCTGTACCCATCCACACCAACATTCCAATCATGTGTATTATCCCACCAATTTTCAGTGATGCCACCAATGCCATAGTCACATTTGTATATAGGCATCTAAGACACTGGTTTGATCTTGCCTCCTAGTTTTGCCCTGATCCTCCTTTCTCTCTGCCATTGTAGCCCATGCTCCCGACCCATCTTCCAGGTTTCCATGTTCCTCACTTACCTGTGGGCTTTGCTTATCTGTCCTGAGGTTTCATTTCATTTCATATTAATCAGAGCACACCATTCTCACCCACCCACCCACCTCTCTTACTGTGGGTGTACACATGTCAAATTTAATTACTAATCATGGATACGATTAACCCTGATGGCAACAAGGGTGAGTAATCTCAGTCACCCTGGCTATTCAGTGCGGGTATGGTTAAAACTATTCAGTTCAACACGGTGGATCAGCTCTAGTGTACTCAAACACATGTCTGAACCATCCCTGTTTATTTTTTGTAATTGTAAACACATTTTTAGAGTTTTCTCCCTCACCCAAGATTCTACAAGATACATTTCAGCTTTTTTATGTTAATGGGTTTCTTTTACCCAAAGACACAAGAGCGAAGTTCTCACAAACTATTTTTTTTATTTAAAAGACATACAAACAAACCAAGATGCTCCATTAAAACTATTAGCTCACTTAAGGGCCACAGAGACCTTCTAACAGAAACACAGAAAGTCACAAAGCCCTTTTCAATAGTTTTTTTTAAATTATTTACAGCTACCAAGTTTTATATCACGTTTGTCCCCTCAGCATTCTCTAACTTTATCCTATTAGATCTCTTACAAATAGTCTTTTTCTTAAGCAGGGTTCTGTAACTTTTTGTTTGGACCAGAGGGTCAATATAATGCTGTAAGCAGCATCTTCTTGTTTGGTCATTTTCTTTAAAACACAGTCAGGGTCTCCACTGAATTGCACAGCATTTATCAAGGTCACCTCTTGGGCTAAATGTTCCTGAGTTAAGCACAGACATTGCACAGCATCACCTATGGCAACAACAGTGTTTAATAAGCTTTCCAAAGACAGCTCAGCACACAAGCCCCGGAGCTTGTAGTTTATATCCATTAAGTCCAAGTCACCCAGTCATGGTGCCACTGACCTGGCACATTTATGACACAGCCCTCACAATCTTCAAAAAGCTTTCCCCTAAGACAGTGATTAAGGACAGCATAAACAGCAATAAGCCATAGTCCACATGGCTTTTTTTACACTCACAACTTGGCACTGGCTCAGTTAGTTCCATTCCAAGCCTCCTCCTAAACTCCTCATAGCCATCATCCTCGAAGTCCTCTTCAACGATTTGTATTGGCGTTGAGCAAAAACAAGGAGGGCCAGGTTTGTCTTTACTGTTTGATGCAACATTGTTCAGGGCCTCCGGGTCCTCTAGAAAGGCATCATCGAGCTGTTGAGAGATTTTCAGAAAAGAAACAAGTGGAAGTTCCCACTGCTTGTTTTTAGATTTATACAACCCCGGTTCCTAACCCCATTACACACACACACACACACACACATACATACATGCTCTAATGTTACTCCTAAATCGTTCATTTAGAAAAGCAACGTCTTTTCTGTTCACCTTGTCCGCCGGTGACTCCCCCGCACTGCATTCTCCTTCCTCCTCCAGGGGGGTGGATGACGAGAGGCCGGCATGCTCATTGGGGTGTCTCATGAGCAGATGGGTTTCAGGGTTGGGTTCCAGCTTATCCATCAACAACTGGGCCAAAGGGCTTCCCTTAACCACTCCCTCCTCCTCCTTGGAACTGTCGTTGATGTAGCGCTTTCCCTGCGAATCATTGAAGGCCCTCGGTGCTAAAACAAAGTCTGAAGTTTTCATGGGGAGGTGAAGGAGTCCATGTTTCCTCTCAGCATTTCCACAATTTCTAAAACACGCATTCTTGGTAAGAGACGGCCTCTTCTGCCGAGCGCTGGGACTTATGGGGTGGTGGTGCTGCACTCTGGGATCACATCACCCTCTTCTGGGTGGCTCATCCTGCCCCAGAACCTGCCCTATTTTGGTCAAATATGTTCTCAGGGCAGTCCTCTTTGGCCAAAACCCATCTCAATTAGTAGAGGATATTGGGGGGAGTTCTTAGAGGGGTCACATGAACCACTTCTGGATGGGTCACCCCACCCCAGAAATCCCCCGATAGTCAGATATCCTCTCCGGGGTGGTCCCCAGCAGTTGAAACCCCTCCTGATTGATAGAGGGTGGTGGGAGGAATTGTTAGAGTGGTCACATGACTCACTTCCGGACAGGTCAGCCTGCCCTGGAACTCCCCCCGATTGGTCAAATCACCTCTCGGGGAAGTCCTACTGGGGCAAAATCCATCCTAATTGGTAGAGGGCAGTTGGAGGAGTTCTTAACGGGGGGGGTGTCACATGACACACCTTGCTTCCGGTCATGTGTCTGGCTTGAGCCTGGAAGTAATACTCCCAGGGGCGGGACTTTTGGTGACAGGTGGGCAGGGTTTAAGGGGTAAAGGGGCAGGATTAATATTTGATTGATGGAAGGGCCTTTATATTACTTTGGTGCAATTTCCTGTTTTGTCATTACTGTTTGTTTAAGTAGTGGAGGGCAGAGTGAGGGGGAATGGCAGGATTAGGGCAGAGAGGTTGGTAAAATTAAGGCATGAGAAGGAAGGGGGCCCTGCCAACCTAGTCACTCACTGTCAAGTGTTTTTTTTCTAAAATCACAACAGAGCAGAGTCTCAAGGAGGGATTGGAAGGAGGATCAGGTGTTGGTTGCACAGATTTTCTCCATACAGAAAGGGCAGCATGGGAGAAAGGGCAGCATGGGAGAAAATGGAGAGGTAACGAGTTAAAGACATTTCCCTTAATCCAAGTACTTGTAACAGTTCTCTTGAGGAAGAGCAGGAGGTAGGTGTGGTGCCAGCCAGTCATTTTTCTGTGCTATATGCCCCTTGCCTTGTGCCTGTTCCTTTAATTGCCTGTGTCCCATGAATCAAGTAAACTTGTTTCCAAGAAGCCCTCCCCCTGCTGACAGCACTGATGGGCATGGTGTGTGCAGGACATCCTGCTACTACAAGAGAGGGTCATGGCCTATTCAGGAAGCCGTAAGCTCTGCCTCTACCACTAAGAATCATGGTCTTGACAGGAAACTCCAAGGCCGGGGTGAAAGTAACATTAAGCATTTACCAGTACAGGGGCCCGACTGCGGGCCCCTGGAAGGGACAGGGCCTTGTCCAGAAGGGGCTGGGGGTTAGCAGCTGGGGAGGAGAGAGGCAATGATGTTAGCAGTATGGCAGCACTTTAACATCGGCTGCTATTGGCCGGGACCGGCAGCCGCTTTTTATCAGTACATCGTACCGGCCCACTTTCACCTCTGCCCCAAGGTCTACTAGTAGAAGAATTGTCAATATTTCAGATTCTGCTGAGTAATTCTTCTTCTATAAAGCCGATCTGAGTGACACAACCTGTTTCTAGTGCATTATCCTTGTCTACATTTGGACATGTCCTATACTGGGAATTGGTCTTGTAATGATCACCTTTGGCACAAGGGATTTCTTTCCTAGTTTATAAAATAACCAGCTTCTAATGTCTTTCAATTCATGTTCAATATGATATAGACTCTATCGGGGCGAGAAACAGCACAGATACAGTTTTTACAGAACTTTTCCTTCCGGCTCCGGAGATTGGGGGTTACCTGATGATCTGAGGATGTGGTAAACCTGACGTCAGGAGGGAGCTCATCACTCATATATGGTGATTTTTGTTGCTTTCAAGATTTATTGGCTGTTTTAGCTGCATAAAGTCACAGATAAAACCACTGATAAGAACTAAAAAGGCAGGTGGGTTTTCTATTGGTTCCTTCCCGCAGCTGATGCCAGCCTCTGAATCTATATATTTCCCTTCTACTGCTTTGTTATCACTTGTCAGACACAGAGGAGACCTGGCAGGTGCTTAGGTGCAGACAGTGCAGTGAGAGGAGGGGACAGCAAGTTAGGCTGGCAATGAAGGGACATCTCTCCACTCTGGTGCTGTGGCTTCTTCTCCTCACAATTCAGGACATAGCAGGTAAGTCTCTTCTGTGTTTCACCAGGGGAGCTGGGTTAACTGGAACTAGGGTGATAACTTTTACAGTCAGCTTTTTACCATCGGTGCCTGGCTAGGAGTTTGTGACTTTTCCTTTCAGGATTGGACCTTGCCACTGTTATCGAGGCTTTTGTTACCTTGAGATTGGACTATTCAAATGACCCTAATGTGGGGCTGCACCTTAGAACCATTCAGAGAATGGAGCTGGTGCAAATGGCAGTGACTCACTGATCAGCGTATCTTGCTGGAAGCATGTTACAGATGTGTTGCAGGGTCTGCACTGGTTGCCCAGCTCTAGGTGGAGGTTAAGGTGTCGTTTAGGATTTATAAAGTCCTTAATGGCCTGGGACCAGCCTCTCTGAGGGATCACCTCTCTCCCTGTGCTGTTCTGCCACAGCTATACTTAGCAGGGACACCTGAGCAGGTTCCCCTTTTTATAAAGGAGAGGGGTGGCTGGCAGGGTGTTCTCTGTGAGGCCTCCAGGACTCTGAAACTTCTTGCCCTGTTTGGGCCAAAATAGCCCAAATCTGGTGACCTTCTTGGCACACAGCAAAAGACACTTGTTTCGGGGTGGGGTTGGGGGTGGGAAGGATCCAGGCCATGTGTCACATAATGAGAAATTGGTGGAAAAGAGTTTCTGTAGGTGGCTGGCTGGCTGAGTTCCTGTTGAAATGGTCACTTGATGCTGCAGGGATTTGAGTGTGTTATCAATGTCATCCAGGTGCCAACAGTCTTGGCTGGGCATCGCTTTAGTGTTTTAAATCCCAATAAATACATCAATAATTTGGGATCCAACAGAAATGTCTGTTTGGTCCAGAATCCAACAGCTCCACGGGCCAAGTCCTGGCTCCTCACTCCCCCATTCACTCACTGAAGCCAGTAGAAGTTTTGCAAGTTTGAAGTGAGCAGGATTTATCCAAATATACCCAAAGCTGATTCCTCCCAGAGAAGGGATGTGTGCATGTGTTGGGGTGCAGTGTGCAATGCCCTATGCCCATGGGGGTACTGGAGGCTCTGCCAGCAGGAAGATTTATCCTGCAGGAGCTCTTCTTCCCTCCCTCAGGGTTTCTACTGGAGCAGAGAAGCTTTGAATCCTAGCTGGAGTCTAGAGAAGCCCAACCAGCACAAGCTGTATCAGTGCATGTCACGGCCACATTGGTTCCATTCCCTCAAGGCCGCCCCTGCCCAGGTTCAGGGCTACTCTCATTCCTCCAGCACAGAGGAGGCTGCAGACTCCTTGCCATGCAGTGTTCCAGCTCCAGGCAGACTTAACAGCAATGGTGTGGGGGGACGGAGACCATGGGATACATCAGCAAGTGCTGGTGCATCTTAGAGAGTTAATCTGGCCCAAAGATTCCAAAACTGATTAAAAATAGGATAAAAATTGAATGTGGGTCTCAGATATGATTCAAATAATACAGTGATTGGAATCTGTTGGACTGGTGTTAGCAGCATGATAATGATCCATGTGACTGGCAGGGCAGTTAACTCCATAGCAGTAGCTGGTTCATGGGACCCCGATGTGCTGCTGCACCAGCCTGAGAAACTGACCCTGAAGTTGATAATCAGAAATGTCAGTCTAAGTCAGGGGTCAGCAACCTTTCAAAAGTGGTGTGCCAAGTTCACTGTAATTTAAGGTTTTGCATGCTGGTAATAGATTTTAACGTTTTTAGAAGGTCTCTTTCTATAAATCTATATTATATAAATAAACTATTGTTGTATTTCAAGTAAATAAGGTTTTTAAAATATTTAAGAAGTTTCATTTAAAATTAAATTAAAAAGCAGATATTATCAGTTTAGTGTGATCCTTGCCCTCGCTTTTCCTTGCTGAGTTTTCCAATGTGGGCTAGAGCGGGCGGTGACTGAAGAGCTCTGGGTCGAGGCCAGGAGCAGAGCCCTGGGCTGGCTGCTGGTACCCCAGGCTGGCAGTGGGTTAAGCGGGGCCGGTGGCCAGAACCCCAGATCAGCAGCAGGATGAGCAGCCCAGCCCACTGCTGGCTCCGCTCAGTCCGCAGCTGGTCTGGGGTTCCATCAGGGGTGAAAGTAACTTACATTTCTTACAGGTACTGTCATATTGCAACCCCCCTTTTGGGGAGGAGCTCAGGGGCTGGGGATGTGTGGGGTGGGCGGAGAACTCAGGGCAGGAGTTGGGATGCGGGGAGCTCAGTGCAGGGGGTGGGGATGTGGATGATTCAGGAGTCAGGGCTGGGAGCATGGGGGGTGCAGGAGTCAGGACTGGGTGGCATGAGGGTCTCAGGGCAGGGGGTAGGGGTGTGTGTGTAGGGGGGAAGTCCTGGGGCGCAGGGGCGCGAGGCTGGCCTGGGATAGTCCCGGTTGCAGCCAGGTTACCTGGATGGGTCCCTGCCCCAAGCTGTTCCTGTTCCTGCCAAGGGAGTTGTGGCCCAGCTGTGTGGGGGCACTGCATCTGCAGGCAAATGGGGGGCGGTGGCAGAAGAACCCCTGGCCTGCCCCTCCCTTCCTCTTCCCCCCAGGGGCCACAGCTGTGCACGACGCAGGGTCGGCACGTGCCTGCAGTGCCCTGGTATCCAGGCACAGTGGCGAGAGAGGGGCAGCAGGACAGGCTGGGACGTGAATACCTCCACCGCACCTCCCTCCGGCCCCTTTCACTTGCCTGACTGACTGCTGCTTAGTCTGGTGCATGGGGCCGCCAGTGCCAGCCTGCCGGAGAGTTCTGGCAGCCAGCAGGACCCCAGCTGGGAGCATGCCACGCGCTGTGCCTCCAGCTACAGCAAAGCATGCCAGCATCATCTGGCTCCGAGCATGCACGCTCCGCCTTACTTTCACTTCTAGGTTCTGGCTGCCGGCCCCTTGCCAGCCGGGGTCCTAGTGGCCAGGACCCCAGCTGGCAAGGGACCGGCAGCCAAAAACCAGAGCAGTGGCAGGCTGAGCGGAGCCAGCAGCCGGGACCCCAGAGCAGCAGCGGGCTGAGCGGCTCAGCCCATTGCCGGTCTGGAGTTCCATCCGCCGGCTCCTGCCAGCCGGGATTCAAGCCGCTGGCCCCGCTCAGCCCGATGCCGGCCCGGGGTTCCGTCCATCCAGGTCAGCAGTGGGCTGAGTGGGACCTCGGCATACCATTAAAAATCAGCACGCATGCCACCTTTGGCACGCATGCCGTAGGTTGCCGATCCCTGATCTAAATTATTGTCTTAGAAAAAAACCTGCCCTAATGTATATTTCACAGACAGCTCAGTAACTGTGGTGAGTAGGGGGCTGGTACCCAAAAAATCCTGATAAAACCAAACCATCTAGCAGGTTACTTGGAGTTTATATTTCAGATTCCCAAGAAGTTCAAATATAATGTGCTGGGGTTAGAGCCCATGACACATCTGTGCATGACCGAAAAGCAGGGAATCCGATGGTGACTTCTGGTAATCAGACTGACATTGCAGGGGATGGACAATTATTATCACATGAGGGATAAATTACTGCACGATTGTGAGATGTCATACAGTGATGCCAAGCACATGCCAAGCACATGTTCAGCTCAGTGTATTTCTGTTGGATTTATGAGAAAATGTTTATATTCCCTGAATATTTCTTATTTTCTTATGGGAAATTTGACTGCTTCACATGATGCAGACACAGTGATGTGGGGGAGCATAAAATATTCTCCAGTTATTTGTGGGATAGCGTCATATAATGATGCCAAGCACATAGCTTAACGTGTTTTTGTTAGGTTGATGAGGAAATGTGCATCATCCCTTTGATATTTTTTTTATTTTCTATGGAAAATTTGAGTTTGCTTCATATGACACAGACACAGTGACATGGGGGAGTTTACAATATAGAGGATATCACCATGTAGATACTTTTCCCTTTCCCTCAGTGCCCCAATTCTCCTCCCTGAGTAGACGCCAGGTCAGTCTTTGCCAGAAGATCGTGTTTCACAATTATTGACCTATTTATATTGTGCAGGAAAACAATTTTTTAAAATGATGTGGGGTCCAGGCAAACAAATGAGAAAATATCAGGGGTGGGTCAAAGCTGCAGGTTTCACTCCCGACCCAGATCTGAACTTCCCCAACGTTCAGAGTGCTGAGTGGGGTCATTATTCCAAGTTGGGTCACAGAAGTGGAGCCAGCATATGATAGGTAAATGTGATTGTTGTCCTGAAAGGTGCTGATGGCTGCCATCCAGGAATCTTTGGTCCTAAGACAATCACAGACCTCATGAAAGTCAATGGCAGGGCGAGAACTCTCTTTTAGTCTCAACAGATGGAGCAATCAAAATCCTTTATGGAGTAAAAACATCTGCAGACAGTGGGGGCTACTGCCAAAGGCACTGGGCATGTGGTCAAGGCAGAGTTAAGCCAGGGGTTTCCAATGTTGCTAATGCAGGGGCCAGGATACTGTCATCAGACTGTGTCTGTTGGAGGGAGACACCAGTAGAAGGAGTTGTGACCAGGGTCTTGGAAGAAGAAAAGAAACAAAGCCAGTTGCAGCTCTCTGGAGGGGCAGGCTGAGGAGTGAAACTCAGAGCTACTGGGAGAAAAGCAGCTTTCAGGGAGTGGGGGTAGAGTCTGCTCTTCATCTGGGGAAGAAGCAGCCTGTACATGCAGGGCAGAGAGGTCAGGCAGAAAGGGGAGAAAAGGAAGGGGAAGCACCCAGGAGAGGAGGGTGGGAGGAGACCAGTGGAAGAGGGAAATGTGTGGGGCAGGTGGGAAGAGGAAACTCCTGTGGGGAGCACAAGGCTGTAATGCCAAGCGCCACAGAACAAAAATTACAAAGTTATAAAAACCATCCAGTGATGTTACTCAGTCTGTCTGTGGACTTAAGAACCCCCCTCTACTCTTCTGCCAGAGTGGGGGTGAGAATCGCAGGCTGAAAAGTCACCGTTTAATGCACCCAAACTGCAAGACTCCCCCTGGCTGCTCAGCTGGAGACTGTGCTTCCCTCCCTTCACCCCTGAGACAGGAACTGCCGTCCATTGCCCAGCACTGACTTCGCTCTCCCCTCCTGGTTCAGTTCCTCTGACAGATGAAGGGCTGGCTGGGAACTAGCTTGACAGCCACTGAGCTAATCAATGCAGCATGGTTCACACTCACACACAGAAATTTTGTTATTGTTGAGGTGTGAGTTACGGACAGAGAAACTGGAGATGTTCACTCTGATCTGACATTAACCATTCACAGAAATTATGTCACCGTAACACGATGGGTTTGGTTTAGCCTTTTGCAAACAGCAACACTTCCCTGACTTCCTCCACCCCACACCGCCCCTGTAACTTCTCTGAGTGAGACTGGGAAGCTTTGCCCCCATTCTAAAATCCCCTTCACCTTCCTCCCCATCTCTCCTTTCCTGCTGCCCCCTCCCAATACTTCCTCCCGTCTCCCTGCTCCAGAACCCTTCCCCTACCTCCTGCCCACTGGCACCAGACCCCCCATTCCATCCTCACTCCTCCATCCTCCCCAACACTCCCTCATGTGCCCTTGCTCCAGGCTACCTCCGTTCCCTCCCATCCTCTGCTCTACACACCTCCCCTCCACACCCTCTTGCTGCCCTGCTTCAGGCCCCCTCACTTCTTCCCCACAAGTTCACCCTTCCCCACTTCTCCCTTCTCTTCCCTTATAAGACCTCCCTTCTCCCCATGTCTCCTTCTGCCCCCTCTACTCTTTCCCCCCTTCCCCCTCTCTCTCCTGCCTGATTCCTCGCTTCTTACTTCTGTCCCCCACCCCAGACCCCCTCCTCTCTCCATGCAGACCCCCTTCTTTAAATGCCCTTCTCCTCCCCTCCCTGTTGCCCCCTTCTCAATAACCCCTTCCAGCCCCATGCTCCCTGCTCCCCTGTCCAGACCACCCTGTGCTCCATCTCCACTCCTCCCTCCTGCCCCAATTTCAGATCCCTGTTCCCTCCCCTCCCTTCTGACTTTCTCTCCTGCCTCCTTGATAACCTCCACTGCAAACAACCCTCTCCCTCCCACTTCTCCCTCCTGCCCCTGCTTTCCAACCTCCTTTCCACCCCCCACTCCAGACCCACCTCCTTGCTCCTGCCCCTTCCTACCCCCCTTTCCAGGCCCTCCTCCCCTTTGTCCCTCCAACCCCCTGATACAGATTCTCTCCCTTCCTCACCCTCTTTCCTCCCCTTGCTCCAGAACCCCCCCCCCACACCCCTCGCTCTGGCTGACTCATTGTCTTTACCCCATTCCTTGCAACTCTGGAATCTGCCTCCTGTCCCCCCAGTGCCCTGCTCCCCTCACTCTCACCATCCTCCTTTCACAGGGTCTCTGCTGCCCATCACGGACCCTGGGTCCTCTCCAGCCCTTCAGCCACATAGAGACAGCCCTGTTCCCCACGGCCTTTAGTGGTAGGTGGCAGCCAGTTTTACTCAGGGCAGCCTCACTCCCACATGCTGACAGACAGTCCCAGTGAAAGTGACAGGAGATGGCATCATTTGGAGTAAAGGAAATTCCATGAGTTGGCGCTTTTAATCGTGTTCTCATCAGACAGGTAAAAACACCCCAAATCACCAGAGTGGGGATAAAATGGCGAGAGCTGCAGCACTGAGAGCCCCAAGTGTGAGGCCCTGAGACGTGAGAAGGTGGCGCCCTGAGGCAGCTCTGGGCATGTCCCATTCTCCTGGCTCTCGGTGCGGATCCCCTGCTGCCGGGCACAGACTCTGCTGTGATAACGCTGGGCAGGGGGCTCCCTGCTCGCTCTCACCTGCTCTGTGTCTCTCTTTGAAGGTGCTGAAGAGCTGAGGCTGGTGAATGGAGGCAGCCCCTGTGCCGGGAGAGTGGAGGTTAAACACCAGGATGAGTGGGGAACGGTGTGTAGTAATCGCTGGGACATGGCACATGCTGGAGTTGTCTGTAAGCAGTTGGGATGTGGAGCTGCTGTCAATGCCCCCACCTGGGGTCATTTTGGAGCAGGATCTGGACCAATTTGGCTGGATGACGTTGCCTGTGATGGTACCGAGTCTGCTCTCTGGCACTGCGGGAACAGGGGATGGAATGTGCATGACTGTATTCATGAGTGGGATGCTGGAGTGACCTGTTCAGGTAAGAATCAGTCACCCCTGTCCTGAAAGGCAAATCCCCTGAGACAAAAGAGTTTGAACCCACAGGATGTTGTGTGCCTGTGACCCTAATGAGAAATGAACAAAAACCAGAGCAAGTCCTGTCATTATTGTTATTACTGAGTTGTAATTATTTCTGTTCATGTCACTAGCCACTGAGGAGGCCCCTGTGTGACTGTGAAGCATTTTCAGTATCTCATCTCCAGTTGTTTCAATGCTACATCTTCTCTTTCCCTCTCCCTCTGAATGGGTCTAAAAATGCAGATAGGAGAGAAAATGAAAAAGGAAAATGTCACGTGGCTCCTAAGTTGCTGAGGCACTTTTGAAAATGTTACACTCATGCCAAAATCCAGCCCCAGACACCCAACCACAGAGGTATAGAGGGTGGAGCATTTATGTAGCCCCTTTGCCACCCTCACAAGATGACCAAGGAATGGGCAGATTCTCCCAGCTTGGCCACAATTAGATTTAAACGAGAGCACTCCTCCTTTCCCTGTTCTGCTATTTCTCAGATTTTGGACCAACCAGTAATAGAAAATTTCAAAATCTCGCATGCCCTGTAGATCTAACATAGCATAGAGAGCTCAGCCAAAAATATATCTCAATCCTACACAGCACAGGAATATCATATTATGGAGGCACTTGTTGTGACTCAATAGTTAACATTGCAGCTACAGACCCATTATAAGTTTCATTTTTAACTTCTCTCTTCTTAACATTTAGTAGGAATAATATCTTCCTCTGAATGTAGCACAAGGAAGAGAGAATATTTTCCCATAGTTCAAAAAGTTTTATCAGCTCCCCCTGGTGATGAGAGCTCAGGGCAGTGTTTAATCTCAACCCTTTCCTGGATTTTGAGTGTTTCAATGACAAACATCAAAACACTCTTCACATGGCGGGAGGGATTGTATGAAATTTCTTAGTATTTTTTAAAAATAAAAAAAGCTGGGGTGGGCAGGAACTTTACAAAGAGTCATTGTCAGGACTTTGAAACACTCAAGAAAACAGATTGACCTTCACAAATGTAAATTCCCTAACCTGGTAATAACAACTGCAATGCCTTGTGCTGCACACCTAGCAAGTGCACAGCAGGAAGTCCCTCTCCTCTGAACCTCACCAGGAGGAGGAAGCTGCACAAGAACCAAGGGCAAGAATCAGAGCAAAAGTCCCTTCTGTGCACCTTTCTGTAAAACTGCACCTGCATCTCAGCTGGAGCTGCATGTTTGCAGTGGGAATAAAGTTTGGGTTTGTAAGAGGGTGCTTGAAGGGGCAGGCTGCCTAGTGGTTGGTGCCCCTGACCTCCAGCCCCACTGTCCCTTTTGTTTGGGGCATGGATCTTGGGTGGCACCATGCTGCAATCCCAGGCTTCTTCAGGTCGAGCAGGTGCAAGTTTGGTGAGACTGAACCTCACAATGTCTCTGGTCTTCAGAGACCCAGTTACCTCAGTTGCCGGAGGCTCCTAGTCTCCTCCACAGTCCCCCTTGGCTGGGGAGACAGCGCTTACTCCCTGGTGGCTGCCTCAGCTGGCAGGCTGGTGACACTTCCCCTCAGGTAGGGAGGCGCATCGCTCCTGCCTCTTCCCCAGTCAGCCCTCAACTGAGCCAGGCTCTCTCCTTTTCTCCCCCACCCCAGGCCTGGCATTGGCTGCAGGTACAGTGGGGTGGGGTTAGCTGGGCCCAAAGGCTCTTTTAACCCCTGCTGTGCTGGCAGGGTAGTTCCGCATGCCTGTGCTGAAGTTTGGAGAGGAGGACGAGTCTTTCCATGGCCCTTATAGTTACATCCATTCTTATCACTAATACCTCTCTTCCCTGGATAGAAGTGCAGGGCCAGCTCATAGGGCCAAACCCAGGTTTACTTACTTAGGCAGGCAGCCAGGACTGTAATGTGAGTTTGCTTTGTAAAGACTGAGTAGAAACAGAATAAAAGACTCAGGATTGGGCCCATTCATAATTATTCCAGAAATAACCACTCAGCTGTCTGCAAACTGCCCTGTGCACTAGATATCACTGAGAACAAACACATACAGGAGCTGTGATGTTTCTGCACCAAATGATTTTTGAGAGATGCTGTCCTGACAGAATACTAGAAAAGTTTCCAAAAAGTGAAAGTCGTCTTCTTATCTGCAGTGTTGTTGTAGCCATGTTAGTCCCAGGATATTAGAGAGACAGGGTGGGTGAGGTGATATCTTTTATTGGACCCATTTCTGCTGGAGAGAGACAAAGTTTTGATCTTACAGAGATGAGCTGTGTGTAAGCTCAGAAGCTCGTCTCTTTCACCAACAGGAGTTGGTCCAATAAAAAATATTACCTCAGCCACCTTGTCCATCTCAACCCCTTCTTGTCCAGCTTTCACTTCTCATTTCTGGTTGTATTAATATCAGACTTTGCCAAAACATTCTCCTCTGCCTAGGTCCCTGCCTCAGTCACTGCACAGGCTGGACGGTTCCCAGGCAGTGAATCAGGGACACACAGTGAAAGAGGCTGTTGTCTGTAGGCCCACAGCCTCATTGGCTGCTGCAGCAGATTCGCCATCATCGATGATTCCTCCATTCGAGGATGATCTCTACCACAGATTTATATATGGGTCTTGAGATGACTCAGGAGTCCGATCCTGGAATCATAGATCTGCTCGCAGTAGGTATAGATGTTTCCTGACGGGTCAGCTGTCTGCTGGGAGAAAGCTCTTTCTCTTTCCTTCCTTTCTTCTCTCTCTCTTTTCAACTTTAAGGGCAAGGCACTTCTCCTCAAAGCAGGTTACTGCCTGTTGGAGGATGTGGCATCACTGAGATCGGTTGGTTCCTTGCTCCTCCAAGTTTGTGATGTCCACATGAGTTTTCTTGAGATATACTTTCAGTGTGTCTTTGTAGGATTTTCTCTGACCACCACAGGATCTCTGACCATGGGTGAGCTGAGAGTAGAGGGCTTGTTTTGGAAGGCGAGAGTCTGGCATCCGCACACAATGTCCAGCCAGCAGAGTTGGTGAGTGAGGATCATTGCTTCAATACTGGTGACATTGGCTTCAATGAGGATGCTGGTGTTAGTGCAGGATCTTCCCACTTGATGCAAAGGATCTTCCAGAGGCATCTTTGGTGGTACATCTCCAGACTCTTGAGGTGCTGTCGATAGGTCACCCAGGTTTCGCATCTATAAAGGAGTGTAAGAATAACAATGATCTCATAGGCCTGGATCTTGGTGTCCTTTCATAGGTCAAATCCAGGACAATTCTTGGGAGAAAAATGTACATTGCCTTCACTGATTTGACAAAGGCCTTCAACTCTCTCAATTGCGAAGATGCTGGCCAGTTTTGGCTGCCTTCCAAAATTTATTCAGGGCCTAAGGCTTCTTCATGATGAGATGACTGCCACTATTCTCTGTAATGGCCTGGAGATGGATCCTTTTGTCATCAAAACTGGGGTAAAACAAGGATGTGTTATTGCTGCAACCCTGTTCTCCATGTATTTAGCAGTCATTTTGGTCCTTGTTAAAGACCGCCTCCCCACTGGAGTTGACATTCAATACAGAATGGATGGGCAGCTTATGTCTAGTGTCAGTGGCTTAATGTCTAGTTGGCAGCCGGTATCAAGTGGAGTGTCCCAGGGGTCAGTCCTGGGACCAGTTTTGTTCAACATCTTTATTAATTATCTGGATGATGAGATTAATTGCACCCTCAGCATGTTCGCAGATGACACGAAGATGCAGGGAGAGGTAGATACAATAGAGGGTAGGGATAGGTCCAGAGTGACTTAGACAAATTGAAGGATTGGGCCAAAAGAAATCTGATGAGGTTCAACAAGGACAAGTGCAGAGTCCTTCACTTAGGATGGAAGAATCCCCTGCACCTCTACAGGCTGGGGACCGACTGGTTAAGCAGCAGTTCTGCAGAAAAGGACCTGGAGATTACAGTGGATGATAAGGTGGATATGAGTCAGCAGCATGTCCTTGTTGCAAAGAAGGCCAATGGCAAGTTGGGCTGTATTAGTAGGAACATTGCCAGCAGATCGAGGGACATGATTATTCCCCTCTATTCGGCACTGGTCAGGCCACACCTGGAGTATTGCATCCAATTTTGTTTCCCCCACTACAGAAGGGATGTGGACAAATTGGAGAGAGTCCAGTGGAGGGCAATTAAAATGATTAGGGGGCTGGGGCACATGACTTATGAGAAGCGGCTGAGAGAACTGGGGTTATTTAATCTACAGAAGAGGAAAGTGAGGGGGGATTTGATAGCAGCCTTCAACTACTGAAGGGGGGTTCCAAAGAGGATGGGATTAGGCTGTTCTCAGTGGTGGCAGATGACAGAACAAGAAGCAATGGTCCCAAGTTGCAGTGGGGGAGGTCTAGGTTGGATATTAGGAGACACTATTTCTCTAGGAGGCTGGTGAAGCACTGGAATGGGTTACCTAGGGAAGTGGTAGAATCTCCATCTTTAGAGGTTTTTAAGGCCCAGCTTTACAAAGCCCTGTCTGGGATGATTTAGTTGGTGTTGGTCCTGCTTTGAGCAGGGGGTTGGACTAGATGACCTCCTGAGGTCTCTTCCACCCTGATATTTTGTGATTCTATGCCTAATTATGCAGACAGGAGAGCGCTCTCCCATCTACGTAATGCGTCTTCACCAGACATGCTAAATCGGCACTGCTGCATCGATACAGTGGCACTGATTTAGTGTGGTAGCGAAGAGAAACCCTAACAGTTCTCTTGTGTGCTTTGATCTATCCCATTTCCAAGCACTAGGGAAATGTTAGTGCGCAGCAGCAGGCTTCACACGGACACTCAGTGTGCAGCAGGCTAGTGCAAGGTAAATTTACACCCCAGTTTGCCCCAAACTAAGTGTGTGTAGAGAGAAACCCTGAGACTGGATGAGGCATCCAGGGAGAGAAACTGGGGCTTGGGGCAGACAGAACAACTCATGGCAAGGATATGTGTGAGAAACAGATCAGCTAAGGACCCCAGAGGGGAGAGACAGCACAGAGAACAGGGGGTGAACTAGGACTTGTCTGGGGAAGCTAGGGGGGAAGTCTAGCATTGGCTTGGCAAGGAGACTGGGACTGGGGATGAGAAGCTTGAGGAGTGGAGACGGGAACTGTGTAGACAAGGAGAATGGGACTGGGAGACAAAACAAGGGATGGAGAAGAGACAGGACTGGGACAGGTACAGCTTGGAGGGGATGAGGCGGAAGGGGTTAGGTTTGGGGGAACAGGAGAAGAAGGGTCTGTCACTACTAGAACACACACCTCTCCAGAGCCTGGAATGGAACCCAGTATCCCTGAGTTTTGCCATTCCCCTGCTGTCAGCAAATATCTGTCAAACCCTCCAACAAAATTTTCTGATCCCCCTCTAGTGCTGGTCCACAAAGAGGATGACAACCTACTACTGCTGTCAGTTACTCCATTAGCTCAAGTAGCAGTGGTTTCTGTGATGGATCTAAAGGTTCCAACCCTGCTCATGACCCATGTGGGTGTCACAGGGTTGCCATCTTTCTAATGGCTAGTAATTGGGTCCTCAAGTCTCTACCCCCGCCCTGCCTCTTCCTCCCAAGGACACGCCCTTCTCCACCTCTTCCCCCGCTCCTGCTCCACCTCTTTCCTTGAGGCCCCGCCCCTTCTCTGCCTCTTCCCCTCAAGGCTCTGCCTCCATTGCTCACTCTTCCCTCCCCCTCATCGTCACTCACTGGATAGTCTCAAGGAGCCTGTCTGCAGGTACGAAGCCACCCCAGCTGAGCAGGGGCTGGCACAGATTCATAGAATCATAGAATCATAGAATCTCAGGGTTGGAAGGGACCTCAGGAGGTCATCTAGTCCAACCCCCTGCTCAAAGCAGGACCAAACCCAACTAAATCATCCCAGCCAGGGCTTTGTCAAGCCTGACCTTAAAAGCCTCTAAGGAAGGAGATTCCACTACCTCCCTAGGTAACCCATTCCAGTTCTTCACCACCCTACTAGTGAAAAAGTTTTTCCTAATATCCAACCTAAACCTCCCCCTCTGCAACTTGAGACCATTACTCCTTGTTCTGTCATCTTCTACCACTGAGAACAGTCTAGATCCATCCTCTTTGGAACCCCCTTTCAGGTAGTTGAAAGCAGCTATCAAATCTCCCCTCATTCTTCTCTTCTGCAGACTAAACAATCCCAGTTCCCTCAGCCTCTCCTCATAAGTCATGTGCTCCAGCCCCCTAATCATTTTTGTTGCCCTCCGCTGGACTCTCTCCAATTTATCCACATCCTTCTTGTAGTGTGGGGCCCAAAACTGGACACAGTACTCCAAATGAGGCCTCACCAGTGCTGAGTAGAGGGGGATGATCACATCCCTTGATCTGCTGGAAATGCCCCTACTTATACAACCCAAAATGCCATTGGCCTTCTTGGCAACAAGGGCACACTGTTGACTCATATTCAGCTTTTCGTCCACCGTAACCCCTAGGTCCTTTTCTGCAGAACTGCTACCCAGCCATTCGGTCCCTAGTCTGTAGCAGTGCATGGGATTCTTCCGTCCTAAGTGCAGGACTCTGCACTTGTCCTTGTTGAACCTCATCATATTTCTTTTGGCCCAATCCTCTAATTTGTCTAGGTCCCTCTGTATCCTATCCCTACCCTCCAGCATATCAACCACTCCTCCCAGTTTAGTGTCATCTGCAAACTTGCTAAGGGTGCAGTCCACACCATCCTCCAGATCGTTAATGAAGATATTGAACAAAACCGGCCCCAGCACCGACCCTTGGGGCACTCCACTTGATACCGGCTGCCATCTAGACATGGAACCATTGATCACTACCCGTTGAGCCCGACCATCTAGCCAGTTTTCTATCCACCTTACCGTCCATTCATCCAGCCCAGACTTCTTTAACTTGCTGGCAAGAATACTGTGGGAGACTGTATCAAAAGCTTTGCTAAAGTCCAGAAATAGTACATCCACTGCTTTCCCCTCATCCACAGAGCCGGTTATCTCGTCATAGAAGGCAATTAGGTTAGTCAGGCATGACTTGCCCTTGGTGAATCCATGCTGACTGTTCCTGATCACTTTCCCCTCCTTTAAGTGGTTCAGGATTGATTCCTTGAGGACCTGTTCCATGATTTTTCCAGGGACTGAGGTGAGACTGACTGGCCTGTAGTTCCCTGGATCTTCCTTCTTCCCTTTTTTAAAGATGGGCACTACATTAGCTTTTTTCCAGTCATCCGGGACCTCCCCCGATCGCCATGATTTTTCAAAGATAATGGCCAATGGCTCTGCAATCTCATCGGCCAACTCCTTTAGCACCCTCGGATGCAGCGCATCCGGCCCCATGGACTTGTGCTCATCCAGCTTTCCTAAATAGCCCCGAACTACTTCTTTCTCCAGAGAGAGCTGGTCACCTCCTCCCCATACCGTGCTGCAGAGTGCAGCTGTCTGGGAGCTGACCTTGTCTGTGAAGACAGAGGCAAAAAAAGCATTGAGTACACTAGCTTTCTCCACATCCTCTGTCATTAGGTTCCCTCCCTCATTCAGCAAGGGGCCCACACTTTCCTTGACTTTCTTCCTGTTGCTAACATACCTAAAGAAACTCTTCTTGTTACTCCTAACATCTCCGGCTAGCTGCAACTCCAAGTGTGATTTGGCCTTCCTGATTTCACACCTGCATGCCTGAACAATACTTTTATACTCCTCCCTGGTTATTTGTCCAATCTTCCACTTCTTGTAAGCTGTTCTTTTGTGTTTAAGACGAGCAAGGATTTCACTGTTAAGCCAAGCTGGTCGCCTGCCATATTTACTTCTCTTCCTACACATCGGGATGGTTTGTTCCTGCAACCTCAATAAGGTTTCTTTGAAATACAGCCAGCTTTCCTCGACTCCTTTCCCCGTCATGTTATTCTCCCAAGGGACCTTGCCCATCAGTTCCCTGAGGGAGTCAAAGTCTGCTTTTCTGAAGTCCAGGGTCTCTGTTCTACTGCTTTCCCTTTTTCCTTGTGTCAGGATCCTGAACTCGACCATCTCATGGTCACTGCCCCCCAGGTTCCCATCCACTATTGCTTCCTCTACTATTTCTTCCCTGTTTGTGAGCAGCAGGTCAAGAAGAGCTTTTCCCCTAGTTGGTTCCTCCAGCACTTGCACCAGGAAATTGTCCCCTACACTTTCCAGAAACTTCCTAGATTGTCTGTGCACTGCTGTATTGCTCTCCCAGCAGATATCGGGGTGATTAAAGTCACCCATGAGAACCAGGGCCTGTGATCTAGCAACTTCTGTTAGTTGCTGGAAGAAAGCCTCGTCCACCTCATCCCCCTGGTCCGGTGGTCTGTAGCAGACTCCCACCACGACATTACCCTTGTTGTTCATACTTCTAAATTTAATCCAGAGACACTCAGGTTTTTCTGCAGTTTCATACCGGAGCTCTGAGCAGTCATACTGCTCTCTTACGTACAACGCAACTCCCCCACCTTTTCTGCCCTGCCTGTCCTTCCTGAACAGTTTATATCCATCCATGACAGTACTCCAATCATGTGAGTTATCCCACCAAGTCTCTGTTATTCCAATTACATCATAATTCCCTGACTGTGCCAGGACTTCTAGTTGTCCCTGCTTGTTCCCCAGGCTTCTTGCATTAGTGTATAGGCATTTCAGATAACCCGCTGATTGTCCCGCTTTCTTGGTCTGAGACAGGAGTCCTCCCCTCTTGTAATCTCCTGCTTGTGCTTCCTCCCGGTATCCCACATCCCCACTTACCTCGGGGCTTTGGTCTCCTTCCCCCGGTGAACCTAGTTTAAAGCCCTCCTCACTAGGTTAGCCAGCCTGCTTGCAAAGATGCTCTTCCCTCTCTTCGTGAGGTGGAGCCCGTCTCTGCCTAGCAATCCTTCTTCTTGGAAGACCATCCCATGGTCAAAGAATCCAAACCCTTCTCTCCGACACCATCTGCGTAGCCATTCGTTGATTTCCACGATTCGACGGTCTCTACCCTGGCCTTTTCCTGCCACAGGGAGGATAGATGAGAACACCACTTGCACCTCAAACTCCTTTATCCTTCTTCCCAGAGCCACGTAGTCTGCAGTGATATGCTCAAGGTCATTCTTGGCAGTATCATTTGTGCCCACGTGGAGAAGCAGGAAGGGGTAGCGATCCGAGGGCTGGATGAGTCTCGGCAGTCTCTCCGTCACATCGTGAATCCTAGCCCCTGGCAAGCAGCACACCTCTCGGTTCTCCCGGTCATGGCGGCAGATAGATGACTCAGTCCCCCTGAGGAGAGAGTCCCCGACCACCACCACCCTCCTCCTCCTCTTGGGAGTGGTGGTCGTGGAACCCCCATCCCTAGGAAGGTGCATCTCATGCCTTCCAATCAGTGGAGTCTCCTTCTGCTCTGTTCCCTCAGGTGCATCATCCACTCCACTCTCTGCACTAATACCTGTGGAGAGAACATGAAAACGGTTGCTCACCTGTATCTGTGTTTCTGGTACATGGATGTTTCTGGTACTCTTTCCCCTTCTAGAAGTCACATGCCGCCACTTATCCTCGCTGGCCTTCTGTCCCCGCTGCGTAGCCTGCTCTGAATCTTCAGAACGTTGTGCCCGCTGCAGCTGATCCTGACGTCTATCCAGGAAATCCTCATTTTCTTTTATGGAATGCAGGGTTGTTATTCGTTTCTCCAGACCTTGAATCTTCTCTTCCAAGATGGAGATCAGCTTGCACTTGGTACAGACAAAGTCGCTCCTATCCTGCGGAAGGAAGACGAACATGGCGCATCCTGTGCAGGTCACAACGGCGGATTGCTCAGCATCCATGGTCTCTTCCTTCTAAGAGCTCTCTCCAGGCGAACTCCCAGGCAAACTCCTTCTGTTTGCCGCTCAGCTGGTTCGCAGCTGACTGCCTTTTTATAACAGTCAGGCCCAGCTGGAACAAAGCACTCCCAGATCAAACTGGTCAAACAAGCAATCAAACAATCAAGCACACAGTCAAACTGCCAAACTGCCCCCCCAACAGACACTCAGATACTCACCAGCGCAGTCCCCCTACTGCAGCACTTAGCGTACCTCTGCTCAGAGGGATCCCAGGCAAACTCCTTCTGTTTGCCTCTCTGATTAATGACCTGGTGCTTTCCTGCGCCCAGTGGAAACCAGACTTTTGGTTCAGGTGCCATTTAGGTCTGGTTTTTTTCAGTTTGCTTTTCTTAAAAACCTAGGGAATTATGCACAAAGCTTTACTTGTAAGGCACATTAAGTTTGCAAAGTTGAGCAGTAAAAAACAAGGAAATGGCAGAATTAAAGCTGTCTTTGCAACTTTATTTTGGCCCACTTGTACGTATGTGTTAAGATACCGTCTTTAATTACGTGATAACAAGCTATTTTCTCGATGAGGAATTAGAGTCTATCCCAGCCTTTGCCACAGAGTTCCTATGTGATCCTTGGCAAGTCACTGAAACCAAATGTTTCCCAGGTGGTCATTAATTGTGTTCCTCATTTTATGGGTGGCCCCCTTGTAACCATGCTGAGCACTCGCTGCTGTAAACTGAAGTCAGTAGGTGCTGTGCTCTGAACATACTGAGTGCTGTATAATGCTAAGGACTCTGAAAAATCAGGACCTGGTGTCTCAAGTCGGGCACCCAAAATCAGCCAACACTTTTGATCATTTTGTTCATAGTGTCTCTGGGCTTCAGTTCCCAATGTGTAAAATGGAGATAACAACACTTCCCTGCCTCTCAGGGGTGTTGTGAAGAGAAATTATATAATGTTTGTGAAGCACTCAGCTACCATAGAAATGAGCCATAGAAAAGCCCATGAGGAAATGAACAATTCTGTTTTGGGAGTTCACTTTGGATGACGTGCAGTACATAGGGACATGTTGAACAAGGAGGATAAAAAGACCTATTGACCATCCACCCATTCAGTCAGCACCACGTGTCCTGTGCACTGAATGAGGCAGGGTCCTGGGGCAAAAATAGCATTTGATCATGTAATGAAAGGCTGTGTCACAATGCAAATACAAACGGGACTAATTAAGGTTACAGAGGACAGCACGTGTGGCATTCTGAATGTTTGAGTGCTCGACTTTACAATTTTAACTTCCTTTTAAGTATCAGAGGGGTAGCCGTGTTAGTCTGGTTCTGTAGAAGCAGCAAAGAATCCTGTGGCACCTTATAGACTAACAGACGTCTGTTAGTCTATAAGGTGCCACAGGATTCTTTGCAACTTCCTTTTAGATACAGAGCTTTATAGATTTTAAGGGCAGAAGGACGCATTAGATTATATAGTCTGGCCTCCTGGGTAACAGGCTATAGAAGTTAATCCAGTTACTCCTGAACTGAATCCAGTCATTTTTGTTTGGCTAAAGCACATCTTCCAGAAAGGCATCCAGTCTTCATCTAAATACTTCAGGAGGTGAATAACCTTCTGCTTCCCTTTTAGTTTGTTCCAATGGTTAATCACCTTCACTATAAAAAAATTATGGCTTAGTTCTAATATGACTTTATCTGGCTTTAACTTCCAGCCATTTGTTCTTGTTTTACCTTTCTCCACTAGAATAAAGAGCCCTCTACTACCAGTGTTTTGTCCCTGCGCAAGTACATATACACTAAAGTACTTATACACGATAATCTCGTCACCTCTTGGTCTTTTTTAAAGATAAAGAGACGGAGCTCCTGGAATCTCTCACTGCAAGGTGGATTTTCAAGCCCTCAAATCATCTTTGTGGCTCTTCTCTGCATCCTTTCCTTTTTTTTAAATATCCTTCTTAAAATGTGGATAGCACAGCTGTATGCAGTATTGGTCTCATAGGTAAAATCACGTCCCTGGTCAGAAATTATCCAACAAAATGGAGCTTCATCGGAAAATGCTGGTTTGTTGAACTCGACATTTCCATGAAAGTGAGTCAGCTGCAATGAACTTTCTCCAGGCCACAGGCTGGGTTGTGGCAGAAACTTGCATGGTTAAGTGCCCGCTCGCTTGTGGGGCTCCAGCCAGCCCTGCTATGTAGACTGCCTTGGGGCCAGTTACCCCAGTCTTCTCAGGTCATCTTCTCTGGGATAGCTGCACCATGTAGACTGCCCCAGCACCAGAGACCCTGGTGCTGTATAATCTGCAGTTCGAGGGCTACCCAGCAATGGAGAAGGGAGTAATAGAATCATAGAATATCACGGTTGGAAGGGACCTCAGGAAGTCATCTAGTCCAACCCCCTGGTCAAAGCAGGATCAATCCCGAACTAAATCATCCCAGCCAGGGCTTTGTCAAGCCTGACCTAAAAACCTCTAAGAAAGGAGGTTCCACTACCTCCCTAGGTAACCCATTCCAATGCTTTACCATTCTCTGAGTGAAAAAGTTTTTCCTAATATCCAACCTAAACCTCCCCCTCTGCAACTTGAGACCATTACTCCTTGTTCTGTCATCTGCTACCACTGAGAACAGTCTAGATCCATCCTCTTTGGAACCCCCTTTCAGGTAGTTGAAAGCAGCTATCAAATCCCCCCTCATTCTTCTCTTCTGCAGACTAAATACAATAACTCCTCACTTAATGTCCTCTTGCTTAACATTGTTTCAATGTTACTTCCCTGCTCCATTACAGAACATGCTCGTTTAAAGTTGTGCAGTGCTCCGCTATAACGTCGTTAGGCTGCCTGCTTTGTCCACGGCTGGCAGCCCTCCCATCAGCTCCCCTACCCCCCCAGTGCCCATCGCCAGGTAGACCCCATGGACCAGTGCCCTCCCTCCGTCCCCCTGCCTCCTGCCCACAGCAAGCAGCCATCCCGTGGCACCCAGGAGGCCAGAGGGAGGAGTGAGGATGCGGCGCACAGTCCTCCCCACCCTTCGCCTCCTGCCTGCGGCAACCAGCTGTCTTACAGCATTCAGGAGGCTGGGGGGGAGGAGCGGGGACGTGGCACGCAGCCTCCCCTCCATGGCAACCAGCTGGCCCGCAGCACTCAGGAGGCAAGGGAGGGAGGGGGAAGGCTGCACACTGCACCCTCGCTCCTCCTCCCTGCCTCCCAAATGCCACAAACAAGCTGATGGCTGTGGGCAGAAGGCAGGGGAGGGAAGTGGGAGGCTGTGCCTCGTGCCCTGGTTCCTCCCCGCAGCCTCCCAAATGCCATAAGACAGTCAACCACTGTGGGCAGCAGGCGTGGGGAGTGTGGGGGGGGGGGGCGCTGGTCCGCAGGCCGCCAGCAGGTGCGGGGGCATAGAGGAGCCAAATCAGGGACTACCAGCCTGTTAAATACCTGTATTAAATTGCTTTAAAATTGTTTAAAATGTATATAATGCCTTTCATCTGGCAAAAAATAAATACATTTATACTCCTCCATGGTCGTTGGTCCAATCTTCCACTTCTTGTAAGCTTCTTTTTTGTGTTTAAGATCAGCAAGGATTTCACTGTTAAGCCAAGCTGGTTGCCTGCCATATTTACTATTCTTTCTACACTTCAGGATGGTTTGTTCCTGCAACCTCAATAAGGATTCTTTAAAATACAGCCAGCTCTCCTGGACTCCTTTCCCCCTCATGTTATTTTCCCAGGGGATCCTGCCCATCAGTTCCCTGAGGGAGTCAAAGTCTGCTTTTCTGAAGTCCAGGGTCCGTATTCTGCTGCTCTTCTTTCTTCCTTGTGTCGGGATCCTGTACTCGACCATCTCATGGTCACTGCCTCCCAGGTTCCCATCCACTTTTGCTTCCCCTACTAATTCTTCCCAGTTTGTGAGCGGCAGGTCTAGAAGAGCTTTTCCCCTAGTTGGTTCCTCCAGCATTTGCACCAGGAAATTGTCCCCTACACTTTCCGAAAACTTCCTGGATTGTCTGTGCACTACTGTATTGCTTTCCCAGTACATATGAGGGTGATTAAAGTCTCCCATGAGAACCAGGGCCTGCGATCTAGTAACTTCTGCTAGTTGCCAGAAGAAAGTCTCGTCCACCTCATCCCCCTGGTCTGGTGGTCTATAGCAGACTCCCACCACGACATCACCCTCGTTGCTCACACATCTAAACTTAATCCAGAGACTCTCTGATTTTTCTGCAGTTTCATACCAGAGCTCTGAGCAATCATACTGCTCTCTTACATACAATGCAACTCCCCCACGTTTTCTGCCCTGCCTGTCCCTCCGGAACAGTTTATATCTATCCATGACTGTACTCCAGTCATGTGAATTATCCCACCAAGTCTCTGTTATTCCAATCACATCATAATTCCTTGACTGTGCCAGGACTTCCAGTTCTCCCTGCTTGTTTCCCAGGCTTCTTGCATTTGTGTATAGGCATTTAAAATAACTCGCTGATGGACCTGCTTTCTCAGTATGAGACAGGAGTCCTCCCCTCTTGCGCTCTCCTGCTCGTGCTTCCTCCTGGTATCCCACTTAACTCAGGGCTTTGGTCTCCTTCCCCCAGTGAATCTACTTTAAAGCCCTCCTCACTAGGTTAGCCAGCCTGCTTGTGAAGATGCTCTTCCCTCTCTTTGTTAGGTGGAGCCTATCTCTGCCTAGCACTCCTCCTTCTTGGAAAACCATCCCATGGTCGAAGAATCCAAAGCCTTCTCTCTGACACCACCTGCGTAGCCATTCCTTAAGTTGCACGATTCGATGGTCTCTACCTGGGCCTCAAACTCCTTTATCCTTCTTCCCAGAGCCAGGTAGTCTGCAGTGATCTGCTCAAGGTCATTCTTGGCAGTATCACTGGTGCCCATGTGGAGAAGCAGAAAGGGGTAGCGATTCGAGGGCTTGGTGAGTCTCAGCAGTCTCTCGGTCATATCGTGAATCCTAGCTCCTGGCAAGCAGCACACTTCTCGGCTTTCCTGGCTGGGATGGCAGATAGATGAATCAGTCCCCCTGAGGAGGGATTCCCTAACCACCACCACCCGTCTCCTTCTCTTGGGAGTGGCAGCTGTGGAACCCCCATCTCTTGGACAGTCCATCTCATGCCTTCCATTTGGTGGAGTCTCCTTCTGCTCCCTTCCCTCAGATGTACCATCTAGTCCACTCTCCACATTAGTACCTGTGGAGAGAACATGAAAATGGTTGCTCACCTGTATCTGCATTGCTGGTACATGGACGCTCCTCTTTCTTCTTCTGGAAGTCACATGCTGCCAATTTTCTTCACTGTCCTTCTGTCCCGCTGCACAGCCTGCTCTGATTCTTCAGAACATTGTGCCCGCAGAAGCATATCCTGATGTCTGTCCAGGAAATCTTCATTTTCTGTTATGCAATGCAGGGTTGATACCTGTTTCTCCAGATCTTGAACCTTCTCTTCCAATATGGAGACCAGCTTGCACTTTGTACAGACAAAGTTGCTTCTGCCCCCCGCTTTAACCAGGGCTCATCTCCCAGCTCCACAGTAGGCAAATTAGAAATCTTGGGATGGGATCCCGATTCCCAGGATCTACTGCTCTGAGGAAGCCCTGCATTGCAGACTGCCCCAGACCAGGGACCCCAGAGCTTTGAGATTCCAAGGCCAGTGGGCTATTTGGGACACCAGCTGGCCCAGGAGTCTGGAAGCCCAGGGGTCTCCAGTCCAAGGCAGTCTGCATGGCGAGGCTGCCCAAGAGCCACACACCTTGGGAGCCCCAGCAGCTGCTGAGAGAAATTGACATTTTTGTTTTTCTCTTGGCACTGGTGAAACTGACAAGAATGTCAGTGTCACTCAGCATCTGCTGGTGTCTCTGGGAGCAAATTTCATGTTGGACACTCCATGTGTTGGTGTTTCCAGAACAAATTGTTGAGGGGATTTCTAGTTCACAGGAAGTTTTGAAATAGCAAAATTTCCTGTGAGCTGGAAATCCTGCGTTTCAGCCAGCTCCTCTCACTGCTCCCCTGTTTAACCCTCCAAGGATCATCTCAGCCTTTTCACAGCATCTCCCTGGGAGCTCTAGTTCAGTTGCTTGTCCACTATGACCCCTGCAAAGACCATGGGAGAGATCTGTATGTTTATGTATATTATGTGTTACCTCTGTTTCTGTTGTTGCTGTTCTGCCATTTCCTACCAGGGTTCAAAGAGTAACTGCTGCTGGAGCTCCCCACATGTCCCAGCAAGGCAGACAATGGCTACAGAGACCCCAGTCACTGGTACTTAACTGACACTACAGAGGTCAAGGCCTTTCAACTTTTGCCTCTGACCAAGCCGGGCACAACCCCCCTAGCTTGGGAGAGGGGAGGGGCCCTTCAAGTAGGAAAATTAAACAAAGAGCTTGGGAACTATGAAAAGGGAGCCCTGATGAACAGAGAGGGAGAGGCAGGGTCTGCAGGGAAGGAGAGTGAACCCAGTCCCCAGAAGCAGGGGTACCTGGGATAAGTTGGGCCAGCCCAGGTTTTGAGGGAAGTGCTGAGGATTAGGTAAGACATATCCCTGTTGGCCTTTAGTTCCTTTAACACTTTTCTCTCTGGTCACTGTGGTCCTATGGATACATAAATAATATCACTGTCCTGGGCCTGGTACAATTCAATAGTTTCATTAATGATTTGGATGATGGAGTAGAGAATCAACTCATCAAATGTGTGGATGATACAAACCTGGGAGGGGTCACAAACTCTTTGGATGAGAGTTTTAGAATTCATAATGACCCTGATACATTGCAAATTGGTTTGAAATCAATAAGTTAAAATTCAATAAAGACAAGTACAAAGTACTAGACTTAGGAAGACAAAATCAAATGTAAAAAATCCAAAATGGGGAATAACTGAGTAGGCAGCAGTTCTGCAGAAAATGTTCTGGGGTTATACTGGATCACAAACTGATATTAGTGATGCTGTTCTGAAACAGAAAATGTCATTCTGGGTTGTATTAACAGGAATGTCATATGTAAGACAGAGGAGGTAATTGTCCCGCTATACACAGCACTGGTGAGGCCTCAGCTGGAGCACTGTGTCCAGTTTTGGGCTCTCTGTCTATGATGGATAGGACAAGAAGTAATCCACTTAGATTGCAGCAAGGGAGAGTCAGGTCAGACTTAATTTCCATTTTCATAAGTAACTTAGGAGGCCCAGTACCATGGAGACTTCAGCATCTCTTTGTCTAGGTTCCATTTTCAAAAGGGACTTAGGCTCCTGGTCATTCAGGCTTTTTTTAATAGAATCATAGACTTTAAGGTCACAAGGGACCATTATGATCATCTAGTCTGACCTTCTGCACAATGCAGGCCACAGAATCTCACCCACCCACTCCTGTATCAAACCTGTGTCTGAGCCATTGAAATCCTCAAATCATGGTTTAAAGACTTCAGGGTGCAGAGAATCTTCCAGCAAGTGACCCATGCTGCAGAGGAAGGTGAAAACTCCGCAGGGCCTCTGCCAATCTGCCCTGGAGGAAAATTCCTTCCCGACCTCAAATATGATGATCAGCTAAACCCCGAGCATGTGGGCAAGACTCACTAGCCAGCACTCAGGAAACAATTCTCTGTAGTAACTCAGATCCCACCCCAGCTAACATCCCATCCCAGTCCACTGGGCATACTTACCGCTAATGGTCAAACACCAATTAATTGCCAAAATTAGGCTATCCCATTATACCATCCCCTCCATGAACTTATCAAGCTTAGTCAGGAAGCCAGATATGTCTTTTGCCCCCACTACTCCCCTTGGAAGGCTGTTCCAGAACTTCACTCCTCTGATGGTTAGAAACCTTCATCTAATTTCAAGTCTAAACTTCCTGATAGCCAGTTTATATCCATTTGTTCTTGTGTCCACATTGGTACTGAATTCAAATAATTCCTCTCCCTCTCTGTTATTTATCTCTCTGATATATTTATAGAGAGCAATCATATCTCCCCTCAGCCTTCTTTTGGTTAGGCTAAACAAGCCAAGCTCTTTGAGTCTCCTTTCATAAGACAGCTTTTCCGTTCCTTGGATCATCCTAGTAGCCCTTCTATGTACCTGTTCCAGTTTGAATTCATCCTTTTTAAACAGGGGAGACCAGAACTCCACACAGTATTCCAGATGAGGTCTTACCAGTGCCTTGTATAATGGTACTAACATCTCCTTATCTCTACTGGAAATACCTCGCCTGATGCATCCCAAGACCACATTAGCTTTTTTCACGGCCATATCACATTGGCAGCTCATAGTCATCCTGTGATCAACCAATACTCCAAGGACCTTCTCTTCCTCTGTTACTTCCAACTGATGTGTCCCCAATTTATAACCAAAATTCTTGTTATTAATCCCTAAATGCATGATCTTGCACTTTTCACTATTAAATTTCATCCTATTACTATTACTCCAGTTTACAAGGTCATCCAGATCTTCCTGTATGATATCCTGGTCCTTTTCTGTATTAACAATACCTCCCAGGTTTGTGTCATCCACAAACTTTATTAGCACATTCCCACTTTTTGTGCCAAGGTCAATAATAAAAAGATTAAATAAGATTGGTCTCAAAACTGATCCCTGAGGAACTCCACTAGTAACCTCCCTCCAGCCTGACAGTTCACCTTTCAGTACGACCCATTGTAGTCTGCCCTTTAACCAGTTCCTTATCCACCTTTCAATTTTCATATTGATCCCCATCTTTTCCAATTTAGCTAGTAATTCCCCATGTGGGACTATATCAAATGCCTTACTGAAATCGAGGTAAATTAGATCCACTGCATTTCCTTTGTCTGAAAAATATGTTACCTTCTCAAAGAAGGAGGAGATCAGGTTGGTTTGGCATTATTTAGCTTTTGTAAAACCATGTTGTATTTTGTTCCAATTACCATTGACCTCAATGTCCTTAACTACTTTCTCCTTCAACTTTTTTTCCAAGACCTTACATACTGCAGATGTCAAACTAACAGGACTGTAGTTGCCTGGATCACTTTTTTCCCCTTTCTTAAAGATAGGAACTATGTTAGCAATTCTCTAGTCATATGGTACAACCCCTGAGTTTACAGATTTATTAAAAATTCTTGCTAATGGGCTCGCAATTTCATGTGCCAGTTCCTTTAATATTCTTGGATGAAGGTTATCTGGGCCTCCTGATTTAGTCCCACTAAGCTGTTTGAGTTTGGCTTCTACCTCGGATGTGGTCATATCTACCTCCATATCCTCATTCCCATTTGTTATCCTACCATTATCCCTAAGCTCCTCATTAGCCTCATTAAAGACTGAGGCAAAGTATTTGTTTCGATATTGGGCCATGCCTAGATTATCCTTAACCTCCACTCCATCCTCAGTGTTTAGAGGTCCCACTTCTTCTTTGTTTGTTTTTTTTCTTTTTTATATGGCTATAGAACCTTTTACTATTGGTTTTAATTCCCTTTGCAACTCTACATGGCTTTTGGCCTATCTCATGTTATCCCTACATGTTCTGACCTCAATAAGGTAGCTTTCCTTGCTGATCACTCCCATCTTCCACTCCTTGTAGGCTTTCTGCTTTTTCTTAATCACCTCTCTGAGATACTTGCTCATCTAGCTTGATCTACAACTCCTGCCTATGAATTTTTCCCCCTTTCTTGGGATGCAGGCTTCTGATAGTTTCTGCAACTTTGACTTGAAGTAATTCCAGGCCTCCTCCACCTTTAGATCCACAAGTTCTTCAGTCCAATCCACTTCCCTAACTAATTTCCTTATTTTTTTAAAGTTAGCCCTTTTGAAATAAAAAACCCTAGTCACAGATCTATTTTTGTTTAATCTTCCATTTACTTTAAATTAAATTAGCTCATGATCGCTCAAACCAAAGTTGTCCCCTACAATCATTTCTTCTATGAGGTCTTCATTACTCAGCAAAACCAAATCTAAAATGGCATCTCCTCTTTTGGTGCAGCAACTACTTGGTGAAGGAATCCATCAGCTATTGCATCCAGGAAAATCTGAGCTCTATTATTATTACTAGCACTTGTCCTCCAGTCTATATCTGGGAAGTTAAAGTCTCCCATGATCACACAATTCCCATTAGTCTTTACTTCATTAAAAACATTAAAAAGGTCTCTATCCATATCCAAATCAGATCCTGGTGGTCTATAGCACATCCCAGGCACGATCTCAGGAGGGGCTCCAGTAGCTTTCTTTCCCAATGTGATTTTTGCCCAAACAGACTCTGTCTTATCCATTCCATCACTTCTTATTTCTTTACAGTTAACCGCATCATTGATATACAATGCTACTCCACCGCCTTTGCCTTTATTTCTGTCTTTCCTAAAGAGCACATACCCTTCAATACCTGTACTCCAGTCATGACTACTATCCCACCATGTTTCTGTTATCCCTATAATACTTGGTTTCACTTCCTGCACCAGTAACTCTAGTTCATCCATTTTATCACCTAGGCCCCTCGCATTGGTGTACAAACATCTTAATTTTTGCTGTTTGGCTTCGCTCACATTCTTTACCCGATTAGGCCGACACATTCTACCATCAGTATCACCTATTAGACTGGTATCTACGCTACTCTTCCTCCTTTTATCCATTCTCCTACGCATGGCTGTATCCTTTCTTTCTTCATTTTCTTCCCTGTCAGTGTTAAAATCCGGTGTGGAGATTACCTGGACATCTCCCAACCATCTCCCCCCTATTCCTAGTTTAAAGATCTCTTAATTGGTTGTGTCAGCCTCCATCCTAGAAGTCTATTTCCCTCCCTACTCAGGTGAAGTCCATCCACAGAGAACAGTCCTCTGTCCATGAATGCTTCCCATTGGCCAGATCTTAGGGGGCTTATTCCTTCACCCTCTCACTTCCCTGGTCCTTTTTGCATGAACAGAGAGAAACAATACCCGAAGTCCAAAGGTGCAAACAATTCAATGTTTATTGGGGTGAACTTCCAGCAAGCATGATTCCAGTTTCCTTCCTTAGTGTCCCCCTTCCCAGCTCTGACACCACAGAGCCTTGCCTGTGTCCCTGTTCCTGTTCCCATCCCCTGTTCCCATTGCCCCTTTAGCAAAACATGATCCCAATTCCTCCATCCCCAGTCCCTGTTCCCATTTCCTCCCCCTTACTTCCTGATTGACTGCAGACTATATAGTAAAACTTGAATTCTGCTTAGCTATACCTTAAATTTCATTAAAATGATTGGTTAACTAACCAATCCTAACATATTGTAACATGGTTATTTAACCAATTATACTCCACCACCTTAATTGGTTTACACCCAACAAAATTAATTATACAGTAGACAGAGACAATTACAGAACCAGAAAGAGACCATGCAAATAAACATACAAAACAATACAGAAGTGAGGATTTCACAACTACATCTATACAGACATAAGGGTTTTCCAGCTGTGTCTATTGATAAGTGAGTTCTTGCCAGACAGGATGCTATTAAACTAAGTTTCCTTTTACATCTTCTAGGCTCTACCCTTTCTCTGGAGGTGATAGGCATATCAGGACAGGATTGTATTCCTAACAGCCCAATAGCACCTTATTTCAATGTGACTAGTTTGGAATGTGAGGATGTAACCATACACTTCCCATCTTATGGCTGCCTAGCTACATCTTAGCTGACGGCCTTAGCCTGTCACAGTAAGAGAAGGCCATTACAGAGACAGACAGTGATTTATGAGTCTTTATTTTATACCTCTATAAACTAGCTAAGTGATAAGAATACACCTAAATTCTTAAAGTATAGGACTCTGCAGACAGGCCTGAATATCTAACACCCAAAGCCCTCCTTATAGCACCACTGCCTGAGCCTGTTGATCATCATAATCTTGTCACACCTTTGTTGCCCTTCTCTAGGAACAGGCAGAATCCCACTGAAGATCACCTGAGCCTCAATTTCCTTAAGCATCTTCCACAGCCTGGCATAGTCTCCCTTGATACGTTCCAGAGAGAATCTAGCCGTATCATTTGTTCCCAAATGAAGGACAATCGGATTCTTTCCCACTCCCGTTAGGATCCTCTTCAGCCTCAGGTACACATCTCGTATCTTAGCACCCAGCAGACAGCACACCCTTCTGTTCTCCGGATCAGCTCTGCTTACAGGCCTGTCTATTCTTTTCAGTAAGGAGTCCCCAATCACCTAGACCTGCCTTTTCCTGGCGATGGTGTGATTCTCCGGTCTATCCCCTGTTCCCTCTGGCTGCAAGTCCTCTCGATTTCTATTGTCCCTTGCAATCCTCGGCAACCCATCCCGTATCCTCCTGGGGCTCATATTTGGTATTGTCTCCCTTGACTCTTCCCCTCTTCCTATAGGACTAGCTGCTTTTCTCTTCTTTCTTGCTCTCTCGCCTTCAGCGACCACCTGCTGTGCCCCTTCTTCATTTTCCAACTCCGCAAACCTGTTCCTGAGCTCTATTTCTCCTTCACTGGCCCGTATTTCCTCTGCCTGGTTCTCTTAGTCACATGCTTCCACCGTCCACTTTCCTCACCCAGCAGTCTCCACTCAGAGTTCTTTGGTCCTGCTTCCATTGATAAGTCTGAGCCTTTCCCTTCAGACTCCTCATGTCTTTGCTCCATCATCTGCTCGAACCGCCTTCTAAACTCAACCAGAGTTTCCACCTGCATCTCCAATCCTCGGATCTTTTCCTCCATCAGCTCTATCAGTCGGCACTTCATGCAGACAAAACTCTTTTCAGGTATCCCCTCCAGGATCATGTACATGTCACAGCTTCCACATCCAGTCATCTTCACTCTGTCTTCCACTTCTTGGGTCACTACCTCGGCTGCCTTTGTATCTGTCATAGGCTTCCCACCTAAATCTTTGTGAGCGTTTCTATGCAAAATCTCAACATCCTCTTAACACGGGGAAGGTGAAGGTGAGGGGTGATATGCAATTTCCTAGCATTGTTAAAAACTAAAGATGATAGGCAGGACTTCATAAAAATGAGCTTCATTGCCGGGGCTTCGAAATTCTGCAGGAAACAGCCTGGCCCTTGTAGATGTAAATTCTCTATCAACAACAGAAACAGCCTAGACTCCACTAGTTGTGCATTCATAGTGCCATTTGTGTTGAGTTCCCTCCACCAGTAGCACTACAGTTCCCATGCAACAGTCTGTGCACAGTATCCTCTGTGGTTTTGGCTCTCTTATCAGGTCCTGAGGAGAAGAAAGATTTCCCTCCCCTAAGGCCTTTCTGAGACTGGGCTCAGCTAACCCTGTTCCCTTCTCTCTTTCCCCACCAGGGGCATCCTTCCTGTGCTTCTTTATCAGATTTGGGCTGTTGGGTTACTTGGCTCTTTATCCACCCAGCCTGCGAGCCTTCTTAGCTAATGACCTCAGTCAGCTTTCTTTGGGGGACTAACTGACGTCTAAGAGATCAGTGTCACACTGTCCGGAGTGGCTCATGACTGTGAGTGCCTCCTCAGGGCAGACTGTCAGAAAACAGGGCAGACACTGCAAACTGGTGGTGTGTTCTATAATTAGATTTCACCAGGCCAGTATCAAATGTGAACTCCTGGATTCCTAGGCGCCGACTTTGTGCAAAAAATTAGCGGGTGCTCAGCACCCACCAGCAGCCAAGCTCCCCCCCGCAGCGCCTCCTGCCTGCCAGTGGCTCCACCGATCAACTCTTCTTTCTCCCTCCCTGTGCCTCCCACTCACCACGATCAGCTGTTCCGTGGCGTCCAGGAGGCACTGAGAGGGATGGGGGGGAGCAGGGATGGAGCATGCTCAGGGGAAGGGTAGAAAGAGGCGGGGCAGGGGGGAGCATTGGGGAGGGGGTGGAGTGGGGAAGAGACTGGGGGCGGAGCGGGAGTTGAGCATCTCCGGGACAACTGGAAGCTGGCACCTGTGCCTGGATTACTATAACAGTCTTACCATGGAGTCACAGACAGTGCCCTTAGACCGGTGGTGGGAAACCTGCAGCCTGCAGGCCGCACATGGCCCATAAGGTAATCAGTTGCCGGGCCGCCAGACAGTTTGTTTACATTTCACAGCCGCCCGCAGCTCCCAGTGGCCACGGTCTATAATTCAAAATTGTAGCAGAGATGTTGTCATCTGCCAGTTTCCCAAAAGTCTCTCAGGGACTGAATAACTCTGGGGAGCTCCAACTTCTTGTTCACTTATTCCACCCTGTTAGAATTCAGAGAGTCCAGAGATGAAGGCTCTTTCCCTAAATCCAGACATATGGCATCTTCTTATAGAAAATAAGCCGAGAGGGTCACTACCCACTGTGGCAAACCCAGGCCAAATGGCTACAAAGGGAGGGGTAGGAATTAGACCCAGGGGGGTTAAAAGGCTTCTCCCTATCCATTGAGGAGAGACAGCCGTGAGAAATTAGGTTCAGCTGGAACAGGGGTTACCAGGGAACTAATTTGGTTCAGCTGGCCCCAATTGCTGGTGACCTTTTTAAACCCTCCCTGGCAGGGAAACAGGGTGGGAGTGAGAGAAGCCGCTAGCAAATAGATGCAGCAAGGCTCTGCCCTCTTCCGGCAAGGAGAAAAACAGCAAAGGACTGACTGAGAGGAGGATCAGCCAGACCCTGCGTGACTGGGAAGGATTTTACTTTGCCCAAGCCTGTGTCTCCAAGGCAAAAAGGGACTGAGCCAGCTGAGGAGAAGCAGGTACTTTGCCACACCACGTGGACTCTTCCTTTGATGACAGAGAGTGAGGAATGCATTTAGAGTGTTTGCCTCTGATCATCACACACAATGACCACTTGCTTTGAAATTAGCACTTGCCTGTGAAAGTTCTTCATTTGCATTCCACAAGGCTTCTTTCTTGTTTGGTGGGTTATTTAGTTACAGGCTATACACAATGTAAATGTTTGCTATTGCACTATAATGGGATACAGATAAGTGAGAACAAGGCAAATAACATCCTACTGGTTTTCTTAAAGATTAAACACTCTTATACATTTACACATTTTATAATCACTTTCACCAATACTAATACACATGCGAATTGGCCAGGCTGTGCATTTGTAAGCATTCAATGAGACCTGGAGCTTTGGTATGAGCTGGCACCTGGTCTGCCAGCATCACAGTCCGAGTGCAGGCTCATCTGTTCACCTCTGGCACTCTGTCCCAGGGAGGCTGTCTTCCCCTATTGAGCCCAGGCAATGCAGAAAGGAAACAACCTGAATTGAATGTTGAAGAAACAGGAATCAGATCGGGATGAGAGGAGGAGAGTAGATTGGGACAAGGCTCCTGTGGGGTGGCTGGGGGACAGATGGACATTCCGAGACTGGATACTGGTGGGAAGCGAGAAACTGGGTCTGGGAGAGAAAGGGGGAGATGGGAACTGTTTGAGCAAGGAGACTGGGTCTGGGAGGAGGGAGGGGGAAGATACTTTTACTGGCTAGGCTGGGTGAACTGAACAAGAGTCAGGGGATAGAAACTGGCTTGCTGAGCAAGAAGATTGGGAGCTGGGGGAGACTAGGACTGACTGGAGAAGGAGTCTGGGGCTGGGAACCAGTGGGGTGGAACTGGCAGTAGATGAGGAGACACAGACCAGATAAGGAGCCAGAGTGTGGGGAGAGTCTAAAACTAACTGAGCAACGAGACTGGAATAAGCAGTCAGGGTGGGGCAGGGGAGACTGAGAGCAGATCTACATGAACCTTCTGTTTGTGGCAAGCTGGTCTGTAAATCTCCCCTGCACTGGCCTGCCAGGCACCAAGTGTCCACAGTTCCTTAGTGTGCTTTGATCTGCTCCTGTTTCACAGCACTAGGGAAATGTTAGTGCGCAGCAGCAGGGTCCACAGACATTCATTGTGCAGCAGGCTAGTGCGGGGTAAATTACACCTCAGTAATTTACATCCCGCTCTATCTCCTGGATATCTAGGCAGAGGAGGTGTGTTCATGTAAATACAGTTTGCTCCTGAAGTGTTTCCCGTTCCCAGTTAGCTGTCAGGGGAGAACTCATTCTGCTTACATCTGCAATTTCCTAGTATTTTTACAGAATAAAAAGATGGGTTGGGCAGGAACTTTACAAAAATGAGCTTCATTGTCAGGACTTTGAAACTCTGCAGAAAAGAGATGGACCTTCGCCAATGTAAATTCCTTAACCTGGTAATAACAACTGCAATGCCTTGTGCGGCACACCTAGCAAATGCATAGCAGGGAGTCCCTCTTACCTGGACCTCACCAGGAGGAGGGAGCTGCACACAAACAAAGGGGTATCAGAGCAGAAGTCCCTTCTGTGCACCTTTCTGTAAAACTGCACCTGCATCTCAGCTGGAGCTGCACATTTGCAGTGGGAATGAAGTTTGAGTTTGTAATAGGGTGTTTGAAGGGCCGGGCTGCCTAGTGATTGGTTCCCCTAACCTCCAGCCCCTTGTTTTCAAGGTCAATTTGCCTCAGTCTTTTAGGCAGTGGGGTAGGGAAACCTAGGCCCTTGCTCTCTACCAGGTCCCAGGCCAGGGTCCTGCCTGCATCTACCCCTGAATAGGGGAGGCCTCCCAGCAGGGATCTAAATCCCCTGCACTGGGCTACTTCTTACCACTGTCCGTTTTGTTTGGGGCATGGCCCCTCTAGTACCGTTCGCTGGGTGGCTTGTACCCCATAGCGCCCTCTCGTGGCTCTTGGATGCCCTTTCGTCCCAGCCTCCTTCAGGTGGGGCAGCCGTAAGTTTGGTGAGACTGAACCTCACAATGTCTCTGGGCTTTTGGGACCCAGTTACCTCAGTTGCCGGAGGCTCCTAGTCTCCTCCACAGTCCCCCTTGGCTGGGGAGACAGTGCTTACTCCCTGGTGGCTGCCTCGGCTGGCAGGCTAGTGACCCTTCCCCTCAGGTCGGGAGGCGGATAGCTCCTGCCTCTTCACCAGTCAGCCCTCAACTGAGCCAGGCTCTCTCCTTTTCTCCCCCACCCCAGGCCTGGCATTGGCTGCAGGTACAGCAGAGTGGGGCTAGCTGGGCCCAAAGGCTCCCTTTAACCCCTGCTGTGCTGGCAAGGTAGTTCCACATGGTTGGAGAGGAGGATGAGTCTTTTCATGGCCTGTATATTTATGCCCATGCTTGTCACTAATCCCCGTTTTCCCTGGGTAGAGGTGCAGGGCCAGCTCCTAGGGCCAAACCCAGGGTTCCTTACTCAGGCAATAAGCTATTGACTGTCATGTGAGTTTTCTTTGTACAGACTGAGTAGAAACAGAATAAAGGACTCAGGATTGGGCCCATTCAGAATTATTCCAGAAATAACCAGTCAACCATCTACAAACTGCCCTGTGCACTAGATATCACTGAGAACAAACACATTCGGGAGCTGTGAGGTTTCTGCACCAAGCGATTTTTGAGAGATGCTGTCCTGAGAGAATACTAGAAAACTTTACAAAAGGTGACAGTCACCTTCTTATATGTAGTGTTTTTGTAGCAATGTTAGTCCCAGGATATGAGAGAGACAAGGTGGGTGAAGTAATATCTTTTATTGGAGAGAGGCAAACTTTTCTGTTGGAGAGAGGCAAACTTTTGATCTTACAGAGAAGAGCTGTTGCAAGCTGAGAAGCTTGTCTCTCTCACCAACAGGAGTTGGTCCAATAAAAGATATTACCTAACTCACCTTGTCTCTCTCAACCCCTTCTCGTCCAGCTTTCACTTCTCATTTCTGGTTGGATTCATACCAAACTTTGCCAAAACTTTCTCCTCCGCCAAGGTTCCAACTCAGTCATTGCACAGGCTGGATGGTGCCCAGGGAATGAATCAGGGATGCACAGTGAAAGAGGCTTCTGTCTGTAGGCCCCAGCCTCATTGGTTGCAGCAGCAGCATTGCCATCATCAGCTATCCCTCCATTCGAGGATGATCTCTACCACAGATTTACATATGGGTCCCGAGACGACTCAGGAATCTGATCCTGGAACCATAGATCTGCCCGCAGTAGGTACAGACATTTCCTGACAAGTCAGCTGCCTGCTGGGAGAAAGTTCTTTTTCTTTCCTTCCTTCTCTCTCTCTTTTCAACTTCAAGGGCAAGGCACTTCTCCTCAAAGTGGGCCACTGCCTGGTGGAGGATGTGGCATCATTGAGATCAGTTGGTTCCTTGCTCCTCCCAGCTTGTGATGTCCACATGAGTTTTCTTGAGATACACTTTCAGTGTGTCTTTGTAGGATTTCCTCTGACTACAACGGGATCTCTGATCATAGGTGAGATAAGAGTAGAGGGCTTGTTTTGGGAGGTGAGAGTCTGGCATCTGCTCACAATGTCCAGTCCAGCGGAGTTGGTGGGTGTGGATCATTGCTTCAATGTTGGTGGCATTGGCTTCAATGAGGATGCTGGTGTTAGTGCAGCGATCTTCCCATTTGGTGCAAAGGATCTTCTGGAGGCATCATTGGTGGTACCTCTCCAGACTCTTGATGTGCTGTTCATAGGTCACTCAGATTTTGCATCTATAAAGGAGTGTAGGGAATAACAATTGTCTCATAGACCTGGATCTTGGTGTCCTTCGGTAGGTCACGGTCTGTGAAAGTGCACCAGAGCAGTTTCCCAAAGGAAGCACTTGCACAATGGATCCTGTGCTGGATCTCACTGTCAATGTTTGCATTTTGAGAAAGTTGGCTACTGAGGTAACAGAAGTCCTCAACTCTCTCCAAGGTCTGTCCCTTGATGGTGATTTCTGGTGAGTCATGTGCAAGGCCTGAAGCAGGCTGATGGAGCACATTAGTTTAGTTTTCTTGATACTGAGTGAGAGTTATAGGCATCGGTAAGCTTGTGCAAAAAAATGCAGTGTGGACTGAAGGGCATTCTCAGTGTGTGTGATGACACAGTCATCAGCGTACTGAAGGTCAGTAATGGACGCCCTGAGGACCTTAGACTTAAAGCATAAACATCAAAGATTAATAAGCAGCCCATCCTTTCTGTATTGAATGTGAACTCCATTAATACATTTTGGAGGGCAGACAAATCTGGGCAGCACCTGCCACAGGGCTTCACGATTGACAGAGTCAAAGACCTTTGTCAAATCCATGAAGGCCGTGTACAGGTCCTGATTTTGCTCCCAAGACTTTTCCTGGATTTGGTGGGCAACGAAGATCATGTTGGTTGTCCCTCAAGATGGTCTAAAACCACAGAGAATCTGGCAATATTTCCTCAGCAAGGGGAAGTAATTGGTTTAAGAGGATACGGGTGAGAGTTTCCCCTGCTGTAGATAGCAAGGCAATGCCACTATAATTTCCACACTCCAACTTATCTCCTTTTTTAAAGATGGTAACAATGTTGGCATTTCTCAAGTCTTCTGGAATCTTCTCATTAGACCAAATGTGAAGAAAAATGAAGCTCCCGACAGCATAGCTCTGAGGATCATTGCAGCACACAAGCCCCTTCACTGAAACAAGGTGACGGTCCCTGAAGAGGGGTTGCAGCAGTGGCAAGATGTGTAACCAATACAGTTATGCTGAAATTATGCTCCTGGCTGCTGTGGGCCGGCAAGGCACCAGACACTAGAACTGAGATATGGGAGACTGTTTCCACCTATTGGACCGAGGCAGTGTGGGGAGGAAGCCACCTGAATTGAACACAGACCAGGGTGAGAGGGGAAAGTAGATGAGGACAAGGATGCAGGGGGAATATTCTGAGCCTGGAGTCTGGTGGATGGAGAGAAACTGGGACTGGGAGAGAAAGCGGGAGATGGGGACTGACTGGGCAAGGAGAATGGGACCGGAGGAGGGGGAAAGAGAGTCGGACTGGCTAGGCAGGACGATGGTGGGGAGAGACTGTGACTTGCTGATCAAGGAGATTGGGAGCTGGGGAAACTGGGATTGGCTGGGTGAGGAGTGTGGGACTGGGAACCAGTGGGGAGGAACTGGAGGTGGGGGAGGAAAAACAGATCAGATCAGGAACCAGGGTGTCGGGGGAGTCTAAGACTAACTGGGCAAAGAGTCTGGAATAAGCGGCCAGGGTGGGGTGGGGGAGACTGAGAGCAGATCTACATGAACATTTAGTGTGTGGCAAGCTGGGGTGTAAATCTCCCCTGCACTGTCCTGCCAGGCACCAAGTGTCCATGTGGACGGTCTGGCTGCACACTGAGGCCTTGTCTACACTACTGCTTAAGTTGATGTAAGTTATGTCACTCAGTGGTGTGAAAACAACCCCCCTTCCTTGAGCAATGTAACTTACATTGACTTAAAGCAGTGTCTGCATCGCACTATGTCAGTGGGAGACGCTCTCCAATCAGCAGAGCTTCTGCCTCTCGATGAGGTGGACTAATTATGCAGACAGCAGAGCGCTCTCCCATCGACATAATATGTCTTCACCAGAAGCGCTAAATCGGTACCGCTGCATTGATATAGTGGCACTGTTTTTGTGTGGTAGAGAAGAGGAGCCCTAATAGTTCCCATGTGTGATTTGATCTAGCCCATTTCCAAGCACTAGGGAAATGTTAGTGCGCAGCAGCAGGCTCCACACAGACACTCAGTGTGCAGCAGGCTCATGTGAGGTAAATTTATACCCGTTTGCCACAAGCTAAGTGTGTGCAGAGAGAAACTCTGCGACTGGATGAGACATCCAGGGAGGGAAACTGGGGCTGGGGGCAAACAGGACAACCCAAGGCAAGAGTAAGAGTGAGAAACAGAATAGATGAGGATCCCGGAGGAGGGGACAGCACAGAGAACATGGGGGGAAACTGGGTCTCCATGAGACCCCTGCCTCATTCAGTGCACAGGATAGACAGCATGGGCATGGTTTGGGTGGGTGCAGGGGGGCATTGGCAGAGGCAAGGCATGGGGGGGCATGCAGGGTCGGTGCAGGGAGCAGAGGGAGCGTGATGGAGTCACTTCTCCTGAGGCTGAGGGTAGATGCTCCGGTTGCTACCTCTGCAGCTGGACACTGCTTCCTGGGTCCTAGTGCCTGCCCATTTCCTGAAGAAGGGTGAGTACCTGCAGGGAGGCAGAGGACACTGGGAGAGGGGGATGGGGCAGGGGAAAATGGGGATAGGAAGGGGGATGGCAGGGGGCATGGGGCAGTGGGCAGGGGGATGGGATGGGGAAGGAAAGGAGATACAGGAATAGGAGGAGGGAGCGGAAGCCCAGCATGTGGTGTCCCCTCGGCAGCAGCAGCCCCAGCAGGGAGGCGACTGCAACAGCCCCGGGAGGCACCAGAGCAGTAACATCTCTGCAACAGCCAGTGCCGGTGTGTCCGCAGCTCCCAAGCTCTGGTCACTGCAGCAGACAGCAGCAGCTGGGGCTCACCCATTAAACCATCCTGTTACTGTGGTCCTATGGATACATAAATAATATCACTCTCCTGGGCCTGGTACTATTCAATATTTTCATTAATGATCTGGATGATGAAGTAGAGAATAAACTTATAAGATGTGTGAATGATACAGACCTGGGAGGGGTCACAAGCTCTTTGGATAAGAGTTTTAGAATTCATAATGACCTTGATACATTGGAGAATTGGTTTGAAATCCCAGTAAATTAAAATTCAGTAAAGACAAGTACAAAGTACTAAACTTAGGAAGGAAAAATAGAATGCAAAAAATCCAAAACAAGGAATAACTGATTAGGCAGCTGTGCTGCAGAAAATGGATCAGAGACTGAAATGGGTGATGCTGTTTTGAAAACAGGAAATGTCATTCTGGATTCTACGTAAGACAGAGGAGGTAATTGTCCTGCTGTACTCAGCACTGGTGAGATCTCAGCTGGAGCACTGTGTCTATTTGGGCTCTCTGTCTATGATGGGTAGGACAAGAAGTAAACCACTTAGATTGTAGCAAGGGAGAGTCAGGTCGGATATTAGGAAAACCCTTCTAACTATAAGGATAATTTAGTAGAATCCCCATCACTGGTGACTTTTAAGAACAAGTTAGACTAACATCTATCACAGATGGACTAGCTATACTTAAACCTGTCATGGTGTGGGGCTCTATGTTTTTTGCTTCCCCAAGCACAGCAGTAAGCCATGTTTTCTCAGTCACATGGATTCGGCGGCGTTTCTGCGGGAGGTACACCAGTTCCACGCCTTCAGTGTACCCGCCGCCGAAATACCGGCGGAACCTCCCGCAGGCATGCTGTCGAAGCCGGACTGACTGCTGCCCTCCCAGCAACTGGCAGCCTGCCCCCCGTGGCTTGCCGCCCCCGGCATGCGCTTGCTGCGCTGGTGCCTGGAGCTGCCATTGGTGTGGGGGGATGGACTAGCTGACTTCATGAGGTTCCTTCCAGTCCTACATTCCTATTTATTCCAAGATTTGATAAGCTATTCAGGCCTGCTGATTTTTAAAAAAGTTTATCTCCAGTAGATACTGTTTACATCCTCCTTAGTTACCAATGGACTGCAGAGTGGTTCACCCTCTTCACATAGTATGAATACACATCCTGCTTCTATCCCAAACCAGAAATGTTTATTGAACACTTCTGCCTTATTTGCATCATTATAAAGTATTTTACCATCTCCATTTGTAATGGGCCTACACCTTTGTTAGGATTTTTTTGTTTATTTTTGCTCCTAATATAGTTTTAAAAATTCTCATTATTGTTCATAGCCCAGCCAAACATGGATTTTTTCCCTGATAGCTTTAGCTTCCCTTATTGATTTCATAATTTCTAATGTATATTGATTACTATTGAATTCCCCTCTTTCCATATTTTGTACTTTTTTAAAATTTCTATTTGCTGCCTGCACTGCCCCACTGCACCAGGACAGGCTTTTGGCCAAAGATCTAGGTCAGTGGAACACCTAACTCCCTAAGGCTCCTTTGTAATTTTCATCCTTCATTGGCTTTCTAGGACACGTTGAGCTCCAGCTGGTTGGAGGGGACAGTGCCTGCTCAGGACGTGTGGAAGTAAGACATGGGGACACCTGGGCTACAATCTGTGATGCACACTTTGATCTCAAAGCTGCCAGTGTTATCTGTAATGGACTACAGTGTGGAACAGCTCTGTCTATCCCAGGAGGAGCTCATTTCAGAGAAGGACATGGACCAATCTGGACTGAGGAATTCCAGTGTGCAGGGAATGAGTCACACCACGTGTACTGTCCCAGGGTATCACACGGGAATCAGACATGCTCACATGCAAATGTCATATGCTCACGTAAGAATTTGGCACAATGTCTCTAAGATCCCAGTGTTGTGTATTCTAAAGCAGGGTGCAGCAATAAATGATTTAACTCTGTAGGGAGCTGGGATAATAGGGCTGCTCTCAGCTTCTAGTAAAACCTCAACAATCCAATATAATGGGAATGGTTCAATCCCCCCCGACTTTCCTTTTCTTTATTATTTAAAATAAAATATCTTAAATGCTCCCTCTCTAAACCCCTTCTCCCTTCTCCCCAGGGCTCACAGGGTTCCGGCTGGTGAACGGCAGCACAGCATGCTCAGGGAGGGTGGAGATCCAGGTTCTTGGTGCCTGGGGAACCCTCTGTGACTCACGCTGGGATTTACCAGACGCCAACGTTCTCTGTCATCAGCTTGACTGTGGATTCGCTGAATCAGCCCCAGGAGGAGGGTATTTTGGGAAGGGAACTGTCTCTGTCTGGACATACACATTTCACTGTAAAGGGACTGAAACCCATTTGGGGCATTGCCCTGTTACTGCCCTGGGCGCCTCTCAGTGCTCACACGACAATGACGCCAGTGTGGTTTGTTCAGGTAAGTGCAGGAGAGATGCTGGATTAAGGACACCTGCCCCTCAGTGTGTGACACTGACCCCAGAGCAGGGGAACCTCAAGGCACAGCAAGGGGAGGGGGAGCTAGATCCTGAAGCACATATATGTATTAAAGATAAAATTAAAGTAAATTATATTATCACAAAAGAATAGTTGTGATCTGGGAAAGCCCTGGATTCTCCACTAAAAACATCAACAACTCTGTCCTTACATAGGGCAGTGGAGCAGGGGCAGCACTTTGTTCTTCGGGTTACATAAATGTCACCAACTCATTGTCCCCAGGCTCCTCCAATAGTAATTAGAGGGGAGCTGGTCGTGACTCCTGATATGGAGGTTGCTTCACGCTTTCTAGTATAAAATATTCTCTGCACCTTCTTGAGACGCTCTCGCACCTTCCTTGATTGCTGCAGCCTTTGCAATTTGGGAAGGGGTCAGTGCTGGAGCCAGGGAGGTGCCCTCTCCTAGTGCAGTGAGATTCCTTCCAGGTTTGTCTGAATTACAAACTGCTGAAAAGCACCATTTCCCTTTTTCTCACATGTGTTCTTGTGGGTATTTTTGGTAGCACACTACAGAGAAAGAAATGATTTCACTCACTTGTGTAGTTTTTTTTTTTTTACTTTCTTCACACCTTTCCAACCGAAAAAAATCAAAAGACTTTTCCCCCTGCATTCTTACTTTTTTACTTTTTTCTAACTTTTTACAGTGAAAGAAAAGATAAAAAAATAGAAGCAAGGAGGAAGTGGCAAACCTATAAGTCCAAAAACTGGAAAGGAAAATGAATGTTTCATTTTCCAAAAGTTGAAATGAATCAACATTTTAGTTAAACAAAAATTTGCATTCCATTTCCACATGCCAGTATCTCAGATCTGTGTAAAAATTGAAATACTGCATTCGAAAGACGTCACAGAAAAAATTTTGGATTGTTGACCCGCTCTAATATTTACATTTTATTTAAAAAAAATAAAATATTAAACCACATTACTTAGTTTATTTAGTCAAAGGCACGAGAATTAGAAAATACCAGAGTTAAGGTTACCTATGTAATGTTAATTCAGCCCCCCACCCTCCCTTGTGCATATGCATTATGATAGAGTCTAATTGTATGCACACATCCTATTTTTCTCACCTACCCCCTGCTCCTGCCTCCTTCAGTGCACTGGGAGGATGGTGCTCAGGGGATGGGGGAGCTATTGAATATTTCTTTTTATCCTCGTCATTCAACATGTGATCTAGGGCCTTATTCACTCTATATACCATACAAACACTGCACTGAATACAGAATTAATTTCTTCATGGGCTTTTCTATGGTGCTTATCACCATAATATGAGAATGCTAAACACAAACATTAATGATTTTTTCTTCATAACACCCCAGGAGATAGCAGACTCTTATGATACCTATTTCAAAAGTGACTTAGGCACTTAGAAGCCCAAGAATAACATTATCAAAAATGCCTAAGTGATTTAGAGACTTAAATCCCATTTTCTCCAGTAACGTAGGAGCCCAAGAACCATGCAGACTTCTCCCTCTTGCTGCCTAAGTCACTCCTGAAAATGGCACTTAGGCTCCTACATCATTTAGCTGCTTTTGAAAATTTTACATACAATGATTAAAGCCAAAATTCTAAACTTGGGGTGAGTGGGCAGCAACCTGAGACCCTCAGGGCTTCATTCTTCAGAGTACTCACCATTTCTGCAGAGCTTTGTGTGTTCAAAGTACTGTCCAGACATTAATAAACCCTCACCAAACTCCAGGGAAGCAGGTGAGTAAGTATCATTATTAGCTCCATATTACAAATGGTGAAACAGAAAGAGAAAAGCAAAGTGACTTGCCCAAGGCCACCCAGTGAGTCAGCAGCAGAGACAGGGTAAAACTAAGTGTTTTTACTTGCAGCTCTGTGCTCATTCCCCTCGACCACACTGCCTGGCTGCAAAAGAGCTGAGCAGCCACATCTTGTCTTGACCGTAGCGGCAGTTGTGAGTGCTCAGTACTTCTGCAAATCACATCCCATAAAAACTGGCTTAAGAGACCTGCTCAGCATCACCTGTGAAGTCTGCGGCAGAGGCAGGAACAGAACTGAGCTCTACTGAATGATGGTCACTGCTCTTAACAAGATCATCCTAGTTCTTCCTGCGCTTCTTGGTCATTCTCTATAGGCCTTCCAGTGTCTAAAGTGAATGAGGCAGAGGTCGCACAGGCAACAGCCTGATGCTGCACAACCGCGATTTATCCATCCTGGGCACTGAAAGTGGCCAGGACCCTGCGGGAAAAATAATTCACTAGAAAACTTAATTTTAGTGGCCAGCCAATCTGGTTCCCTTGTGGCTAAATGGAGCCCATCTTCTGGGTCTATAGATCCGCAGAGTTTTAAGACCCAAAGAGTCCATTGTGATCATCTGCTTCTCCCCTCACCAAAGTGATCCCTCCTGCTGAATGAAGTTGCAACCTCCTTCTCTGCCCCATCTTCAAATCCATGTACAGAGTCTCCATAGGGATTTCAACCTTCTTCCTAATGGAAACATAGTTTCCAGGACTGTCTCCCACAGAGCCCACAGTCACTGGTTTACACCATGACTAAGCCTATAAAGCCCTGCCCAGCACTCACAACAGATGTCTACTCTCCTCTTTACTCTCCTTTGTACCTTGGGGGCAATTCACCTTGCAGTTCTCCTGCTTCTCACAGAGGCTGCTACCTGCATTCCTAACTGAATTCCCTGCAGTCCTGCCCTGCCTCTCCTAATTACCTACCCAGCCCATACCCTGGTTCTCGGAGGGAACTCCTCAGCACATGGGGATGCTGATTTCTCCCTACAGTTGCTGCATGGAGAATCCCTTGTAAGGAAAAACACCTGGTCCCTTCCATACGAGCTCCATCTGCTGTGATCCCATCTGGCCTTCCTGATGGGCTGTGGTACCCAGTTATATCCTTGAGCCTTCTCAGAAAGCCCCAAATCTACTCTCTACCCTCACACTACACTAGTGGCACAGCTAGGACAGGAAACCTGGGTGGGCCTCAGCTTTCAGGGGGTGGGCAATGATGGGAGGGGCAGAGGGAAGGGTGCAGGAGGGATCCGGTGTCCTGTGGACGGGGCAGGAGGTAGGAGGGGATTGCCTCCCTCCACCCCTTCCAGCCGGCCCTTACCGCTCAGCAGGTACCCAAAGCTGAGGCTGCCCAGGCCACACAGGCTGCGGGGTGAGCCTAGGGTAACCAGATAGCAAATGTGAAAAATTGGACAGGTTGTGGGAGGTAATAGACGCCTATATAAGAAAAAGCCCCAGGACTGTACTTATAAAATAGGGACATCTGGTCACCTAGGTGTGCCCTTGTGGAGAAGAGGGGTCCCACTGGGGCTCGAGCTCCATGCACCCTTCCTGACCCTGGCTTCATGTGCGTCAACCCAGCCGTGTCCCTTTCTTGCTGATGCTAGGAGCTGCTGCCCTGGTCTCTGGCCCCAGCACTAGCCCTGGATTTCAACCACCCCTGCCCCCACAATGCACACCTCCCATGGAGCTAGCACTGGAGTCAGAGACCAGGGAAGCAGCACATGGCTCCGGCAGGAGAAAGACATGGCCAGGCTGGTGGACACCGAGCCAAGGAAGGGAATCCCAGCCTGTGGGTTCGGGGGGCTTCGGCCCTGATTTGAGTGGGTCTGGACGCTAACTGGGTGGGTCATGGCCCACCTGTGGCTACACCCCTGCACTACACTAGCTGCATGCAGGCATTCTCCTGCTCCAGTCTTAGGATGAACTGCTGGCTCTGTTGACGTCAATGGAGGTTTTACCATTGCCTTCAGTGGGGCCAGGATTTCACTCTTAGCCTTGAAATGTTATTTGGCTACCAAGATCCTTGAGCTGTTTGAGTCCAGTGCACACACACTGCACCCGTCAGGTTGCCATTCTAGCACATACTGTACCTGACACAGATGGTGGGTGTCCCCTGCACTTACTCTGCTGTTGTCTTTTACCATTGTCAGTCTCTCCTGGCTGCACCTGTGTCTGAACTCAGTGAGGGTACGTCTTCACTACTGGCCGTATCGGTTGGTAGCAATCGATTTCTCGGGGATCAATATATCGCATCTCATCTAGATGCGATATATTGATCCCCGAATGCGCTCCTGTCAACTCCGGAACTCCACCAACGCGAACAGCGGTAGCGGAGTCGACAGGGGGAGCCACAGACGTCAATCCCGCACCATGAGGACGGTAGGTAACTCGATGTAAGATACTTCTACTTCAGCTACGCTATTCACGTATCAGAGGGGTAGCCGTGTTATATTCACGTAGCTGAAGTTGCGTATCTTAGATCGATCCCTCCCCCCTAGTGTAGACCAGCCCTGAGTAATTCCTAACTTACCACCTCGCTGTAGGACTCACTGATTCTGAGACACACTCAAAGACTGAGATTCACATCCCAAGGAAGTCACAATATTCATCAATAGAGAATGTCTCCATCCCTGACCCCCACAAAACCTGCTTAGTGTGGTGTGAATTGATCAGCTGGAATCTCACGTTGGGCTCAGAGATGACACCACGCTTCAGGGGACAGCTCCAGTCAGAACCACCAGTGCCGGGAACTATCACACACTGGGAGCTCCTGCACTGGACCCAGGTGAACCAAGAAAATTGCCACCTACTGAGCAAAGATCAGAGAGAACTAAGAGAATTTACAAACAATAACCTGTTCCTGACCACCATGAACCCTGCTCTTCCATTGGTCAAACTCCCTCCAAGCAAACTTGCCTAAATCATTCACAACCCACCTGCTTAGTGCTTGTGCAGACACCATTCACTGACTTCCAGGCATTTAAGCCTGGATAAAGGGACTACAAACCTCAGCAGCCATTCCACCACCACACACCGAGACTATTTTCCCAATCAGTAACCTGCAGGAATTCCCTCGCTCACTCATTTACAGGGGCTGCTAGCAAGCCCTTCTGTCAAGCTCAGAGTGTTACAATTCTTATAGCACCTTCCACTTATAGAGTGAAAAGAATAAGTGTCTTCTGACAGAGGTCGTTTCCTTTAACACTGTGACACACTCTGATCACTGGTTTATACCTTCTTATTGAGAAACAGTCCATAATTTCATGCACACTCTGTATTATTTTTAGGGTATAACAGGGAGTGTTCTTCAGTGTGTTTCCTATCTCTCCTGAGCCCAGGTCGCTCTGAATCACTCAGACTGCTGAATGGAGAGAGCCGGTGCGATGGGAGAGTTGAGATTTCCCTCCGTGGTGCGTGGGGCAGAGTTCTGGATGACCAGTGGGACATGAACGATGCCAGCGTGGTGTGCAGGCAGCTCCAGTGTGGAGTCGCTGAGAAAGCTTATAACCCCCCTAAGTCTGAGCAAGGAACAGGCCCCGTGGGGCTGAGAAGGGTCCAGTGTGCAGGAAATGAGACTCGTCTGACTCTCTGTGACAACTCCACGTCTGAGACAGCCCAGGCAGGAATTGCTGTGGATGTCGGTGTCGTTTGCTCAGGTGATTCATTTCTAAATCTCACAGACATTCTCTGTTCAGTGGGAAAATACGTGTTAACAGCTGGGATCTATCCCTGCAGGGAGCAGGCGGATCAGACTGGTGAGTGGGGCAGGTCGCTGTGCCGGGAGAGTGGAGATTTATTACAATGGAAGCTGGGGGACAGTCTGTGATGATTCCTGGGATCTGCCAGACTCCAATGTCGTCTGCAAACAACTGGGATGTGGACACGCCATCAAAGCAACTGTCTCTGCTCATTATGGGGAAGGATCTGGGCAGATCTGGCTGGATGATGTGAACTGCTCTGGGAATGAATCCGATCTCTGGTCGTGTCCTTCCAGGGGCTGGGGCCAGCACAACTGCAGACACAAAGAGGATGCAGGAGTTCTCTGCTCAGGTCAGTTCTGAGAATGCTCTGGTGAGCCGTGTTACCAGGGGATTTAATGGAGGGGGCAGATGTTTAAGGAGGTTGCTGAAAATGACACTTTCCCTGACTATCTCTGCCTCCCTTTCCCTTGTGTAACTACCTACCAGGGTCACCATTAGAAAGTCCTCAGCTCCCACCCAGAGGTATTGGAGATATTGCAAGATTTCCCTAATGTTAGACTGCTGCATCTCAGGTGTCTGAAGGAGACAGGATCATGGAAAGCAGTGACTGAAAAGGATGTAGGGTCCTAGTGGAGAAATAACTGAACATGAGCGCCCAGTGCCGTGTATGGTAAAATGGGCTAATGTGAACCTTGGATGTATACACAGGGGAGTAATGAGTAGGAGTGGGGACTAAATGTTACTGTTGTATATGGCACTGGTGAGACAGATACTAGAATACTGTGGCCAGGTCTGATGTCCACAAAAATTGGAGACGGAGCAGAGAAGAGCCACAAAAGTGATCTGATGGCTTGAATAAAAGCCTTACAATGAGAGATTTAAGATGCTGAATCTGTTTAGCTTATCAAAATGATCAAGAGGTGACTTGATTACAGGCATAAGTTCCTTCACGAGGAGAACATACCACTTACTAAAGGGCTCTTTAATCTAATGGAGGAAGGCAGAACAAGAGTCGATGGCTGGAAGCTGAAATCATACAAATTCACCTCAGAAATAAGGCCCAGGTTTTTAACAATGAGGGTGATTAACCATTGGAACAAACTACCAGGGAAATGGAGCATTCTGCATCTCTTGAAGTCTTCCTGTCTAAACTGGATGCCTTTCTGGAAGCTCTGCTTATGTCATACTCAAGTTATTAGGCTCTATGCAGCTGTTTTACAGAAGGTCAAATTATTTGATCTCATGATCCCTGTCACGCTGTCTGGGGTGGCTCACAGCTCTGAGTGGCCACTTCCAGGTGAATGATGAGAAACAAGGTAATACCCCAACCTGGTGGTGTGTTCTAAAAGTAGATATCTGCAAGACAGTAACAGATGTGAACTCCTGGACCAATGTTCCCTCTAATTTTTTACATCCATGTGTGGCATGAATTTTGTTATGTGCACCAGTATAGAGGTGATGTGTGGTGGGATTAGGGCCAAGGGGTTGAGACAGTGGGAGACAGCTCAGGGCTAGTGCAGAGGGTGGCGGTGTGCGGGGTGAGGGTTCTGGGTGGGGGTGCGGGCTCTGGGGTGGTGCCAGGGCTGAGGGTCTTGGGGTCGTGAGGGGGCTCAGGGCTGAGGCAGAGGGTTACAGCGTGGGGGCTGAGGGCTCTGGGGTGGGCCCAGAGATGAGGAGCTCAGGGTGCAGGAGGGGGCTCGGGGCTGGGCAGAGAGATGGAGTATGTGGTGGGTGAGGGCTCTAGCTGGGGCTGTGGGATATGAGGTGGGGGCATGGTTTGGGGTGCAGGCTGCCCTGGGGCTGTGGCGGGAAGAGAGAACTCCCCGCAGCCTTCTCCTGCTGCAGCAGCCTGTGGCCAGGGGAGAGGCACCACTTTCCCTGCTGCAGCAAATCCGCGATCAGGGGAGAGGAACCTCTCCCCAGATGCGGCAGATCCAGGGCTGGGGACAGGGGAGAGGCGCCAGTCCCCGGCTGCAGCAGGTTCGAGGCTGGGGAAGAGGCACCTCTCCAATCCAGGCCCCTGTGGCTGCGTGCCTACGTGGCCCTTAATATCCTGCTCTGCAGCCATGTAGCCACACAGCTTAGAGGGAATGTAGTCCTGGATCAATATACACTTCTACTTCGCTATAACGCGGTCGTGGGGAGCCAAAAACCCCTACTGCGTTATAGCTGAAACCCCGTTATATCGGGGTAGGGGCGGCAGGGCTCCGGTGGGATTTAAAGATCTCCAGGCACCGGCCACTGCGGGGAGCCCGTGCCCTTTAAATCACCGGCTAGCCCTGCTGCCGCAGCCCCAGGGTAGTGGCTTCACGGCTCCAGCGGTGATTTAAAGGGCCCAGGGCTCCCCGCAGCAGCCGGAGACCCGGACCCTTGAAAGTGTCGCCATAGCCCCGATACTACCACGCTATACGCGAACCTGTGTTATATCGGGTCCTGTTACAGCGGGGTATCTATCTTCCCAGACAAACTGTACTTAGTGATAATTGGTCATTCACACAAAAAAATCACACCATGTTCTGGTTGCTTCCAGTCCCAAGAAACCAGTCACTTACCCCAGATCAGTTAGAATCATAGAATCATAGAATCTCAGGGTTGGAAGGGACCTCAGGAGGTCATCTAGTCCAACCCCCTGCTCAAAGCAGGACCAAACCCAACTAAATCATCCCAGCCAGGGCTTTGTCAAGCCTGACTTTAAAAACCTCTAAGGAAGGAGATTCCACCACCTCCCTAGGTAACCCATTCCAGTTCTTCACCACCCTACTAGTGAAAAAGTTTTTCCTAATAGCCAACCTAAACCTCCCCCTCTGCAACTTGAGACCATTACTCCTTGTTCTGTCATCTTCTACCACTGAGAACAGTCTAGATCCATCCTCTTTGGAACCCCCTTTCAGGTAGTTGAAAGCAGCTATCAAATCCCCCCTCATTCTTCTCTTCTGCAGGCTAAACAATCCCAGTTCCCTCAGCCTCTCCTCATAAGTCATGTGTTCCAGCCCCCTAATCATTTTTGTTGCCCTCCGCTGGACTCTCTCCAATTTATCCACATCCTTCTTGTAGTGTGGGGCCCAAAACTGGACACAGTACTCCAGATGAGGCCTCACCAATGTCGAATGGAGGGGAATGATCACGTCCCTCAATCTGCTGGAAATGCCCCTACTTATACAACCCAAAATGCCATTAGCCTTCTTGGCAACAAGGGCACACTGTTGACTCATATTCAGCTTTTTGTCCACCATAACCCCTAGGTCCTTTTCTGCAGAACTGCTGCCCAGCCATTCGGTCCCTAGTCTGTAGCAGTGCATGGGATTCTTCCGTCCTAAGTGCAGGACTCTGCACTTGTCCTTGTTGAACCTCATCATATTTCTTTTGGCCCAATCCTCTAATTTGTCTAGGTCCCTCTGTATCCTATCCCTACCCTCCAGCGTATCAACCACTCCTCCCAGTTTAGTGTCATCTGCAAACTTGCTAAGGGTGCAGTCCACACCATCCTCCAGATCGTTAATGAAGATATTGAATAAAACCGGCCCCAGCACCGACCCTTGGGGCACCACACTTGATACCGGCTGCCACCTAGACATGGAACCATTGATCACTACCCGTTGAGCCCAACCATCTAGCCAGTTTTCTATCCACCTTACCGTCCATTCATCCAGCCCAGACTTCTTTAACTTGCTGGCAAGAATACTGTGGGAGACTGTATCAAAAGCTTTGCTAAAGTCCAGAAATAGCACATCCACTGCTTTCCCCTCATCCACAGAGCCGGTTATCTCATCATAGAAGGCAATTAGGTTAGTCAGGCATGAATTGCCCTTGGTGAATCCATGCTGACTGTTCCTGATCACTTTCCCCTCCTTTAAGTGGTTCAGAATTGATTCCTTGAGGACCTGTTCCATGATTTTTCCAGGGACTGAGGTGAGACTGACTGGCCTGTAGTTCCCTGGATCTTCCTTCTTCCCTTTTTTAAAGATGGGCACTACATTAGCCTTTTTCCAGTCATCTGGGACCTTCCCCGATCGCCATGATTTTTCAAAGATAATGGCCAATGGCTCTGCAATCTCATCGGCCAACTCCTTTAGCACCCTCGGATACAGCGCATCCGGCCCCATGGACTTGTGCTCGTCCAGCTTTTCTAAATAGTCCCGAACTACTTCTTTCCCCACAGAGAGCTGGTCACCTCCTCCCCATACCGTGATGCAGAGTGCAGCTGTCTGGGAGCTGACCTTGTCTGTGAAGACAGAGGCAAAAAAAGCATTGAGTACACTAGCTTTCTCCACATCCTTTGTCACTAGGTTCCCTCCCTCATTCAGCAAGGGGCCCACACTTTCCTTGACTTTCTTCTTGTTGCTAACATATCTGAAGAAACCCTTCTTGTTACTCCAAACATCTCCGGCTAGCTGCAACTCCAAGCATGATTTGGCCTTCCTAATTTCACTCCTGCATGCCTGAGCAATACTTTTATACTCCTCCATGGTTATTTGTCCAATCTTCCACTTCTTGGAAGCTGTTTTTTTGTGTTTAAGACGAGCAAGGATTTCACTGTTGAGCCAAGCTGGTCGCCTGCCATATTTACTTTTCTTCCTACACATCGGGATGGTTTGTTCCTGCAACCTCAATAAGGTTTCTTTAAAATACAGCCAGCTTCCCTCGACTCCTTTCCCCATCATGTTATTCTCCCAGGGGACCTTGCCCATCAGTTCCCTGAGGGAGTCGAAGTCTGCTTTTCTGAAGTCCAGGGTCTCTGTTCTACTGCTCTCCTTTCTTCCTTGTGTCAGGATCCTGAACTCGACCATCTCATGGTCACTGCCTCCCAGGTTCCCATCCACTATTGCTTCCTCTACTGTTTCTTCCCTGTTTGTGAGCAACAGGTCAAGACGAGCTTTTCCCCTAGTTGGTTCCTCCAGCACTTGTCCCCTACACTTTCCAGAAACTTCCTGGATTGCCTGTGCACTGCTGTATTGCTCTCCCAGCAGATATCAGGGTGATTAAAGTCACCCATGAGACCCAGGGCCTGTGATCTAGCAACTTCTGTTAGTGGCTGGAAGAAAGCCTCGTCCACCTCATCCCCCTGGTCCGGTGGTCTGTAGCAGACTCCCACCACGACATCACCCTTGTTGTTCATACTTCTAAATTTAATCCAGAGACTCTCAGGTTTTTCTGCAGTTTCATACTGGAGCTCTGAGCAGTCATACTGCTGTCTTACATACAACGCAACTCCCCCACCTTTTCTGCCCTGCCTGTCCTTCCTGAACAGTTTATATCCATCCATGACAGTACTCCAATCATGTGAGTTATCCCACCAAGTCTCAGTTATTCCAATTACAACAGAATTCCTTGACTGTGCCAGGACTTCTAGTTCTCCCTGCTTGTTCCCCAGGCTTCTTGCATTTGTGTATAGGCACTTAAGATAACTCGCTGATTGTCCTGGTGTCCCAGTATGGGGCTGGAGCCATCCCCTCTTGCACTCACCTACTTGTGCTTTCTCCCGATATCCCACTTCCCCACTTACCTCGGGGCTTTGGTCTCTTTCCCCCGGTGAACCTAGTTTAAAGCCCTCCTCACTAGGTTAGCCAGCCTGCTTGCAAAGATGCTCTTCCCTCTCTTCGTGAGGTGGAGCCCGTCTCTGCCTAGCAATCCTTCTTCTTGGAAGACCATCCCATGGTCAAAGAATCCAAACCCTTCTCTCCGACACCATCTGCGTAGCCATTCGTTGATTTCCACGATTCGACGGTCTCTACCCTGGCCTTTTCCTGCCACAGGGAGGATAGGCGAGAACACCACTTGCACCTCAAACTCCTTTATCCTTCTTCCCAGAGCCACGTAGTCTGCAGTGATGCGCTCAAGGTCATTCTTGGCAGTATCATTGGTGCCCTGGATCTTACACCAAAGACAATGCCACTAGCCAATCCTGTAATAAACCACTGCTCTACAGCCAAAATGCTTCTGAAATAAATGTAGTCAAACTTTACTAATTCTGGGTCACTGAGAATGAAAATGATGCTTAAAATTGTTGATTGGCTCTAGTTTTCCCGTTATGCTATTGGGTCAGTATATACGACCCTTGACTTGGGAATAGCGGAGGATAAGTGAGTTATAAAGGGAAGGGCTCTCAATTTAAACCACAAATGACTAAAATACATCTTTGACTGGATCTATGAATAAATCTATGACTGGGTTTGGACAGTACTTGCTTTTTAGGCAAAACAATGAATGATGCAATCTGAAGCTGGTATTGCGTCATACATGATATGAATTGCATCATGTTATTCCTAGAAGTCATGGATGATGCAATCATAACGAAGCTTACATCACTCTGCTGAACAAATTGCCCTATATCAGCTCTAGAAATCATACAGTGTCGTGCTCTCTTATTTGTCAGTGTTTGATTTTGCAAAGGGACACATTTCTGTTTAGCCAAAGTGAGCAGAGATGCCTCGTACTTGTGTGAACAGTGCAGATAACTTCTGCTATGTTTGTGGTGAAGTGACTTTTGCATCACAAAAGCGCAGTATAACCACTATGGTTAAGAAAGCCTATCACCTCTATTTTGGCTGCAAAATTGGAGATCAGGACAAGAGGTGGGCCCCACACATATGCTGCAACACTTGTGCAACAAATCTTCGCTAGTGGTTGAACAGGAAAAGGAAATCTATGCCTTTTGCAGTGTCAATGATTTGGAGAGAGCCAACAGATCATACCAGCAATTGTTACTTCTGCATGGTGCCTCCAGTTGGGAAAGGTGTGTCAAAGAAGAAAAAGTGGACTGTGCATTATCCAAACATTCCATCAGCTATACGCCCAGTACCCCACGGAGAAGGACTGCCGGGTCCTGATGCACCAGAATCATTCTCACTTGAGTCAGACGAGGAAGAGGAAGAGGATGAAACTTCTGGTCCTGAACCATCAATGTCACAGGACCCACATTTTCTCCCATCCTCCTCCTCTGAACCACACCTCATAACACAAGGTGAACTGAATGACCTTGTCAGGGATTTGGAACTACCCAAGAGTAAGGCAGAGCTGTTGGGCTCCAGACTACAGCAGTGGAATCTCCTGGCAAGTGATGTTAGGGTTTCCATGTTCTCTGACCATCAAAAGGATCTTGTTCCATTCTTCTTCATGGAAGGTGATCTTGTAGCCTGCAACAACATCGATGGTGTGATGGCAGCCCTCAACATCGTTCACGATCCAGATGAGTGGAGACTGTTCATTGATTCATCGAAGACGAGTCTTAAAGCTGTTTTACTGCATAATGGCAATGTTTTGCCATCAATTCCAGTTGGTCATGCAGTCCATATGAAGGAAACGTATGACAACATGAAACAACTTTTGAGGTGCATAAACTATGACCAACATCAGTGGCAGCTTTGTGGCGATTTGAAGGTTGTTGCTCTCTTGCTTGGTCTGCAGACTGGATACACAAAGTACTGCTGTTTTCTCTGTCAATGGGATAATCGTGCAAGAGATTCCCACTACATCAAGAAAGATTGGCCACTCTGACAGTCATTGGAGCCTGGGAGGAAAAGTGTTCAGCATCCACCACTTGTTGAATCAAGGAAGATTTTGTTACCACCCTTACACATCAAGCTGGGTCTGATGAAGAACTTTGTCAAGGCCATTGACAAAACACAAGCAGCTTTCAAGTACCTCCATGGAAAATTTCCAAGGTTAAGTGAAGCTAAGATAAAGGAAGGTGTCTTTGTTGGTCCTCAGATTCGTGAACTTCTTTGAGATGATGCATTTGACCATGCACTGCGTGGCAAGGAAAAGACGGCATGGAAAGCCTTCCAGTTAGTGGCAATAAATTTTCTCGGAAACAACAAGGCAGACAACTACAGGTTGTTGGTGGAAAACCTCCTCAAGGCATACAAAAGCCTTGGTTGCAACATGTCACTAAAGATACATTTTTTTTCACTCTCATCTAGATTTTTTTCCACCGAACTGTGGAGCAGTGAGCGATGAGCACGGCGAGCGATTTCACCAGGACATTGCAACAATGGAGAAACGCTATCAGGGCAAATGGAGCCCATCAATGCTTGCAGACTATTGCCGGACAGTGACAAGAGATGCTCCATTTAATGAATACAAGAGACAAGCCAAGAAGCGCCGAGTAGACACTGAATAGGACAAAACTATGTACATAATAGTTTTTTGCCTTTTGTTTCATAATAAATTTTATTTATATAACCCTTTTGCTGATTTTTAAAGTGTTACATAAACAGGACAGGTGAAATATTATCATGTAAAGCAACCATAAACACATGAAAAGACCTAGGTTTACAATTTATGATTAAAACTCTACTATCTACACAATATACATAGACATAAAATGTAAAAACTTAAATATCTTAGAAACAGTAGCCAAACAGTTGTTTTAATTGTCATATTTGAATTCAGCACATCAAAATACATAATAAATAGCACATTTTATCTCTGAAGCAGACGACTTCTCAAAAATTGTAGACCAGTGCTATATGCAGGTTTATTGACTAGGAAAAAGAAATAAAAGGGTTATTTTACAGGTTAAAGCAAAGAAACATATACACACAAATGAGTTACCATTTACATCCTAGGAGGGACAGAATTGTAGTGATCTGTCAATTCCAAATGTCCTTCAGCACTGACCCAGGGATAACCCCTTGGGGTCTCTGGCTTCAGTTTGGTGTCTCTAGCCCTGTCATAGTTCAAACAGCCAAAAAGATGAACAATCATCACATCTACTATTTTTATTTCCTTCTTCCAGCCTTCAAAGTGGGGACGAGGCCTTCTGCATGTGCTGCTCCTTGGGTGTGATAAGGCCATTAACCAATCCTGTATATTGTGATGATCATTGATAGCCCATCTGATTTTGAAAGTCCTTGGGCATGGGGGAGGGGGAGAAGATGATTCCCGTGCCTGAGCTCACAAGTTGAGAGCAAACATTTTCACACTTATAAGGCAAAACTTACATATTTTCTTGTAGCATGGACCACAGCCATTACAAGTGAGATTAATGCCTGCAGCAACTAACCACCATTTCATAGAGTCTAAACACTAAATACATTCTTACAAGACTAATACCTGTTTTGAGCAAAGCTAACATACAGGTGACCTGGCCTGATCTCCAGCTACGAGATTGTCAGTTCTCAGCTAATGCCTGCAGCCTGGGCAAGAGCTGGCATCTGGCCTGCCAATGTCACGATCCTTCCTGGCCTTTATCTGTTACAATCTGTATGTAGCTGCTGGTAAGTGGTGGCCTTCCAGAGATGCCCACTGTATTTCTAGGTGGCCTGTGATGTGTAAAAGAATCTCTCATTCTTGGAGTGGTTCTCTAGCAGTTGCTCCTGCAGAATGATGCACAGGATTGTTTGCAATCGCTGGGATTTCACTTTTCCCACCCCAGTTCATTTCAGAATCAGATGATTTAAATTCCCTTTTTGTGCATTTCCTTCTAGAATTCACAGATCTGAGGCTGGTGAGCGACAGTGACTGTGCTGGGCGGCTGGAGGTTTTCTACAATGGGACTTGGGGCAGTGTTTGCTACAATCAGATGTCTGGAGTCACCGCAGCAATTGTCTGCAAACAGCTGAACTGTGGGAATGGAGGGCAGATTGCAAGCGACTATGAATATGGAGCAGGTTCTGGTCTCACGTGGCTGGACCAGGTTATATGCAGTGAGCAGCACAGCTCCCTCTGGCAGTGCCCATCAGAGCCCTGGAATCCAAAGTCATGTGAAAACCGAGCAGAAGAGACCCATATTTCTTGCGCTGGTAATTCTGAAACTACCTGCATGCATGCGTGCAAACACACATGTATGTGATGTGTTCAATTAATTGAAGGGTTAGGATAGAACTTGTTGTTCACACCTCAGTGTAGGTAGATGTAAATTCTCAACACAAGATACAAATATATTTTCACAGACTTTTATATGAATAAGCATTTCTCTGATTAACAACAAACATGGAAGTTAATCAATTAATTATAAACGAGACCGGTGTTACACAGTGCGCTAAGGTAGTGTGAGAGCAAAGAAAAGCCTCTCCCTAGAGGCAGCTCTATGGTTATTAATCCTTTTTGGATGAACAATCAGAGATGGGCCCAGGCTGTGCAGTTTGGGTCGAGACTGGAATCCCCCACAATTCTGGGTGCATGTTGGCCTAGAGCAAATTAATTAGGTATTCTGGGTTTAAAATACAGATAAATTCTACTCCCACATCACACGCACAGCCCAGTGCATTCACCTCAGCTTTTTCTCTCCATAGGAAAAAAAGCAAAACCAACTCAGATCCTGTTTGACGAATGCCCGAACTCTCCAAGCTGCACAGGTATCTCTGCTTCTCACTGTTTCACTCTTGGTCGCTAAGGACTTTCCCAGCTTCCCCAGTAACATGTGAGGTTTCTGCATTTCCAGACCAGGAGAAGTTACGTGTCGTGGGAGGAAAGGACAGATGCTCGGGGAGAGTGGAGGTTTGGTACCGTGGCTCCTGGGGAACAGTTTGTGATGACTCCTGGGACATGGCGGATGCTAACGTTGTGTGTAAACTACTGGGCTGTGGATCTGCTGTATCTGCCCTGGACAAGGCTGCATTCGGCGAGGGGACTGGTCCCATCTGGGTGGAGAAATTGAATTGCCGAGGGACAGAGTCATCTCTCTGGGACTGTCCTGCTAAGCCCTGGGGTGAGAGCAACTGTGGTCATAAGGAAGATGCTGCTGTGAATTGCTCAGGTGAGTGACAGGAGATGTTTCTGCTACATGCTGTAATTTTCAGGGAGGAGGATGGATCAGCCCACGCCCCCATCCCTTTGGTCCCAGACCAGGCCCTCCCCTCGCCTGTGTGCAGGAGCATCATGGATGCTGTGGGGTGGGACTTTTGTGGGGTCGGATTGGCTCAGGCATCAGCCCACATAGCCCCTGCATCCCTGTGCTGCTCTGATGGAGCTTGTGGAGGTGACAGCTGGAGACAACCAGGGACTCTCAGTGGTGAGGTTCCCCCTGGGAACAAACACGTCACCTCCCCCTCATTCCAGGCTCCAACTCTCCTCCCTTTCCCTTTGCAGGTCTGACAGAGAGGACAGATTCTCCAAATACCCCACTTAAAGCATCCCCCTCTTCCCATCAAGGGTTAAATTTCCCTGGTGCTGGGTCACAGCGGATGAGCTGCAAGCTGCAGCCTGAGGGAAGGAGTTCCTTTCCATAGCCTGTGAAATCTGAGGGCGAATGACACCTGGGTGGGAGCTGCAGGCGCTGCTGATCCAGAGGATGCCTGTCTGCTGGCTCCAGCTGACAGAGCAGGGCCCATGATTAAAACAGCAGCCTGTGAGCTGCCCCCATGGCAGATAGATTGTCCCAGTCCATTACCCTGCTGTCCTGGGCCGTGCAACGAGTGACTGGGGAGCTCCCTGTCCCTCCCCGCACACCTCGACTCTCACAGGATAAACTCTCCCTTTTGTATGTTCATTTCCGTCCAGCTCCCCCGCGTCGCCCTCCGACTGACAGTGGGAGAGTCACGGTGCCCGTGGTCATCTGCATTATCCTGGGGGCCCTGCTCTGCCTGGTCTTAATCATCCTGGGGGCGCAGGTGCGAAGTGCCAGGGCACAGCGCAGAGGTGGGTGCTGACTGGTGTCACTGTGTGAAATGCCTCTGCAATAGCAGGGGGGCTGCAGGGTGTCAGGGTGAGGGGCGATACCGGGCTGGGTGGGGTGGCCGAGGACACCTAACTCTTCTCTCATTTAATATTTTGTTACTGGAAGAGCCCAGATGATACTAGCTAGGGACCTTTACAGTTTCAGAAAAGCTACATCTGTATCCCCCCCCCCCCCGTCTCTGGGTGGGAACCTCCTGTCCCACCTCTTTGTGGCCAGGGGTTTTTAATGCTGCACAGCCCCCTGCCTTCCACTGTGATACCCCCAACAAACCAGTCTGCCCATAGGCCAGCCCCCATGCTGTGCGTTCTCTCCAAGGGCTATGAGCAGTGTATTGCCAGCAGTTACAAGTTACCACCCAGCTCTCTCTCAGCAGACTGCACCTTGTTAGTAGGATGAAAGTATCACAAGGAACACTTTAAAAACAATAAAAATTCCTCCACACCTGCTGAGCATACCAGAATTCACCCATCTTCCTCATGGGCAGCCTGGTAGACCAACGTCCCTCCAACTATTCATTGTTGGGATCCCCGTGGACAGAAGGTCCTGCCCATTTGCTGAATCAAAATGAAGGCCCTGAGTCTGTTTAAACTCAGCCTTTAATATCAGAAATCTTTCTTTGTCTCATGGTCTCTGGTAACCCAGTTTGAACCACTCTGTGTAAACCACCCTAAAGGCTGTTACCTTTCTGGAGTTGTTACAATCTCATTGGTTCACCTTAATCAACCCTCCCCCCACCCCCGCCATTCTCACACACACAGTTTTTTCTTCCTGGAGGAGCTGTGGTAACCCTCCCACATGCAGTAGAACATAAACCATTCATAGATTTAATACAGTGATTCCCAAAGAAACCGCCTGGGGTCAGGGCCGGCTCTAGGTTTTTTGCCTCCTCAAGCAAAAAAAAAATTGGCTGCCCCCCACCCCAGACCTGGGATTGCCCCCCAGCTCCTGCCGCCCGAGCCCTGGGCTCTCCCCCGCACCTGCACCCCCCTGCCATCCCAGCCCTGGGTTCTCCCGCCCCCAACCCACACCCCCTGCCAACCCAGACCTGAGCTCTCCCCCACACACACCCTGTGCCGCCCCAGGTCTGGGCTCTTTCCCGCACCTGCACCCCCTGCTGCCCCAGCCCTGGGCTCTCTCCCCCACCCGCGCCCCCCTGCCGTCCCAGCTCTGGGCTCGCCCCCCGACCCACACACCCCCTTCAGCCCCAGCCCTGGGCTCTCTCCCCCACCCACACCCCCTGCCGCCCCCTGCCACCCCAGCCCTAGGCTCTCCACCACACACCCTGTGCTGCCCCAGCTCTGGGCTCTCCCCTGCCACCCCAGCAGTGCCTCCCTACCTACACACCCCCACCTGCCCCAGCCCCCTCCACCTGCACCCCCTGCCACCCCTGCCCTGGGCTCTCTGCCCCCTGCCCCAGCCCCCTCCACCTGCACCCTTCTTCCACCCCAGTCCTGGGTCACTGATAACTTGCTCCCAGGGCAGGTCATTCAGCAGGAATTTTGGATGTGCACAGAACACAGACAGGATTGGTTCCCATATGGTTACAGAACTGTAGTAAAGTGGAACAATTTTCAGCTTGTGTGATTGGAACATATCTGGATGCATATTATAAGACTGTCCTCCATAAATGAGGAAAAGTCAAGGTGCCTTTATTATTCTTTTGTTCCACTCTTTGTTTCTATGGGGAATTTGCCAATGCAATATCACTGTCTTCCTTTTAAACAAATAAAACTTAAAAAAAAAAAGGCTGTTGAAAATGGGCTTCTATCTCCCTTGCTAGGCTTGCTATAGACCACCAGACGAAGGGGATGAGGTGGACGAGGCTTTCTTCCAGCAACTAGCAGAAGTTACTAGATCGCAGGCCCTGGTTCTCATGGGAGATTTTAATCACACTGATATCTGCTGGGAAAGCAATACAGCAGTGCACAGACAATCCAGGAAGTTTTAGGAAAGTGTAGGGGACAATTTCCTGGTGCAAGTGCTGGAGGAACTAACTAGGGGCAGAGCTCTTCTTGACCTGCTGCTCACAAACAGAGAAGAGTTAGTAGAGGAAGCAAAAGTGGATGGGAACCTGGGAGGCAATGACCATGAGATGGTTGAGTTCAGGATCCTCACAAGGAAGAAAGGAGAGCAGCAGAATACGGACCCTGGACTTCAGAAAAGCAGACTTTGACTCCCTCAGGGAACTGATGGGCAGGATCCCCTGGGAAAAATAACATGAGGGGGGAAGGAGTCCAGGAGAGCTGGATGTATTTTAAAGAATCCTTATTGAGGTTGCAGGAAAAAAAAACATCCTGATGTGCAGAAAGAATAGTGAATATGGCAGGCTACCAGCTTGGCTTAACAGTGAAATCCTTGCTAATCTTAAATGCAAAAAAGAAGCTTACAAGAAGTGGAAGATTGGACAAATGACCAAGGAGGAGTATAAAAATATTGCTCGGGCATGCAGGAGTGAAATCAGGAAGTCCAAATCACACTTGGAGTTGCAGCTAGCAAGAGATGTTAAGAGTAACAAGAAGGGTTTCTTCAGGTATGTTAGCAACAAGAAGAAAGTCAAGGAAAGTGTGGGCCCCTTACTGAATGAGGGAGGCAACCTAGTGACAGAGGATGTGGAAAAAGCTAATGTACTCAGTGCTTTTTTTGCCTCTGTCTTCACAAACAAGATCAGCTTCCATACTGCTGCACTGGGCAGCACAGTATGGGGAGGAGGTTACCAGCCCTCTGTGGAGAAAGAAGTGTTTCGGGACTATTTAGGAAAACTGGACGAGAAGATGTCCATGGGGAGGGATGCGCTGCATCCAAGGGTGCTAAAAGAGTTGGCGGATGTGATTGCAGAGCCATTGACCATTATCTTTGAAAACTCATGGTGAACGGGGGAGGTCCTGGATGACTTCATGACCTTCATGACAAATCATGAAGCAGGTACTCAGAGAATCAATTCTGAAGCACTTAGAGGAGAGGAAAGTGATCAGGAACAGTCAGCATGGATTCAGCAAGGGCAAGTCATGCCTGACTAACCTAATTGCCTTCTATGAGGAGATAACTGGGTCTGTGGATGAGGGGAAAGCAGTGGATGTGTTATTCCTTGATTTTTAGCAAAGCTTTTGATACGGTCTCCCACAGTATTCTTGCCAGCAAGTTAAGGAAGTATGGGCTGGATGAATGGACTATAAGATGGATAGAAAGCTGGCTAGATCGTCAGGCTCAACGGGTAGTGATCAATGGCTCCATCAAGCAGAGTGCCCCAAGGATTGGTCCTGGGGTCAGTTTTGTTCAATACCTTCATTAATCTTCATTAATGATCTGGAGGATGGTGTGGACGTAGACAAATTAGAGGACTGGGCCAAAAAAAACCTGATGAGGTTCAACAAGGACAAGTGCAGAGTCCTGCACTTAGGACAGAAGAATCCCATTCACTGTTACAGACTGGGGACTGAATGGCTAGGAAGCAGTTCTGCAGAAAAGGACCTAGGGGTTACAATGGACGAGAAGCTGGATATGAGTCAACAGTGTGTCCTTGTTGCCAAGGATGTTAATGGCATTTTGGGCTGTATAAGTAGGGGCATTGCCAGCAGATTGAGGGATGAGATCATTCCCCTCCATTCGACATTGGTGAGGCCTCATCTGGAGTACTGTGTCCAGTTTTGGGCACCACACTACAAGAAGGATGTGGAAAAATGGGAAAGAGTCCAGTGGAGAGCAATGAAAATGATTGGGGGCTGCAGCACATGACTTATGAGGAGAGGCTGAGGGAACTGGGATTGTTTAGTCTGCTGAAGAGAAGAATGAGGGGGGATTTGATAGCTGCATTCAACTACCTGAAAGGGGGTTTCAAAGAGGATGGATCTAGACTGTTCTCAGTGGTATCCGATGACAGAACAAGGAGTAATGGTCTCAAGTTGCAGTGGGGGAGGTTTAAGTTGGATATTAGGAAAAACTTTTTCACTAGTAGGGTGGTGAAGCACTGGAATGGGTTACCTAGGGAGGTGGCGGAATCTCCTTCCTTAGAGGTTTTTAAGGTCAGGCTTGACAAAGCCCTGGCTGGGATGATTTAGTTGGGAATTGGTCCTGCTTTGAGCAGGGGGTTGGACTAGATGACCTCCTGAGGTTCCTTCCAACCCTGATATTCTATGATTCAGATAGAGAGGTGCACTGTCCATTTAGTCCACCGAATTCCTTCTTTGGGGGCTGCAAGGTGAGGTCACACCAGTATCCCTAATCCAGTCTGGGGATGTCTTCTGAAGGGGATATCTGGGCCAAAGCCTTCTACTCCTTGGGCACACTTGTTCCCCATTCACAGGGCCACCCTGCTCTATCAGTGAGCTCTCCATTCACAGCAAGCTGCAGCATGAAGTTTTAGCTACCATACTCCCTCCCCCTCCCTTCCTGTTGATAGTGGCCAAGGGAATGCTGGGAAACGTAGTTCTTTCACTGCTCCAGGGCTGGCTCTATAGGCAGGGAGCTAACCAAGGAACTACACCTCCCAGGGCCCCCTGTTGTTTCTCAGCTCCCAGGCTGGATCCTTGCCAGCTGCCGCCCCTGCAAATGGGCTTCCCCAAGCAGCTGCTTGTTTTGCTGGTGCCTAGAGTCGCCCCTGCCTGGGGTTGCACAATCTATCTAGGGTGACCAGACAGCAAATGTGAAAAATCAGGACAGGGGGTGGTTGGTAATAGCAGCCTATATAAGAAAAAGACCTCAAAATCGGGACTGTCCCTATACAATCAGGACATCTGGTCACCCTAAATCTATCCCAGGGAGGGTGTCATGAGTCTACCCTCACTTGAAACTGGGCGGTTTCAAAGTGAGGACCCGCATGTATCCCCCCACCCTAAAATCCTAGGGTAGGTCTCCCTTTTGCTGCCACCACCTCGGTCAATTACGTGGGCCGGGACACCCCTGTTTTCCCCCTGTCTCCCTTCAAAGACGTTCCCTGGGGAAATACAGATCCACTCACAGGAGGGAAACCTCCCCCCCTCCCTCTCTCCTAGCCACTGGAAAGAGATACCTGATTCAAACTGCTTGAATCAAACCCAGGAGAAATTCTCACTTCCCCCTCCCCTTCCCCGAATTTCACAAGAGAAGGAATTAACCAAGTCCAAAGAAAAGAAAAGAATTTATTAAGAGAACAAAAAGAAAGTACAGAATCTCTATGAGCCCAAGCTGGACACTCATAGGGGATAACCTTATCAATCTCTGGAGAGAATCCCCCCTCCCCCCTTTCTCAGTAAAAGCAATAACAGCAAACAGGAATAAAGCATTTCCTTTAGCAAACACACAATTGCAAATATAGAAATCAAATCAAAAGACTAACCCGCCTTTCTAATTAATACTCACTATTAAATAGTAGAAACTATTCCAGGAGAACTTGGAGACATGACTGTCCTCTTAGATCCAAAAAGAGAACTAACTAAGAACACAGACAAAGGCTTCCCTCCACAGAGATTTGAAATTATCTCGTCTCTGATTGGTCCTTTGGTCAGGTGGTCACCAGGTACTGCATGTTAAACCTTTACAGGTAAAACAGACTTTAACCCTTAACTATCTGTTTATGACACGCCCCCCAAATCGCCAACAGTGGGAACTACTGGTGGTGATTTCCTCCTAGAACTGTAAAATAAACAGATTACTAAAACACATGCACTATTACATATACTACTAAGTATGTAAACAACAAGATATTTGACATTGAAGAACACTTTGTATGCATTTGACCGGACATACTTGGCAACGTCCTTGCCCATCCCCTCAGTGGAAGGACTTCCCCAACCTGTCTTTGGTTGTGTTCACCCCAGAATGACCACTGGGATGTCATGGTCCAAGCTTAAGAGCTTGTACCGGTACTTAGTTGGAACTACCAACAGTTTTTGAGGATTGTGGCTTTTCTGGTGTCCACCAGAAAGAATGTCCTTATATAAAAGTTCTTGTTTTACAACAAACTGGAATTGGGTAGAAGAGCTGAGAGGCAGTGGGTTGCTGCGTGCTGCCGCCCAAGCTTTCTTAAGGCTGTCATTGGCTTCCTGCTCAGTCTGGAACTGTTCCCTTGAAGCTGGAGACACTAGTTCCTCCTTAGACTGTGGACTTGGGCTTGGTCTCTCTGGAAGCGATGTAGGTGATGAGGTTGTTTCCATTGACTGTGAACCGCTCTCCGCTGGTGCACAAGGTGATATTTCAGGCTCTGGCTGAGCCTCTTGGGTAGAGTTGTTTGCTGCTTCTGCCAGTTCAGGCCCGTTGGCGCCCCCTGGCGGTGGAGTTGCAAGCGCTGGCGTCAGTGCTGGCGCTGGTTTTGCCGCTGGTTGCTCTTCCAGTTCCGGTCCTGGGACTGGATGTACTATGGCTGCTGTAGTTGTTGGCATGAGATTCGGTTCCACCACCTTTGTCTGGGTCTTTGGTAACACAGACCGGGTTCTGGTGGATGGCTCAGGAACAGGGATGGGAGTGCCTGCTTGTTTGGCCTGGCTGCGGGTGACCACTCCCCCCTCTTGGCCAGCTGCACATGGTTGGCCAAGTCTTCCCCCAGTAGCATGGGGATGGAATAATTGTTATAGACAGCAAAAGTCCACTTTGCTGACCAGTCCTTGTACTGGTCTTCGGGGATGCTGTACCCATGGCAGGTCCTTTTAAAACTTTTCAAGAAGGCCTTAGTGTTCTCACCTGCCATGTAGGTGGGAAATTTCTTGGGATGGAGAACAGTGCCTTCTGGTGTTGGCCACACCCCTCTGCAGTTTATGTGCGGCTTGCTGGTGTTGCTTTTTGGTGCTGGTCACACCCCTCTGCATTCAGTGAACTGGTTCCCCCAATTCCTAACCCTTTCTATTCCCGAGAGACTGAATAGAAAAGAAACAAAACCTTTTTATTTGCAAATGTGTAGTTGCTGTTTGCTGATATACTGAGAAGACCAAAAAAACTGGTTTGTCCTGTTTTTAGCACTTGCTAAGTACCTCACAGTAGGGGTCCTTTCTAACAAGCCTCCTAGAAAAACTTGCACCTCTTTCCTAGCTGTTTTTAAGCGGACAGAAAGAAAAAAGAAAAGAAGAAGAAAAAAATCCTTTTCTAACACAGCCCGTTAGAAAACCTTACTTCCCCCAGCTAAACCCAGCTGAAAATATGTTTCCAAAAAAACAATCTTTCTCTCCTTCTGAGCTGTGGTACTAATAAACCCAGCTGACCGGCTGGTGCTACTTAGTACCTGCGAAAAAAGTGTAGTAAATCCTCTCAGGGATTTGTATTCCCTGGCTCCAGGGGATTTCAAAAGACACAGGGAAAAAAAATCTGGCTGGAGGGTTTCTGTCTCCCCCCCCAAACCTGTTTTCCCGACTGGATGGGAATGTACTTTGTTGAGCACTTCCCCCCACCTTAGGAATCCTGAGTGATACCTGATATCACAAAGGAAGGACACACCTCTAGGGAAGAGTTTTTCCTCAGCATAGCCAGCAGAGAAAAAAAACTCCTTCTAACCCTGAAAACTGCTTCAAAACTGCCTTTTCCTCAAGCTGCTTGTTCAAGCAACAAGAAAGAAAAACTGCTTTTTGGTAGAAATGCCTTGCCAGGTTCGTCACCGCTGCCAACCATGTCATGGGTCTCACCCCCACTTGGAACTGTTGGGCTCCAATGTGGGGACCTGACTTGGTTTCCCTCTAAACTAAAATTCTAGTTTAGATCTAGTAAGCTGCCACCACTCAATCATGAAATGTGGATTGAGACACAGTCCTTCCCCAAAATCCTAGGGGATTCCAAGAGCCCCAAATCCGTGGAGTTCTTACACCCAGGAGAAACAAACCATTCCCCCTGCTTCCTCCCCACTTCCTTTTCCTAGGAGAGAGATACCTGATTCAAACTGCTTGAATCAAACCCAGGAGAAATTCTCACTTCCCCCTCCCCTTCCCCTGAATTTCACAAGAGAAGGAATTAACCAAGTCCAAAGAAAAGAAAAGAATTTATTAAGAGAACAAAAAGAAAGTACAGAATCTCTATGAGCCCAAGCTGGACACTCATAGGGGATAACCTTATCAATCTCTGGAGAGAATCCCCCCTCCCCCCTTTCTCAGTAAAAGCAATAACAGCAAACAGGAATAAAGCATTTCCTTTAGCAAACACACAATTGCAAATATAGAAATCAAATCAAAAGACTAACCCGCCTTTCTAATTAATACTCACTATTAAATAGTAGAAACTACTCCAGGAGAACTTGGAGACATGACTGTCCTCTTAGATCCAAAAAGAGAACTAACTAAGAACACAGACAAAGGCTTCCCTCCACAGAGATTTGAAATTATCTCGTCTCTGATTGGTCCTTTGGTCAGGTGGTCACCAGGTACTGCATGTTAACCCTTTACAGGTAAAACAGACTTTAACCCTTAACTATCTGTTTATGACAGAGGGGTTCTGAATATCACAAGGAGAGACATCATGGAAAAGGCACCTAGAGAAATTGGAAATATTGTCAGGAAAAAAGTATATAAAAATCGAGCTCTGGTAAATAGTTTTGAAGAGAGTGATACAGTAGAAAAGACAATCTTAGGAAGGAGAAATGCGGGAAAGGAGCATTATACTGTATTATACTCAAACCTAGCACATGTAGGGGATTTTACATTTATAGCACACGATACAAACATTAGCTACCAGCTCCTTGGCAAGAAGATGGAGAATGGGATTGCCATCAACATACATGTAACATTCACAACTTTCCAGTAAGACAATGCCCATAGTCGGATCTCATGCTTCAGGGCTTCAGCCGGTCACCCACAGGGGTCAGGAAGGAATTCTGGGAAGTCCCCATATTTGTGTTTTGTTTCTTGCCCTCCTCTGAAGCATCAGGCATTAACTACAAATGGAGCTGTGACACTGGATGGGCTGGACCAGTCCTCTGAGGTGCTATAGAGAAACCTGTTTCTAAGATATCTGGCTGGTTTGTCTTTTCCACATGCTCAGGGTCACACCAATTGTCAGATTTGGGGTCAGGAAGGAATTTTCCCCAGGTCAGATTAGCAAAAAGGGACCTTGGGGGATTTTCATTTTCCTATGGACCATGAATCACCTGCCAGTATTATCTAGGCATCTCTCATCTCATCAGTTCCCTGCCATTGCTGGGGCCTGGGACATTGGTGGTACCTTAGTCACTCCTGTTTTCTGCCTGTGGCACACAAGAGCTTATTCTTCTGAGGACTGAAATGCTTTAGTCTAAATGCAGCTTTGGGCTCAAACCTAGGGGTATCTGGGTGAAATGCAGTGGCCCGTGTTATACAGGAGATCAGACTAGATGTTCTAATGGTCCCATCTGGCCTTAAACTTGATGGGAAAAAAGTGTTATCATCATTTTGCAGATAAACACCAGTGTGGGGGAAGAATTATTTAAGATGCTCCAAAGGTCAATAGCCAGGAATAATGGGATGAGATTAAAAAGGGAACATTTAAGATGAATGTGAGGAAGCTTCCTGACAGCGAACTACCCCTGAGAACCATTATCGAAGGGCTGTTGTGGAAAGAAACCCTGTCCCCTGGCTCATTTCAATTCCAGCAGTGGGAATGTGTTGTAGGATCACATTGGGCCCCGGGGGGAGGGGCTGGATAATCCCATAGTGTTTCCCATCTCTGGTTTCAATGACCCTGTGCAAACCCTGCACTTTGTTTTCAGGCTCCAGAAGACCCTTGGATCCCTTCTCTGATGCCGTGTATGAGGAGATTGATTATAACCTGATGAGAGAGAAGCAGGAGATGTTCAGTCGCTCAGGTCTGTGTGTCTCACTCTTAACAAAAAGGATGCAGAGTACTTGTAGCTCCTTAGAGACTAACAAATTTATTTTGGCATAAGCTTTTGTGAGCTAAAACCCACTTCATCAGATGCCCAAATAAATTTGTTACTCTCTAAGGTGCCACAAGTACTCCTGTTCTTTTTGCTGATACAGACTAACACGGCTGCTACTCTGAAACCTGTCACTCTTAACAGGGAGCAGCTCTAATGCCCTTTCCCTCTGAGGCCCTGGCCCAGAGTGAAATCACTGCAGCTTCAGCCCTGTGAGCTTCTCATTGGTGCTGGGCACAAGTCTTCATTACAAAATGTTTGATGAAAAATGCGGGTTCAGACACACCAAAACATTTCACAAATTCCTGTTAATTTCACCCATTTGTTCTTATTCGCACAGAACAATTCATTTCATTTCAACATTTTCTAAAGAAAACATTTTGTTTTTTTCAATTTAATTGTATTTTTCCATTAAAAATTTCCTTTAATTTTATCTATAAAAACAAACAAAAATTGACTAATGCCCAAAAGAACACCAAATCTTTTAATTGAATATTAAACTATTTATTTTACTTTTCAATTTGCCAAAAAAAAAAAAGTAATTTTTGGCTCAACTCAAAACAATGTTGTTGGGTTTTGTTGTTGGTTTTTTTGCTTTCCCCTTCCCCAATAGCCGAGAACCAAACCATCTGTTTTTTGTTTGTTTGTTTGTTTTTGTTTGGGTTTGGGGTTTGTTTGATTTTTCCAAGCTCTAGCTGTGGGAACTGGGTCTGTGGTGAGAGCAGCAGTTACTCATGTAGACTGAGGGAGATGGGCTTCCTTCCCACCATACACTGAGTGTCCCTGTTCTAGGGACAGTTAATGTCACTCTGTCTGTCCTGCAGCCTTGGAGTGTAACCAGTGAGGGGTCAAGAAAGCAAATATCTGGGGCCAGGCTAAACTATCATTTGAAAATTCTCTGGAGCACTGGAGCAGGGGATGTTCTGTGCCCCCCTCCCACCACAGCCACTCAGATGCCTCACAGCAGAGAGATCAACCCAGGAGAGCCTCATGAGTTTGAGTCATGGCCCTTTTATCCATTCTGCTTTTTTGTTTCAATGTCTGATGGGAACATCCTGCCCAAGGGCTGTGCTGTGGTGGGGCCCTGGGAACATGCTCAGGGCATCCCGCAACACCACTGACAAAATGGTTACAGTGAATCTCAGACTCTGCTCTGGGCCTATCTTGGCCTAATCGGGAAACACCACGGAGAGCTGATCGACTGATTCATGTGGGAGGTGGGTATATCCCTGAAGAAGGAGGAGTCCCCTATGTGGCTGAGGAGGCCAGGACCATTATGGAACTTCCCTGGACGTGCCCTTCACTCACCCCAGTATATTTCAGGTCAGATTGTAGCATCCCCTCAGTCACATTTACCACAATAACAGGGAGATTTCTCTTGGGGAGTCTGTGTCAGCCTCTCACTGCTCAGAGTTGCTGTGAGTCACCATCTCCTGCAGAAGAAGGAATAGACTGAGACCAGAAATCCCGCTCCAGGCCCCAAATGTGTTCCCAGTCCCACAGTTCTGCTGTTCTCACTGATGAATTTCTGGTTCTTGTCTCTCCAGTCTCCTATTCAGATCACTCAGTGGCAAAGCTGCAGTATTACACCGGGGACAGCGAGGGGGAAAATGATCCTGGATCAGAACAAGGTAATGGGGGAGGGGCAGACTCAGGCCAAGAGACCCAAAACTGGGCAGAGAACAGAATTTCTAGGACACTTTCTTCCATCTTAGCCATTTCCCATCACATGGTTCCCATTTTACACAGTCAGGTCTAATCCCATTGAACAGGATTTCTGCCAGAATCTCAGGATGGGAACATGTGCCCATCTCCTGAGTACACACCCCTGGGAGTGGCTCCTAGTGACCTCCCCAGGTGAAGAGCTGGCGGAGATGGGTCAGTGTCTTTGGATGGAAGGCGTCAGTGCCCAGCAGGGCTCCTCTCTCATCTCTGAGAGGTGGGGGGAATATTGTCCAATATTATAATTACAGATGGGCTCAGCCCAACTCACTGATCTGAACCCACCAGAATTTTAGGGGAAGGGAATTTGCAGATTCTGACCCTAACTCTGGATCTCAGTTTTGGGGCTGGCACCTGTCACTATAACAGTCTAAAGCAAAATCCTGGATCTGAACTTCCTGGCTTGGGCCCATCTCTAATGGTACGTCTACACTACGGGATTATTCTCAATTTACATAAACCGGTTTAGTAAAACAGATTGTATAAAATGGAGTGCACGCGGCCACACTAAGCACATTAAATCGGTGGTGTGCATCCACGGTCCGTGGCTAGCGTTGATTTCTGGAGCGTTGCACTGTGGGTAGCTATTCCGTAGCTATCCCATAGTTCTCACAGTCTCCCCCACCCCTTGGAATTCTGGGTTGAAATCTCAGTGCGTGATGGGGCAAAAATCATTGTCGCGGGTGGTTCTGGGTAAATGTCGTCAGTCATTTCTTCCTCGGGGGAAGCAACGGCAGACAATCATTTCACGCCCTTTTTGCCTGGCTTGCCCTGGCAGATGCCATATCATGGCAACCCTGGAGCCTTTTTTGCCTCTTGTCACTGTCACCGTATGTGTACTAGATGCTGCTGACAGAGACGATTCAGCAGCACTACACAGCAGCATTCATTTGCTTTTGCATGATAGCAGAGATGATTATCAGCCGTACTGTACAATCTAACATGCCATTGTAAATTGGCAATGAGATGACGGTTACCAGTCCTTTTGTGCTGCACCATCTGCTGCTGTCATAGATGCCCCTGGCTGAGATGGGCCGGGGGCGCAAAAAACAAAAATGGGAATGACTCCCTGAGTCAATCCCTCCTTTACGGTATCTAAAAATAGAATCAGTCCTGCCCAGAATATGGGGCAAGTGTACTAGAGAACCAGTGTATCAGAGAACCAGAGAGCACAACCGCTCCGTGTCAGATCCCGCAGAAATGATGAGCTGTATGCCAGTCACTGGGGGTGCCCCTGCAACAACCCCACCTGTTGATTTCCTCCTCCCCCAGCCTTCCTGGGCTACCATTGCAGTGTCCCCCCATTTGTGTGATGAAGTAATAAAGAATGCAGGAATAAGAAACAGTGACTTGTTAGTGAGATATGAGGGGAAGGCAGCCTCCAGCTGCTATGATAGTCCAGACAGGACATTAAGCAGTGTGGGGGAGAGGAGCCCAGCATCCCGCTGCTATGATAGTCCAGGCAGAACAGAATCTTTTCTTTACACATGAAGGGCAGGGGCTGATGGAGCTCAGCCCCCTGTTGCTATGATGAAGATGGTTACCAGTCGTACTGCACCATCTACCAGGAATGATCAGGAGTTTTTTACCCAGGCGCCCCGGCCAACCTCACCGGAGGCCAGCCAGGCGCACTCACGGGCTGATGATGACAGATACCAGTCCTTTTGCACTGCACCATCTGCCATAAGGCTGATGATGAGGATGGATATCAGCCATATTGTACCATCAGCCACCCATGAGGGGGGGCAAGGATGCGGCCATTGACTGCTGCAGCATCGCGTCTATCAGCAGCATTCAGTAAACATAGGGTGACATTTAAAAGAGTCAAGAGAGGATTTTTTTCCCTTTTACTTCTGGGGGTGGGTGAGGGGGGTAAATTGACGAGCTATGCCCTGAACCACCGCGGACAATGTGTTTGACACTACAGCCATTTGGAGCTCAGCCAAGAATGCAAATGCTTTTTGGAGACTGCAGGAACTGTGGGATAGCTTGAGTCCTCAGTCCCCCCTCCCTCCCTCCATGAGTGTCCATTTGATTCTTTGGCTTTCCGTTACGTTTGTCATGCAGCAGCGTGCTGAGTCCCTGCTGTGGCCTCTGTCTGGAGATTTTTTAAAAATGCTTTGGAATTTTGTCTTCTGTAACAGAGCTCTGATAGAACAGATTTGCCTGCCCATACAGCGATCACATCCGTACGGTCCATGCTGGAGCTCTTTTTGGATTTGGATTTGGGACTGCATCGCCACCCGTGCTGATCAGAGCTCCATGCTGGGCAAACAGGAAATTATATTCAAAAGTTCGCGGGGCTTTTCCTGTCTACCTGGCCACTGCATCCGAGTTCTGATTGCTGTCCAGAGCGGTCAGTGGTGCACTGTGGGATAGCACCCGGAAGCCAATACCGTCGATTTGCGGCCGCACTAACCCTAATCTGATATGGCAATACCGATATTAGTGCTACTCCTCTTGTTGGGGAGGAGTACAGAAACCGGTTTAAAGAGCCCTTTATATCAATATAAAGGGCCTCTTAGTGTGGACGGGTGTGGCATTGAATCGGTTTAACGCTCCTAAAACCGGTTTAAACGCGTAGTGTAGACCAGGCCTAACTGTAAACAGGGCAGCCTTTCTACCCCAGCTGCTCTCAAGGGAGTCCATGAATTTGGGCCCTTTGGGAGTTTAGCCTGTGGCTGGGAGAGGAGACACTGAGCAGATGAGCCAGTTCTGCTGAGAAGCTGGAGCGCTGCCAAGCTGAGCCCTGGGCTGCCTGAGAGGCTAGTGGAGAGCAGGAGCTCACAAAGGATCAGAACAGTGACCTCCCAGCATGAGCTTTAATTCCTGCAGCGGGGAGGTTTCTCCTCCCCAGTGAGACAGGAGATCAGCTGGATTCAGAGACCGTCTCTGCCCTTGCCAGGCCTGTGTCCCAACCTGTTATCTCAGCACAAGCCCAGATCCTGCTCCCACTGAAACACATACAAGAGCTGCTGTTGGATTCTGCATGGACAGGTCTGGCCCCTAGTTATTTCTGGGACTCCTGTTTTACTGTAGTTCTCTGACTTGTGCCCTTCTCACCATGGGCCCCCTGCGACTTCCCTCTCATGTGCCATGATAAACAACTCTAGTTATAAGCACCACCTGCGCTGAAGAGACACTGCTGGTGCCAGGGGCTGAATGTGGTGTTTGCTCTTCCAGAGGGAGCTTCCCCAGGGGGGTCTCAGTTGGATTATGATAACGTGGAGGAGCCTGCCTTTAACGACATCCCCCAGACTCCAGATGGCCGAGGTGAGTAGTGACTCCGACTCCTGGAAGCAACGTCACCCTGACGAAAAACTAATTGTATTTCCCAGTAGGAACAATAGTGGTTTGTTAAGAAAACCACAAAGTTCACCCACCAGTATTGTCTATTGGCGTAACGCTGGGGGCACTGACCAGGTGCATTACAAGAGCTGTGTGGAGGCCCAGGGGTAGGGAAGCGTGTGATGTCCTAGGTCATGACAGAGGCCCATTGCAGAGACTGAAGGAGCAGTTTGCTCATGAGGTGTCCATGCTGTACTTGGCTCAGGTCACTCAGCTCACTGCCATGAGCACTAGGGTTACTCACTATTTCTAAACATAATGCATCAAAGCAGAGACCTTTACATAGCAGTAATGTTCCCTGCCAGCCTTTCCTGGCATGCAACTATGGCAGCTTATATACAGCTGTGTCAGACACACTGTGACAGGGGGGTGGGCGGGACATAGAGATTTTACACCCGAGGGCCCATGTCCCACCCTTATTAGCTGGCTCAGCTCCCACTGGTGTTAGTACATTGGAGACTGATGGCAGTTTATGGGGTAAACTTTATCAGGAGAAAGCAGCAAAGAGTCCTGTGGCACCTTATAGACTAACAGACGTATTGGAGCATGAGCCTTCGTGGGTGAATACCCACTTCGTCGGATGCATGTAGTGGAAATTTCTAGGGGCACTTCGTCAGATGCATGTAGTGGAAATTTCCAGGGGCAGGTATGGAAATGCCCCTGGAAATTTCCACTACATGCATCCCACGAAGTGGGTATTCACCCGCAAAAGCTCATGCTCCAATACATCTGTTAGTCTATAAGGTGCCACAGATCCAGACTAACATGGCTGCTTTTACAGATCCAGACTAACATGGCTACCCCTCTTATACTTTATCAGGAGAACGCATTGAAAAGACATTTTTAAAATGTCAAGTTTAGGAAGCCGGAGACAAACTCTGGACAATTCCAAGTCATTTACATTTGTAATTATTGTAACCAAATGCTTTGTGGAACAATCCCTCTGAATTAGATTCCAGTCACCTATTTCCAGAACTCCCCCTTCCCCTCATCATCTAGGAGCTCTAGGATCCACTGAACCAGGTACTGAAATGTATCAAATCAATCTGATCTGTAAATCCCCTCAGTCTGAGGGTTCCAGAGCAGGTCTTGTCTTACATCTCTGAGAGTGGAAGGGCTGAGAGAACCCCAGGGACCAATGAGGCTGGCACATCTGCAGCTTGTAGTTTATTTCTATCTTCCCTGTGAATATTCTCTTAATTACTTCACATCTTCACGTCAGATGCCCCTGCCGTGCCTGGAGATGTCCCAGGGGATGGTTATGATGATGCCAGAGAAGTGTCTGACACTGAAGGTGACCCTCATTTGGGGCAGAATGATGAGAAAGGCACTGGAGCAAATGACAGGGATTCACAGACAGGTGCGTGGAGATCTTTTTGCACTTCACACTGTCTCTGCAGAATGGGAGGGCTGGAAATGTGTAGTACACAGCAAGAGAATAGCCCTGGCCAAGCCAATGCCTGTGAGGCAATCTCTCCTTCCCTCATCTCTCCATTCCCTCAAAGCAGAGGCTTCAGTGCCTGCCGTGGAGAGAGGAACAACAGGGTCCCTGCTGGGTGGTACTTCGTGGTCAAACCAGCAAGGTACCTGGGATCCTTCTGCCTCTAGGTTCCAAATCTTGTGTTGCTGCCACGCCCTGGATATGCTCGATTCCCACCCGTTCATGTGCATGTATCTTTTGGGCAGAATCCTATACACCAATGTCCTGTTACTGCTGCACCGATGTTAAAGAGCCCATTACACATCTTGTAAAATCTGGAATTGGCTTTGCCCATTGTCCTTGGCCAATATCTCTCCTCTCTTCCCCATTGTGTCATGAGCAGAGACAACATCAGCCACCCCAGAGGAGGTTCAGTGGTGATGAAATGTGCATTGATTAGTACTTGATAAGAATAACGTGCTAATGTTCATTGCTGGGCAGAGTGAAAGTTATGATGTTCTTAACCAAGCGCTCCTTGCTGGCAAGTGCTTGGGTTTTGTACATGGAGTGACAAGTAACTACAGATGGCACTTGGCAACATTACCTGGTCTGGAAACCAAAGGTTTTACTCTCCAGACTATGTTTAGAGATGATGGATTAGAAGTTGTCATAGACCCAAGACTGAAGGGGGAATGATTCCCATCTGTACTGTAGAACAGAGGTTCTCAGACTGGGCAGCACAGAATATATTCTGGGACAACATGAGAAACCAGAGCAGAGAGCGTTGGCTCTGTCCGGGTACCCAGTTTTGAAGGCAGCTGTCATAAACAGACAGTTAAGGGTTAACTCTTCTTTTACTTCTAAGGGATTAAGAAGCTCACATAACCTAGTTGACACCTGACCAAAAGGACCAATAAAAAGATAAAATATAAAAAAGAGGGAGGAGGGAAATCAGTCTTTTGTCTGTTCAGTAAGTTTGTGCCGATGTGGAAAGATCCAGGATTCCACCAGCTAACATTTCTTAAAAGTAGTGAGTATTAGAGAAGAATTCTCTTAGATTTCTTTTCTTTTCTTTTGTGACTTCTTTTTGCATAAGAGGGAGAATCAAATTTGTGTAAGTAAGGTTTTGCCCAGAGGGCAGGGGCGGCTCCAGGCCCTAGCACACCAAGCGTGTGCTTGGGGCGGCATGCCGTGGGGGGCGCTCTGCCGGTCGCCAGGAGGGCGGCAGGCAGGCAGCCTTCGGCGGCATGCCTGCGGAGGGTCCGCTGGTCCTGCGGCTTCGGTGGAGTCGTGGGACCAGCAGACCCTCCGCAGGCATGCCTGCGGGAGGTCCACCAGAGCCGCGGGACCAGCAGACCCTCCGCAGTCATGCCGCCGAAGGCTGCCTGGCTGCCTGCCGCCCTCCCGGTGACCGGCAGAGCACCCCCCGCCATGCTTGGCGCGGCGAAATGTCTAGAGCCGCCCCTGCCAGAGGGACATCCTCTGTGTTTTAAATTTGTTGTCTGTGAGATTTCCTTGCATGCTAATCTCACAGAGGTATCCCTTTCACCCTTTTTCTTTAATTAAAAGTTTTCTTTTTAAAACCTGATTAATTTTTCCTTGTTTTAAGATCCAAGGGTTTTTGGATTGGTGTTCACCAGAGAATTGGTGAAGAAATCTCTCCAGTCTAGGAACTTAGGATGGAGATATTTTGGGGGAAGAGAAACGTCAAATGGTCCTTTCCCTGTTTATTGTTTAAATCATTTGGTGGTGGCAGAGGAGTACCAGGTTTTAACCTAAGCTGGTAAATAATCTTAGGGGTTATCTCATGCAGGTCCCCACATCTGTACACTAAAATTCAGAGTGGGGGTGACAGCAGCACTGCCACCGGCAGCAGCGCAGAAGTAAGGATGTCATGGTCCGGTGTTGCTGCTGTTACGTCTCCGCTGCTGCTGGCGGCAGTGCTGCCTTTGAGCTGGGTGGCTGGAGAGCTATATACTTAAATGGCTCTTTTTGACTCAATGCCCTACTGCTTTTCATATTTAGTGAAAGTTGCATGTTGATTTTTTTTAAAAAATTGGTACATGTGCTTGTGTGGCGGGGAGGGGAGGTGTCAGCTACTACGGATACATGGAAAGGGGCCACAATCAAAGAAGTTTGAGAACCACTGCTGTAAAGTGCACTCCACCTTGCTCTGCAGCCGCACATAACCATAGAATGGATCCACTGACTGTACGTCTCCCCCTTGGTGTTTTCAGGTTGGAGTCGGCATTCACTAAGGAGTGAAGTTGTCTCTGAGATGGAGAAGGAAACCCCATACCTGCCTCCTGGAGACACAAGTTATGATGATGTGGAACATGGTGACTCTGGGGGTTCAATATCATAACAATTTGACTGGACAAAATAACCCTGTGAGGATGCAAACGCTTCAACTTTTTCTCTCAGAAATGATGCCCAGAGAAAGTTTCTGCCTGGTAGATAGACAAAGCAGGTGTTTTTGTAGGATTTGTGTGAAGTTGCAGGAAATACAAGAGTGAGTGGGAAAAGGTTCATAAGCTTTCTTTGTATAATTTCCCACTGTTTGGAGGGGGTGGAAGTTTCCTGCTTTTTTAGGTCTATAATTTTCTTCTGCTTGACTTTGTGACTTTTTCATATTAAATACTTTCTGAAAGTCTTCCCCTTAGTGGATGGTTTTCTTGCCAGATGATTTGTGCAGTTTCCAGGTCTCATCACAAGGAGAGGCTGAGATTAAACAAACCAAGAGACAAGGGAAGGCCACCTTTGGGTATAGCTGGGTGGGTTTACACATCAGGCATGTGGTAAAAGTGAGAAACCAAGTAGAGACATTCACAGATGAGCAACATGGTTGTTCCTGAAGTGAATTCAGATATGAAACTTTTATTGAATCCAAGGAGATAAATGCAAAAATTATCCCTGAGTAATTCACACCTGAAATTAAACAAACTGTGAAAAGATTTCCCGATTAGCAATAAATGCAGAGGATGAATATTTCTGCTAGGATTAGAAATTAATTCTATAGAAAATAATGACAAGAGGACGGTTAATAAGAATCTGGATTTCCACTGAACCAATAAAGCTACAACAAGTAACAAATCACTGAGTTGTTACGTAAAACTCCAGTAAAACTGATCATGTTCACACAGTGGCATGTTTATTTCCTTGACAATTACAAATGTAGTTTAAAATCGACGCTGAGCTGAGAACTGACCAGTGGAGAAGCCAGAAGTGTTCTCTTGATGAACCCTCAGTGAAATCAATACCAGAACGCATCCAGAGGACATCGCTATTTTACAGAAATGTCTGTCTTTCCTTTATCACAAATCCTACATTCAGATGGGTCACTTCATCTGTAGAAGGATAGATTAGAAATACAAATGGTGAGAGAAGGTGCTTCCAATCATCTGCATTCAGCAGGGCCAGGAGTCATATAAAGAGACAGAAATACAACAATTTACTTTTGAAAGGAGAAAAATACACATCTTCCTAATGTCTTTTTAATATGGCATAGTGATCCTAGGAGACTGAAGGGGGATAAGAGTATGTCGACTTTATAGAAGTCGATTTTTTAGAAATCGATTTTATACAGTCAATTGTGTGTGTCACCACTAAAAGCATTAAGTCGGCAGAGTGCGGCCACAGTACCGGGGCTAGTGTCAACTTTTGGAGCGTTGCACTTTGGGTAGCTATCCCACATTCCCGCAGACTCCACTGCTCATTGGAATTCTTTGTTGAGCTCCCAGTGCCTGATGGGGCAAAAACATTGTTGTGGCTGGTTTTGGGTACATGTCGTCAGGCCCCCCTTCCTCCATAAAACAACGGCAAACAATCGTTTCTTGCCTTTTTTCCTCGGTTACCCGTGGAGACGACATACCACGGCAAGCATGGAGCCCACTCAGATCACTACAGCAGTTATGAGCACTGTAAACACCACTCACATTATCCTGCAGTATATGCAGCACCAGAAACTTCAAAAGCAGGCGAGGAGGCGACAGCAGCGCGGTGATGAGAGTGATGAGGCCATGGACGCAGAGTTCTCTCAAAGCACGGGCCCTGGCAATTTGGACATCATGGTGCTAGTGGGGCAGGTTTATGCCATGGAATGCCGATTCTGGGCCCGGGAAACAAGCACAGACTGGTGAGACCACATAGTGTTGCGGGTCTGGGATGATTCTCAGTGGCTGTGAAACTTTCGCATGCGTAAGGGCACTTTCATGGAACTTTGTGACTTGCTTTCCCCTGCCCTGAAGTGCAAGAATACCAAGATGAGAACAGCCCTCAGTTCACAAACGAGTGGCGATAGCCCTGTTGAAGCTAACAGTGCCAGACAGCTACCAGTCAGTCATGAATCAATTTGGAGTGAGCAAATCTACTGTGGGGGCTGCTTTCATCCAAGTAGCCAAGCAATCAAAGAGCTGCTGATATCAAGGGTAGTGACTCTGGAAAATGTGCAGGTCATAGTGGATGGCTTTACTGCAATGGGATTCCCTAACTGTGGTGGGGCAATAGATGGAACACATATCCCTATCTTGGAACCAGAGCACAAAGGCTGCCAGTACCTAAACTGCAAGGGGTACTTTTCAATGGTGCTGCAAGCACTGGTGGATTACAAGGGATGTTTCACCAACATCAACGTGGGATGGCCGGGAAAGGTACATGACGCTCGCAACTTTAGGAAATCCGGTCTGTGTGATCGGCTGGAGCAAGGGACTTACTTTCCAGACCAGAAAATAACCATTGGGGATGTTCAAATGCCTATAGTTATCCTTGTGGTCCCAGCCTACCCCTTAATGCCATGGCTCATGAAGCCATACACAGGCATTCTGGACAGTAGTCAGGAGCTGTTCAACTATAGGCTGAGCAAGTGCAGAAAGTTGTAGGATGTGCGTTTGGACGTTTAAAAGCACGCTGACGCAGTTTACTGACTCAGTTAGACCTCAGCAAAACCAACATTTTCATCGCTTTACTGCTTGCTGTGTGCGCCACAATATCTGTGAGAGCAAGGGGGAGATGTTTATGGCAGGGTGGAAGGTTGAGGCAAATCGCCTGGCCACTGATTACGTGCAGCAAGACATCAGGGCAGTTAGAAGAGCACAGCAGGGTGTGCTGTGCATCAGAGAAGCTTTGAAAACCAGTTTCATGACTGCCCAGGCTACGGTGTGAAAGTTCTGTTTGTTTCTCCTTTATGAAAACCCACCTTCTTGATTCATTCTACTTCCCTGTAAGCAAACCGCCCTCCCCTCCCCCGTTTGATCACCTCTTGCAGAGGCAATAAAGTCATTGTTTCAAATTCATGCATTCTTTATTAATTTGTCACACAAATGGGAAGATAGCCCGGGAGGAGTGGGGGAGGAGAGAAGGACTGGGTGGGGTGGTGGAGGAGGGGAAGAGGGAAGGACAAGGCCACACTGCACTTCTACCTTATTGAATGCCAGCTTTCTGTTGCTTGGGCAGTACTCTGGGGTGGAGTGGTTGGGTGCCCGGAGGCCCCCCCACCGTGAACTTGAGTGTCTGGGTGAGGAGGCTATGGAACTTGGGGAGGAGGGCGGTTGGTTACACAGGGGCTGCAGTGGCGGTCTGTGCGCCTGCTGCCTTTCCTGCACCTCAACCATACGCCGGAGCATATCAGTTTGATCCTCCAGTAGCCTCAGCATTGCATCCTGCCTCCTCTCATCACACTGACACCACCTCTCCTCTTGCTCCCTCCACATGTCCTCTCGTGCTTTCCTGCACTCTGACATTGTCTGTCTCCATGCATTCTGCTGGGCTCTTTCAGTGTGGGATGACTGCATGAGCTCAGAGAACATTTCATTGTGAGTGTGGTTTTTTCACCTTCTTATCTGCGCTAACCTCTGGGATGGAGATGATGGGGGAACATTGAAACATTTGCAGCTGCAGGAGGAAAAAAAGGGAGAGTAGTATTTAAAAAGACACATTTTAGAGAACAATGGGTAGACTCTTTCATGGTGAACTAAGCTGTTAACATTACATAGCATGTTGCTTTCTTTACAAGGTTGCATTTTGCCTCTTATATTAGGGCCTGCCAATTTGGTGTGAGAGATCACAGACACAGTGCTGGCAGGCAACAGAATTTGGCTTGCAGGCTGTCATAAACAGTTAGTTAAGGGTTAAGGTTTTTTTCTACCTGTAAAGGGTTAACAAGCAGTACCTGTGAACACCTGACCAGAGGACCAATCAGGGACAAGATATTTTCAAATCCCTGTGGAGGGAAGGTTTTTTTTCTGTTCTTTGTTTTTTTAGAGAGTCTCTCTTGGGAGTTAAGGGAGTCCAGACATCTTAATCAAGTCCTCCTAGGTTTCTGCAATAAATTCTTCTATTCAAGCTAGTGAGTATTAGCAAGGAACTAGTATTCTTATACTTTTATTTCTGTATTTGCAATTCTGTGTTTTGCTATAGAATTTCTTTAATTCTGTACTGTTATTGCTTTTAATGAGAAAGAAGGGAGGGGGAATTCTCTCCAGAGATTGATAAGTTTAGACTCTGTGTATTGTTCCATCTTGGTATTACAGAGATAGTTTATTTTTTTTTATTCTTTAATAAATCTTTTCTGTTAGGGCTTGGTTGATCTTTCCTTGAGTGAATTCTCAGGGAAAGGGGAGGAGGGAGGAGGAAGGCATCCCTCTGTAGTTGGATCCCGGTATCTCTCCTAGGAAAAGGGAAGGGGGAGGAAGCAGGGGGGAATGGTTTATTTCTCCTAGGTGTAAGAACTCCATGGATTTGGGGCTCTTGGGATCCCCAAGGATTTTGGGGAAGGACTGTGTCCCAATACACATACATTATTGGATGGTGGCAGCTTTTACCAGATCTAAACTAGGATTTTAGTTTAGGGGAGTCCATGCAGGTCCCCATTTTGGAACCCAACAGCTCTAAGTGGGGGTGAGACCTATGACACAGGCATACACAGTAAGCCACAGTCTTTTGGCTTCTTTAACCTTCATAACATGTGGGAATGGTTTCAAACAGCAGTGCCCTAATTTCCCATACCAAGCACATATTGGGTTGGCCATTTAAAAAGAGGAGCTGTGGTTTTCAGGTCAACGTGCAGCACAAACCCAACTACCTCACACCACACACACCCAATTCTTTACCCCTCCCTCCACCGCGTGGCTAACAGCAGGGATGATTTCTGTTCAGACGCAGGCAAACAGCTCAGCAGGAACGGACACCTGTGAATGTCTCCTTAATAAAATTCCCCTATTTCAACCAGGTGACTATGAATGATATCACTCTCCTGAGGATAACACAGAGAGATAAAGAACGGACGTTACTTGAATGTCAGCAAACTCTGGGACCATACGCTGCCATGCTTTGTTATGCAGTGATGCTAGACTACATGCTACTGGCCTGGCATGGTAAAGTGTCCTACCATGGAGGACGAAATAAGGCTGCTCTCCCCAAAAACCTTTTGCAAAGGCTTTGGGAGTACATCCAGGAGAGCTTCACTGAGATGTCCGTAGAGGATTTCTGTTCCATCCCCATACATGTTTACAGACTTTTCTAGTAACTATTCTGGCCCCAAATGTATTCCAGGACTTCAGGGCAAATTAATCATTAAACACGCTTGCTTTTAAACCATGTATTATATTTACAAAGATACACTCACCAGAGGTTCCTTCTCCGCCTTCAAGGTCTGTGAGCCTGCCTTGGGTGGGTTGGGAGGGTACTGGCTCCAGGTTGATAAAGAGTTCCTGGCTGTCGGTTTCTCCATTTGCTTGCTGTATGCTATCTTCAGTCTCCTTTTTATCATCATCTTCCTCGTCTCCAAAATCAGCATCCCTGTGGCATGAGAATCCATTGACAGAGTCCACACACAGGGGTGGGATATTTATAGGGGTACCCCCTAGAATTGCATGCAGCTCATCATAGAAGCGGCATGTCTGGGACTCTGACCTGGAGCATCTGTTTGCCTCTCTGGTTCTTTGATAGACTTGCCTGAGCTCCTTAAATTTCACACGGCACTGCTGTGGGTCCCTGTTATAACCTCTGTCCTTCATGCCCTTGGAGATTTTTTCAAATATTTGGGCATTTCATCTTTTGGAACGGAGTTCTGATAGCACAGATTCCTCTCCGCAAACAGCGATCAGATCTGGTACCTCCCATTCGGTCCATGCTGGAGCTCTTTTGCGATTCTGGGACTCCATAGACTCATAGAATATCAGGGTTGGAAGGGACCTCAGGAGGTCCTCTAGTCCAACCCCCTGCTCAAAGCAGGACCAATCCCCAACTAAATCATCCCAGCCCGGGCTTTGTCAAGCCTGACCTTAAAAACCTCTAAGGAAGGAGATTCCACCACCTCCCTAGGTAACCCATTCCAGTGCTTCACCACTCCCTGAGTGAAAAAGTTTTTCCTAATATCCAACCTAAATATCCATGGTTACCTGTGCTGATCAGCTTACCATGCTGGTCAAACAGGAAATGAAATTCAAAAGGTCCCGGGGCTTTTTCTGTCTACCTGGCCAGTGCATCTGAGTTGAGAGCACTGTCCCGAGCGGTCACAATGGAATACAAAACTCCCGGAGGCCAATACCGTCAAATTGCATCCACACTACACCAAATTCAACCCAGCAAGGTCGATTACAGAGCTAATCCCCTCGTCAGGGAGGAGTACAGAAATCGATTTTAAGAGCCCTTTAAGTTGACAAAAATGGCTTCATCATTTGGACGGATGTAGGGTTAAATTGATCTAACACTGTTAAATTCGACCTAAACTTGTAGTGTAGACCAGGGCTGAGAGGCTATACCCACCTGTTCCAAGGGTTGTGTCCTCCAGACAGATTTGTGGGACAAAGGAAATGACCACAGGGAGAGGAAGTGGGCCCATTGTGGGTGCTTGTGCTTTGGCAGGGAACCCAGGCTGCTGACGCTGCCTAGGATCTGGGATTGGAGCCTTATAGAGGGAGTGGATGAAGGCTCCTCTCTTCTTTCAGGCTGAAGGAATCCTGGAAAATGTTCCTGGGTTTGGCCAGTCCATCCAGGGGGTCACGTCACTCACAGGCAAAAAGAGGAGCACTCCCCCCAGAATGACACATCTGCCCATATTTCCCCACTTTCTTTTTTAAATTCATATGTTCTGCCACCCCTTGCTGGCAATTCAGTAGGTTCAAATTTCATCAAACTCTGTGGGGATTTGCATCGAGGGAATAAGGTAGTTCCCTAGCTCATGGTTTTCTGTTAGATTGCAATTCCTACAGAGGACAGCTCGCTTACTTACCAGACCAACGGTCATGGGTCACTGGTGTGGTTAGAGGTTGATATATGTTTGGTTGCATCTGTTTGTCCCCTCCATGTGCCGCCCCACCCCTGTGCAGACAGCTGCCATGACAGACCTTGAGCAAACTGTCCAATGATCATAGAATCATAGAAGATTAGGGTTGCAAGAGAACTCAGGAGGGCATCTAGTCCAACCCTCTACTCAAAGCTGGACTAACACCAACAAAATCATCCCAGCCAGGGCTTTGTCAAGCCAGGCCTTAAAAACCTCTAAGGATGGAGACTTCACCACCTCCCTAGGTTGCCTATTTCAGTGCTTCACCACCCTCCTAGTGAAATAGTGTTTCTTAATATCCAACCTAAACCTCCCTCACTGCAACTTGAGACCATTACTCCTTGTTCTGTCATCTGCCACCACTGAAAACAGCTGAGCTCCAACCTCTTTGGAACCCCCCTTCAGCTAGTTGAAGGCTGCTGTCAAATCCCCCCTCCCTCTTCCCTTCTGCAGACTAAACAAGCCCAGTTCTCTCAGCCTCTCCTCATAAGTCGTGTGTCCCAAGCCCCTCATCATTTTCATTGCCCTCCACTGGACTATCTCCAATTTGTCCACATCCTTTCTGTAGTGGGGGGCCCAAAACTGGACACAGTACTCAAGATGTGGCCTCACCAGTGCCGAATAGAAGGGAATAATCACTTCCCCAGATCTGGTGGCAATGCCCCTACTAATGCAGCCCAATATGCCGTTAGCCTTCTTGGCAACAAGGGCACACTGCTGACTCATATACAGCTTCTCATCCACTGTAATCCACAGATCCTTTTCTGCAGAAGTGCTGCTTAGCCAGTCGGTCCCCAGCTTGCAGCGGTGCATGGGATTCTTCCATCTCTAGTGCAGGACTCTGCACTTGTCCTTGTTGAACATCATCAGATTTCTTTTGGCCTAATCCTCCAATTTGTCTAGGTCACTCTGGACCCTATCCCTACCCTGCAGCATAGCTACCTCTCCCTTCAGCTTAGTGTCATCTGTGAACTTGCTGTGGGTGCAATCCATCTCCATCTTGCAGATCATTAATAAAGATATTGAACAAAACTGGCCACAGGACCGACCCCTTAATGGATCACAAGATCACAAGTTCCGTTAAGGGATGAAGGCACCCAGCCAGGTTTATTGTTGACCAAGCACGGTACTAGTATCCCACAGACTCTACCGGACCACTAATACATGTATGCCTGTAACAATGGAACAGCTCAGTGAATGGCAGGACTTTCCATTCCTCCCTAAGCCAGACAAAGATACTCCCTGTGAGATACATTTCTATACCCTGATACAAACCAGTTATGTACTGCCTCTGGCATACTTAGTTACTGCCGCCTGATGTGGCTCGTTGCTACCCATCACCTTGTACATGTTGGTTTGATTAAAACATCTTTATTATGTGCTGCAATCCTGACCTTATCTTTTGGGAGGAGTCAGTGTGTTCCTGTTATCCTTGTGAAATGTTTTTATACTATCCTTGATATCAGGATGTTCTGCTACCACTTGATATTGGGATGTGATTGTGTGAGTACTCTGTGCCTGGCACTTCTGAGAAATTTGTATTTCTGCAATATCAGACCTTTTTCTTGGCAGATTCTGTGAGCAGCTCCTGACTCTTGCTCACAGCTTGTCTTTGCTTTATATGAGTAAAGCTTTGACTACTACTTTAGCCGAGGCCTCAGGTTTCAAACCAGGTCTCTGATACAAGGGCTTATGTCTTAGGCTCGCTTCCTACTACACCTGTAATAAAAGATTTGCTGGTATTGTTGATTCTCATGATGCAAAGTTTGTTGCTAATGGTAAACATTATAACAAAGAATTTGGTACTGATGGTAAATCCTTTGTTCTGAGTGAGATTTGCACTTCATACACTGGAGGTGATTTTAAGTGAGATTTAAGTGAGGTGGCTGGCAATCAGTCAAAGAGGTTACCAGTTTGTTATTTTCTGTTTCCTTATTTTGGGCACAAGAAGTAGGGACAGAAAAGCAGGAAAATGAATGAAAGTGAAACTAGTAAGAAGCTGCAGCTGTGCAAATTGCAGGCGGAAAAGAGGGAGAAAGAAAACATGAAACTTATGGAAATAAAACAACTGGAAATTGAGACAGAGAATGCTGGTCAAGAAGCTGCACACCGAAGAGCCATGGAACAACAACCCAAAAAAATAAAGAAAGGGGGAAGGATAGCTCAGTGGTTTGAGCATTGGCTTGTTAAACCCAGGGTTATGAGTTCAATCCTTGAGGGGAGCCATTTGGGGATGGGTCCTGTTTTGAGGAGGGGGTTGAACTATGATCTCTTGAGGTTCCCTTCCAACCCTAATGATCTATGATTATATGAAAAGGAATAATAGACTATCAGGGCTGGAAGGGACCTCAGGAGGTCATCTAGTCCAACCCCCTGCTCAAAGCAGGACCTAATCCCCAACTAAATCATCCCAGCCAGGGCTTTGTCAAGCCTGACCTTAAAATCCTCAAAGGAAGGAGATTCCACCACCTCCCTAGCTAACCCATTCCAGTTCTTCACCACCCTACTAATGAAAAAGTTTTTCCTAATGTCCAACCTAAACCTCCCCATCTGCAACTTGAGACCATTACTCCTTGTTCTGTCATCTTCTACCACTGAGAACAGTCTAGATCCATCCTCTTTGGAACCCCCTTTCAGGTAGTTGAAAGCAGCTATCAAATCCCCCCTCACTCTTCCCCTCTGCAGACTAAACAATCCCAGTTCCCTCAGCCTCTCCTCATAACTCATGTGCTCCAGCCCCAATCATTGTCATTGCCCTCCGCTGGACTCTTTCTAATTTTTCCACATCTTTCTTGTAGTGTGGGGCCCAAAACTGGACACAGTACTTCAGATGAGGCCTCACCAATATTGAATAGAGGGAAATGATCACATCCCTTGATCTGCTGGCAATGCTCCTACTTATACAGCCGAAAATGTCATTAACCTTCTTGGCAACAAGGACACACTGTTGACTCATATCCAGCTTCTCATCTACCATAACCCCTAGGTCTTTTTCTGCAGAACTGCTGCCCAGCCATTCGATCCCTAGTCTGTAACAGTGAATGGGATTCTTCCTTCCTAAGTGAAGAACTCTACATTTGTCCTTGTTGAACATCATCAGATTTCTTTTGGACCAATCCTCTAATTTGTCTAGGTCCCTCTGTATCCTATCCCTACCTTCCAGTGTATCTACCACTCCTCTCAGTTTAGCGGCATCTGCAAATTTGATGAGGGTGCAATCCACACCATCCTCCAGATCATTAATGGATATACTGAACAAAACTGGCCCAAGACCAATCCTTGGGGCACTTCGGTTGATACCAGCTGCCAACTAGACATGGAGCCATTGATCACTACCCGTTGAACCCGATGATCTAGCCGGCTTTCTATCCACCTTATAGTCCATTCATCCAAACCATAGTTCTTTAACTTGCTGGCAAGGATACTGTGGGAGACCATTTCAAAAGCTTTGTTAAAGTCAAGGAATAACATGTCCACTGCTTTCCCCTCATCCACAGAGCCAATTATTTCATCATATACGCAATTAGGTTAGTCAGGCATGACTTACCCATTGTGATTCCAGGCTGACTGTTCCTAATCACTTTCCTCTCCTCAAAGTGCTTCAAAATTGATTCCTTGAGGACCTGCTCCATGATTTTTTGAGGGACTGAGGTGAGGCTGACTGGCCTGTAGTTCCCCGGATCCTCCTCCTTCCCTTTTTAAAAGATGGACACTACATTTGCCTTTTTCCAGTCATCCGGGAAAGAGAGAGAAAGTACCAGCTGGACTTGCTAGAGAAGCAGAGCCTCCATGCTTCAGTGAGTCTCACCTCTCCAAAAATCCACAAATGGGAGCAGCTGTGTCCTACATACAGTGAGACAGGGGACATTGCTGAATTTGTCATCACCTTTGAGATGCAGTGTGTATTTCACCAGATTCCCAAGGACCAAAAGATGCCCACTTTGGTTGCCAAGTTGACTGGTACAGCTCTGGATATATTCAATAAGTTGCCAATTGAGAATGCTTCATATTATGGTAAATTCAAAGAAATGGTTTTGAAACAGATTCAGATTATACCTGAAACATCTAGAGTAAAATTTAGAAGCTATAAGAGGGGTGTTGGAATGAGTAATGTGGTATATGTAAACCAGATGAAAGATTTGATGGATAAGTGGGTAAAAGGAGAAGGTGTTACAAGCTTTGAGGGAATATGTGACCTTATTGCTCAGTAACATTTCCTGAGTATATGTAAAGATGATATGAAACAGTGTTTACGGGACTAAAAGGTGAAAACTGTGGAAGAAGTGGCTACTGTAGCTGATCAATTTGAGCAAACTCAAGAATCTATTGCAAACAAACCACAGACAGAGGGGTTTAAACTTGCTGGGAAGCAGGGTTCCCTTTTACCTCTGGGAAGAAAGAGGGTGGCTGGGAGGCTAGATGCTCAAATTCCAAATCTCCTGTAAAAACAGAGGATCCCAGAAGGTGCTTTCACTGTAATTCCACTGAGCACCTGAGGAATAAATGCCCTGTGCTGGGGATGGGGGAGGGGCAGAAACAGGCAGCAAGCAACTCATGGGAATGCTGCTACCCTGAGCACAGAGGCACCTCTGGCAATTGCCACTTATTATACAGGGTTTGTAAAAGTAGCCTCTGCCCAGCCAGACATGAAGCACATAAAGGCTGTCAGGATTAATGGCGGAGAACACCTGAGGTAGGAAGACACAGGCAGAAATTTCTATGGTTAGAAGGAGTGTTGTCCAGGAAGGTGACTTACTGCCAAGACAGATGGCAGAGCTTTTATTAGTGGGAGGGCACAAAATCCTTGTGCCTTTGGCTAAAGTGCACATAGAAACTGAGGATTTGGGAACTGTATGCTCCGTGGGGGATTTCAATTATCCCCATATTGACTGGGAACATTTCACTTCAGGACGAAATGCAGAGATAAAATTTCTCGATACTTTAAATGACTGCTTCATGGAGCAGCTGGTACGGGAACCCTCAAGGGGAGAGGCAACTCTAGATTTAATCCTGAGTGGAGCGCAGGATCTGGTCCAAGAGGTAACTATAGCAGGACCGCTTGGAAATAGTGACCATAATACAATAGCATTCAACATCCCTGTGGTGGGGAGAACACCTCAACTGCCCAACACTGTGGCATTTAATTTCAAAAGGGGGAACTATACAAAAATGAGGGGGTTAGTTAGACAAAAGTTAAAAGGTACAGTGACTAAAGTGAAATCCCTGCAAGTTGCATGGGCCCTTTTTAAAGACACCATAATAGAGGCCCAACTTCAATGTATACCCCAAATTAAGAAAAACAGTAAAAGAACTAAAAAAGAGCCACCGTGGCTTAACAACCATGTAAAAGAAGCAGTGAGAGATAAAAAGACTTCCTTTAAAAAGTGGAAGTCAAATCCTAGTGAGGCAAATAGAAAGGAGCACAAACACTGCCAACTTAAGTGCAAGAATGTAATAAGAAAAGCCAAAGAGGAGTTTGAAGAACGGCTAGCCAAAAACTCCAAAGGTAATAACAAAATATTTTTAAGTACATCAGAAGCAGGAAGCCAGTGGGGCCCCTTGATGATCGAGATACAAAAGGAGCACTTAAAGATGATAAAGTCATTGCGGAGAAACTAAATGGATTCTTTGCTTCAGTCTTCACGGCTGAGGATGTTAGGGAGATTCCCAAACCTGAGCTGGCTTTTGTAGGTGACAAATCTGAGGAACTGTCACAGATTGAAGTGTCACTAGAGGAGGTTTTGGAATTAATTGATAAACTCAACATTAACAAGTCACCGGGACTAGATGGCATTCACCCAAGAGATCTGAAAGAACTCAAATGTGAAGTTGCGGAACTATTAACTAAGGTTTGTAACCTGTCCTTTCAATCGGCTTCGGTACCCAATGACTGGAAGTTAGCTAACATAACGCCAATATTTAAAAAGGGCTCTAGGGGTGATCCCGGCAATTACAGACCGGTAAGTCTAACGTCGGTACCGGGCAAATTAGTTGAAGCAATAGTAAAGAATAAAATTGTCAGACACATAGAAAAACATAAACTCTTGAGCAATAGTCAACATGGTTTCTGTAAAGGGAAATGGTGTCTTACTAATCTATTAGAGTTCTTTGAAGGGGTCAACAAACATGTGGACAAGGGGGATCCGGTGGACATAGTATACTTAGATTTCCAGAAAGCCTTTGACAAGGTCCCTCACCAAAGGCTCTTACGTAAATTAAGCTGTCATGGGATAAAAGGGAAGGTCCTTTCATGGATTGAGAACTGGTTAAAGGACAGGGAACAAAGGGTAGGAATTAATGGTAAATTCTCAGAATGGAGAGGGGTAACTAGTGGTGTTCCCCAAGGGTCAGTTCTAGGACCAATCCTATTCAATTTATTCATAAATGATCTGGAGAAAGGGGTAAACAGTGAGGTGGCAAAGTTTGCAGATGATACTAAACTGCTCAAGATAGTTATGACCAAAGCAGATTGTGAAGAACTTCAAAAAGATCTCACAAAACTAAGTGATTGGGCAACAAAATGGCAAATGAAATTTAATGTGGATAAATGTAAAGTAATGCACATTGGAAAAAATAACCCCAACCATACATACAACATGATGGGGGCTAATTTAGCTACAATGAGTGAGGAAAAAGATCTTGGCGTCATCGTGGATAGTTCTCTGAAGATGTCCACGCAGTGTGCAGAGGCGGTCAAAAAAGCAAACAGGATGTTAGGAATCATTAAAAAGGGGATAGAGAATAAGACTGAGAATATACCAGGTGCTAAAATACAGGATGTGGACCTGAGGTTGAAAAGGATCCTAAGAGGAGCAGGTAAGAACCCGTTGATCATCCTTCATGTAGGAACGAATGACACGGCTAGATTCTCGCTAGAGAGGATCAAGGGAGACTATGCCAGGTTGGGTAAGTTGCTCAAGGAAATTGAGGCTCAGGTGATCTTCAGTGGGATTCTACCTGTCCCTAGGGAAGGGCGCCAAAGGGGTGACAAGATCGTGACGATAAATAGTTGGCTGAGGGAGTGGTGTTACAAGGAGGGCTTTGGGATGTATTGGCACTGGGAGGCTTTCGGGGACAGAGAACTGTTCTCACGGGATGGGCTCCACCTAAGTAGGGAAGGAAGTAGAATTCTAGGAGGGAGGCTGGCTCATCTGATTAAAAGAGCTTTAAACTAGACATTGGGGGGAGACGGTTGGGAGAGGTCCAGGTACTCTCCACGCCAAATTTATACATTGAGAGTGAGAACAACAGGATAACAACAGATATAGCCAGAGGGGGAGGGTTAGGTATAAGGAAGACGGAGGGGACGGATACTAGACCGACAGGTCATACTGGTAGTACTGTGTCCCTACCAAGTTGGGTGAAAAGGGTGAGAGGAGCCAAACAGCAAAAATTAGGATGTTTGTTCACCAATGCGAGAAGCTTAGGTAACAAAATGGAGGAACTGGAGCTCCTGGTCCGAGAATTGAAACTGGATATCGTAGGAATAACCGAAACATAGTGGAACGGTAGCCATGACTGGAGTACAGGTATGGAAGGGTATGTGCTGTTTAGGAAAGACCGAAACAAAGATAAAGGTGGGGGAGTAGCATTGTATGTCAATAATGAGGTGAAATATAACGAAATAACTAGCAATGCCAAATTGTCTGTTTGGGCAATGGTCACATTGGGGAAGAAAACTACTAGAGCCTCCCCTGGGATAGTGATTGGGGTGTACTATAGACCGCCGGGATCTAGCCTGGATATGGATAGAGAGCTCTTTAATGTTTTTAAGGAGGTAAATACTAATAGGAACTGTATGATCATGGGAGATTTTAACTTTCCGGATATAGATTGGGAAACAAATACTAGTAATAATAATAGGGCTCAGCTCTTCCTAGACGTGATAGCTGATTTATTCCTTCATCAAGTAGTTGCTGAACCGACGAGGGGGGATGCCATTTTAGATCTGATTTTGGTGAGTAACGAGGACCTTGTTGAGGAAATAGTTGTAGGGGACAACCTTGGCTCGAGTGATCATGAGCTAATTCGTTTCAAAATAAATGGAAGGATAAACAAAATTGCATCTGAGACTAAGGTTTACGATTTCAAAAGGGCTAACTTTACTAAATTAAGGCGACTAGTTAGGGAAGTGGATTGGACTAACATATTTAGGGATCTAAAGGCGGAAGACGCCTGGGGTTACTTCAGGTTGAAGTTGCAGGAGCTGTCAGAGGCCAGTATCCCGAGAAAGGGAAAACAGTTCGTAGGTAGCAGTTTTAGACCGAGCTGGATGAGCAAGCGTCTCAGAGGGGTGATTAAGAAAAAACAGAAAGCGTACAAGGACTGGAAAATGGGAGGGATCAACAAAGAAACCTACCTTATTGAGGTCAGAGGGTGTAGGGAAGCAGTGAGAAAGGCAAAGAGCCGGGTGGAGATGGACCTAGCGAAGGGGATTAAAACCAATAGCAAAAGGTTTTTTAGCCATATAAATAGGAAGAAAACCAAGAAGGAAGAAGTGGGACCACTTAAAACTTTAAACAGAGTGGAGATTAGGGATAATCTTGGCATGGCACAATATCTAAACGAATATTTTGCCTCGGTCTTTAACGAGGCTAATGAAGGGCTAAGGAATAGTGGTAGAGGGACTGACGGGAATGAAGATATGGGGGTAGACATTACGGTATCTGAGGTAGAAGCCAAACTTGAACAGCTTAACGGAAGTAAATCAGGGGGCCCGGATAATCTTCATCCTAAAATATTAAGGGAATTGGCGAGTGAAATTGCAAGCCTGTTAGCGATGATTTTTAATAAATCTCTAAACTCGGGGGTTGTACCGTTTGACTGGAGATTAGATAATATACTTCCTATATTCAAGAAGGGGAAAAAAAGTGACCCAGGTAACTACAGGCCTGTTAGTTTAACATCTGTAGTATGCAAAGTCATGGAAAAAATTTTAAAGGAGAGAGTGGTTACGGACCTTGAGGCCGATGGCAACCGGGACAAATTACAGCATGGTTTTACGAAAGGTAGATCGTGCCAAACCAACCGGATCTCCTTCTTTGAGAAAGTAACAGATTTTTTAGACAAGGGAAATGCGGTGGATCTAATATATCTTGATTTCAGTAAGGCGTTTGATACGGTACCGCATGAGGAATTACTGGTTAAATTGGAAAAGATGGGGATCGAAATGAAAGTCCAGAGGTGGATAAGGAGCTGGTTAAAGGGGAGACTGCAGAGGGTCGTACTGAAGGGTGATCTGTCGGGTTGGAGGGGGGTTACCAGTGGAGTTCCTCAAGGTTCGGTTTTGGGTCCGATTTTATTTAATCTATTTATCGCTGACCTCGGAACCAAAAGTAGGAGTGGGCTGATACAGTTTGCGGATGACACCAAGTTGGGAGGTATTGCCAATTCGGAAAAGGATCGGGATATCCTCCAGGGAGATTTGGATGACCTTGTAAACTGGAGTATTAGTAACAGGATGAAATTCAATAATGAGAAGTGTAAGGTTATGCATTTAATGATGACTAACAAGAATTTTAGTTATAAGCTGGGGACGCACCAGTTGGAAGTAACGGAGGAGGAGAAGGACCTAGGAGTCCTGGTTGATCGTAGGATGACTATGAGTAGGCAATGTGATGTGGCCGTTAAAAAAGCTAATGCGGTCTTGGGATGCATTAGGCGAGGTATTTCTAGTAGAGATAAGGAGGTGCTAGTCCCGTTATATAAGGCGTTGGTGAGACCTCATTTGGAGTATTGTGTGCAGTTTTGGTCTCCCATGTTTAAGAAGGATGAATTCAAACTGGAACGGGTACAAAGAAGGGCCAGTAGAATGATCCGAGGAATGGAAAGCCTGTCGTATGAAAGGAGACTTGAGGAGCTCGGTTTGTTTTCCTTAACCAAAAGAAGGATAAGAGGAGATATGATTGCACTCTTTAAATATATCAGAGGGATAAATACCAGGGAAGTGAAGGAATTATTTCAGCTCAGTGCTAATGTGGACACGAGGACAAACAGATATAAATTGTCAGTCAGGAAATTTAGGCTTGAAATTAGATGAAGCTTTCTAACCATCAGAGGAGTGCAATTCTGGAACAGCTTACCGAGGGAAACAGCGGGGGCGAAGGACCTCCATGACTTTAAGATTAAGCTGGATAAGTTTATGGAGGGGATGGTATGATAGGATAACGGGTTTAGTCAATAGGTCAATAACGTGCCACACTGGTAATTAGTACAAAGGGTCAATGTTGGGATATTGTTAGCCTTTTCCAGAGGGTCTGGCTGGAGAGTCTTGCCCACATGCTCGGGGTTCAGCTGATCGCCATATTTGGGGTCTGGAAGGAATTTTCCTCCAGGGTAGATTGGCAGTGGCCCTGGAGGTTTTTCGCCTTCCTCCGAAGCATGGGGCAGGGGTCGCTTGCTGGTGGATTATCTGCTACTTGAAATCTTTAAATCATGATTTGGAGCATTCAACAGCAGGGTCAAGGGAGAGAAATAGTTCAGGAGTGGGTGGATCGGCTTATGTGGCCTGCATCTTACAGGAGGTCAGACTAGATGATCATAATGGTCCCTTCTGATCTTGAATTCTATGATTCTATGATTCTATATTATTGCCCTTATATAAATCCATGGTACGCCCACATCTCGAATACTGTGTACAGATGTGGTCTCCTCACCTCAAAAAAGATATTCTAGCACTAGAAAAGGTTCAGAAAAGGGCAACTAAAATGATTTGGGGTTTAGAGAGGGTCCCATACGAGGAAAGATTAAAGAGGCTAGGACTCTTCAGCTTGGAAAAGAGAAGACTAAGGGGGATATAAAATCCCCTAGACTAAGGGGATATAAAATCCCCTAAGACTAAGGGGGATATAAGATAGAGGTATATAAAATCATGAGTGATGTTGAGAAAGTGGATAAGGAAAAGTTATTTACGTATTCCCATAATACAAGAACTAGGGGTCACCAAATGAAATTAATAGGCAGCAGGTTTAAAACAAATAAAAGGAAGTTCTTCTTCACGCAGCGCACAGTCAACTTGTGGAACTCCTTACCTGAGGAGGTTGTGAAGGCTAGGACTATAACAATGTTTAAAAGGGGACTGGATAAATTCATGGTGGCTAAGTCCATAAATGGCTATTAGCTAGGATGCGTAAGGAATGGTGTCCCTAGCCTCTGTTCGTCAGAGGATGGAGATGGATGGCAGGAGAGAGATCACTTGATCATTGCCTGTTAGGTTCACTCCCTCTGGGCACCTGGTATTGGCCACTGTTGGTAGACAGATACTGGGCTAGATGGAACCTTTGGTCTGACCCGGTACGGCCTTTCTTATGTTCTTATGTTCTTATGGGTGTGTGGTTCAGTTTTTCCTCTTCTCCTTCTGTGCCAACAATGAGCTTTGCCTCCTGGCTGTGACGGCCTACGATCGCTTTGTGGCCATTTGCAACCCATTGCTTTATTATGTCATCCTGTCCAAGAGAGTCCGCTTCCAGCTGGTGGCTGGCTCTTCCCTATGCACCTGTGTCAATGCCACTGTGCATACGTGAACTGTATTCAGTCTGTCCTTTGGCCACTTCACTGTCCTAAATCATTTCTTCTCCGATATTCACCCACTCCAAGAAATCTCCTGCTCTGACTTTCACATCAATAAGCGAGTGCATTTCCTCTTTTCAGCCATAGAAACAATAGGCACCATTTTCACCATCCTCATCTCCTTCATTTACATCATCTTTGCCATCCTGAGGATCCGCTCCACGGCAGGAAGGCACAAAGCCTTCTCCACTTGCACCTCCCACCTGACTGTCATTTCCTTCTTATATGGGACCCTGATCTTTACATATTTATGACCCTCATCTGGCAACTCAGTGGACTGGGAGAAAATGGTGGCCATGTCCGATACCCTTGTGATCCCCATGATGAACCCCCTGATCTACAGTTTGAGGAACAAGGAGGTGAAGGACGCTCTGAGGTGGACAATAGACCAGAAAATTATTCCTCGCTGTATATAAATATGGGGTTTTTCTGATCAGTACTGGAGTGCAGATATGAGCTAGTTCTCGCTCATTAAGTCACTGTGCAGAAATTTCCATCATCATGTGATTTACAGGAGAAAACAATATGGAAATGGAACTTGAGCCCGATAACGAAGAAAGGCGCCATTTCCCTTGAAAAACAGTGTCCAGTGACTGTGTTACAGCTTCTCCTTTATGCACTGATATGTGATTTCTGCAATATAGACATCTCCCACTGCTTGTTCCACTACCTTTTGAACTACGTTGGTTAACTTAGCAGATGCTAGAAAGAGGAGATGCTCAGACTGTAATTATTTCCATTTGTCACCGCTATTATCTCAGTTCCCACAGCCCTCTCCCCCTCCAAATCACTGTACAATTATATAAAGGGAGGTGCACATGGAGAGGTGTTTTTATAGATAGATAGTCAGACAGATGGTTCTGTTCGGAGACAGAGAGGTAGACACTACACAGATGGATGTTTTGCTATGGAGATAGATAGACAGAGGCATGGTTATGTCTGGGGTTAGATAGACAGAAACACATCATTAGACACACACATGAGAAAGGAAGGATGCCAGAGCTTTATTGCACTCGCCTAAGACTTGAGGGGTCTGCGTTTAAATTCTGCCCCCACTGCAGACTTCCTTTGTGATCTTGAGCAAATCACTTTGGGCCCGATTTTTAAAGGGATTTCAGTTCCTAATTCCCATTGAAATCAATGGGATTTATGTGGCCTAAATACCTTTAAAACACCTGGGTTTAGTCTTCCTTTGCCTCTGTTTGTCACTTGTAATATGGAGGTAAGAGAAGGAGTGTTGTAAGCAAGACACAAGAAGTGATTCTTCTGCTCTACTCTGTGCTGATTAGGCCTCAACTAGAGTCTTCTGTCCAGTTCTGGGCACCACTTTTCAGGAAAGATGTGGCCCAATTGCAGAGAGTCCAGATAAGAGCGACAAACACGCGAGTGCCATGTCTCCGTGTGGCTCGCAGAAGCAGCAGCACATCCCCAATCCAGCTTCTATGCATAGGGAAATCCAGGAGGCTCCACACGCTGCCCGTGCCCCAAGCACCGCCCCTGCAACTCCCATTGGCTGGGAACCACAGCCAATGGGAGCTCCAGGGGCGGTGCCTGCAGACGGGGCAGTTTGCCCACCCCTGGGCTAAGGGCACACAGTGTTTGCAGTTACATGGCCCATGATGCTAACCACCTTGTTAAATCTTTAAATAAGCCCCTTCGTGCTTCCTCCCATTCTGCCCCCCGCACTCGGGAGGAGCTCCCTGTAAACATCAGGAAAACGACCTTCTCAACCCAGGGACTGTTTGACTGTTTAATTATTCCCTGTCCAGCAGGCTTGCCATCTCATTATGAACTTTGTGACAGACCCAGGCCAGTGGGCTACAGGAGTCTGGTAGAGGGCAAATATACTGGTCACTGGATGAGTAGTTTTCTGTTCCCTGAGTGACCATAGCAGGGGCTGCACTAAAGTAATCAGGAACCTGCTAGAACCAATTAAGGCAGACAGGCTGATTAGAACACCTGCAGGCAATCAAGGCAGGTTAATCAGTGCACCTGGGTTTAAAAAGGAGCTCACTCCAGTCAGGGAAGGGGGAGCCAGAGGAGAGGAAGTGTGCGTGAGGAGCTGGGAGCAAGAGGCACAAGGAGCTGAGAGTGAGAGGGTGTGCTGCTGGAGGACTAAGGAGTACAAGCGTTATCAGACACCAGGAGGAAGGTCCTGTGGTGAGGATAAAGAAGGTGTTGGAGGAGGCCATGGGGAAGTAGCCCAGGGAGTTGTAGCTGTCATGCAGCTGGTACAGAAGGCACTATAGACAGCTGCAATCCACAGGGCCCTGGGCTGGAACCCGGAGTAGAGGGTGGGCCTGGGTTCCCCCCAAACCTCCCAACTCCTGATCAGACACAGGAGGAGTTGACCCAGACTGTGGGGAAGATCACTGAGGTGAGCAAATCTGCCAATAAATGCAGGACCCACCAGAGTAGAGGAGGAACTTTATCACAACTTGCTGCCGAATATACTAGTTCTGTGGGATGCTTTGCTGGGTGCAGGTTGTGATCCCACAGTGTTCATCTTAGGCAACTTTTGTGAGCCTGGCCTGGCCTGCTTGATAATACCTGCCAGTGACTTTGCAGCACAGCCATGGCCACTGTCTTTTCACTTATCGTGACCTCTTCACACACCTCAATGCTCTCGAGTGGGATATCCCTATGGCATTCAGGCCTCAGATCAGGAACAGGGGCTATCTTACAATCCTCTGCACAGAATATCATCTTGACAACGGCTTCACTGTTGTGATGCACTTTTAACCTGTTTATATGCACAGTCCGAGGTGCGTCCCTGCTGTGGGGCCTGTGTACATTGCAGGTAACAGCGTGACCCCTCCCTACCACCTCAGAAGGCCCCTCCCATCAGTTTTGCAATTTGTACTTTTCCATGAGGAATAACACCAGCAGCAGATCACCTGTATCAAACGATCGCTGACAAGGAGAGCAGAACCCCCTTTATCCCATCGAATTGGGACCAGGGCCAGATTGGTTAACCAAAACTTCGGATAATCGGATGAATGGGAAAGTGCCAGGCTGCAGCGCCATCTAGGGACAATAGGAAAGATTGCCCACTTCTGGACCTGTGTGCTCTGGTTTTGGGGTTAATACGGAGAACTGGATAATGGAGGGTCAGATAAACAGGGTTCTACTGTAGTGTGATCAACCCATTCTTTCCGAGCTGCTTGGCTTCTAGTGAGGCTTTGCTTCACTATTCCAATCATGGTTGTAGGGAAACTTAATTTAGGTTCCTTCCTGTGGAATGGAAAGGAAAAGTGAAGTGCTTCATTAAGATCAACCTTACCAGAATGAAATGGTTCCATTTTTTTGTTTCTAAAGGACATATGGCTTCATAAGTTAATTTTATTTTGGATGAGATTGTGCCTTTCATGTTTTGTGGCACACAAGCAGACAAGTTAGAGAATATATAAAATACTCTTGCTGGACATTCGCAAAGTATCGCTAATTTATTTCTTAGGAGCCAGAACAATAACATGTAAGAACCCAAAACTCAGAGGGAGAGAATGCAGGCTACTGCCTATAACAGAGAGGCACAACTCACTGGGTATCTGCTGACTGGCAGCTGCTAAGCCCCGATTGTGTGCTGACCTACTGAGCTCCCTAGCATGCAAGCACGCCCAGGACCCCTGCCCAAAATTTAAAGTCACAGTATTCAATTTTAACACAACCACAAATACACCAGAGCATCAACATTTTCTGTTTTACAAAGTCTCTCCTTTTTTGGAACCCTTGTTTCCAAACATGCCATGTGGGATTTGAATCAAATTTCAGCGACTAATTATCATGTGGGTGGAATCATCATTAATGTGTATTCTGGGTAGTTATGTTGTTCGCTTCTGTAGGAAATGTGTGAAAACAGGAACACTAGGAATGCCTGCCCCCCCCTCAATCACACATACACACCACACATTTGCTGCCCACTGGTGCTGCCTGAGCAGTAGCATTGTGACATCAGAGAGAACCCACCACTCAGCACTCTCTCCCTCCGGTTCATTTTCATACTTGGGGAGAATGACTAGCACCCTGACTGCCATGACAACAGCTACCTTTGACAACTGGTTGCCCCCTTGTTACCAGAACATCATCACAGACAGGAAGTTTGTAATGAAACAGGGCCAGAGCTGGATAACCAGGACAGCCCCTGCTGTGCTCAGTGGGGTTTGTGCTGCGGTATGGTGCTGTGTTCCTACGCAAAGGGCAGGTGTTTGCTACTCTTCTCAGTAAGGCCTAGGTGAAAACAAGATGCAAAATTCCAGCTCTTTTTCTTGGATATTGTTTATCTGTTTCTTGCACATTCAGGGTTATAGCTGAGAACTTTCCCTGACCCTGAAGTTGCATAAAATGAGTTTTGTTTTAATGCAGTTTAATTTAATGACTTTCAATACTCTGATCAGCATAGCACTGAGTGGTGAAACGGGGATTTTCATCAAGATAACAATGGCAATAAAATATAGACTGAACTAACACACGAGTAAGAGCTTCATTGTTTAAACAGCTTGTAGAAGTGCGGACTCACCACCGCGGTGCCTCCTGCTGGTGACTTCTGGGAATTAGCTTATTCCAGCTCCGGAGCGCCCTCTGCAGGCCAGTGATCCGCCTGTCCTCTGGCCCCCGTGCCAGTCCCTGGACCCGGTTCCAAATCACAATCCTCTCTCAACCTTACAGCCGCTACCACCCCCTTATGGGCACTAAGTTGGGCACGCAATTTACTAATCTTTGCCTCACACTCCTGATGGTCTGCTGCTGCCTTTGCTGCCCTGTTCTCTTCTGCCAAGAAGCAAGTTGCTGCTCTTGCTTCTTCTAACAGAACTTTTTTGTGTGTTAACTCTTTTCTATACTGTTCTGCATTCCTGCTTGCCTTGTCTCTTTCCTCTTGTATATCTTTAAGTACAGTCACCATTCTGAACTTTTCTGCTATCAATTCACACCCATCTGTCTCACATTTGTTCAAACACTGCTGTAACTGCTTTTTCTCAAGCTCCAGTTCCTGCCTTCTCTACCATTTCAACCATGTCCAGACATGCATAAAATAATGCCCATGCAGCAGCTGCATCCTTTGCACTAGCACGTGGCTTAAAGGCTGTGCAATATTGTTCAAAGCTCAGACTAGCTTCAGTCAGGAGGTTCTCACCCTTAAAACACCCCCTTTCCCAGGGGCATTTCCCCTTTTTTATTACCCATCTCTCTAACCTGTTGGTTTTCTCCTGTCTCAAGCGAGCAGCAAAAAGGTCTTTTCTAATAGCCATTTCTATTTCCTTATTTTACTACCCAACGGCTCTTTCTAACACCTTTACTTTGAAGGCACTACTCTTAACTCCTTATTTCACAGTTCTGCAGGTATTCTAAGCACAATTCTTAACAGAAGGTTACCAAATAGTCTATGAGAGAGAGAGACCTTGCTAAAGAAGCTTGGTCTGAAAAAGGAACAGAAAGAAAGCTTACTCAGGTCTGTGCCTCAGCTTCCCCACTCCACAGCAACTACTCAACAATTACCACGTGATTAGGGTCACGTGCTGCCTGCGTATCTCCACCAATTTGTTACCAGATTTGCCCATTACTTTGGGGTATGCTCATTTATTCGGGTTACTTTTCTAGAGAAGGGGATTCTGTAATTCTATCAATGTACTGCTTGTGTCACTTGTGTGTTCATATGGAGCTCTAGTTCTCCCTTCTACAAGTCCCCTCCCAATGGAGCTATCCTGCAGGACCTAGGTTCCCTAGGGCTGGGTTTCTCCAGCCCAAGAACTGGATGAACACACACCCACCCACACATACATTAACAGAGCAAGTCTGAGTGGACCGGGTCAATCAGCACTGTCAAGCTGACCCCTTATATGTCCCTGGACTCACTGGGCTGGATGAAACAGCACTTTCAAGCTGACTCTCCTTATATGCCCTGGGGCTCCATGGACTGGGTCAAGCAGCACTTTCAAGCTGTTACCCTTATGTGTCCCAGATTCAGCACGTCCCTATCCTCACCTTCACAACACAATTGTACTGGCAGTAACCTACTTGATGAGCAAACCCCACAGTATTTTGGGCACTGCAGGGATCTTTAGCTTAGGTAAAAGAAGCATTGCTGCAGAGTAAATGGGGGAAGCTAAAAAACACAAAAGAGTAAGGTTCACCAAGAGAGAGAGAAGCAACCAGCTTAACCATACAAGTTATTTATTGAATACTTGTGATAACTACACAAAGAGGGCTAAACCAACATAACATACATTATTAAAGGTTAATACCTAAGTGTAAGAGTCCGGTGTGGGGGCTCGGCCCTCTCAGGTGCAGCCGGGAGCCAGGCCGCCTCACTACACGGCCTAAATCAGCAGTTCAGTCTCCGAAGGTCCAAGCCCTAGGTCAGGGCGAGCAACAAACAGTGGTTCAAGGGGCTCAGACCCTCAGGCAGGGGCTGAGCAAAATAAACAGTAAGTGAAGCCCAATCCCTCAGTCAGGGCGGGGCAACAAACAGTGGTTCGAGGGGCTCAGACCCTCAGGCAGGGGCTGAGCAAAATAAACAGTAATTTAAGCCCAGGCCCTCAGTCAGGGCGGGGCAACAGACAGCAGTTCTAGGCTCAGACCCTCCGGCAGGGGCTGATCAAACAGAATCAGTAAAACCCTAGCCCTAGTCAGGGCGGGGCAACAAGCAGTGGTTCAAGGGCTCAGGTCCTCAGGCAGGAGCTGAGGCACCACACAGTAGTTCAGGGCTCAGGTCCTCAGGCAGGAGCTGAGCAACCACAATAGCTCAGGGGCTCAGGTCCTTGGGCAGGAGCTGAGCAAAACCAACAGTTAGTGAAGCCCAGCCCTTGGTCAGGGCGGGGCAACAAACAGCAGTTCACAGGCTCAGACCCTCAGGCAGGGGCTGAGCAAACACACAGCAGTTCACAGGCTCAGACCCTCAGGCAGGGGCTGAGCAAACAGCAGGTAAGTCCAGACTTCTATGTCTGAGCGCTGGTGTGAGGGGGGAGACTGCCACCCGCGAGTGGGGTTGCAGGGGGGACACAGGCCCACCCACTCCACTGTGTCCCAGCCCGGGGCCCTAACAGTGGCAGTTAGTCTGCTGCTGTGCCGGTGGGGTCCTGACCGCAACACAAAGTCTGTTGTAGCCAGACTGGGGTCAGCTACCACCGGGCTACTTTCCATCTCCCCCTCCATGGATACCTGCTCATCTCTGGTGTCTGGTGCTGGGTCCCGCACCATGGGCTCCTCGACGTGCTGAGGGCCGGCTAGCTCGGGCTGCTCCTCAGGACTCAGGTCAGGGGGACACTCGAACAGCTCCTCGGGGTACTGGGCTCGGGGAAGGCTCGGCCAGTCCTCCTCAGGGTACTGGGCTCGGGGAAGGCTCAGCCAGTTCTCCTCAGGGTACCGGGCTCGGGGAAGGCTCGGCCAGTTCTCCTCAGGGTACCGGGCTCAGGGAAGGCTCGGTCCAGCAGGAGCTCGGTCAGGAGCGTCTGTCCTCTCCGGCTGCCGGGCAGCAACTGAGCACTGAGGCCGGGCCTTTATACTTCCTGTCCCGCCCCTTGACTTCCAGGGGGCGGGGACAGGCAGCAGTGGCTCCGCCCACTGCGGCGGTGGCTGTTCTAGCTCGGCCCTCTCAGGTGCGGCCGGGAGCCAGGCCACCTCACTACACTAAGGTAGAAAGGAAAAATGAAAAGAGAGAGAGAGAAGGGGATCTCACCACTCCCTGAAGCTTGAACTGGTCAGGATTCCCAGATGATGCTGGTAGCTGAGGGTCCTGAGGGCAGGAGGGCAGGAGAGTATGGAGTATGGAGTCCTAGTGGAACTGATGCAGAGTTTGGCTCTAAGCATCAGAACCCTGACTGGAGGGTGAATAGGGATTTTTGTAGAGAAAATACAATTGTTCAAGGGAGAACAATAGATTTGTTTATAGGTAAGGCTGATAACTCAAGGGTTTTCTTTAGACTAGACAAAAGGAGCTGATCACTCTTGGCTATGGGTGGTGTTTTCTTCCAGGGAGCTCACAATGCAACTAGGCGGCTTCACTATTTGGATATCAATTATGGATACATTACTAGAATTGGTCTGATAATTGCTGAGCTGGGTGTGTGCAGACATAGGTTCATTAGCATCTGGAGCAGAGATTCCCACGATGCAGTGCTTCCCTGCTTTTTTCTGGTCCCAGAATTCAGTGTGGTTCTTGGTTCTCCATTCCGTATGCAAATGGGGATGTCTTAATCTTGTCACCCTTGTCAGGAGGGGTCTAGGTGTGTCTCCCAACACCCTTCACTGTTCTCTGCAAGTTCTTTTCTCTAATGGGTTTTGGTTTAAGCAGAGGCTGGGAGGTGCGGGGGAGTCTTTCATGAGTCAGGCTGGATACTGCACCCTGATTCCCCAAGAACACAGAGGTGTCTGGTATCAAACGGCAGGCCACAGGGGGCGCTCTGCCGGTCGCCGCGAGGGCTGCAGGCAGGTTGCCTTCGGCGGCTTGCCTGCGGAGGGTCTGCTGGTCCCACGGCTTCGGCTGACCTCCCGCAGGCGTCCCTGCGGAGGGTCCGCTGGTCCCGTGGCTTCGGCGGACCTCCCGCAGGCAAGCCGACGAAGGCAGCCTGCCTGCCGTGCTTGGGGCGGCAAAATGCCTAGAGCTGCCCCTGACCCTAGGGGAAGCACCGATGGATTGTGCCTCCTTTGTAGCCAGTTAGATGGAGACTGCAATATCAATGGCCTTCTGTAAGGTAAGCTGAGCCTCTGTCAATAGGCACTTCCATATAGCTTCACTGTACAGGCCACACACTAACCTGTCACGCAGGGCATCATTTAACATCTCCTTAAATTCACAGTGTTCTGCCAGCTTTCTCAAAATTGCTATGAATTGTACAACTGTTTCATCTTCTTTCTGGTCTCTTTTGTGGAACCTATATCTTTCAGCAATTACCAGTGGTTTTGGAGAAAAATGGGACCCCAGGATTTCCACAATGTCACTGTAAGATTTAGTCTCTGGCTTAACAGGGTGTAGTAAGCTGCATAGCAGGGAGTAGGTCTTAGCCCCTACAACACCTAAGAATATTGGCACCTTCTTCTGTTCTGTAATGTCATTTGCAATAACAAAAAACTCAAAACGCTCAGTATATACAGGCCATTGCACTATAGTCTCCTCAAAAGGTTCCAGTGGCCCTGTAAGTATAGCCATGATTTTAGTTTCAGTTTGCACAGTCAGAGCAAACAAGCCAGTTCTCACCCCCTTCCAGCAGCAAACAAGGGTTTTTTGGGTTTTTTTTTTTTGACATTAACTTCTACTTCTTTCTGTTGCTGGGGCAGCACAGAGATCCCATCCTCGTCGCCACATTGTTATATCCTTGGGGGCAACAGTTTTAGGAAAAAATCACTGTAGATACTGAGAGCTGTAAACCTTGAAAGCAGCCATTTATTGCTACACACAGAACTAACCAACAGACAGCCAAAACTGGCTGGGCTATCCCCTAATAATCTAACTCAGTTGCCTTAGCAACACAAGATTCTATTACCACGACAACCAAATACACAACAAGGAGGACTTTACATACACCAATCACATAAGAAGGAAATTCGGGTTCATCAGAGCGATGCCCGGTGCAACACAAAAAAGGAGCCCACATGCTACTGTCTCAATCGCCCTTGCTTTCACACCAAGGTGTGACAAAGTTCCTCTTCTACCTTGGTGGGTCCTGCGCTTCTTGGTGGATTTTGCTCACCTCAGTGATCTTCCCCTCTGGTGGAACTCCCAGTCTGGGTTAACTCCTCCTGTGTCTGATCAGGAGTAGTGAGGTTTGGGGGGAACCCGGGCCCCCCCTCTACTTCGGGTTCCAGCCCAGAGCCCTGTGGATTGCAGCTGTCTATAGTGCCTCTTGTAACAGCTGCATGACAGCTACAATTCCCTGGGCTACTTCCCCATGACCTCCTCCAAACACCTTTTTATCCTCAGCACTGGACCTTCCTGCTGGTGTCTGATAATGCTTGATTGTATGATAATTCCTCAATCCTCCAGTAGCACACCCTCTCAGTCTCAGATCCTTGTGTCTCTTGCTCCCAGCTCCTCACACGCACTTCTCTCCTCTGGCTCCTCCTCCCCTGACTGGAGTGAGCTCCCTTTTTAAACCAGGTGCCCTGATTAGCCTGCCTTGATTGGCTGCAGGTGTTCTAATCAGTGTAGCTATCTCCACTGCCTTCTGGAAAGATCTTAATTGGCCCCAGGTGCCCTGATTAGCCTGCCTTGATTGGCTGCAGGTGTTCTAATCAGTGTAGCTATCTCCACTGCCTTCTAGAAAGACCTTAATTGGCCCCAGGTGCCCTGATTAGCCTGCCTTGATTGGCTGCAGGTGTTCTAATCAGTGTAGCTATCTCCACTGCCTTCTAGAAAGATCTTAATTCGCCCCAGGTGCCTTGATTAACCTGGAGCAACTGCCATTTGGTTACCACGGTGCTAGGGATTTGTTTAGCCTGGGGCTAACATACCTGTTCCTCAGTACTTTACTGTAGCCATCTGGCCTTGCCCCATCACAAAAGGTATTACCCAAGGTGTGGTGTGGCTGCGATTGTGCAGATTTCACTCACTCAGACTGCGGGGACAGGAACGCCTTGGCTGGCCGATCCCCGGACAGAGACGGCACCCAGACTCAAACACTCCACAGGGAGGATGGATAGACACAGAGACAGGACAATCCTCAGTTTGGACAAAACACAGAAATAATTACCTGGCCAGATTCCTGATGTCAGATCCCGGGATCCCTAACAGAACAGAGTGGGAACCAACAGGTTCGATGGCGTAGACTTCACTGTGGTCGTGCAGCCTTCCGTTCAGGCGGAGGACCGCTTGGGCCAAATGCCCAGGTGCCGGCTGCCACGGTCGTCATACAAAAAACAGTCAGAAATCACACAGCCCCAGTGAAGATGGTTGCCATCTCGATGGGGCCTCCAAATTGTCAACGTTAGATTCAGGACTCACAATTTGTTAGATCACTCTGTTTATTAGCACAGCGCTCTGCTAATGAACTCAGATAATGTGAGCACCATGCAAGACCCACACTACCTTATTTTATAGCGATAAAAAGGGTGCGAACGTAACAAGAGGACAAAGAAAGCAGAACTGGCAAGTTTACCCAAGGCTAGACATACATATTCAATTTCCTTACTAACTTTTACACACCTCCAGCTAATGCTCCACCATTAGCTTAAGTGGACTCATTGTTTATACCTTAATGTTTCTTTTCCTGACACCTGCATTTCAACATTCCTTATTTCTGCTTAAAGGTACATACAGCATTTCTTTAATCCATTCTATTTTTACAATATAATTCATTCTACTTTAACAATTTTAGAATTGAATGCACCAACAAATGTAACTGAACTAAGACATGTAGCAGGGATGGTAAATGACCTTAGTGGATACCTACAAGACCTTTCTTCAATGACAAAACCACTGAATTACCCCTGTTAAAGTCCAACACATCTTGGCTATGGGGGCCAAATCAAGAAATTGCCTTGAAAGGATAAAATAAATGATCTAAATAGCTCCAGTTCTGAAGTGCTGTGATATGAACAAACCCACAGTGGTCCATGGAGATGCAAGCAGCTCTGGCCTGGGCAGTGTATTGATGCAAAAACATGGCTCTGAGTGGAAGCTAGTTGCATTTGGCTCTTGCACCCTCATAGATGCAGAAAAACATGTGCACAGATTGAAGAGGAGTGCCTGGGACATGTATGGGCATGTGAGAACTTTTACAGATATCAGTGTGGATTGGATTCATTTACACTGATAACAGACCATAAACTGCTGTAATCCTCATCAGTGGGAAAGACCTGGATCAAGCCCCGCTGAGATGCTAAAGTCTTTTGATAAGGTTAGTGCAGTTTAACCCATTGACAAATATGTTCCTGGGAAAATCTGGTAGTAGAAGACATTCTGTCACAGACCCTGGACTCACACTCAAGTTACCTGTGAGCTCAAAGATGACATAAAGGCATACACATGGATGCTATGGACACATACAGACCAGCATCAGATAAAAGACAACCCCAACTACAAACAGCAATCTGGACAGACACGCAACTTCAGGAAGTTCTAAGTTACATTGGGGCGGCTGGCCCAACTATCTAAAGGACACTATGGAAATGACAAAAGACTAATTTGCTGAACGTGGACAATATAGCGAGTCAAATGAAATCATGGTTATAGGCAATTGTATCATAATTCCAAACTAAAGGAGAGGAGAAATCCTAAACCTCATCCATGAAGGATATTAAGGATTAACTAAATACCACAAACATGCCAGTCAGTGTGGACAGAAAGAATAAAGATTAAATTATCTGCATGTGAATACTGCAGAACTAACAGATCAACCCAACAAAAAGACCCTTTAATAACAACAGTCTACTGAGAGACATTGAAAACACTAGCTGCAGATTTATGCAAAATTCAGAGGACGTCACAGGCATTGTGAACTATTTTCCCAGCTCTATAGAAAGAATGTACTTGAAAGACACAACGTGTCACAGTATTATTGAGAAACTGAAGTGCACTTTTGCTCACTTTGATACTTCAGAAGAACTAGTGATAGACAACAGACCACAGTTCACTGCAGCAAAATGTAAGTTGTTCTGAATGAAGTATGATTTTGATCATTATTAGTGGCCCACATTACCCACAACCAAAGAGAGAGACTGAGAGAATTGTACAGATAGCCAAGAAAATCCTGCAGCAGGAAGATCCATTCCTTGCTCTTCTGAGTTACAGATCTGTACCAACAGCTGTTACTGATGGGAAGGCAACTCAGAACTCCTGTTCCAATTTTGGAAAAGAATGTGTCTTCAAAGTGGCCAGTCATGAAGAAAGTAGCCAAACTTGATAAAAAGGCTAAAAGAGCTTATGAACTGTTTTACAACAGATGTAATTCAGTTTGAGGACAGCCATGTGTTCATGTCAAATCGAATGGAGATAAAGGATAGACAGCTCCTTGTGAAGGAATCCGCGGGGTACAACATGAAACCAGGGTTCCGCTGTGCCCTCTTAACTCTCTAGTCTGGGTTGTCACAATGCCTTGCTAGTGGCAAGCAGCAAACCACTCCAGGCACCGCTATCACTGAGCATAATAGCATGTGGAGCGACCTCCCGGCAGCCAAATTGTGTGAATGCTCCCTGAATCACTCAAGAATCATACAGAGAAAGGCAGGAGCAAATTGCCCAAGCTCCCAGCCTTGAATCCCTGGAATATACCGTCTTGCCATGGTCAGAAGTCTGACCAGTGTACGTTTATTACCCAGCCTGCCCCTCCCTCAATGTGGAAAGGATACACACAAGTCTTTGTAACTGAGCTGATATTTCCCAAGCACTTCAACAAAAACACACTGTTTTAAGGAAAAATATAAAACAGCTTTATTAACTGCAGAAAGAGAGATTTTTAGTGATTATAAGTGGTAGGCACAAAAGGTCAGAGAGAGTTAACCAAGAAAGTAAAAGGTAAGCACAAAAATCTGACTCTTAAACCTTATTAGACTAGGCAGTATTTGGATGAAATAGTTTTTCTCACTCCACTGGATGTTGCAGGTAGGTTACTGTTTTTAATATACAGGTTTCCTCTTTAAGCCTGGGACTTGTCTCCTCAGTTCAAGTCTTTGTCTTCCCAGCATTCTTTCTGCTTCTAGTGTAGGTGCGGGAGGAGAAAGGTAAAAGCATGATGCCATTGTCCTCTATTTTATATCCTCAGTCTATGTGCCTGGAAAACACAAGCCCAGACATGCCCTGGTGGTCTTTTCTGAGTCACAGAGTTGAGCAATGCCTCATTGCTTGTACAGCCCTCTTACAGCCTTGTAAATCCCTTGCTTACCACTCTCCTGCTGATTAATGGTCGTTTAACATCCTTCTGGGAGTGGCTCACTTCCTTTGTTGTCACTGGGTAACTAGCAATGGAGAATCTCAAATTTACAGTAACAACCATACAGCAAAATTTCATAACATCATACACATTAACGATATATGTATTTTGACAGAACAATGAGTTTCACCAGATCATAACCTTTCATATGATATCCTACATGGCATGCATTGTATGAAATGTATACTTATGTGACAGGGGTGAGTATGGGGGTTCCAACGTGCTGCTTTGAGCTACAGAGGGCCACACTCTAGCTATCGTGAAAAAAAAAAAGAATTTAATGCCCAGACCATATGTGATAGAATCTGAGAGTGGAGAGTTTAACAGAAACAGTTAACATCTACTGTTTATTCCTCAGAAAGAACAATCAACAGAGCAAACTGTACAAATGGCAGATGCAGATCTAGAAGAAGACCCAAGGATTCTAGACCAGCTACAGCCTGTTGCTGCAACTAATGCACAAACAGATGACCAAGTTGTTATGTGTTTGGGTTGTATAATTAGAAAAATAGTGTGATTCAGACACTTAGCAGACTGATATATACTGAGCTTCAAAGAACAGTATGATAGAGTAAATATTGTAAATGGTAGGAAGGTAGACCTTAAAGGGGGAGATGTAATGGCATATTCAATGGTATTCTACTATTCAGCCTAAACAGGGGTGGGGTAGTGGTAGGGGCACCCCCTAGAATTACATGCAGCTCCTCATAGAAGTGGCATGTCTGGGGCTCTGACCCGGAGCGGCTGTTTGCCTCTCTGTTTTTTTGGTAGGCTTGCCTGAGCTCCTTAAGTTTCACGTGGTACTGCTGTGTGTCCCTGTTATAGCCTCTGTCCTTCATGCCCTTGGAGATTTTTTCAAATATTTGGGCATTTCGTCTTTTGGAACAGCGTTCTGATAGTATGGATTCGTCTCTCCATATAGCAATCAGATCCAGTACCTTCCGTTCAGTCCAGGCTGGAGATCTTTTGCGATGGTGGGATTCCATGATCACATCTGCGGATGAGATCTGTACGGTCACCTGTGCTGATCAGCTTGCCATACTGACTAAACAGGAAATGAAATTCAAAAGTTCCCAGGGCTTTTCCTGTGTACCTGGCCAGTGCATCTGAGTTGAGAATGCTGTCCAGAGCAGTCACAATGGAGCACTCTAGGATAGCTCCCACAGGCCAATACCATCAAATTGAGTTCACACTACCCCAAATTCGACCCGGCGATGTTGATTTCAGCGCTAATCACATTGTTGGGAAGGAGTACAGAAATTGATTTTAAGAGCCCTTTAAGTCAACTAAAATGGCTTTGTCGTGTGGACAAGTGCAGGGTTAAATCGATCTAATGCTGCTAAATTCGACCTAAACTTGTAGTGTAGACCAGGGCTTAGAGGGGAATTGGAAGCTGTTATGAAAATTATATATATGTGATAAAAATGAGTATATATGAACAATCAGGAATTGTAGAAAACTGATAAGGTAAGCAAAGGCATACAAGGAGAAATCCATAGCGAGCAGAATTAAGGACAATTGGAAGCAATTTTTAAAGTATACTAGAAACAAAAAGAATCCTAAAAATGGTATCAGTCTATTTACTGAACATAAGAACATAAGAACGGCCGTACCGGGTCAGACCAAAGGCCCATCTAGCCCAGTATCTGTCTACCGACAGTGGCCAATGCCAGGTGCCCCTGAGGGAGTGAACCTAACAGGCAATGATCAAGTGATCTCTCTCCTGCCATCCATCTCCATCCTCTGACAAACAGAGGCTAGGGACACCATTTTTACCCATCCTAGCTAATAGCCATTTATGGACTTAGCCACCATGAATTTATCCAGTCCCCTTTTAAACATTGTTATAGTCCTAGCCTTCACAACCTCCTCAGGTAAGGAGTTCCACAAGTTGACTGTGCGCTGCGTGAAGAAGAACTTCCTTGTATTTGTTTTACACCTGCTGCCTATTAATTTCATTTGGTGACCCCTAGTTTTTGTATTATGGGAATAAGTAAATAATTTTTCCTTATCCACTTTCTCAACATCACTCATGATTTTATATACCTCTATCATATCCCCCCTTAGTCTTCTCTTTTCCAAGCTGAAGAGTCCTAGCCTCTTTAATCTTTCCTCATATGGGACCCTCTCTAAACCCCTAATCATCTTAGTTGCTCTTTTCTGAACCTTTTCTAGTGCTAGAATACCTTTTTTGAGGTGAGGAGACCACATCTGTACACAGTATTCGAGATGTGGGCGTACCATGGATTTATATAAGGGCAATAATATATTCTCAGTCTTATTCTCTATCCCCTTTTTAATTATTCCTAACATCCTGTTTGCTTTTTTGACCGCCTTTGCACACTGCGTGGACATCTTTAGAGAACTATCCACGATGACTCCAAGATCTTTTTCCTGACTCATTGTTGCTAAATTAGCCCCCATCATGTTGTATGTATAGTTGGGGTTATTTTTTACAATGTGCATTACTTTACATTTATCCACATTAAATTTCATTTGCCATTTTGTTGCCCAATCACTTAGTTTTGTGACAGAAATGGAAGAATTATCAGTAGCAATGCAGAAAAAAAAACCCAACAAAAACCCCAGGAGTGTTCATTATATATTTTTATTCCATATTTGGGACAATGTCAGATGATGTAGTCATATCACATGAGGACAAGGATGATGATGAAGAAAAAACTCAGGAGAATGTTAAACAGCAGCTACCGTTAAACATTTTAGAATCAGCGGGTCTGGATAACTTGCAACCAAGAGTTTTAGAAGACGTGGCCAAGAAGCTGTCTGAATCATAAAAATTGGTTTTCAGTAACTCTTGGAACACTGGGGAAGCTTGGAAAGACTAGAAGAAAGCTAATGTTGTGCCACTATTTTAAAAGGCTGAACAGCATGACCTAAGTAATTGTAGACCTGTGAGCCTGACATTGATTCCAGGCAAAATAATAGAACTTCTAATATGGAACTCATTTAATACAGAATTAAAGAGTGTAATATAATTAATGTGAATCAACATGGGTTTATGGACAATGGATCCTGTCTAATTACCTTGATACCTCTTTTTGGTGAAATTATCATTTTTGTTGATAAATAGCATCATCGTGATTATGGACTAAAAAGTGGTTACCTGACAAGTGGAGCCACTGATAAGTTTAAGGTGCAAATTGCACAGGTCACTAATAACCAGTTCCTTACTCAGGGAGCTACCTAAGATTTTTATATAGTGAGACTGGTGAATCAGACCAATAGAAATAAGAAGAATTTATTTAAATTTATTTTAAATCCAAATAAATCCAAGCATAATTATATGAAAACAAATACATATAACACAACACCCTCCCATTCATGCAATCTTATGGTGTCCTTGTGTATCCCAAGCTACTATTGTAAACTATTGTTAAATCTTATAACATTAGGTTAAGCTGTCATGCTAACTCCTTTTGTACACGGGCTATCATAACTACTAACAGACCCACTAGGCCTCATCTTATTGTCAATTCTTCATTAGTTCATGCACGGATTCTTATGTAAACCTATTAGCAAGTCTTGCATTACAGCTCCGATATCTTCTATTTTACTATCTTCAAACATTTTAATATGCCTTAACACGTGATATATAATCTTATCTTGCAGCACAGATTAGGTCAGTGTTACAGGTCAACACAGGTCTCAAAATGTAACTGCAAACTGGGATTTATCATTGAGTGGGTGTGTTTCTAGTAGGGCCCCACAGGGGTCAGTTCTTGGCCTTATGTTATTTAATCTTTTTTATCAAAGACCTGGAAGAAAACAAAGGCATCTCTGATAAGGTTTGAAGATTACAACAGACTGGGGGAGTCGTAGATAATGAAAAGGACAGGTAATTGATACAGAATGATCTGGATCACTTGGTAAACTGGACACAAGCATATAATATGTGTTTTAGTATGGCTAAATGTGAAGTTATATATTTAGGAACAAAGAATGTAGACCATGCTTATAGGATGGGGAACTTTATCCTGGGAAGCAGTGACCCTGTGAAAGACTTGTTTGCTAACCCTCCTGGACTGGCCAGGAGTCTCCTGGAATTGGGCTGAATTTCCTGGAGGCTACTGAAGCCAATGCAGGAGATTTTAGGTGGCTAAAAGTCTGGCAGTGCAGCAGGGCAGGCAGGCTGCTAGACAAAGGCTCAGCTAGGGGGCTCTGCACACTGCCCCTGCCCGGGGCAGAAACTCCACAGCTCCCATTGGTGAGGAACTGCAGCCAATGGGTGCTGTGGGGGCAGAACCTACAGGCTGAGCCACCTGGCCATCCCTGAGCCTGGGAGCCAGACATGCTGGCCACTTCCAGGAGCTGCCTGACATAAGTGCCGCCCAGCTGGAGCCTACACCTCTCACCGCGTCCCACATCCCAACCTCTTGCCCCAGCCCTGAGCTCCATCCCACACCCAAACTCCCTACCAGAGCCTGCATCCCTCATCCCCTCATGCACCGCAACCCTCTGCCCCAACCCTGAGCTCCTTCCCTCACCCAAATTCCCTCCTGGAGCCCACATACCTCACTCTCTCCTACACCCCAACCTCCTGCTCCAGGCTCAGCATGAAGCCCCCTTCCAAACTTCTTGGCCCCACCTCCCAACCTAGAGCCCGCATCCCCTCCCATAGCCCAACCGCCTGCCCAAGCCCGGTGAAAATGAGCGAGGGTGAGGGAAAGTGAGTGACAGAGGAAGGGGAATGGATTGAGTGGGGGCAGGGCCTCAGAGAAGGGGCGATGCAGGGACATGGCCTTGGGGAAGTGGCATGGGTGTTTGGGATTGTGCAATAAGACATTTGGCAACCCTAGAAAGACTTGGGGCTCATGGTGGATAATCAGCTGAACATGACCTCCCAGTGCGATGCTATGGCCAAAAGAATTAATACTTGGATGCATAAAGAGAGAAATAATGAACAGGGAGGTTAAATTACTTCTGTAGTTTGCACTGATTCTACCCCTACTGGAGAAACTGTGTCTAATTCTGGTGCCCAATATTTAAGGAGGATTATCAAAGAACCTACATAGATGTAAGCAGAGTCAGAATGAGCTCTACCCTGACATCTGGTGGTGAGCTGTGGAAAAGGACTTCAGGGGCTGATCTCGTCTGCATGGGCACACTCACCCCACCTAGCATGATGGGACTGCTTGCCTAAATGGTCACTTTGGCTGCTGTGGGAACCACAGTCTCTTTGTTATTGGAGCATGTGTAATAAAGTGTTCCTATCCTGGTTATGTGACTCAAGGACAGTAGAACTGTACTTGGCACTTTATGATGGATGGATTCGCCCTCAACCTGGTAGCGCTCACTAGACAAGGGACATGGGTTCCAAAACCCAGTGAGCTGACAGATAAATGGGTGGGTGTGTAATAACAGAGCTAATTTTGATTTCTTTAGAAGTCTTATTACAGGCTGTTGAGCTGAAATCACTGATTCCTAGGTTTACATATTAACCTTACTTTGGGCTAGTGGTTCTGAGTGTGCTAGCACAGGGGCCCTTTACTAACAGCTGAATAGTAGAATAGGGTTGAAGATCGCACACAGCAAGCAACTGGAGAAACTGTTCTCCCTGACAGCCAGGAACTGTTTATCACCTTGGAGCCAGTACCCTTCCAACCTACCCAAGGCCGGCTCCCAGACATTGAAGACAAAGAAGGGACCTCTGGTGAGTGTACCTTTGTAAATATAATACATGGTTTAAAAGCAAGTGTGTTTAATGATTAATTTGCCCTGAAGACTTGGGATGCATTCATGGCAAGTACAGCTACTGGAAAAGTTGGTTAATGTGTCTGGGGATGGGGTAGAAATTTTCCAGGGACATCTCAATGAAGCTCTCCTGGATGTACTCCAAAAGCCTTTGCAAAAGGTTTCTGGGGAGGGCAGCCTTATTCCATCCTCCATGGTAGGACACTTTACCACGCCAGCCCAGTAGCACGTAGTCTGGAATCATTGCACAACAAAGCATGGCAGCATATGGTCCCGGTGTTTGCTGGCATTCAAGCAACATCTGTTCTTTATCTCTCTGTATTATCCTCAGGAGAGTGATAACATTCATGGTCATCTGGTTGAAATAGGGGAATTTTATTAAGGGGACATTCAGAGGTGGCTGTTCCTGCTGGACTGTTTGCTTGTGGGTGAAAAATCATCCCCACTGTTAGCCATGCGGTGTGGGGAGGGGTGAAGCGATCATCCCAGAGAATTGTGTGTGTGTATGTATGTGTGGGGGGGGGGGTTAGTTGGGTTTGTGCTGCACATTAACCCTAAAACCGCAGCCTCTCCTTTTAAATGGCCAACCCATTTTAAATGGCCAAACCAATGGGTGCGTGATATGGGAAATGAAGGCGCTGCTGTTTGAAACCATTCCCACATGTTATGAAGGTTAAAGAAGCCAAAAGACTGTGGCTTACCATGGCTGCCTGCAAGCCGAATTCTGTTGCCTGCCGGCACCTGCAAGTGTGATCTCTCACACCAAACTGGCAGGCCCTCAATATAAGAGGCAAAATGAGACCTTGTACCAAAAGCACATGTGCTATGTAATGTTAACAGCTTGGTTCACCATGAAAGAGTCTTCCCATTGTTCTCTAAAATGTGTCTTTTTAAATACTACTCTCCTTTTTTTCCTCCCGCAGCTGCAAATGTTTCAACACTCCCCCTATCATCTCTGTCCCAGAGGCTAGCGCAGATAAGAAGGTGAAAAAAACCACACTCGCAATTAAATGTTCTCTGAGCTCATGCAGTCCTCCTGCACCGAAAGAGCTCAGCAGAATGGGTGGATGCAAACACTGTCAGAGTCCAGGAAAGCACAAAATGAATGCAAGGACAGGAGGGACACACGAGAGGATAGATGGCAAGAGCAAGATGATAGGTGGCGTCAGCGTGATGAGAGGAGGCAGGAAGCAATGCTGAGGCTACTGGAGGATCAAACTAATATGATCCCACGTATGGTTGAGGTGCAGGAAAGGCAGCAGAAGCACAGACTGCTGCTGCAGCCCCTGTGTAACCAACCACCTTCCTCCCCAAGTTCCATAGCCTCCTCACCCAGACACCCAAGAACGCGGGCGGGGGGGAGCCTCTGGTCACCCAACCACTCCACCCCAGAGTGCTGCCCAAGCAAACAGAAAGCTGGCATTAAATGAGTTTTGAAGTGCAGTGTGACCTTGTTCTTCCCTCCTCCCCTCCTCCACCACCTCTCCCAGGCTACCTTGGCAGTTATCCCCCTCTTTGTGTGATGAATTTAATAAAGAATGCATGAATTTGAAACAACAATGACTTTATTGCCTCTGCAAGCGGTGATCGAAGGAGGGAGGGGAAGGCGGTTGGCTTACAGGGAATTAGAGTCAACCAAGGGGGTTTTCATCAAGGAGAAACAAACAGAACTGTCACACTAGTCATGAAACTGGTTTTCAAAGCTCCGCTGATGCGCAGCGCGCTCTGCTGTGCTCTTCCAATCGCCCTGGTGTCTGGCTGCGCATAATCAGCGGCCAGGCGATTTGCCTCAACCTCCCACCCTGCCATAAACATCTCCCCCTTATTCTCACAGATATTGTGGAGCGCACAGGAAGCGGTCATAACTATGGGAATATCGGTTTCGCTAAGGTCTAACTGAGTCAGAAAACTGTGCAAGTGTGCTTTTAAACATCCAAATGCACATTCTACCACCATTCTGCACTTACACAGCTCCTGACTACTGTCCAGGCTGCCTGTGTATGGCTTCATGAGCCATGGCATTAAGGGGTAGGCTGGGTCCCCAAGGATATCTATAGGCATTTCAACATCCTCAACAGTTATTTTCTGGTCTGGAAAGTAAGTCCTTTGCTGCGGCTATTCAGACAGACCAGAGTTCCTGAAGATGCGAGCATCACGTACCTTTCCTGGCCATCCCATGTTGATGTTGGTGAAACGTCTGTTGTGATCCACCAGTGCTTGCAGCACCATTGAAAAATACCCCTTTTGGTTTATGTACTGGCTTCCAGGGTGGTCCAGTCCCAAGATAGGGATATGCGTTCCATCTATCGCCCCACCACAGTTAGGGAATCCCATTGCAGCAAAGCCATCCACTATGACCTGCACATATCCCAGAGTCACTCCCTTGATAGCAGGAGCTCAGTGATTGCATTGGCTACTTGGATCACTGCAGCCCTCACAGTAGATGTGCCCACTCCAAAATGATTCCTGCCAGCTGTGTGGTGTTGCAAGCTTCCAGATGGCTATCGCCACTTGCTTGTGAACTGTGAGGGCTGCTCTCATCTTGGTATTCTTGTGCTTCAGGGCAGGGGAAAGTAAGTACAAAGTTCCATGAAAGTGCCCTTATGCATGCGAAAGTTTCGCAGCCACTGGGAATCATCCCAGACCTGCAACACTATGTGGTACCACCAGTCTGTGCTTGTTTCCCGGGCCCAGAATCAGCATTCCATGGCATGATCCTGCCCCATTACCACCAGGATGTCGAAATTGCCGGGGCCCGTACTTTGAAAGAAGTCTGTGTCCACGTCCTCATCACTCTCATCACCGCGCTGCCATCGCCTCCTTGCCTGCTGTTGCAGGTTCTGGTTCTTCATATACTGCAGGATAATGTGCGAGGTGTTTACAATGCTCATAACTGCCGCGATGAGCTGAGCAGGCTCCATGCTTGCCATGGTATGGCATCTGCAGGACAGCAGAGTTGCAGCGGAAGCGCTGGCTGACGACGGATGTCATGAGAATAGATATTTATAGAGAAAGACGAGAGGACCTGTGAGGTGGATTCATGAGATCAGGAGAACACAGTTGCAACGGAAGCAGGTGCCCATGACAGCCAACATGGAGAAATTTGTTATCGAGACAAGAGCAGGAGAGCAGAGTTGCAGCAGAATCAGTGGCTGGATGACCAGTTTTGCAGACCTACTGCACCATCTGCTGCCAGCAGCACCAGGACACAACAGCAGCAGTATTGGTGAGCTGAGCTGAGCGGGCTGCACGCTTGCTGTGGTATGGTGAGACAAGAGCAGGAGAACAGAGTTGCAGTGGAAGCGGTGGTTTGATGATGACAGTTAGCAGTCCTACCGCACCATTTGCTGAAAACAGTATGGCATCGGCACGGAAAAAAGGCTCAAAACGATTGTCTGCCATTGCTTTCACGGAGGGAGGGGCGACTGATGACATGTGCCCAAAACCACCTGCGACAATGTTTTTGCCCCATCAGGCATTGTGAGCTTAACCCAGAATTCCAATGGGTGGTGGAGACTGCAGGAACTGTGGGATAGCTACTCACAGTGCAACGCTCTGAAAGTCAATGCTAGCCATGGTACTGTGGATGCACACTTCCCTGGTCCTTCTCGCATGAACAAAGAGCAACAATACCCAAAGTCCGAAGGTGCAAACAATTCAATGTTTATTGGGGTGAACTTCCAGCAAGCTTAAATCCAAGTTCTTTTCTCCTTATTTTTGAATCCCAACTTACTTCCTGATTGCCCCTAATTTATATAGTAATATTCTTAGCTATACCTTAACCAATCATTCTACTAAAATTTACCTAACTAATCCTAACATATTGTAACATGATTAGCTAACCAATTATATCCCACCACCTTAATTAGTTTACACCAAGCAAAATTAATTATACAGCAGACAGAAACAATCACAGAACCAGACAGAGACCATGCAAATAAACATACAAAACAATACAGAAGTGAGGATTTCACAACTACAAGTATAAAGACATACGGGTTTTACAACTACATCTATACAGACATAAGGTTTTTGCAGCTGTGTCTATTGATAAGTGAGTTCTTACCAGACAGAAAACTATCAAACTAAATTTTCTTTTACATGTTCTAGGCTGTTCCCTTTCTCTGGAGGTGATAGATCGAATCACCTTCCTAACAGCCCCAGATTGCCTTATTTCAATGTGACTAAACAGGGCCTCAGACTGTCACAATGAGAGAAGGCCCTTACACAGATAGACAATGATTTTGATTCTTTCTTTTATACCTCTATAACTAGCTAAGTGATAAGAATACAACTAAATTCTTAAAGTATAGGCCTTTGCAGATGGGCTTGAATATCTATATCCTAACAGTTCTGTTTGACAATATGTGAATATGGACACTGTGCAGCTCTCACCTGTCTTATCAATGGACCCTTACACAAAAAATAATTTCTTAGATGTGTTCCCTTGAGACTGGCTCCCTGGCAGCAAGCTGTCTCAGAGACCCCTAGGTTTGATGGTCAACACACATCCACACAACCAACCAGGTGAACACTGGCTCGCTTTGTATCTGGCGGAGCACAACAGTGGAGAGTTTTTTGACTCATAGGCATCCCCCAAACAGCGTTATTTCCTAGAAGCATTATGAAATTTTTAACCAAAAATGCCATTGACATTATGTTTCACACTAGACAATTAGAAGACCACCTCTCTGTCGCCTGTGGCTATCACTGCATGTTTTTCTTACATCATCGTAGCAAGGGTTTATCTGTTCACCAGATTTTAAAATTGTATTCTAACAACTTAGTACAAAGCAACCAGATGTACAAAAAATACAAAATGTAAATTCTTGGGCATACCCAGCCTTGCTCAAAATATGTTTCAAAAAACCCAGACGTGTGTATCTTGCAACGATTTTAAAAACTATGTTACCCAAAAAAGCACCCCAGATGAGGGGTTTAAATTCAATTGATGTTTGGTGGGGGGGTTTTTGGTTTTTTGTTTTTAAACAATGACCAATTCAGAAAAAGTACACACACACACTATATATATATATAGTATAGAAAATGTTTTATTTAAAGCAAAATATTACCAATTTTAAATATATATTTTTAGAATATGAAAAACATCACACACCGAGCCATCGGGATCTTTTAGCCAGTTTTTGGTTTTTAGAGGGCAAAAAACAGGTCACTGTTTCTTGATCCACTCCGGAGTCAGTGGTCATAGAATCATAGAGTCATAGAATATCAGGGTTGGAAGGGACCTCAGGAGGTCATCTATTCCAACCCCCTGCTCAAAGCAGGACCAATACCCAACTAAATCATCCCAGCCAGGGCTTTGTCAAGCCGGGCCTTAAAAACCTCTAAGGAAGGAGATTCCACCACCTCCCTAGGTAACCCATTCCAGTGCTTCACCACCCTCCTAGTGAAATAGTTTTTCCTAATATCCAACCTAAACCTCCCCCACTGCAACTTGAGACCATTACTCCTTGTTCTGTCATCAGGTACCACTGAGAACAGTCCTGATCCATCCTCTTTGGAAACCCCCTTTCAGGTAGTTGAAAGCAGCTATCAAATCCCCCCTCATTCTTCTCTTCTGTAGAATAACAATCCCAGTTCCCTCAGCCTTTCCTCATAAGTCATGTGCTACAGCTCCCTAATCATTTTTGTTGCCCTCCACTGGACTCTTTCCAATTTTTCCACATCTTTCTTGTAGTGTGGGGCTCAAAACTGGACAAAGTACTCCAGGTGAGGCCTCATCAATGCTGAATAGTGGGGAATGATCACGTCCCTTGATCTCCTGACAATGCCCCTACTTATACAGCCCAAAATGCTGTTAGCCTTCTTAGCAATGAGGACACACTGTTGATATATCCAGCATCTCATCCACTGTAACCCCTAGGTCCTTTTCTACAGAAGTGCTGCCTAGCCATTTGGTCCCTAGTCTGTAGCTGTACATGGGATTCTTCCATCCTAAGTGCAGGACTCTGCACTTGTCCTTGTTGAACGTCATCAGATTTCTTTTGACCCAATCCTCTAATTTGTCTAGGTTCTTCTGTATCCTATCCCTACCCTCCAATATATCTACCACTCCTCCCAATTTAGTGTCATCTGCAAACTTGCTGAGAGTGCAGTCCACACCATCCTCTAGATCATTAATGAAGATATTGAACAAAACCGGCCCCAGGACCGATCCTTGGGGCACTCCACTTGATACTGGCTGCAAACTAGACATCGAGCCATTGCTCACTACCTGTTGAGCCCAACAATCTAGCCAGCTTCCTATCCACTTTATAGTCCATTCATCCAGCCCATATTTCTTGCTGGCAAGAACACTGTGGGAGACAGTATCAAAAGCTTTGCTAAAGTCAAGGAATAGCACATCCACTGCTTTCCCCTCATCCACAGAGCCAGTTATCTCATCATGGAAGGCAATTAGATTAGTCAGGCATGACTTGCCCTTGGTGAATCCATGCTGACTGTTCCTGATCACTTTCCTCTCCTCTAAGTGCTTCAGAAGGCAGTTGAGGCCTTCAGGCATTCCAAAACATCTCTGTTGGCTGCATTGCCTTTGATGGAAGATGGTACATTCAGTTCCACCATGACATTCATAAACACATCCCATCCTTTAGGTACATGTCTGCTAGGAATAGAGCGCGTCTGTGTGACGGCCCTGACTAATTCGAGCATGTTAGAACCATTAACCACAGAGCCTTTGTACACAAAAGCCCCTTTATCATTTCACAAAGAGAGATTTTTATCGTGGCCCAGCTTATTTAGCAATACTAATGCATTTTTCTTATAACGCTTATTCATGTTATCCAGCATCTCCTAAGCAACAGAGTCTGAGGGCTTTGGTGTTTCTGGGGGTTTGGCAGTCACACTCTGTTCCTGTAGAAACAGACATTTCCCCTTTATCCGCATCATTCCGCCTCACACACGTTCGTTACCTTTGAAGCACGGCACTGTAAAGTTTAGCCTTTTCGTATTCGGCCAAGTCAGTTCTTTGAAGAACAGACTCGTTTCAGTATCCAGTAAGCGAGTTGCGGTCGGTCTGATGTTTTCTCCACTGGAGGGAAAGTCCTTAATTGCTCCAACTGCTGGCTGGGAACCAGATACATTTTTTCTGCGTACTCCATTATCGATTAGTCAAAAGCCCCATTATCAGAGAGACAGCAAAACTTAACTGAGGTCCGATAAACCCCTCAGACTGCTTCACCAGATGCTTCTTTCTTTTAAGTGAAACCCTTTTATTACACAAAGTTTTTATAAGCGTGTGTCTCTTTTTCAGCATGCACTCTTGATTTTGTGTCAAAGTTACGTTTCCTTTTAAGGTATTGAGCGCTATTTCTGAGATGGACACTACTAAATCATCAGAGGCTGAACACAGTATAGCCTTCCTTTGCTGCGGGGATGATTTGGTACGAAATTTTCAAAGGCCCAGGTTTCTCTTCATGCAGCTAGACATGCTTTCGGTTAGCAACCCCGGCTGTTAAAAAGAGGCCTGCCAATAATTTATCTTTTTTTATACCGGCTGTTGTTCTTTTCAAAGTATAAACCGCCAGCCAGACTGGAGAGAAAAGACCAGTTCTAAGTCTATAAGCTTCTGGTAGCACCAGGTAGCCATAAGGTCTTTTGGTAACATCCTCAAAAGTGTCTAGAAAGAATGGAGCTTTACCGGGGTTAATTTGCTTAGCTAGCATAGCAATCTGTAACACTGCTCTACAGGCAAAATGCTTCTGAAATAAATGTAGTCAAACTTTACTAATTCTGGGTCACTGAGAACGAAAATGATGCTTAAAATTGTTGATTGGATCTAGTTTTCAAGTTATGCTATTGGGTCAGTATATACGACCCTTGACTTGGGAATGGCGGAGGATAAGTGAGTTATAAAGGGAAGGGCTCTCAATTTAAACCATAAATGACTAAAATACATCTTTGACTGGATCTATGAAATAATCTATGCCTGGGTTTGGACAGTACTTGCTTTTTAGGCAAAACAATGAATGATGCAATCTGAAGCTGGTATTTCGTCATACATGATATGAATTGCATCATGTTATTCCTAGAAGTCATGGATGATGCAATCATTACGAAGCTTACATCACTCTGCTGAACAAATTGCCCTATATCAGCTCTAGAAATCAGACAGTGTCGTGCTCTCTTATTTGTCAGTGTTTGATTTTGCAAAGGGACACATTTCTGTTTAGCCAAAGTGAGCAGAGATGCCTCGTACTTGTGTGAACAGTGCAGATAACTTCTGCTATGTTTGTGGTGAAGTGACTTTTGCATCACAAAAGCGCAGGATAACCACTATGGTTAAGAAAGCCTATCAACTTTATTTTGGCTGCAAAATTGGAGATCAGGACAAGAGGTGGGCCCCACACATATGCTGCAACACTTGTGCAACAAATCTTCACCAGTGGTTGAACAGGAAAAGGAAATCTATGCCTTTTGCAGTGCCAATGATTTGGAGAGAGCCAACAGACCATACCAGCAATTGTTACTTCTGCCCGGTGCCTCCAGTTGGGAAAGGTGTGTCAAAGAAGAAAAAGTGGACTGTGCATTATCCAAACATTCCATCAGCTATACGCCCAGTACCCCACGGAGAAGGACTGCCGGTTCCTGATGCACCAGAATCATTCTCACTTGAGTCAGACGAGGAAGAGGATGAAACTTCTGGTCCTGAACCATCAATGTCACAGGACCCACATTTTCTCCCAACCTCCTCCTCTGAACCACACCTCATAACACAAGGGATTGTCAGGGATTTGGAACTACCCAAGAGTAAGGCAGAGCTGTTGGGCTCCAGACTACAGCAGTGGAATCTCCTGGCAGGTGATGTTAGGGTTTCCATGTTCCGTGACCGTCAAAAGGATCTTGTCCCATTCTTCTTCATGGAAGTTGATCTTGTAGCCTGCAGCAACATCGATGGTGTGATGGCAGCCCTCAACATCGTTCACGATCCAGATGAGTGGAGACTGTTCATTGATTCATCGAAGACGAGTCTTAAAGCTGTTTTACTGCATAATGGCAATGTTTTGTCATCAATTCCAGTTGGTCATGCAGTCCATATGAAGGAAACCTATGACAACATGAAACAACTTTTGAGGTGCATAAACTATGACCAACATCAGTGGCAGCATTGTGGCGATTTGAAGGTTGTTGCTCTCTTGCTTGGTCTGCAGACTGGATACACAAAGTACTGCTGTTTTCTCTGCGAATGGGATAGTCGTGCAAGAGATTCCCACTACATCAAGAAAGATTGGCCACTCTGACAGTCATTGGAGCCTGGGAGGAAAAGTGTTCAGCATCCACCACTTGTTGAATCAAGGAAGATTTTGTTACCACCCTTACACATCAAGCTGGGTCTGATGAAGAACTTTGTCAAGGCCATTGACAAAACACAAGCAACTTTCAAGTACCTCTGTGGAAAATTTCCAAGGTTAAGTGAAGCTAAGATAAAGGAAGGTGTCTTTGTTGGTCCTCAGATTCGTGAACTTCTTCGAGATGATGCATTTGACCATGCACTGCATGGCAAGGAAAAGACAGCATGGAAAGCCTTCCAGTTAGTGGCAATAAATTTTCTCGGAAACAACAAGACAGACAACTACAGGTTGTTGGTGGAAAACCTCCTCAAGGCATACAAAAGCCTTGGTTGCAACATATCACTAAAGATACATTTTTTGCACTCTCATCTAGATTTTTTTCCACCGAACTGCAGAGCAGTGAGCGACGAGCACGGCAAGCGATTTCACCAGGACATTGCAACAATGGAGAAACGCTATCAGGGCAAATGGAGCCCATCAATGCTTGCAGACTATTGCTGGACAGTGACAAGAGATGCTCCATTTAATGAATACAAGAGACAAGCCAAGAAGCGCCGAGTAGACACTGAATAGGACTAAACTATGTACATAATAGTTTTTTGCCTTTTGTTTCATAATAAATTTTAGTTAGATAACCCTTTTGCTGATTTTTAAAGTGTTACATAAACAGGACAGGTGAAATATTATCGTGTAAAGCAACCATAAACACATGAAAAGACCTAGGTTTACAATTTATGATTAAAACTCTACTATCTACACAATATACATAGACATAAAATGTAAAAACTTAAATATCTTAGAAACAGTAGCCAATCAGTTGTTTTAATTGTCATATTTGAATTCAGCACATCAAAATACATAATAAATACCACAATTTATCTCTGAAGCAGATGACTTCTCAAAAATTGTAGACCAGTGTAATTTATCCCTGGGTTTTTTTTAACAGAACCATGTACTTTGTGTTTAGCTTAATTGTGCAACTCTTTTTTCCCCTCACAAAATACATTCTGAACTATATACATAATGTTCAGGTTCTTGTGATGCATGTACTTGGTAAAGGCTTTCTCGATTTCATCACTTTCACAAGCAGAGTCCATCAGATTGTCTACTATAATCATATTTACTTTATTGGTTGGAAACAAACAATCATCGTCAAAAGCATCAGACAGCCCCTCCACAAAATGTATACAGGGATATTTACAGAGCAGTTCTTTATAGAGAGGTTGCCAACAACTGTAACACCACACAATATTCTCAGGCATAACAGAAAAAGTTTGTTCAACATTATCCAACACACTTTTTATAAAGTAACTTTTCCCACAGTTGGTAGGCCCCACGAGAATTGCAGAAAATGGGTGTTTCCACCTTGTATCCATTTTCAAAAGCCATAGGGCAGGGTTTTCAACCGTTCTCCTAGGACCCTCTTGTGGTAAATGACTTTCTGTGTTTTCTTAAGGGTTTTTGTCTTTATTTGCCACTGATTTTTGTTTCTTACGATAGAGGGCTGCTGCACCTCTATTTTTTGGAGGTGTTTTCTCTCAGGCCCATGCAATAGTCCAGGACTAGATCTTTCAAACTGCCAAAGTTGATCTTTTCACAGTTTGCTATGTTCAGGGTAATACATTTGACTTTCATGCAAGCCTTTCCTCCCAACAGTTTATATCCATATGTTTTCAGGCCTGCCGACACAAACTCGGTGATGTGTTGATCTGGCGGGATCTCGCTCATGAGGTCCCCTAAATAATCCCCCAGAGGGAGATTCCAGTCACCCTCCCTTTTCACAAATATCACCAAGTCAGTGTTGTGGTACAAACACTGCTCTTGCAGCCTGATTAGAAGGTTGTATAATTCTAAGCGGTGGTGAAATAGGTTGTCTGGGGATTGGTTCTGCTTTGAGCAGGGGCTTGGACTAGATGACCTTCTGAGGTCCCTTCCAACCCTGATATTCTATGAAGACATTGTTATTGCCAGGACCGAGTATCGGTCTTTTGCATGCTTCCAAGACATGTACGCTGTTTCATCATTGATAAACTTACAGGATGAAACCTTGTAATTGGGGGAAAACAGCTACTGAAAGAGCTCATCAGGGTCTCTCACGATGCCAGTATTGGGTAGATTTGTTCTTTGGCCGAATTTGCCCCACAGAGAATTTAAAAACAGTTTAGCGATTTGGCGTTTAGCGGGGTTCAACCTGCTCTCGTGTTGGCGTAAACGCACGCCTTCTTTCTGGTAGAAGTCATTAACGTACTTATTTTGTTTTTCTTCAACTGTGCACCAGTTGGGATACCCTGAAGCCTCTTGTTTCTTGTGGAGGTGTAATTTTATGTACTCTGAAAAGAGTGTGTCAGATTTTTCATAAAAATGTCAGATTTCATAGATTTTAGCCACCTCGTACCCCTTTGCTATGGCCACGTTCAATTCCACCGTGCACCAAGTCTCCAGGATGGGCCTCTCCTCATCAGTATGGGTGCATGTCTCCCGCTGCTCTGTTTCTGCAGAAGTTCAGCATAGCAGGAACATAAGCCTACTACCCATTCTGACAGGTAATAATGAGAAAAAGAGGCCTTGCGGGGGGTACACTTTAACTTTTGCAATTCCAAAATAATTTGTGAGGGGTCCAAATTTGCCAAACTATATTGGGTTTTGTTTACAAAAGGGTACAGGTTGGTAAAATCATAATAGTGGATTTTTTCCCGGGGTTAGGTTTGTAATACAGGAGGATAGCGTTTGTCCTTGCCTCAAAAAGAGCATCCCTAGGCACGAGAGGCTGGGACAAGTGGGCTTGGTTTAAAAACCAGCAAGCTCCCTGTCTGTTTCTTTCATCACCTCCTATTCGTCCTCCCAGAGAGTCCTCACTACAAAACCAAGTCTTTTCAGACAGTCAGTCAGTCTTGAGCTGAATCTTGTAATAAAGAAACCTCAAGGTTGTCCCTGTCATAGGGGTCTGTGCTTTTTCACAATAATAGGTGACACAGCCATGGACAAAACACCCGTTCAACACAAAGGCCGTGTGTACCCCATCAACATTGGTGTAATTGTCTAAAAAGCAGGTGTGATGGACTGGATCACAGAAACCCCTTGGGAGCTGCCAACTGATGTGCCAAGACTACTTGTGCCCCTGCTTTCCCTGCCAGCCTGGGAATCCAGCACCTTGTCTTGCTGAGCCAGACACTCCTGTCTGCTCCAACACAGACCCACGGTCTGAACCACATGCCCCAAAGTTGCAGACTTAACTGAAAGCAGCTAACAGAACTGTTCCTGTTTTTAACACTCTGATGTTCAACTCCCAATGGGGTTCAAACCCTAAATAAATCCGTATAAAGCTTTATACAGGGTAAACTCAAATTGTTCACCCTCTATAACACTGATAGAGAGATCTGCACAGCTGCTCCCCTCCCCCTCCCCAGTATTAATACATACTCTGGGTTAATTAATGAGTAAAAAGTGATTTTATTAAATACAGAAAGTAGGATTTGAGTGGTTCCAATGTCCCTGCCTTCCCTGCCAGCTTGGAACTCCAGCACCTATTCTTGATGACCATGAGCCCTGCTCTTCCTTTGGCTAAACTTCTTCAAGGCAAACTTGCTTAAATCATTCACAACCCACCTGCTAGGTGCTTGTGCAGACACCATTCACTGGCTTCCAAGCATTTAAGTCTGGATAAAGCGACTACAAACCTCAGCAGCCATTCCACCACCTCACATAGAGATTATTTTCCCCAATCAGTAACCTGCAGGAATTCCCTCATTCATTTACAGGGGCTGCTAGCAAGCTCTTGTGTCAATCTAAGAGTGTTACAATCCTTATAGAACCTTCCACTTATAGATTGAAAAGAATAAGTGTCTTCTGACAGAGGCTGTTCCCTTTAACACTGGGACACACTCTGATCACTGGGTGATACCTTCTTATTGAGAAACGTTCATAATTTCATGCACACTCTGTATTATTTCTAGTGTACAACAGGGAGTGTTATTCAGTGTTTTTCCCATCTCTCCTGAGCCCAGGTTGTTCTGAGTCTCCCAGACTGCTGAATTGAGAGAGCTGGTGTGATGGGAGAGTTGAGATTTCCCTCCATGGTGTGTGGGGCAGAGTGTTGGATGACCAATGGGACATGAACGATGCCAACATGTTGTGCAGGCAGCTCCAATGTGGAATTGCTGAGAAAGCTTATAACCCCCCTGCGTCTGAGTGAGGAACGGGCCCCGTGGGGCTGAGAAGGGTCCAGTGTGCAGGAAATGAGACTCATGTGACTCTCTGTGACAACTCCACGTCTGAGACAGCCCAAGGCAGGAATTGCTGAGGATGTCGGTGTCATTTGCTCAGGTGATTCATTTCCAAATCTCACAAACCTTTTCTGTTCAGTTGGAAAATACATATTAACAGCTGGGATCTATCCCTGCAGGGAGCAGCAGATCAGACTGGTGAATGGGGCAGGTCGCTGTGCTGGGAGAGTGGAGATTTATTACAACGGCAGCTGGGGGACAGTCTGTGATGATTTCTGGGATCTGTCAGACTCCAATATCATTTGCAAACAACTGGCATGTGGACACGCCATCAATGCAACTGTCTCTGCTCATTATGGGGAAGGATCCAGGCAGATCTGGCTGGATGATATGAACTGCTCTGGGAAGGAATCCGATCTCTGGGCGTGTCCTTTCAGAGGCTGGGGCCAGCACAACTGCTGTTCAGGTAAACCTGCAGCTTTGGGGCAAGTAATTCAGATCCTGGGTCTTTGTTGAAGCAGACGGGAGTGTCTGTCTCAGCAAGACAGAGTGCTGGAGTCCTGAGCTGGCATGGAAAGCAGGGGTAGAAGTAATCTGGGCACATCGGGTGGCAGCTCCCAGGGTTTTTTTTATCCAACCTGTCACACTCATAAATTGTTTGCCCTCTATAATACTGATAGAGAGATATGCACAGTTGTTTCTCCCCCTCCACCCCGGTATTAATACATACTCTGGGTTAATTAATAAGTAAAAAGTGATTTTATTAAATACAGAAAGTAGGATTTAAGTGGTTCCTAGTAGTAACAGACAGAACAAAGTGAATTACCAAGTAAAATAAAATCAAACACACAAATCTAAGCGTAATATAGTAATACAACTGAGTACAGATAAAATCTCACCCTGAGAGATGTTTCAATAAGTTTGTTTCACAAACTGGACACCTTCCTAGTCTGGGCACCATCTTTTTCCCTGGTACAGCCCTTGTTCCAGCTCAGGTGGTAGCTAGGGGATTATTCATGATGGCTCATCACTCTGTTCTCTTCCACCCATTTATATATCTTTTGCACAAGGCAGGAATCCTTTGTTCCACTGGGTTCCCACCAGGGGTGAGCTGCAGCGGGTTTGCACGGGTTCGCGGGAACCCGTTGTTAAATTTAGCAGCCATTTTAGAACCGCTTGTTAAGGGCTGCTAAATTTAACAAAAGTTCCCGCCCACTCCTCTCCTGCTCCGCCCCCTTCTCCTCCCCCTCCCCTGCTTCCCGCGAATCAGATGTTCGCGGGAAGCCTGAACAAGCAGCATGGAGGCAGCCAGCATGTAAGCTGGGGCACGGAGGCGGGGTGCGGCTGGCTCAGCAGCTCCCGGTCCCAGACCGCGGCTCCCTCCAGCCCAGCGCCAGCCCGGGGAGTCGGGTCGAGCGGCTGCCGCCAAGCGGCCGGGCCCCGGTGCCGGCCCGGGGAGTCGGGCCGAGCGGCTGCCGCCGAGCGGCCGGGGCCCCGGTGCCGGCCCGGCCCGGGGAGTCGGGCCGAGCGGCTGCCGCCGAGCGGGCGGGCCCCGGTGCCGGCCCGGCCCGGGGAGTCGGGCCGAGCGGCCGGGCCCCGGTGCCGGCCCGGCCCGGGGAGTCGGGCCGAGCGGCCGGGCCCCGGTGCCGGCCCGGCCCGGGGAGTCGGGCCGAGCGGCCGGGCCCCGGTGCCGGCCCGGCCCGGGGAGTCGGGCCGAGCGGCCGGGCCCCGGTGCCGGCCCGGCCCGGGGAGTCGGGCCGAGCGGCCGGGCCCCGGTGCCGGCCCGGCCCGGGGAGTCGGGCCGAGCGGCCGGGCCCCGGTGCCTTCCCGGCCCGGGGAGTCGGGCCGAGCGTCCGGGCCCCGGTGCCGGCCCGGCCCGGGGAGTCGGGCCGAGCGGCCGGGCCCCGGTGCCGGCCCGGCCCGGGAGTCGGGCCGAGCGGCGCCGGTCGTGGTCCTGGCAGAGTGGACCCGGTCCCCAGGCAGTGTGGTAAGGGGGCAGGGAGGGGGTGGGTTGTGGGGGGGTGGATAGGGGTCAGGGCAGTCAGAGGGCAGGGAACAGGGGGATTGAATGGGGGCAAGGGTCCCGGGGAGCAGTCAGGAAAGAGCAGGGTTGGATGAGGTGGTGGGGGCACTCAGGGACAGAGAGAAGGGGTAGTTGTATGGGGTAGGGGTTCTGGGGAGCCATTGAGAATGAGAGGAGGGGTTGGGTGGGGCGGCAAGGGGCAGTCAGGGGACAGGGAAGGGGGGGATGGGTCAGGGGTCTCGGAGTGTGTGTGTTAAGGAACATGAGGGGTTGGATGGGGCACGACCCCCCCCCCACGGAGGGGGGGGGGGAAGGAGGGAACCCGTTGTTAAAATTTTGGAGGGAGGAGGGAACCCGTTGTTAAAAATTTGGCAGCTCATCACTGGTTCCCACCCCTCCTTCTCAATGGAAAAGCACCAGGTTAAAAATGGATTCCATTTCAGGTGACATGATCACATGTCACTGTAAGACTTCATTACCCACTTGCCATCACACACACATACAGGAAGACTCGCAAGTAAAACAGAGCCATCTGCAGTCAATTGTCCTGGTTAATGGGAGTCATCAAGATTCCAAATCACCATTAATGGCCCACACATTGCATAATTACAATAGGTCCTCAGAGTTATATTTCATATTTCTAGTTTCAGATACAAGAGTGATACATTTATACAAGTAGGATGACCACACTCAATAGATTATAAGCTTTATATTGTTACCTTACAAGAGATCTTTTCCAAGAAGCATATTTCAGTTACTTTATATTCAAACTCATTAGCATATTTTCATAAAATTATATAGAATGCAATGTCACAGTAGAGGCCTACCTGTAGTTCCCCACCTTGTAAATCATGCTGTCTCTGTATATTTTCTTTGTGAGAGGTATACAACAGTCACTGAATAGATGGGGTTGAATATCTCTTTTTCTGCCTGTAATAGTTGTCTGGAGGGAGAAGAGCTACCGTGTTAGGCTCCAAAAAGATAAACCTGTACATAGCCATGCAGACAGATGCCAGTGTTAAGTACCGGAATGGATCTATACACAGTTTTATCTCGGTGAATTTACCAGGGCCTATAATGTATCTCCCAGCTCCGTCATTCTCATAATCTCTTTTCTGTATAGGATACAAGTCTGTCTCAAAATTTTGACATCCTTCTGACAGTAATATGCCAACTCTTTCTGCAAGTCAAACTTCTCATACCAGTGGTCAAGAAAACCAGTTGAGAAACTCTGCATTCTCCCTTGGCATTATGCTTTCCACACCATAGTGCTCCACACCGGGCATAGGTCCCACATGGTTTTGTTTTTCTAAAAAATTTAAAAAATGTGGAAAATGCCCTTTGCACCTTTCAAACCCTGTGAGAAGTTGCTAAGCTTCATGGACAAGAAGTTTAAAGAGTCTATAAAATGAATGCCCAGGGTCTTAACTTCCACAAACATTAGTTTACTACTCTGAGTGATCATTTCTATGCACGTCTTTTCCTTCAGTAACTGTCCAACAACGAAGTACACATCATAACCTTTGAAACTGTGTACTTGGAACATGTAGTCCCAGAACTCTTTGCCAATAAAGGTCTTTACAAAGGTAGAAAGACACTCACAGCCCTTAAATTCCCTGGATTTTTCCAGCTTTAGGGACATAGCAAAAATGTAATCCCGTCTCCTGCATGCATTCAAAATGATAAAAAATATATTTTCCAATGATTCAGCTTTCCAATGCTATCCATAAAACACAGGTGGCTGTCTACATCACTAGTGATCAAACCCCTGACACGGCTTACAATGCCCCCCTTTACAACTGTGCCGCTTGTCCATGTAAGAGTGACACTTATCACACAAAGTTTTAGACAGGCATTCAACAGGTTTTTTCGATGCACAGTCAACGTGTCTGTCTAAACACTCTTTGGACCAACAATACAGTCTACAGCTAGGACACCTCTCAGCTGCACGCCCATGCTGTCCAAGTACGTTACGCTCAAGCAGAAGTGGCAATGACACCTGTAAGAGTGGTCGTAGCTGTACACTGTGTGACAAAACTCAATACTTTTTTTGCACCAAACAACTTTTTCACATCCTGAACCCCATAGTAATGCTCATCATGCAACAGGATGAAAAAAGTCTTGGGGTATACTGGGACCCTCGTTTTAAAAAAGCCTCATCGGCTTTTCGCTACATAAAACACCACCTGTATGTTGACTCCTAAATGCTGTTCAAATGTCGCTACATCACTGAGCAGAGTTACTTGGGGATTCCTCTACGGGACCATCAGCGGCATCTTCTGTGTCAGAGGCTATGTGAGAGTCAGACTTTGAGAGGCCTCCGTGAGGGTCATCAGGAGTAAACGGGGACCCATCTAGAGAGCCTTCTGGGGAATTTTCTAAAGCAGACTCTGCGTGAGAGTCACCACCACCCCACAACTCAGATTCCGCCTCCCCATTTTCAGACAAGCCAGTCTGAGAGCCTCCAGTAGGGAGCATCTCTTTGGGTTTTTTCCCTCTCATTACAGCTTTAGACTTTTTAAAAATTTGTACAGCGACCCTGGCTTGGAACTTTTTAGTAGCCATCTGTTTATTCCCCAAGCACTGTCCCCCCTTTTGTTTACACCTTAGCTGATGTGTACCCTTGAGGGTGCCCCTTTTACCCAGGCCCCTTTCCACGAATAGTCAGGCCTGCTCAGAGCCACCCTTTGGAAAAATTGAAGTAGTTTTCAAAAAGTCACCCACAAGAGCTTATGTTTCCAGCCCTCCTTTCTTTTAGACTCCCCGAGGATACAGCGTCCATCTGTTTTCTGAATGAAGCACCCTACTTTTCCCAAATACGAGAATATGGGGCAGCTGTGATGAGCTTATGGTGTTGGGAGAATGGTTTATCAGTCCTTGTTTTTTTATTCACACCCTAGAGCGTGTGCTCCGGGTTTGTGACTATGGGCATTTTTGCTCACAATTTTCTCAGGGCTTGGTGTGGTGGTGGCTGCTGAGAAACTGGAGTTGTGTTTGCGTTGTTGGTTTTTACCAGAGTCTTTTGTTTTGTCCTTGGGTTTGACATATATGAGGTTTGGACTGCCCTGATGCTTCATCTGCACTCTTGTGCTGGTTTGCTTTGGCATTGTTAAAGGTCTTAACAGGACTGGTGCAAGGATGTTTCACGCCCTAGGCAAAACTTCCACCTTGCACCCTCCCCCATCCCCGAGCCCCCACCCTGAGTCACCCCCTCCTCCCTGCAGCAGATCCCCCCCTCCATCCTGAGGCGTCCCCCCCCCGCGGCAGCTCCCCATCCCCCCTCTGCCCCGAGGCACCCTCCCGTGCCCCAGCTCACCCCTGCTCTGCCTCCACCCCGAGCACGCCGTTGCTGCTTCACTTCTCCCACCTCCCAGGCTTGTGGTGCCTAAGCTGATTGGCACTGCAAGCCTGGAAGGCAGGAGAAGTGAAGCAGCCATGGCATGCTCGGGGAAGAGGTGGAGCAGGGGTGAGCTGGGGCGGGGAGTTCCCCTGCGTGCCACCCCCCCCCCGACCTTACTTGCTGCAGGCAGACCTCCCCTCGCCCCCCTGCCCCAGCTCCCTCTGCCTAAATGCTGGTGGCGACCAGGTCGGCCAAAGATCCAGCTGCTGCGGTCACTGCCGAAGAAAATGCCACCCCCCAAATCCTAATGACCTAGGCCACCGTTTAGGTCACCTAATAGGTTGTACCAGCCCTGGGTCTCAAAGCAGATTCCTGGTTCTTTGGCACTTCTGGTTTAGGTGTGCCTGTAGCTCCGACTGCAGCATTTTCAGGAGAGCTTCACGTGCCTAATGAGGGGAGGGAGGGGAAACATTTTACAAAACTTAAGGTTACCATTTTTCTCACACACACACCTTTGTATTTACTTAAAATACACAACCTCATAAAACAACCAAACCAATAAGCAAAATATATTTACTGGGCTTCATCCATCCATCAGTCACTGATGCCGGTGAATTTTCCTTTTCTATTGTCTCTTTCCTTTTTCTTTTGAGCTTGTTTTTCCTCTGGTCTAAGGAACTCTCATGTTTTGACCATACTGTGGAGCAGACCACATTATCATCATAAAACATCTGAAACTGTCTTGTAAACTTAAAAAATAAAATACTCATTAGGGTGTTTTTCTATTTTAAAAAAGTCATAGATTTAAAACAAAATAATCCATTTCTGGCTGTACAACAAACACAGGTTTTGAGTTTATTTCTACCACATTAAAAAAAACCCCACAAACATTTTTTTTTAAAAATACATCTCATTTTGCAGAATTTAAAACCAAACTGCTTTAAAAACAACTTTTAAAATCTATTTTAAAAACACATTTTGCACGGAAACCCATTAGTTTGAAACACACCAAACCAATAGTTTTCAGCTATATACTTTTGTAAAAAAACAACCTATGTTTTGCACAAACTCAGACACACATACACACACACCAGCAGTTTAAAACACCAAACAATTTACAACAAAATGCTTTTTAAAAAAACCTACACTTATCTCTAGCTTAGGCCCATGAATCACTAACAATTTAAACATTAAAGCCAACTCTTTTAAGAAGACAAACAACTTTTAAAAACCATTTTGCACAGAAAAACACTCTGTTAGTTTGAAACTCACCGTACCATCAGTTTGTAGCCAGAAAACCCCAGCAGTTTAAAACCAACACTTTGCAACAAAATACTTTTCAATAAACCCACATGCATTTAAAAGCCAATTGTAGAAAGTTACCTTCTACCACAGGATAAAGGGTTGCTGGCACATGGCTGTTCTATTTCCCTCTGTGCGTTTGGGCCTTTGGGTTAAAGAACAAGCAAAAATTTTAGTTAGTATTATTCCCTAAATGCATCAAACCCCTATACAATCTGTGTACTACCTGAAGTTTTTAAATTTAACAGTATTAAGCACAACTATAGTTAAAAACCAAAAACCTTTTTTACCACCTTGATCTGGTGGTGAAATGCAGCTTAAATTTATTGGTTCCATGCTAAACAGATCACCCTGCAATGAAGAGAGGTACCATTATTTAGTAAGGACAGCATAGCCAAAGAGTGACATTATATAATACATATTTTCAGACTTAAAATCAGGGAGCATATCTCCTCTTGCATTCCAGCAGCAATTCAATTCAAGATAGTTTCTCCTGAAAGGGGACAGTCTTCAAAAAGCTGAGGTTTTAATATCATCCTAATTCTTTGTTTCAAACAGACTTCAAAAGTCTGTAGTTAGCAGGTTGATTCAATCACCACAACTCTGAATTAATAGATACTTAAGGACTTTAGGTACCTCTCCCCTAACATTGCCTTTTATGAGCTGGGATGGGGGAATTAAGTTGTCTGGGCTGCTTTTGGCTATTTTGTTTTTCTTTTAGTTAAAATACATTTTCCTGTTTCAATGAAAAACCAGTAAATCACCATATACAACCATCCTTAATGTTCCTGTACCCCATTCCCAAGTGGAGGCCCCTTGCAGATATAAATGAATGTCTTGGGGCATGTTTGTTTGTTTTTTAAACATGTTTCTTTCATGCTTAAAGTTTGGAGGTTGTTTTTGAAATAAAATGGGTATGTCACAACCATAGTAAGCACCCTACGAATACCCAGAGCTTTTAAATTTTTGATGGTCTTTAGAGAAATGCTTGTTCTAAAATATGATGGAGGTTTATGAACCCTTGAAACATTTCAGTTTTGGGTTAGACATTTGTTTATTTTTGAAAATATAATATTTTAATGACTGAGTTGCTAGAAAAAATGACCCATAGTGTTCAACCAACTCCTGGGGTTCTATTTAAACTGTTATATATAATTGGAGATATACCTATCTCCTAGAGCTGGAAGGAAAGGTCATTGAGTCCAGCCCCCTGCCTTCACTAGCAGAACCAAGCACTAATTTTTGCCACAGATCACTAACTGACCCCCTTAAGAATTGGGCTCACAACGCTAGGTTTAACAGGCTAATACTCAAACCACTGAGCTATCCCTCCCCCTGTTCAATAGCAACTGAGAACTCCTGAGGTTTTATTTTATTTCATATTAATGAGAGCTCACCATCCTCACCCACCCACCCCTCTTACTGTGGGTGTACACCCGTCACATTTAATTACTAATCACAGATACAATTAACCCTGATGGCAACAAGGGTGGGTAATCTCAGTCGCCCTGGCTATTCAGTGGGGGTGTGGTAAAAACCATTCAGTTCAACATGGTGCATCAGCTCTATTGTACTCAAACACATGTCTGAACCATCCCTGTTTTTTTTTTTTCAATTGTAAACACATTTTTAAGTTTTTTTCCCCCTCACAAGATTCTACAAGATACATTTCATCTTTTTGCTGTAAATGGGTCTCTTTTACAAAAAGACACTAGAGCTAGGTTCTTACAAACTATTTTTTTTATTTAAAATAAGTACAGCTCCTTGAAAACAAACCAAGATGCTCCATTAAAACTTTTAGCTCACTTAAGAGCCACAGAGACCTTCTAACAGAAAAACAGATAGTCACAAAGCCCTTTTCAATACATTTTTTTTATTTACAGCTACCAAGTTTTATATTGCATGTTTGTCCCTTCATCATCCTCTAACTTAATCCTTTTAGATTTCTTACAAATAGTCTTTTTCTTAAGCAGGGGTCGATAACTTTTTGTGTGGACCAGATGGTCAATATAACGCTGTAAGCAGCATTTTCCGGTTTGGTCATTTTCTTTAAAACATGGTCAGGGTCTTCACTGAATTGCACAGCATTTATCAAGGTCACTCCTTGCACTAAATGTTCTTGAGTTAAGCACAGAAATTGCATAGCATCACCTATGGCAAAAGCAATGTTTAATAAGCTTTGCAAACACAGCTCAGCACACAGGCCCTGGAGCTTGCAGTTTATACCCGTGGAAGTCCAAGTTACACAGTCATCATGTTACACGGTTACATGGTGCATCTATGACACAGCCCTCACAAGCTTTGAAAAGCTTTTCCTAGGACAGTGATTAAGGACAGCATAAACAGCAATAAGCAATAGTCCACATTACACTCACAACGTGGCACTGGCTCAGTTAGTTCCATGCCAAGCCTCCTTTTAAACTCCTCATAGCCGTCATCCTCGGAGTCCTCTTCAAAAATTTGTATTGGTATTGAGCAAAAACAAGGTGGGCCCAGTTCGTCTTCGCTGTTTGATGCAACATTGTCCAGGGCCTCCGGGTCCTCTAGAAAGGCATCGTCGAGCTGTCGAGAGATTTTCAGAAAAGAAGCAAATGTAAATTCCAACTGTTTGTTTTTACATTTACAAAACCCCAGTTCCTCACCTCATTACACACACACACACCCCCTCTAACATTACTTCTAAATTGTTCATTTACTTGAGCAACGTCTTTTCTGCTCACCTTGTCCATCAGTGACTCCCCCGAGCAGCGTTCGCCTTCCTCCTCCACAGGGGTGGACAACGAGAGGCCATCACACTCATTGGGGTGTCTCACAAGCAGTTGGGTTTGGGGGTTGGGCATAGCCATCAATAGCTGGGCCAAAGGACTCCCCTCGGCCGCTCCATCCTCCTCCTCGGAACTGTTGATGATGTAGCACTTTCTCCAGGGATGGTCGAAGGCCCTCGGGGCTAAAACAAAGTTTGAAGTTTTCACAGGGGTGGTGAAGGAGTCCATGTTTCCTCTCAGCATCTCCACAGTTCTAAAACATGCATTCTTGGGAAGAAATGGATTCTTCTCCCTGGAGCTGGGACTTATGGGGTAGTGGTGCTGTACTCTGATTGGCAGAGGGTGGTGGGAGGAGTTCTTAGAGGAGTCACATGACCCTCTTCTGGGTGGTTCATCCAGCCCCAGAACCTGCCCTATTTTAGTCAAATCTGTTCTAGGGGCAGTCCTCTGCGGCCAAAACCCATCCCAATTGGTAGAGGGCATTGGGGGAAGTTCTTAGAGGGGTCACACGGACCACTTGCGGACAGGTCACCCCGCCCCAGAACTCCCCCAGTTGGTCAAATATCCTCTTGGGAGTGGGTCCCAGCAGCTGAAACCCCTCCTGATTGGTAAAGGACAGTGGGAGGAGTTCTAAGAGGGGTCACATGACCCACTTCTGGACAGGTCACCCCACCCCAGAATTCCCCGTTTGGTCAAATTGCCTCTCAGGGTGGTCCTAAGGGGGCAAAACCTATCCTGATTGGTACAGGGATGTGGGAGGAGTTCTTAGAGGGGTCATATGACACACCTTGCTTCCAGTTATGTGTCTGGCTTGATCCCAGAAGTAATACCCCCAGGGGCAGGACTTCCTGTGACAGGTGGACCGGGGTCAAGGGGCGGGGCTAACTTTTGATTGACAGTAGGGCCCTTACTCTATTTTGGTGCAATTTCCTGTTTTGTCATTACAGTTTGTTTAAGTAGTGGGAGGGCAGAATGAGGGGGAATGGCAGTATTGGGGTGGGGGAATTTGGCAAAAATAAGGAGAGGGAAGGAAGGAGAAGAGGCACAGCCACACCTCCTCCCCTGCCAAGCTAGTCACTCACTGTCAAGTGTTTTTCCAAAATCACAACAGAGCAGAGTCTCAAGGAGGGATTCAAAGGAGGATCAGGTGTTGGTTGCATAGAATTTCTCAGGGATTTTTCTCCATACAGAAAAGGCAGCATGGGAGAAAATGCAAAGGTAAAGAGTTAAAGACATTCCCCTTAATCCAAGTACTTGTAACAGTTCTCTTGAGGAAGAGCAGGAGGTAGGTGTGGTGTCAGCCAGTCATTGTTCTGAGCTATATGCCCCTTGCCTTGTGCCTGTTCCTTGAATTGTCCGTGTCCCATGAATCAAGTAAACTTGTTTCCAAGCCCTCCTCCTGCTGACAGCACTGATGGGCATGGTGTGTGCAGGACATCCTGCTACTGCAAGAAAGGGTCATGGCCTACTCAGGAAGCCCTAAGCTCTGCCTCTACCACTAAGAATCATAGTCAGGAAACCCCAAGGCCAGGATTAAATTAACATTAAGCACTTACTGATACAGAGTCTGGATCCGGGGCCCCAGAAGGGGCGGGGCCTTGGGTGGCAGGGACAGGGCTGGAGTTCAGCGTCCCCCAGACAGCCCATCTGCACTGCCTGCCCTGCGCCGCCCGGGGATCCTGTGGTGATTTAAATTTTAAATTGCCAGCCCCAGGGCAGATGCCCCTTCCCCCCTCCACCCCGCCATGTTGGCGGCCTAGGGGGTTAGGGGGAAAGAGGCACTGATGTTAAAGCGCTGCCGTGGCTGCATACGGGCTGGTACCGGTAGCCGCTTTTTAAGAGTACGTCGTACCGGCCCACTTTCACCCGTGACCCAAGTTCTATTAGTAGAAGAACTGTCAATATTTCAGATGCTGCTGAGTAATTCTTCTTCTATAAAGCTGACCTGAGTGACACAACCTGAGTCTAGTTATTTGTCCTTGTCTACAGTTGAGCATGTCCTATACTGGGAAGTGGTCTTGTAATGATCACCTTTGGCAGAAGGGATTTCATTCCTAGTGTATAAAATAACCAGCCTCTAATGTCTCCCAATTCATGTTTAATATGATATAGACTCTATCGGGGCAAGAAACAGCACAGATACAGTTTGTACAGAACTTTTCCTTCCAGCTCCAGAGATTGGGGGTTATCCAATGATCTGAGGCTGTGGTAAACCTGACGTCAGGAAGGGGCTCATCACTCATATATGGTGATGTTTGTTGCTTTTGAGTTTTATTGGATGTTTTAGTTGCATAAAGTCACAGATAAAACCACAGATAATAACTAAAAAGGCAGGTGGGTTTGCTATTGGTTCCTTCACGCAGCTGATGCCAGCCTCTGAAACTATATATTTCCCTTCCACTTCTTTGTTATCACTTGTCAGACACAGAGGAGCCCTGGCAGGTGCTTAGGTGCAGCCAGTGCAGTGAGATAGAGGGGACATTGCAAGTCAGGCTGGCAATGAAGGGACAACTCTCCATTTTGGTGCTGTGGCTCCTTCTCCTCACAGTTCAGGACGTAGCAGGTAAGTCTCCTCTGTGTTTCACCAGGGGAGCTGGGTTAACTGAAACTAGAGTGGTAACTTTTAAAGTCAGCTTTTTAACACCAGAGGTTGTGACTTTTCCTTTCGGGATTGGACCTTACCACTGTTATTGAGGCTTTTGTTACCTGGAGATTGGACTGTTCCAATGACCCTAATGTGGGGCTGCACCTTAGAACCATTCAGAGTACGAAGCTGGTGCAACTGGCAGTGACTCACTGATCAGCACATCGCTGGGAGCATGTTACAGCCGTGCTCCAGGATCTGCACTGGCTGCCCAGCTCTGGGTTGAGATTAAGGTGTCGGTTAGGATTTATAAAGTCCTTAATGGCCTGGGACCGGCCTCCCTGAGGGATCACCTTTCTCCCCATGTCGTACTGCCACCGCTATGGTTAGCAGGGGCACCTGAGCTGGTTCCCCTTCTTATAAAGGAGAGGGGTGGCTGACAGGATGTTCTCTGTGAGGCCTCCAGGACTCTGAAACTTGCTCAAATTTGGTGAACTTTCGGGCACACTGCAAAAGACACTTGTTTGGGGGTAGGAAGGACCCAGGCCAAACGTCACATAATGAGAAATGGGTGGGAAGGAGTTTCTGTAGGTGCCTGGCTGGCTGAGTTCCTGTTGAAATGGTCACTTCATGCTGCAGGGATTTGAGTGTGTTATCAATGCTGTCCGGGTGCCAACAGTCTTGGCTGGGCATCGCTTTAGTATTTTAAATCCCAATAAATACATCAATAATTTCGGATCCAACAGAAATGTCTGTTTGGTCCTTAATCCAACAACTCCAATGGCCAAGTCTTGGCTCCTTACTCCCCTATTCACTCACCGAAGCCAGTAAAAGTTTTGTCATTTTGAATTGAGCAGTATTTATCCAAATAAACCCAGAATAGATTCTTCCCAGAGAAAGGGTGTGTGCATGTGTTGGGGTGCAGTTTGCAATGCCTTGTGCCCATAGGGGTACTGGAAGCTCTGCCAGCAGGAAGATTTATCCTGCAGGATCCCTGTCTCCCTCCCCCAGGGTTTCTGCTGGAGCAGAGAAGCTTTGAATCCTAGATGGAGACTAGAGAAGCCCGACCAGCACAAGCTGCATGGCAGACGTTCTGTATCAGGGCCTCTCAGGGACACATTGGTTTCATTCCCTCAAGGCCACCCCTGCCCAGTTTCAGGGCTGCTCTCATTCCTCCAGCACAGAGGGGCTGCAGGCCCCTTGCCATGCAGTGTCCAAGCTCAAGGCAGACTCAACAGCAATGGGGCGGGTTGGGAGGGGAAGGCAGACCATTGGGTACATCAGAATGTGCTGGTGCATTTTAGGACATGAATCTGGCCCAGAGACTCCAAAATTGATTAGCAATAGGATTAAAATCATATGTGGGACCCAGATATGATTAAAATAATACAGTGACTGGAACCTGTTGGGCTGGTGTTAACAGCATGAGAGTGATCCATGTGACTGGCAGCGCAATGAACTGCTGAGCTGTAGCTGGTTCATGGGACCCCGATGTGCTGCTAGCCTGAAGTTGATAATCAGAAATGTCAGTCTAAATTATTGTCTTAGAGGAAAACCTGCCCTAATGTTTATTTCACAGACAGCTCAGTAACTGTGTGGTGATTAGGGGCCTGATTCCCAGAAAATCCTGAGCAAACCAAACTGTCTAGCAGGTTACTTTGAATTTATATTTCAGATTCCCAAGAAGTTCAGATATAATGTGCTGGGATTAGAGCCCATGACACAGCTGTGCATGACCTAAAAGCAGAGAATTCTGTGGTGATTTCTGGTGATCAGGCTGAAATTGCAGGGGATGGACAATTATTACCATGTGAAGGATAAATTACTGCACGATTGTGGGATGGTGTCATATAGTGATGCCAAGCACATGTTCAGCTCAGTGAATTTTTGTTGGATTTATGAGCAAATGTTTATCATCCCCTGAATATTTCTTATTTTCTATGAGAAATTTGACTGCTTCACATGATGCAGACACAGTGACGTGGGGGAGCATAAAATACTCTCCAGTTACTTGTGGGATAGCGTCATATAGTGATGCCAAGCACATGCTTAGCTCAATGTATTTTTGTTGGATTGATGAGGAAATGTGCATCATCCCTTTGATAGTTTTTATTTTCTATGGGAAATCTGAGTTTGCTTCACATGTCACAGACACAGTGACACGGGGGAGTTTACAATATAGGGAATATCACCATGTAGCTACTTTTCCCAGTATATGATAGGTGCAGTATGTAAATGTGATTGATAGCTGAAAGGTGCTGATGGCTGCCATTGGGGAGTCTTCAATCCTAAGACAATCACAGACCTCATGAAAGCCAATGGCAGGGTGAGCACTCTCTTTTAGGCTCAACAGATGGAGCAATCAAAATCCTTTATGGAGTAAAAACAGCTGCAGACAGTGGGGGCTACTGCCAAAGGCACTGGGCACATGGGCAGTGCAGAGCTAAGCCAGGGGTTTCCACTGTTGCCAATGCAGGGGCCAGGATACTGGCATCAGACTGTGTCTGTTGGAGGGAGAAGCCAGTAGAAGGAGTTGTAACTGGGATCCCGGAAGCAGAAAAGAAACAAAGCCAGTTGGAGCTCGCTGGAGGGGCAGGCTGGGGATTTCTGAGCAAGGAAACTGTCGGCTGTTCTTAGTTTTTACTGTGTGCAGGGAAACAGAAGTGTGTGTGCACTGAGCTAGAGCAAAAAGAACAGGAGTACTTGTGGCACCTTAGAGACTAACAAATTTATCTGAGCATAAGCTTTCATGGGCTACAGCCCACTTCATTGGATGCATAGAATGGAACACACAGACAGAAGATATTTATACATACAGAGAACATGAAAAGGTGGAAGTAGCCATACCAACTGTAAGAGGTCAATCAATTGAGATGAGCTGTCATCAGCAGGAGAAAAAAAAACCTTTGAAGTGATAATCGAGATGACCCATAGAAAGTGTGAGGATACTTAACATGGGGAAATAGATTCAATTAGTGTAATGACCCAACCATTCCCAGTCTCTGTTTAGACCTAAGTTAATTGTATCTGATTTGCATATTAATTCGAGTTCAGCAGTCTCTCTTTGGAGTCTTTTTTTGAATTTTTTTTGTTGCAAAATTGCCACCTTCAAGTCTGTCACTGAGTGGTTAGAGAGGTTGAAGTGTTCTCCCACTGGTTTTTGAATGTTATGATTCTTGATATCAGATTTGTGTCCATTTATTCTTTTGCGTAGAGACTGGTTTGGCCAATGTATATGGCAGAGGGGCATTGCTGGCACATGATGGCATATATCACGTTGGTAGATGTACAGGTGAACAAGACTCTGATAGTGTGGCTGATGTGATTAGGTCCTATGATGGTGTCACTTGAATAGATATGTGGACAGAGTTGGCATCGGGCTTTGTTACAAAGATAAGTTCCTGGGTTAGTGTTTGTGTTGTATGGTGTGCGGTTGCTGGTTAGTATTTGCATCAGGTTGGGGGGCTGTCTGTAAGCGAGGACTGGTCTGTCTCACAAGATCTGTGAGAGTGATGGATCATCCTTCAGGATAAGTTGTAGATGATGTGTTGGAGAGGTTTTAGTTGGGGGCTGAAGGTGACAGCTAGTGGCATTCTTTTATTTTCTTTGTTGGGCCTGTCCTGTAGTAGGTGACTTCTGGGTACTCTTCTGGGTACTCTTCTTAGCTAGAGCAGTGTTACAGCCTTGGGTCCTGCCATGAGTGAAATTCACTGAGTTAACTCTGTTGAAAAAACACCCCTTTTTTCTTAGTGCAGACTGGGCCCCATGGGTTGCCTGTGGGACTGCACTGAAGGGAGCCATACCTGAATAAACGCCCCTGTGGATTGCAGCAAAGTGGTGTTTTATATTTGCTTGGCATTAAAGGAGCAGGATGGTCTGACCACGTACTGGTGTGAACTGCTCTGTTCTCTGACCTCCACGGAGGCTCCATAAACGTGCTGTCCCCGACTCAGCCATCCAGTGCTGCAGCCAGCCTGTTCCAGGGGTCACAGTGGAATAGGGTGACCAGATGTCCTGATTTTGTAGGGACAGTCCCGATATTTGGGGCTTTTTTGTATATGGGCTCCTATTACCCTCCACCCCCTGTCCCGATTTTTCACCCTTGCTGTCTGGTCACCCTACAGAGGAACGCTCTATGTAGCCGTAACTCATGGGCATTGTAATGATGCCCGTACTTGCTCCCAGTCCCAGGGACAGTCCTGGCTCTTCACATCCTGTTCTGGGGGCCAGTTTTGTCTCCCAGGATTGTGTGGCAGGCAGTGGCCCATCCTCACGATCCCTGTGAACTGCCTGTCTCCCAGCAGCCAGCTTTGCCTCTCCACAACCCCCCGAGATACAAAAAACTCTAGAGACAACTCTGGGCTGGGAGTGGAACTCAGAGCTACTGGGAGAAAAGCCAATGGCAGGGAGTGGGGGCAGAGTCTGCTGCTCATCTGGGGAAGGAGCAGCCTGTGTATGCAAGGCAGAGAGGCCAGGTAGGAAGGGGAGAAGAGGAGGGGGCAGAGCCCAAGAGAGGAGGGTGGGAAGAGACCAGTGGAATAGGGAAATGTGTGGAACAGGTGGGGAGAGGAAGCTCCAGTAGGGAGCCCGAAGCTGTAATGACAAGCTCCACAGAACAATAATTACAAAGTTATAAAAAACATCCAGTCATGTTACTCAGTCTATGGACTTTAGAACCCCCCCGCCCCACTCCTCTGCCAGAGTGGGGTGAGAATCGCAGGCTGAAAAGTCACCGTTTTATGCACTCAAACTGCACAGCTCCCCTGGCTGCTCAGCTGGAGACTGCGCTTACCCTCCCCTCACCCCTGAGACAGGAACTGCTGTCCATTGCCCAGCACTGCCTTCGCTCTCCCCTCCTGGTTCAGTTCCTCTGACAGAAGAAGGACTGACTGAGAAATAGTTGTCAGCCACTGAGCTAATTAATGCAGCATGGTTCCCACTCACACACAGAACTTCTGTTACTGTTCAGGGGTGAGTTACACACAGAGACACTGGAGACCTTCACTCCGACATTAACCATTCAAAGAAATTATGTCACTGTAACACGATGGGTTTGGTTTACGCTTTTGCAAACAGCAACACTTCCCTAACTTCCCCCACTCCCCACAACTTCTCTGCCTGAGACTGGGAAGCACTGCCCCATTCTGATATCCCCTTCCTCCCCATCTCTCCTTCACTCCTGCCCCCTCCCACTCCTGATCCCATCCCCTGCCTACTCCAGACTCCATTCCCCACTCCAATACTCCCTCCTGTCCCCCTGCTCCAGAGCTCCCCTACCTCCTGTCCACCGGCACCAGACCATCCCCCCGACTCCATCCTGACTCCACCATCCTCCCCAATACTCCCTCGTGTACCCCTGCTCCAGGCTACTTCCCCTCCCTCCCATCCTCTGCTCCACACCCCTCCCCTCCTCACCCTCTTGCTGCCCTGCTTAAGGCCCCATCGCTCCTCCGCCGACACATGATCACCCTTCTCCACACCTACCTCATCCTTCCCCCCTCTTTAGAGCCCCCTCTTCTCCCCATGTCTCCTTCTACCCCCTCTGCTCTCTCTCCCTCCTGCCCGATTCCTCACCCCCTCCTCACTTCTCACTCCTCTCCCCCACTCCAGACCCCCTCCTCCCTCCACCTCTCCATGCAGACCCCCTTCTCCTCCCCTTCCTCTTGGCCACTGCTCAATAACCCCCTCCAGCCCCATGCTCCCTGCTCTCCCTCCAGACCACCCTGTGCTCCAGGGGCAGCTCCAGGCCCCAGCACGCCAAGTGTGCTTGGGGCGGCAAACCGTGGGGGGCGCTCTGCCGGTCGCCGCAAGGGACCAGCGGACCCTCCACAGGCAAGCCGCCGAAGGCAGCCTGCCTGCCGTTCTTGGGGCAGCAAAATCCCTAGAGCCACCCCTGCTGTGCTCCATTTCCACTCCTCCCTCCTGCCCCAATTTCAGATCCCTGTCCCCTCCCCTCCCTTCTGACTCTCTCTCCTGCCTCCCTGTTAACCTCCACTGCAGACCCTCTCCCTGCCATCTCGCTGGCTTCAGCCCCAGTGACAGTGACAGGAGATGGCGCCATTTCTAATAAGGAAAACTCGGTGAGTTGGCACCTTTCATCGTGTTCTCATGAGACAGGTAAAAACACCCCAAATCGCCAGAGTGAGGATAAAATGGCGAGAGCTGCAGCACTGACAGCCCCGAGTGTGAGGCCCTGAGATGGGATCAGGTGGTGCCATGAGGCAGCTCTGGGCATGTCCCATTCTCCTGGCTCTGGGCATGGATCCCCTGCTGCCGGGCACGGAATCTGCTGTGATAACGCTGGAGAGGGGGTTCCCTGCTCACTCTGACCCTGCTCTGTGTCTCTCTTTGAAGGTGCTGAGGAGCTGAGGCTGGCGGATGGAGGCAGCCCCTGTGCCGGGAGAGTGGAGGTTAAACACCAGGATCAGTGGGGGACGGTGTGTGATGATGAATGGGACACGGAAGATGCTGGAGTTGTTTGTAAGCAATTGGGATGTGGATCTGCTGTCAGTGCCCCTGGCCTGGCTCAATTTGGAGAAGGATCTGGACCAATTTTGCTGGATGAAGTTGCCTGTGATGGTACCGAGTCTGCTCTCTGGCACTGCGGGAACGAGGGATGGGGTGAGAGTGACTGCAATCACGCAGAGGATGCTGGAGTGACCTGTTCAGGTAAGAATCAGCCAGCTCAGTCCTGAAAGGCAAATCCCCTGAGACAAAAGGACTTGAACCCAGAGGGCATTGTGTGCCTGTGACCTTAATGAGAAACAACCAAAAACAGAGCAAGTTTTGTAATATTTGTTATTACTGAGCTGTAGTTATTACTGTTCATGTCTCTGGTCACTAAGGAGCCCCCTATGTGACTGTGAAGTGTTTTCATTATCTCATTTCCAGTTGTTTCAGTGCCACGCCTTTCCTTTCCCCTTCCCTCTGAATGGGTCTAAAAATAAAGACAGGAGAGAAAATGGAAAAGGAAAATGTCACTTAGGCTCCTAAGTCGCTGAGGCACTTTTGAAAATGTTACACTCATGCCAAAATCCAGACCCAGACACCCAACTGCAGAGGTACAGAGGGTGGGGTATTTATGTAACCCCTTTGCTACCCTCATAAGATGACCAAGGAATGGGGAGATTCTCCCAGCTTGGCCAGAATTAGATTTAGCCAAGAGCACTCCCCATCTGCTCTGTTACTTCTCACATTTTGGACCAACCAGTAACAGAAAATTTCAAAACCTCTGATACACAGAGGATCCGGCATAGCATAGAGAGTTCAGCCAAAAATATACCTCAACCCTGCACAGCACAGGAATATCATATTATGGAGACGTTTGTTGTGACTCAGTAGTTAACATTACAGCTATAGACCCATTACATGTTTTATTTTTAACTTCTCTCTTCTTAACATTTGGTAGGAATAATATCTTCCGCTGAGTATAGCACAAGGTAGAGAGAATATGTTCCCATAGTTCCGAAAGTTTTAGCAGCTCCCCCTGGCAATGGGAACTCAGGGCAGTGTTTAATCTCAACTCTTTCCTGGATTTTGAGTGTTTCAATGACAAACGTCAGTACACTCTTCACATTGGGGGAGGGATTGTATGCAATTTCTTAGTATTTTTAAAAAATAAAAAAGCTGGGGTGGGCAGGAACTTTACAAAGATTCATTGTCAGGACTTTGAAACACTCAAGAAAACAGATTGACCTTCACCAATGTAAATTCCCTAACCTGGTAATAACAACTGCAATGCCTTGTGCTGCACACCTAGCACGTGCACAGCAGGGGATCCCTCTCCTCTGAGCCTCATCAGGAGGAGGGAGCTGCACAAGAACCAAGGGGTATCAGAGCAAAAGTCCCTTCTGTGCACCTTTCTGTAAAACTGCGCCTGCATCTCAGCTGGAGCTGCACATTTGCAGTGGGAAAAAAGTTCAGGTTTGTAACAGGGCGCTTGAAGGGGCAGACGACCTACTGGTTGCTGCGTCTGACCTCCAGACCCTTGTTTTCCAGGTTAAGTTGCCTCAGTATTTTAGGCAGTGGGGAAGGGAAACCCAGGCCCTCCCTCTCCACCAGCTCCCAGGCCAGGGTCCTGCATGCATCTACCCTTGAATAGGGGAGGCCTCCCAGCAGGGATATAAATCCCCTGCCCTGGGCTACTTCCTACCAGTGTCCCTTTTGTTTGGGGCACGACCCCTTTAGTCCCATTCGCTGGCGGCTTGTATCCCATAGCGCCCTCTCGTATATCTTGGGTGGCCTCCTGCTGCAGTCCCCGGCTCCTTCATGTGGGGCAGCTGCAAGTTTGGTGAGACTGAACCCCACAATGTCTCTGGGTTTTAGGGACCCAGTTACCTCAGTTGCTGCAGGCTCCTAGGTCTCTTCCACAGTCCCCCTTGGCTGGGGAGACAGTGCTTACTCACTGGTGGCTGCCTCGGCTGGCAGGCTAGTGACCCTTCTCCTCAGGTAGGGAGGCGGATCGCTCCTGCCTCTTTCTGTGTGTTCCATTCTATGCATCCGATGAAGTGGGCTGTAGCCATAAAAGCTTATGCTCAAATAAATTTGTTAGTCTCTAAGGTGCTACAAGTACTCCTGTTCTATATACAGGAGCTGTGATGTTTCTGCACCAAGCAATTTTTGAGAGATGTTGTCCTGACAGAATACTAGAATACTTTCCAAAAAGTGACAGTCGTCTTCTTATATGCAGTGTTGTTGTAGCCCTGTTAGTCCCAGGATATTAGAGAGACAGGGTGGGTGAGATAATATCTTTTATTGGACCCATTTCTGTTAGAGAGAGATAAACTTTTGATCCTACAGAGACAAGCTGTGTGTAAGCTCAGAAGCTCGTCTCTCTCGCCATCAGGAGTTGGTCCAATAAAAGATATTACCTCAGCCACCTTGTGTCTCTCAACCTCTTCTCATCCAGCTTTCAGATTTCATTTCCGGTTGGATTAATACCAAACTTCGCCAAAACATTCTCCTCTGCCAAGGTACCTGCCTCAATCAGTGCACAGGCTGGATGGTGGCCAGGGAGTGAAGAAGGGATGCACAGTGAAAGAGGCTGCTGGCTGTAGGCCCACAGCTTCATTGTTTGCAGCAGCAGCAGAATCGCCATCATCGGTGATCCCTCCATTCGAGGATGATCTCTACCACAGATTTACATATGGGTCCTGAGACGACTCAGGAGTCCAATCCGGGAACCATAGATCTGCCCACAGTAGGTATAGACATTTCCTGACAGGTCAGCTGCCTTCTGGGAGAAACTTCTTTCTTTCTTTCTTTCTTTCCTTCTCTCTCTCTTTTCAACTTTGAGGTCAAGGCACTTCTCCTTGAAGCAGGCCACTGCTTGATGGAGGATGAAGCGTCATTGAGATTGGTTGGTTGGTTGCTCCTCCCAGCTTGGGCTGTCTACATGACTTTTCTTGAGATACACTTTCAGTGTGTCTTTGTAGGGTTTCCTCTGACTCCCACAGGATCTCTGACCATGGGTGAGCTGAGAGTAGAGGGCTTGTTTTGGGCGGCGAGAGTCTGGCATCTGCACACAATGTCCAGCCCAGCAGAGTTGGTGAGTGAGGATCATTGCTTCAATGCTGGTGACATTAGCTTCAATGAGGATGTTGGTGTTAGTGCAGTGATCTTCCCACTTGATGCAAAGGATCTTCCAGAGACATCATTGGTGGTACCTCTCCAGACTTTGAGGTACTGTCGATAGGTCACCCAGGTTTCGCATCTATAAAGGAGAGTAGGAATAACAATTATTTTATAGACCTGGATCTTGGTGTCCTGCTGTAGGTCACGGTCTGTGAAAATGTGCCAGAGCAGTTTCCCAAAGGAAGCACTTGGGCAATGGATCCTGTGCTGGATCTCACTGTCAATGTTTGCATTTTGAGAAAGTTAGCTACCAAGGTAACAGAAGTCCTCAACTCTCTCCAAAGTCTGCCTCTCAATGGTGATTTGTGGAGGCTCATGTGGAAGGCCTGAAGCAGGTTGATGGAGCACATTAGTTTTCTTGATACTGAGTGAGAGTCATAGGCTTTGGTAAACTTGTGCAAAAAATTCCAGTGTGGACTGAAGGTCATTCTCAGTGTGCGCAAGGATGGAACAGTCATCAGAGTACTGAAGGTCAGTAATGGACTGTCTGAGGAGTTTAGACTTTCAGTGGAAACTTCAAAGATTAATAAACTGCCCATCCATTCTGTATTGAATGTCAACTCCAGTGGGGAGGCGGTCTTTAACTAGGACCAAAATGACTGCTAAATACATGGAGAACAGGGTTGTGGCAATAACACATCCTTGCTTAACCCCAGTTTTGATGCCGAAAGAATCCATCTCCAGGCCATTACAGAGAACAATGATAGTCATCTCATCATGAAGAAACCTTCGGCCCTTAATAAATTTTGGAGGGCAGACAAATCTGGCCAGTGCCTTCCACAGGGCTTCACGATTGATAGTGTTGAAGGCCTTTGTCAAATCGATGAAGGCCATGTACAGGTCCTGATTTTGCTCCCAAGACTTTTCCTGGATGTGGTGGGCAACAAAGTTCATGTTGGTTGTCCTGCAGGATGGTCTTAAACCGCACTGAGATTCTGGCAATATTTCCTCGGCAAGGGAAAGTAATCGGTTTAAGAGGATAGGGGCGAGAATTTTCCCTGCTGTAGATAGCAAGGCAATGCCACAATAATTTCCACTCTCCGACTTATCTCCTTTCTTAAAGATTGTAACAATGTTGGCATTTCTCAAGTCTTCCGGAATCTTCTCATTATACCAAATTTGAAGAAAAATGAAGCTCCCGACAGCATAGCTCTGATGATCATTGGAGCACACAAGCTCCTTCACCGCAACAAGGTGACTGTCCCAGAAGAGGGGTTGCAGTAGTGGTAAGACGTGTAACCAATACAATTATGCTGAAATTATGTTCCTAATTATGTAGACGGGAGAGCTCTCTCCCATCAACGTCATGTGTCTTCACCTGAATGGGGATTCCAAAGAGGATGGAGCTAGGCTGTTCTCAGTGGCGGTAGATGTCAGAATAAGAAGCAATGGTCTGAAGTTGCAGTGGGAGAGGTCTAGGCTGGATATTAGGAAACACTATTTCACTAGGAGAGCGGTGAAGCACTGGAATGGGTTACCTAGGGAGGTGGTAAAATCTCCATCTTTAGAGGTTTTTAAGGTCAGGCTTGACAAAGCCCTGGCTGGGATGATTTAGTTGGTGTTGGTCCTGCTTTGAGCAGGGGGTTGGACTAGATGACCTCCTGAGATCTCTTCCAACCTTAATATTCTATTATTCTATGACTAATTATGCGGACAGGAGAGCGCTCTCCCATCAACGTCTTGCATCTTCACTAGATACATTAAATTGGTGCTGCTGCATCAATAAAGTGGCACTGATTTAGTGTGGTAGCAAAGAGAAGCCCTAACAGTTCCCTTGTGTGCTTTGATCTATTCCATTTCCAAGCACTAGGGAAATGTTAGTGCGCAGCAGCAGGCTCCACATGGACACTCAGTGTGCAGCAGGCTAGTGCGGGGTAAATTTACATCCCATTTGCCACAAACTAAGTGTGTGTAGAGAGAAACCCTGAGACTGGATGAGGCATCCAGGGAGGGACACTGGGGCTTCAGACAGACAGGACAACTCAAGGCAAAGGTAAGTGTGAGAAACAGATCAGCTGAGGACCCCAAAGGGGAGGGACAGCACAGAAAACAGGGGGGAACTCGGACTTGGCTGGGGAAGCCAGAGGTGAAGTCGAGGACTGGCTTGGCCAGGAGACTGGGACTGGGGATGAGAAGCTTGAGGAGTGGAGACGGGAACTGTGTAGACAAGAAGAATGGGACTGTGACACAGAGCAAGGGATGGAAAAGAGGCAGGACTGGGACAGGGACAGCTTGGAGGGGATGAGGAGGAAGGGGTTAGGTTTGGGAGAGCAGGGGAAGAAGGGTCTATCACTACCAGAGCACACACCTCTCCAGAGCCTGGAATGGAACCCAGTATCCCCGAGTTTTGCCATTCCCCTGCTGTTAGCAAATATCTGTCAAACCCTCCAACAAAACGTTTGGATCCCCGTCTAGTGCTGGTCCACAAAGAGGATGACAACTTATTACTACTGTCACTTACTCCATTAGCTCAAGTGGCAGCAGTTTCTGTGGTGGATCTAAAGGTTCCAACCCTGCTGATGACCCATGTGGGTGTCATAGGGTTGCCATCTTTCTAATGGCTGGTAATCGGATCCTCGAGGCTCTACCCCCTTCCCTGCCTCTTCCTCTCATGGCCACACCCTTCTCCACCTCTTCCACCAAGGCCCTGCTCCTGCTCCACCTCTTTCTTCGAGGCTCATTCCCCTCTCTGCCTCTCCCCCTCAATGCCCTGCCCCCGTCGGTCACTCCTCCTCTCCCCTCATCACTCGCTGGATCGTCTCAAAAATCCTGCCTGCAGGTATGAAGCCGCCCTGGCTGAGCAGTGGCTGGCACAGATTGATGACCTGGTGCGTCCCCCCACCCCGTGGAAACCAGACTTTTGGTTCAGGTGCCATTTAGGTCCCTTTTCAGCTGGACTTTCCTGTAGAAAACCAGGCACCTGGCAACCCTAAATGGCACCCGGACACAGAACCCAAAGACTGGACTGTCCAGGTAAAATCAAGATGGGTGGCATCTGGAGGGTAGCAACATGATTCTGCATCTTCTGTTTTTTTCAGTTTGCTTTTTTAAAAACCTAGGAAATTATGCACAGAGCTTTACTTGTAAGGCACATTAGCTTTGCAAAGTTGAGCAGTAAAAAACAAGGAAAAGGCAGAATTAAAGTTGTCTTTGCAACTTTATTTGACCCACTTGTATGTATGCATTAAGATGTCATCTTTAATTACATGACAACAAGGTATTTTCTCCATGAGACCCCTGCCTCATTCAGTGCACAGGATAGACAGGATGGGCATAGTTTGGGAGGATGCAGGGAGGCACTGGCAGAGGCAAGGCATGAGTGGGGCACGCAAGATGGGTGCAGGGAGAAGAGGGGCAGGATGGAGTCACTTCTCCTGAGGCTGAGAGTAGCTGCTCTGGTTTGCTACCTCTGCAGCTGGACACTTCTTCCTGGGTCCTAATGCCTGCCCATTTCCTGTAGAATGGTGAGTGCCTGCAGGGGTGCAGGGGACAGTGGGAGACAGGGATGGGGCAGGAGACAGTGAGGAGAGGATGGGGGATGGGAAGGGGCATGGGGCAGGTGAAGGGTGATGAGATGGGGAAGAGAAGGAGATACAGAAATGAGAGGGGGGAGCAGAAGCCCAGCATGTGGTGTCACCTTGGCAGCAGCTGCCCCAGCAGTGAGGTGGCTGCAACAGCCCAGGGAGGCACCAGACCAACAACATTTCTGCAACAGCTGGTGCCGGAGTGGCTGTAGCTCCCAAACTCAGGTCGTTGCAGTAGACAGCACCAGCTGGGGCACACCCATTAAACCATCCTGTCCCCTCCAACACCGGCAGCCCAGGGACCACTCCAGGGAGGAGGAGAAATATCCATTCAGCATGCGTGTGTGTGTGTGTGTACGCACATACTCTCTATCCCCCTCTGCCCCAAACATAGCAGTCAAACTACGCCTATGCTAGACAGCACTGCTCTGAATCAGGGTTGTGGCATGAGGGATGCTGTTCTATCTAGGACCCCTGCCTTATTGGTTGCACAAACTGTGAAGGGGATTGCAGAAAGAGAAAGGAGGGTCTCTTGTTAACACAGTTGAATTCTGCCCTGGGGAATTGGATTCTATCACTGCCTCTGCCACGGAGTTCCTATGTGCCCTGCCATGCAGACTGCCTTGGGGCCAGGTACCTCAGTCTTCTCAGGTCAGCTGCTCTGGGATAGCTGCACCATGTAGACTGCTCCAGCACCAGAGACCCTGGTGTTCTATAGTCTGCAGCTCCAGGGCAACCCTGCCACGGAGAAGGGAGTCCCAGCTTTAACCAGGGCTCAGCTCCCAGCTCCACAGCAGGGAATTTAGAAATCCTGGGATGGGATCCCGATTCCCAGGGTCTGCAGCTGTGAGACAGCCCTGCATTGCAGACTGCCTCAGACTGGGGACCCCAGAGCTTTGAGACTCCCAGGCCAGTGGGCTATTTGGGACACGAGCTGGCCCAGGAGTCTGGAAGCCCAGGGGTCCCCAGTCCAAGACAGTCTGCATGGCGAGGCTGCCCAAGAGCCACAAACCCTGGGAGCCCCAACAGCAGCTGAGAGAAATTGACATTTTTGTTTTTCTCTTAGCACTGCTGAAACTGACAAGAATGTCAGTGTCACTCAGCATCCGCTGGTGTCTCCGGGAGCAAATTTCATGTTGGACACTCCATGTGTTGGTGTTTCCAGAACAAATTGTTGAGGGGTTTCTGGTTCACAGGAAGTTTTGAAATAGCGAAATTTCCTGTGAGCTGGAAATCCTGCGTTTCAGCCAGCTCCTCTCACTGCCCCCCTGTTTAACCCTCCAAGGATCACCTCAGCCTGTTCAGAGCATCTCCCTGGGAGCTCTAGTTCAGTTGCTTGTCCACTATGACCCCTGTGAAGACCATGGGGGAGATCTGTAGGTTTATGTATATTATGTGTTACCTCTGTTTCTGTTATTGCTGTTCTGCCATTTCCTACCAGAGTGCAAAGAGTAACTCCTGCTGGAGCTCCCCACATGTCGCAGCAAGGCAGACAATGGCTACAGAGACCCCAGTCACTGGTACTTAACAGACAATAGAGGGGTCAAGGCCTTTCAACTTTTGCCTCTGACCAAGCTGGGCACAATCACACTAGTTTGGACGAAGGGAGTGGCCCTTTAAGTAGGAAAATTAAACAAAGAGCTTGGGAACTATCAAAAGGGAGCCCTGATGAACAGAGAGGGAGATGCAGGGTCTCCGGGGAAGGAGATTGAAACCCAGTCCCCAGACGCAGGGGTACCTGGGATAGGTTGGGCCAGCCCAGGTTTTGAGGGAAGTGCTGATTAGGTAAGACATATCCCTGTTGGCCCTCAGTTCCTTCAGTTATGTGGATGACACAAACCTGGGAGGGGTCACAAACTCTTTGGATGAAAGTTTAAGAATTCATAATGACCTTGATACATTGCAAATTGGTTTGAAATCAATAAGTTAAGATTCAATAAAGACAAGTACAAAGTACTAGACTTAGGAAGAAAAAATCAAATGTAAAAAAATCCAAAATGGGGAATAACTGACTAGGCAGCAGTTCTGCAGAAAATGTTCTGGGGTTATACTGGATCACAGATTGAAATGGGTGATGCTCTTCTGAAAACAGAAAATGTCATTCTTGGTTGTATTAACAGGAATGTCATATATAAGACAGAGGAGGGAATTGTCCCGCTGTACACAACACTGGTGAGGCCTCAGCTGGAGCACTGTGTCCAGTTTTGGGCTCTCTCTCTACTATGAGTAGGACAAGAAGTAATCCACTTAGACTGCAGCAAGGGAGAGTCAGGTCAGACTTAACTTCCATTTTCATAAGTAATTTAGGAGGCCCAGTACCATGGAGACTTCAGCATCTCTTTGCCTAGGTTCCATTTTCAAAAGGGACTTAGGTTCCTGGTCATTCAGGCGTTTTTCATAGAATCATAGACTCATAGACTTTAAGGTCAGAAGGGGCCATTATGATCATCTAGTCTGACCTCCTGCACAACACAGGCCACAGAATCTCACCCACCCACTCCTGTATCAAACCTGTGTCTGAGTCATTGAAGTCCTCAAATCATGGTTTAAAGATTAAAAAATCATAGTCATTCAAGGTGCAGAGAATCTTCCAGCAAGAGACCCGTGACCTGTGCCCCATGCTGCAGAGGAAGGCAAAAACTCCCCAGGGCTTCTGCCAATCTGCCTTGGAGGAAAATTCCTTCCCGACCGCAAATATGGCGATCAGCTAAACTCTGAGCATCTGGTCAAGACTCACCAGCCAGACACCCAGGAAAGAATTCTCTGTAGTAACTCAGATCCCACCCCATCTAACATCACATCACCAGCCATTGAGCATATCTACTGCTAATGGTCAAACACCAATTAATTGCCAAAATTAGGCTATCCCATCATACCATACCCTCCATAAACTTATCAAGCTTAGACATGAAGCCAGATATGTCTTTTGCCCCCACTACTCCCTTTGGAAGGCTGTTCCAGAACTTCACTCCTCTGATGGTTAGAAATCTTCATATAATTTCAAATCTAAACTTCCTGATGGCCAGTTTATATCCATTTGTTCTTGTGTCCACATTGGTACTGAATTCAAATAATTCCACTCCCTCCCTGGTATATATCCCTCTGATATATCTATATTTATCCCCTCAGTCTTCTTTTGGTTAGGCTAAACATGCCAAGCTCTTTGAGTTTCCTTTCATAAGACAGGTTTTCCATTCCTCGGATCATCCTAATAGCCCTTCTCTGTACCTGCTCCAGTTTGAATTCATCCTTTTTAAACATGGGAGACCAGAACTGCACACAGTATTCCAAATGAGGTTTCATCAGTGCCTTGTATAATAGTACTAACACCTCCTTATCGCTACTGGAAATACCTCGCCTGATGCATCCCAAGACTGCATTAGCTTTTTTCACGGCCATATCACATTGGCAGCTCATAGTCATCCTGTGATCAACCAATACTCCAAGGTCCTTCTCTTCCTCTGTTACTTCCAACTTATATGTCCCCAATTTATAACCAAAATTCTTGTTATTAATCCCTAAATGCATGACCTTGCACTTTTCACTATTAAATTTCATCCTAGTACTATTACTCCAGTTTACAAGGTCATCCAGATCTTCCTGTATGATATCCTGGTCCTTTTCTGTATTGGCAATACCTTCCAGCTTTGTGTCATCTGCAAACTTTATTAGCACATTCCCACTTTTTGTGCCAAGGTCAGTAATAAAAATATTAAATAAGATTGTTCTCAAAACTGATCCCTGAGGAACTCCACTAGTAACCTCCCTCCAGCCTGACAGTTCACCTTTCAGTACAACCCGTTGTAGTCTCCCCTTTAACCAGTTCCTTCTCCACCTTTCAGTTTTCATATTGATTCCCATCTTTTCCAATTTATCTAATAATTCCCCATGTGGGACCGTATCAAATGCCTTACTGAAATCGATGTAAATTAGATCCACTGCATTTCCTTTGTCTAAAAAATATGTTACCTTCTCAAAGAAGGAGGAGATCAGGTTGGTTTGGCATGATTTAGCTTTTGTAAAACCATGTTGTATTTTGTCCCAATTACCGTTGACCTCAATGTCCTTAACTACTTTCTCCTTCAACCTTTTTTCCAAGACCTTGCATACTGCAGATGTCAAACTAACAGGCCTGTAGTTACCTGGATCACTTTTTTCCCCTTTCTTAAAGATAGGAACTATGTTAGCAATTCTCCAGTCGTACGGTACAACCCCTGAGTTTACAGATTCATTAAAAATTCTTGCTAATGAGCTTGCAATTTCATGTGCCAGTTCCTTTAATATTCTTGGATGAAGATTATCTGGGCCTCCTGATTTAGTCCCATTAAGCTGTTCAAGTTGGCTTCTACCTCAGATGTGGTTATATCTACCTCCATATCCATATTCCCATTTGTTATCCTACCATTATCCCTAACCTCCTCATTAAAGACTGAGGCAAAGTATTTGTTTAGATATTGGGCCATGCCTAGATTATCCTTAACCTTTTTTTTTTTTTTTTTTTTTTAATTGGAGATATACCAATCTCCTAGAACTGGAAGGGACCTTGAAAGGTCATCGAGTCCAGCCTTCACTAGCAGGACCAATTTTTGCCCCAGATCCCTAAGTGGCCTCCTCAAGGATTGAACTCACAACCCTGGGTTTAGCAGGCCAATGCTCAAACCACTGAGCTATCCCTCCCCCCGACACTCCATCCTTAGTGTTTAGCGGTCCCACTTCCTCTTTGTTTGTTTTTTTCTTATTTATATGGCTATAGAACCTTTTACTACTGGTTTTAATTCCCTTTGCAACTCTACATGGCTTTTGGCCTTTCTCACGTTATCCCTACATGTTCTGACCTCAATAAGGTAGCTTTCCTTGCTGATCACTCCCATCTTCCACTTCTTGTAGGCTTTCTGCTTTTTCTTAATCACCTCTCTGAGATGCTTGCTCATCCAGCTTGGTCTACAACTCCTGCCTATGATTTTTCCCCCTTTCTTGGGATGCAGGCTTCTGATAGTTTCTGCAACTTTGACTTGAAGTAATTCCAGGCCTCCTCCACCTTTAGATCCACAAGTTCTTCAGTCCAATCCACTTCCCTAACTAATTTCCTTAATTCTTTAAAGTTAGCCCTTTTGAAATAAAAAACCCTAGTCCCAGATCTATTTTTGTTTAACCTTCCATTTAGTTTAAACTGAATTAGCTCATGATCGCTCAAACCAAGGTTGTCGCCTACAATCATTTCTTCTATGAGGTCCTCATTACTCACCAAAACCAAATAAAAAATGGCATCCCCTCTTTTGGTGCAGCAACTACTTAGTGAAGGAATCCATCAGCTATTGCATCCAGGAAAATCTGAGCTCTATTATTATTACTAGCACTTGTCCTCCAGTCTATATCTGGGAAGTTAAAGTCTCCCATGATCACACAATTCCCGTTAGTGTTTACTTCATTACAAACATTAAAAAGGTCTCTATCCATATCCAAATCAGATCCCGGCGGTCTGTAGCAGACCCCAAGCACTATCTCAGGGAAGGCTCTAGTAGCTTTCTTCCCCAATGTGATTTTTGCCCAAACAGACTAAAAAAAAAAAAAAAAAAAGGTAATAATTGGAGATATACCAATCGCCTAGAACTGGAAGGGACCTTGAAAGGTCATCGAGTCCAGCCCCTGCCTTCACTAGCAGGACCAATTTTTGCCCCAGATCCCTAAGTGGCCTCCTCAAGGATTGAACTCACAACCCTGGGTTTAGCAGGCCAATGCTCAAACCACTGAGCTATCCCTCCCTCTTTCTTATCCATTCCTTCCCTTTTTATTTCTTTTCAGTCTACCTCATCATTGACATACAGTGCTCCTCCACCACCTTTGCCTTTATTTCTGTCTTTCCTAAACTGCACATACCCTTCAATACCTGTACTCCAGTCATGACTACTATTCCACCATGTTTCTGTTATCCCTGTAATATCTGGTTTCACTTCTTGCACCAGTAACTCTAATTCCTCCATTTTGTTACCTAGGCTCCTCGCATTGGTGTATAAACACCTTAATTTTTGCTCTTTGGCTTTGCTCACATTCTTTACCTGATTAGGCCCAGACATTCTGCCCCCAGTATCACCTATTAGACTGGTATCTACACTACCCTTCCTCCTTATGTCCATTCTCCTACCCACGGCTGTATCCTTTCTTTCTTCGTTTTCTTCCCTCCCCACATTAAAATGCAGCGTGGAGATTACCTGGACATCTCCCAACCATCTCCCCCCAATTCCTAGTTTAAAGCTCTTTTAATCAGTTGTGCCAGCCTCCATCCTAGAACTCTATTTCCCTCCCTACTCAGGTGAAGTCCATCACGAGAGAACAGTCCTCTCTCCATGAATGCCTCCCAGTGGCCGTACATCCCAAAGCCCTCCTTATAGCACCACTGCCTGAGCTATCTGTTGATCATCATAATCTTGTCACACCTTTGTTGCCCTTCTCTAGGAACAGGCAGAATCCCACTGAAGATCACCTGAGCCTCAATTTCCTTAAGCATCTTCCCCAGCCTGGCATAGTCTCCCTTGATATGTTCCAGTGAGAATCTAGCCATAGCATTCGTTCCCACATGAAGGACAACCAGCGGATTCTTTCCCGCTCCCATATAGGATCCTCTTCAGCCTCAAGTCCACATCCCATATCTTAGCACCCGGCAGACAGCACACCCTTCTGTTCTCTGGATCAGCTCTGCTTACAGGCCTGTCTATTCTTCTCAGTAAGGAGTCCCCAGTCACGTAGACCTGCCTTTTCCTAGTGATGGTGCGATTCTCCAGTCTATTCCCTGTTCCCTCTGGCTGCAAGTCCTCGGGATTCCTATTCACCCTTGCAATCCTCTGCAACCCATCTCATACCCTCCTGGGGCTCATATTTGTTGTTGTTATCTCCATTGACTCTTCCCCTCTTCCTATAGGACTAGCAAGGACTTTTCTTCCTTGCCCTCTCACCTTCATCGACAACCTGCTGTGCCCCTTCTTCATTTTCCAACTCAGCAAACCTGTTCCTGAGCACTATTTCTCCTTCACTAGCCCGTCTTTTCCTCTGCCTGGTTCTCTTAGGCCTGGTCTACACTACGAGTTTATCTCGAATTTTGCAGTGTTAAATCAAATTAACCCTGCACCCGTCCACACAATGAAGCCCTTTACTTCGATATAAAGGGCTCTTAAAATTGATTTCTGTACTCCTCCCCGGTGAGGGGAGTAGCGCTGAAATCGACATTGCCATTTCAAATTAGGGTTAGTGTGGCCACAATTCGATGCTATTGACCTCTGGGAGCTATCCCACAGTGCACCATGCTCTGGACAGCAATCTGAACTTGGATGCACTGGCCAGGTAGACAAGAAAAGCCCCGTGAACTTTTGAATTTTATTTCCTGTTTTCCCAGCATGGAGCGCTGATGAGCACAGTTGTCCATGCAGTCCCAGAATCAAAAAAGAGCTCCAGCATGGACCGTACAGGAGATACTGAGTCTGATCTCTGTATGGGGAGATGACTCTGTTCTATCAGAACTCCATTCCAAAAGACGAAATGCCAAAACATTTGAAAAAAATCTCCAAGGCCATGATGGACAGAAGCCACAACGGGGACTCAACACAGTGCTGCGAAAAACTTAAGGAGCTGAGATAAGTGTACCAGAAAGCCAAAGAATCAAATGGATGCTCATGGTGGGAGGGGCAACTGGTGACTGTAGCTATCCCACAGTTCCCGCACTCTCTGAAAACCATTTGAATTCTGGGCTGAGCTCCCAAAGCCTGAAGGGTCAAAAACATTGTCGCGGGTGGTTCAAGGTATATGTCGTCAGCCCCTCACCCACCTCCATGAAAGCAAAGGGAAAAAAATTGTTTCTCACCTTTTTTCAATGTCATCATATGTCTACTGGATGTTCCTGGCAGACACGGTGCTGCAGCGCTACACAGCAGGATCCCCTTGCCTTGCGGACAGCAGACAGTACAGTAGGACTGGTATCTGTCATCATCGTCCCGTGGGTGCTCCTGGCTGGCCTCGGTGAGGTCTGCCAAAGGCTCCTGGGCAAAAATGGGAATGACTCCAGGTCATTCTCTTCTTTAAATTTTGTCTAATGGGGATTCAGTCCTGCCTGGAATACCATGCCAGTTGTAGGCTTCTGCCTCAGGCTGCCCTCCCAGTCAGCAGCATTGTGCAGTTGTGCCTACCCCAGCCTACCCCTTGCTACTAGGGCTCACAATCAGATACTTAGACCTCTATGTTTTGCTGCAAATAAAAAAATTAAGCTGCCATTTAGAACTGTCCCCCAACATACATAACCTGGGACATTTTGTATTTTACCAGTGTCAACCAAAAGCCCACACACAAATGGACATTCAGTCCTGCCTGTTTTTCTATCCTACTGCTTATCACAGATTCCCATTTTCAGCTATAGGCTGAGCAAGTGCAGAATGGTGGTTCGCTCTACTTCGCTGTAAGCCAACCGCCCTCCCCTCCCCTCTGTGATCTCTGCTTGCAGAGGCAATAAAGTCAGTGTTGTAATAAAGAATGCATGAATGAGAAACTTCATCACACAAATGGGGGGATAACTGCCAAGGTAGCCCAGGAGGGGTGTGGGAGGAGGGAAGCAAGGGGTGGGGTTGTTGCAGGGGCATCCCCTACAATGGCATGCAGTTCATCATTTCTGCGGGATGTCTGGGTCTCTGATCCAGAGCAGCCATTTGCCTCTCTGGTTCTTTAGTAGGCTTGCCTGATATTCTAGGCAGGATTGACTCTCCATTAGACAAAACTTAAAGAAGAGAATAACCTGGGGAGTGATTTCCATTTTTGTCCAGGCGCCTCTGATCGACCTCACCGAGGCCGGCCAGGAGCACCCTGACAGCAGCAGATGGTACAGTATGACTGGTAATCGTCTTTGTCAACTTGCAAAGCAGCAGACGGTACAGTAGGGCTGCTAACCGTCTTTGCTAACTTGCAAAGGAAAGGGGATGCTGCTGTGTAGCATTGCAGTACTGCGTCTGTCAGCAGCATCCAGTAGACATATGGTGACAGTGAAAAAAGGTTGAATGGGCTCCATGGTTGCCATGCTATGGCGTCTGCCCAGGCAATCCAGGGAAAAGGGTGCGAAATGATTGTCTGCCGTTGCTTTCACGGAGGGAGGATTGACTGACGACATTTACCCATAACCACCTGTGACGTTATTGATATAATCTGGGAACATATAGAACCTGGTTGCAACCAAGGTCCTGTAGTGGCACCAAATCGTATGTAAAGGGGGTCATATAAGTGTCTAAGACCAGGTTATGGGTTGCTGGTTATGATTATGCTGTCTGTATGCATGTGTCATTTTTTAGTTGAAGTTATGACTATTGGCTCTGTACTGTTTGTACTTCAAACTTATGCTCTACTTCTGGGTGACATCCCAGACAAGTTGGTGTTAGCTCTGCCTAGCCTGCTTGATGGCCCATTAAGGACCATCAGCTATACAATTGACCCATTGAGAGAAGGCAGATACGCCTTGTAACTCAGCAAAGTATGCAGGAACTTGCCCATGTGACTCCAGACTCCATTTTGCTGTAATTTTCCACAGTAAGGACAAAGGGGTGTTCTTACACCTGGAAAAGATTATAAAAGGCTTATGCCTCATCTCCATCTGGTCTTCAATCCTGCTTCTTACCCTTAGAGGTACTTTGCTACAAACTGAAGCTCTGAACAAAGGACTGATGACCCATCCCAGAGGGGATGTACTCCAGAGACCTTGATTTGAACCTGCAGTTTACTCCATCACTGCTACAAGCCTGAACTAAGAACTTTGCCATTACTATATGTGATTGATTCCATTTAACCAATTCTAGCTCTCATCTATATCTTTTTCCTTTTATGAATAAACCTTTAGATTTTAGATTCTAAAGGATTGGCAACAGCGTGATTTGTGATTTATATATTGACCTTGGTCTGGGGCTTGATTCTTTGGGATCGAGAGAACCTTTTTCTTTTATTGGGGTGTTGGTTTTCATAACCATTCATCCCCAGGACGAGTGGCACTGGTGGTGATACTGGGAAACTGGAGTGTCTAAGGTAATTGCTTGTGTGACTTGTGGTTAACCAATGGGGTGAGACCAAAGTCCTCTTTGTCTGCCTGGTTTGGTTTGCCTTAGAGGTGGAAAAACCCCAGCCTTGGTATGTAACTGCCCTGTTTAAGCAATTTATCTTGAATTGGCACTCTCAGTTGGGTCCTGCCAGAACCGCATCATCACACCACCCGCGACAAATTTTTGGCCCCATCAGGCATTGGGATCTCAACCCAGAATTCCAATGAGCGGGGGAGACTGTGGGAACTATGGGATAGCTATGGGATGGCTACCCACAGTGCAATGCTCCAGATGTCGACGCTAGCCTCGGTACATGGACGCACACCGCCAAATTAATTTGCTTAGTGTGCCTGCGTGCACTCGACTTTATACAATCTGTTTCCAAAAAAATATTTCTGTAAAATCAGAATAATCCCGTAGTGTAGACATATCCTTAGTCACATGCTTCCACCGTCCACTTTCCTCACCCAGCAGTCTTCCCTCAGAGTTCTTTGGTCCTGCTTCCATCTGCAAGTCTGAGCTTTTCCCTTCAGCCTCTTTGTGTCTTTGCTCCATCATCTGCTCGACCCCCCTTCTAAACTCAGTCAGGCTGTGGCTACACTTAGCACTGCACAGCGGTGCCATGGGAGCGCTCCCGCGGCAGTGCTTTGAAGCGCGAGTGTGGTCGGAGCGCCAGCGCGGGGAGAGAGCTCTCCCAGCGCTGTCCGTACTCCACCTCCCTATGGGGATTAACATACAGCGCTGGGAGCCGTGCTCCCAGAGCTGGGGCTCTGATCACACTGGCGCTTTGCAGCGCCGCAACTTGCAGCGCTAGAGGGGGTGTTTTTTCACACCCTGCTACAGCGCTGCAAATCTGCAAGTGTAGCCATGGCCTCAGAGTTTCCACCTGCATCTCCAATCCTCAGATCTTTTCCTCCATCAGCTCTATCAGGTGACACTTCATGCAGATGAAACTCTTTTCAGGTACCCCCTCCAGGATCATGTACATGCCGCAGCTTCCACATCCAGTCATCCTCATTGTGTCTTCCACTGCTTGGGTCACTACCACAGCTGCCTCTGTATCTGTCATAGGCTTCCCACCTAAATCCTTGTGAGCGTTTCTATTTAAAATCTCAACATCCTCTTAACATGGGGAAGGGGAAGGTGGGGGGTGATATGCAATTTCCTAGCATTGTTAAAAACTAAAGCTGATGGGCAGGACTTCATAAAAATGAGCTTCATTGCCAGGGCTTTGAAATTCTGCAGAAAACAGCCTGGCCCTTGCAGATGTAAATTCTCTAGCAACAACAGAAACAGCCTAGACTCCACTAGTTGTGCATTCACTGTGCCATTTGTGTTGAGTTCCCTCCACCAATAGCACTACAGTTCCCATGCAACAGTCTGTGCACAGTATCCTCTGTGTTTTTGGCCCTCACCTCAGGACCTGAGGAGAAGAAAGATTTCCCTCCCCTAAGGCCTTTCTGAGACTGGGCTCAGCTAGCCCTGTTACCCTCTCTCTTTCCCCACCAGGGGCATCCTTCCTGTGCTTCTTTATCAGATTCGGGCTGATGGGTTACTTGGCTCTTTATCCATCCAGTCTGTGAGCCTTCTTAGCTAATGACCTCAGTCAGCTTTCTTTGGGGGACTAACTGACGTCAAAGAGATCAGTGTCACACTGTCTGGAAAGACTTATGACTGAGAGTGCCTACCTCACATGCATCCGATGAAGTGGGTATTCACCCACGAAAGCTCATGCTCCAAAACGTCTGTTAGTCTATAAGATGCCACAGGATTCTTTGCTGCTTTTACAGATCCAGACTAACACGGCTACCCCTCTGATACTTGACTACCTCAGGGCAGACTGTCAGAAAACAGTGCAGACACTGCAAACTGGTGGTGTGTTCAATAATTAGATTTCACCAGACCAGTAACATTCATAGGCACCGACTCTGTGGAAAAAATTAGTGGGTGCTCAGCACCCACCAGCAGCTAAGCTCCCCCCATAGCGCCTCCTGCCTGCTGGTGGCTCCACCGATCAACTCTTCCCTCTCCCTTCCAGTGCCTCCCACCCACTGTGATCAGCTGTTCCGTGGTGTCCAGGAGGCACTGAGAGGGATGGGGAGGAATGGGGTGCGCTCGGAGGAAGGATAGAAAGAGACGGGGCATTGGGGAAGGGGTGGGGTGGGGATGGGACTGGGGGCGGAGCGGGAGTTGAGCACCCCCGGGACAATTTGGAAGCTGGCACCTGTGCCTGGATTACTATAACAGTCTTACCATGGAGTCACAGACAGTGCCCTCAGACCGGTGGTGGGCAACCTGCGGCCTGCAGGCCACATCTGGCCCATCAGAGTAATCAGTTGCCGGGCTGCCAGATAGTTTGTTTACATTTCACAGCTGCCCGCAGTTCCCAGTGGCCACCGTCTATAATTCAAAATTGTAGCAGAGATGTTGTCATCTGCCAGTTTCCAAAAAGTCTCTCAGGGCCTGAATAACTCTGGGGAGCTCCATCTTTTTGTTCACTTATTCCACCCTGTTAGAAATCAGACAGTCCAGAGATGAAGGATCTTTCCCTGAATCCAGACTTACAGCTTTTTCTCACAGAAAACAAACTGAGAGGGTCATTACCCACACGGAATCTTCCTTTGATGACGGAGAGTGAGGAATGCATTTAGAGTGTTTGCCTCCAATCATCACACACAATGACCACTTGCCTGTGAAAGTTCTTTATTTGCATTCCACAAGGCTTCTTTCTCGTTTGATGGGTTATTTAGTTACAGGCCTATACACAGTGTAAATGTTTGCTATTGCATTATAATGGGATACAGATAAGTGAGAATAATGCAAATAACATCCTGTTAGTTTTCTTGAAGATTAAACACTCTTATACATTTACACATTTAATAATCACAATGACCAATACTAATGCACATGTGAATTGGCCAGGCTGTGCATTTGTAAGCCTTCAATGAGACCTGGGGCTTTGGCATGAGCTGGCACCCGGTCTGCCAGCATCACAATCCGAGTGCAGGCTCATCTGTTCACCCCCAGCACTCTGTCCCAGGGAGACTGTCTTCCCCTATTGGGCCCAGGCAGTGCAGAAAGGAAACCACCTGAATTGAAGGTAGAAGGGACAAGAATCAAACCAGGATGAGAGGAGGAGAGTAGATTGGGACAAGGAGCCTGTGGCTGGCCGGGGGACAGACGGACATTCCGAGACTGGATACTGGTGGGAAGCGAGAAACTGAGACTGGGAGAGAAAGGGGGAGATGGGAACTGTCTGGGCAAGGAGACTGGGTCTGGGAGGAGGGAGGGGAGGAGACTGTTACTGGCTTGGCTGAGTAAATAGAACAAGAGTTGGGGGACAGAGACTGTGACTTGCTGAGCAAGGAGATTGGGAGCTGGGGGAGACTGGGACTGACTGGACAAGGAGTCTGGGACTGGGAACCAGTGGGGTGGAACTGGCGGTGGGTGAGGACAGACTGAATCAGGGACCAGAGTGTGGGGAGAGTCTAAAACTAACTGGGCAACGAGACTGGAATAAGCAGTCAGGGTGGGGTTGGAGAGACTGAGAGCAGATCTACATGAACATTTAGTATGTGGCAAGCTGGGGTGCAAATCTACCCTGCACTGTCCTGCCATGCACCGAGTGTCCATGTGGTCGATGCTGGCGGGCACTAACAGTTCCCTAGTGTGCTTTGATTTACTCCTGTTTTACAGCACTAGGAAAATGTTAGTGTGCAGCAGCAGGGTCCACACAGACACTCAGTGTGCAGCAGGCTAGTGTGAGATAAATTTACACCCCAGTAATTTACATCCCGCTCTATCTGCTGGATATCTAGGTAGAGGAGGTGTGTTCATGTAAATACAGTTTGCTCCTGAAGTGTTTCCCGTTCCCAGCTAGCTGTCAGGGGAGAACTCATTCAGACCGTGCTTCTATCTGCAATTTCCTAATATTTTTACAAAATAAAAAGATGGGTTGGGCAGGAACTTTACAAAAATGAGCTTCATTGTCAGGACTTTGAAACCCTGCAGAAAACAGGTCGACCTTTGCCAATGTAAATTCCCTAATGTGGTAATAACAACTGCAATGCCTTGTGCTGCCCACCTAGCAAGTGCACAGCAGGGAGTCCCTCTCCTCTGAGCCTCACCAGGAGGAGGGAGCTGCACACAAACAAAGGGGTATCAGAGCAAAAGTCCCTTCTGTGCACCTTTCTGTAAAACTGTGCCCACATATCAGCTGGAGCTGCACGTTTGCAGTGGGAATGAAGTTTGAGTTTGCAATAGGGCGTTTGAAGGGCCGGGCTGCCTAGTGATTGGTTCCCCTAACCTCCAGCCCCTTGTTTTCAAGGTCAATTTGCCTCAGTCTTTTAGGCAGTGGGGTAGGGAACCCAGGCTCTTGCTCTCTACCATGTCCCAGACCAGGGTCCTGCCCCTGAATAGGGGAGGCCTCCCAGCAGGGAGTCTAAATCCCCTGCACTGGGCTACTTCCTACCACTGTCCCTTTTGTTTGGGGCCTGGCCCCTCTAGTACCGTTCGCTGGGTGGCTTGTACCCCATAGCGCCTCTCGTGGATCTTGGATGCCCTTTCGTCCCAGCCTCCTTCAGGTGGGGCAGCTGTAAGTTTGGTGAGACTGAACCTCACAATGTCTCTGGGCTTTAGGGACCCAGTTACCTCAGTTGCTGGAGGCTACTAGTCTCCTCCACAGTCCCCCTTGGCTGGGGAGACAGTGCTTACTCCCTGGTGGCTGCCTCGGCTGGCAGGCTAGTGACCCTTCCCCTCAGGTAGGGAGGCGGATAGCTCCTGCCTCTTCCCCAGCCAGCCCTCAACTGAGCCAGGCTCTCTCCTTTTCTCACCCCCAGGCCTGGCATTGGCTGCAGGTACAGAAGGGTGGGGCTAGCTGGGCCCAAAGGCTCCTTTAAACCCTGCAGTGCTGGCAGGGTCGTTCCACATGGTTGGAGAGGAGGATGAGTCTTTTCATGGCCCTTATAGTTATGTTCTTTCTTGTCACTAATCCCCGTCTTCCCTGGATAGAGATTCAGGGCCAGCTCCTAAGGCCAAACCCAGGGTTCCTTAAACAGGCAGGCAGCTATTGACTGTCATGTGAGTTTGGTTTGTACAGACTGAGTTAGAAGCAGGATAAAGGACTCAGGATTGGGCCCATTCAGAATTATTCCAGAAATAACCACCCAGTCATCTACAAACTGTTCTGTGCACTAGATATCACTGAGAACAAACACATACGGGAGCTGTGATGTTTCTGCACCAAGTGATTTTTGAGAGATGCTGTCCTGACAGAATACTAGAAAACTTTCCAAAAAGTGACAGTCACCTTCTTATATGCAGTGTTGTTGTAGCCGTGTTAGTCCCAGGATATGAGAGAGACAGGGTGGGTGAGGTAATGTCCTTTATTGGGCCCATTTCTGCTGGAGAGAGACAAACTTTTGATCTGACAGAGAAGAGCTGTGTGCAAGCTCAGAAGCTTGTCTCTCTCACCAACAGGAGTTGGTCCAATAAAAGATATTACCTCAGCAACTTTGACTCTCTCAACCCCTTCTCGTCCAGCTTTCACTTCTCATTTCTGGTTGGATTCATACCAAACTTCGCCAAAACTTTCTCCTCCGTCAAGGTTCCAACTCAGTCATTGCACTGGCTGGACGGTGCCCAGGGAGTGAATCAGGGATGCACAGTGAAAGAGGCTTTTGTCTGTAGGCCCCAGCCTCATTGGTTGCAGCAGCAGCATCACCATCATTGGTGATCCCTCCATTCGAGGATAATCTCTACCACAGATTTACATATGGGTCCTGAGACAACTCAGAGTCTGATTCTGGAACCATAGATCTGCCCGCAGTAGGTACATACGTTTCCTGACGGGTCAGCTGCCTGCTGGGAGAAAGTTCTTTTTCTTTCCTTTCTTCTCTCTCTCTTTTCAACTTCAAAGGCAAGGCACTTCTCCTCAAAGCAGGTCACTGCCTGGTGGAGAATGTGGCCTCATTGACATCAGTTGGTTCCTTGCTCCTCCCAGCTTGTGATGTCCACATGAGTTTTCTTGAGATACACTTTCAGTGTGTCTTTGTAGGATTTCCTCTGACTACCACAGGATCTCTGACCATGGGTGAGCTAAGAGTAGAGGTCTTGTTTTGGGAGGCGAGAGTTTGGCATCTGCATACAATGTCCAGGCCAACGGAGTTGGTGAGTGTGGATCATTGCTTCAATGTTGGTGGCATTGGCTTCAATGAGGATGCTGGTGTTAGTGCAGCAATCTTCCCACTTGGTGTAAAGGATCTTCTGGAGGCATCATTGGTGGTACCTCTCCAGACTCTTGAGGTGCTGTTGATAGGTCACCCGGGTTTTGCATCTATAAAGAAGTGTAGAATAACAATTGTCTCATAGACCTGGATCTTGGTGTCCTTCCGTAGGACACGGGCTGTGAAACCACTCCAGAGCAGTTTCCCAAAGGAAGCACTTGCACAATGGATCCTGTGCTGGATCTCACTGTGAATTTCTGTATTTTGAGAAAGTTGGCTACTGAGGTAACAGAAGTCCTCAACTCTCTCTAAGGTCTGTCCCTTGATGGTGATTTCTGGTGGGTGATGTGCAAGGCCTGAATCAGGCTGATGGAGCACTTTAGTTTAGTTTTCTTGATATTGAGTGAGAGTCATAGGTGTCGGTAAGCTTGTGCAAAAAAATGCAGTGTGGACTGAGGGGCACTCTCATTGTGTGTGACAATGACACAGTCATCAGCGTACTGAAGGTCAGTAATGGACGCCCTGAGGACCTTAGACTTAAAGCAGAAATGTCAAAGTTTAATAAGCCGCCCATCCTTTCTGTACTGAATAAATTTTGGAGGGCAGCCAAATCTGGGCAGCATCTTCCACAGGGCTTTGTGATTGACAGAGTCAAAGGCCTTTGTCAAATAGATGAAGGCCATGTACAGGTCCTGATTTTGCTCCCAAGACTTTTCCTGGATTTGGTGGGCAACGAAGATCATGTTGGTTGTCTCTCAAGATGGTCTAAAATCACACTGAGATTCTGGCAATATTTCCTCAGCAATGGGAAGTAATCGGTTTAAGAGGATACGGGCGAGAGTTTCCCCTGCTGTAGATAGTAAGGCAATGCCACGATAATTTCCACACTCCAACTTATCTCCTTTTTTAAAGATGGTAACAATGTTGGCATTTCTCAAGTCTTCTGGAATCTTCTCATTATACCAAATGTGAAGAAAAACGAAGCTCCCGATAGCATAGCTCTGAGGATCATTGGAGCACACAAGCCCCTTCATCACAAGGTGATGGGTTGCAGCAGTGGCAAGATGTGTAACCAATACAATTATGCTGAAATTATGCTCCTGGCTGCTATGGGTCGGTGAGGCACCAGGCACTAGAACTGAGATGAGGGAGACTGTTTCCACCTATTGGACCGAGGCAGTGTGGGGAGGAAGCTACCGGAATTGAACACAGGGTGAGAGGGGAAAGTAGATGAGGACAAGGATGCAGGGGGAATATTCTGAGCCTGGAGTCTGGTGGATGGAGAGAAACTGGGACTGGGAGAGAAAGTGGGAGATGGGGACTGGCAGAGCAAGGAGAATGGGACTCGGAGGAGAGGGAAAGAGACTAGGACTGGCTAAGCAGGGTGATTAGGAGAGGGAGTGGGTAAGGAGAGACTGTGACTTGCTGAGCGAGGAGATTGGGAGCTGGTGAGATTGGGACTGACTGGGTGAGGAGAGTGGGACTGGGAACCAGTGGGGAGGAACTGGAGGTGGGTGAGGAACCAGGGTGTCGGGGGAGTCTAAGACTAACTGGGCAACGAGACTGGAATAAGCAGCCAGGGTGGGGTGGGGGAGAGTGAGAGCAGATCCACACGAACATTTAGCGTGTGGCAAGCTGGGGTGTAAATCTACCTTGCACTGTCCTGACAGTCACCCAGTGTCTGTGTGGACTGTGCTGCCATGCTCCGAGGCCTTGTCTACACTAGCGCTTAAGTTGATGTAAATTATGTCACTCAGGGGTGTGACTCCCCCCGGCCCAGAACGTAAGTTACATCGATTTAAAACGTTCTTCCATCCATGTAATGCATCTTCATCAGACGTGCTAAATCAGCACCACCGCATCGATGCACTGGCACTGATACAGCGCAGGAGGGGAGACAAGCCCTAACAGCTCCCTAGGGAACAGATCTAGTCCCGTTTCAAAGCACTAGGGGAATGTTAGTGCGCAGCAGCAGGTTCCACACAGACACTCACTGTGCAGCAGCCCAGTGCGGGTTAAATTTAGCCACAAACTACGTGTTCATGTAGAGAAGCCTTGAGATTGGATGAGGCATCCAGGGAGGGAAACTGGGGGCTGAGGCAGACAGGAGAACCCAGCGCAAGTGTGGGAGTGAGAAACAGATCAGATGAGGGCCCCAAAGGGGAGGGGCAGCGCAGAGAACAGGGAGGGAAACTAGCACTTGGCTGGGGAAGCCAGAGGTGAATTCTAGGACTGGCTTGGCAAGGAGATTGGGTCTGGGGATGAGAAGCTTGAGGAGCGGAGACTGGAAATTGGTAGACAAGGAGAATGGGACTGGGATGTAGAGCAAGGAATGGGGAAGAGACAGAACTGGGACAGGGACAGGTTGGAGGGGAGGGGGCTGAAGGAGGAACATGGGAAGAAGGATCTGTGACTGCTAGAACCAGGGCCACCCGGGGGGGAGGCAAGTGGGGCAATTTGCCCCAGGCCCCGGGGCCCTGCAGGGGCCCCCATGAGAGTTTTTCAGGGCCCCCGGAGCTTCTTCCTCTCCCAGTCTTCACTGGTGGGGGGTCCTTCCACTCTGGGGCGGAAGGACCCCCCACTGTCGAATTACCGCAGAAGTGGGATGGCAGCCGGGTCTTTGGCGGTAATTCGGTGGCGGGGGGTCCTTCCGTTCCGGGACCTGCTGCCGAAGTGTCCCGAAGACCCGGCTGCGCTTCGGCGGTGGGTCCCGCTTCGGCGGTAATTCGGCGGCGGGGGGCCCAGACTGCGGGTCTTCAGGGCACTTCGGCGGCTGGTCCCGGAGTGGAAGGACCCCCCACCGCCGAATTACCGCCGAAGCAGAACCCTCCCCCCGCCGCCGAAGACCCCAGACCCCTGGAATCCTCTGGGCAGCTCTGGCTAGAACACACATCTCTCTAGAGCCTGGAATGGAACGCAGTATCCCTGAGTTTTGCCATTCCCCTGCTGTCAGGAAATATCTGTCAAACCCTCCAGCCAAATCTTCTGATCCTCTTCTAGTGCTATCTGCCCCAGGCTCCGGGGCCCTGCAGGGGCCCCCACGAGAGTTTTTCAGGGCCCCCGGAGCTTCTTCCTCTCCCAGTCTTCACTGGCGGGGGGTCCTTCCACTCCGGGGCGGAAGGACCCCCCACTGCCGAATTACTGCCAAAGTGGGATGGCAGCCGGGTCTTTGGCGGTAATTCGGCGGCGGGGGGTCCTTCCGTTCCGGGACCTGCTGCCGAAGTGTCCCGAAGACCCGGCTGCGCTTCGGCGGCGAGTCCCGCTTCGGCGGTAATTCGGCAGCGGGGGGCCCCCGCTGCGGGTCTTCGGGGCACTTCGGCAGCTGCTCCCAGAGTGGAAGGATCCCCCACCGCCGCCGCCGAAGCAGAGCCCCCCTCCCCCCCCGCCGCCGAAGACCCCAGACCCCTGGAATCCTCTGGGCAGCTCTGGCTTGAACACACATCTCTCTAGAGCCTGGAATGGAACGCAGTATCCCTGAGTTTTGCCATTCCCCTGCTGTCAGCAAATATCTGTCAAACCCTCCAGCCAAATCTTCTGATCCTCTTCTAGTGCTGGTCCACAAAGAGGATGACAACCTACTACTGCTGTCAGTTACTCCATTAGCTCCAGTGGCAGAGGTTTGTGTGGTGAATCTAAAGGCTGAAAAGCTGCTGATGACCCATGGGGGTGGCAACATGATTCCGCATTCTGGAACATCTATTTTTTCAGTTTGCTTTTTTAAAAACGTAGGAAATTATGCACAAAACTTTACTTTTAAGGAACATTAAGTTTGCAAAGTTGAGCCATAAAAAATAAGCCTTGCAACTCTATTTTGGACCATCTTTACATATGCATTAAGATTCAGCCTTTCATTACATGATAACTTGCTATTTTCTCCACAGGACCCCTGCTTTATGCAGCACACGGAATTGACAGTGCTCTGAATCAGGGCTGTGGAGTGAAGGAGGTGGTTGTCTGTAGGATCCCTGCCTCATTTGTTGCAGGAATTGTGAAGTGTGCAGTGTATCAGGCTGGGAATTGCAGAAAGAGAAAGGAGGGTCTCTTGTTAAGGCAGTTGGGAATTAGGGTCCCTGGGGAATTAGGGTCTGTTCCTGCCTCTGCCACAGAGTTCCTATGTGATGCTTGGCAAGTCGCTGAAACCAGATGTTTCACAGGTGGTCATTAATTGTGTGTTCCTCATTTTATGGGTGGCCCCTGTGATGAAGCAAGGACGGATGGCTACAGGAAAGTATTGAGGAGCAGGTATGTTAGCTCCAGGCTAAGCAAATCCCTAGTACCATGGGAACCAAAATGGCAGTTGCTCCAGGCTAATCAAGGCACCTGGGGCCAATTAAGAACTTTCTAGAAGGCACCGGAGAGAACTACATTGATTGGAGCACCTGCAGCCAATCAGGACAGGCTAATCAAGGCACCTGGTATAAAAAGGGGAGCTCACTCTAGTCTAGGGGGGAGGAGCCAGAGGAGAGAAGTGTGTGTGAGGAGCTGGGAGCAAGAGGCACAAGGAGCTGAGAGTGAGAGGGTGTGCTGCTAGGGGATTGAGGAATACAAGCATTATCAGACACCAGAAGGCAGAACCTGTGGTGAGGATAAAGAAGGTGTTTGGAGGAGGCCATGGGGAAGTAGCCCAGGGAGTTGTAGCTGTCATGCAGCTGTTACAAGAGGCACTCTAGACAGCTGCAATCCACAGGGCCCTGGGCTGGAACCCGGAGTAGAGGGTGGGCCTGGGTTCCCCCTAAACCTTCCAACTCCTGATCAGACACAGGAGGAGTTGACCCAGACTGTGGGTTCCACCAGAGGAGAAGATCACTGAGGTGAGCAAATCCGCCAAGAAGCGCAGGACCCACCAAGGTAGAAGAGGAACTTTGTCACACCCCCTTGAGACTGTGAGTGTCTGATTTGCAGAAGTGCTGAGCACTCACAGCTCTAAACTGAAGTCAGTGGGAGCTGTGCTGCACAAGCCGAAGTACTCTCAAAAGCCAGGATTTGGGTATCTCAAGTTGAGCACCTAAAATCAGTGGATGCTTTTGATAATTTTGGCCACAGTGTCTCTGGGCTTCGGTTCTCCATGTGTAAAATGGAGATAACAACACTGCCCTACCTCCCAGGTGTTGTCAGGTGTTGGCTGTGTGTGTTTTCTCTCTGTGTGTGTTTTCAGCTCTGTGCAGATAGCTAACGCAGCAGGCCTCAATCACACTGCCCAAGAAGACCACAGTCTTGGTTCAGTGGTGAAGGCGCTCGTCAGATTTATTGCTGACAAACCACGGTACTAGCTCCCCGGATCAATGTCTACAGTTACACTGGCACCTCTATGCCTCTTACAATGAACTTGGCTCAGTGAGTGGTGAGACTTTCCACCCCCACCTCCCCACTCCGAGGCCAGAAGACTCCCTCTGCAACTTGTCTTTTATACTCTGATAGGAATCAGTTATGTCTTGCCCCTCAGATGTGGTTAATTACCACCCTTTACCTGGTACATTTTGGTTGGATCAAAACATCTCTATCCATCACCTTGTCATCCTGACCTGACCATTAGGAGGAGTTAGTGTGTCCCTGTATCATCATTGGGAAGTGTGTTTACACCATAACCCTGTATCAGGGTGCTCTGGTATTACCCTTCTGGAATGTGTTTATGCACGTGTCAATGCCTAGCACTTCTCATGAGTGTCTGTGTTTTTCAACACCAACCACGCTTTTTCCAGGTTCATGTTCTGGACAATGAACCTGCACCCATAGTCACAAAGGGACTAATGAAGGTTTCACAGGCAGGTACAAGTCTGGCGTTCTGAATGTTTGAGTGCTTCTCTTTGAAACCTTAAATTTATTTTTGATTCATAGCTTTATAGATTTTAGGGCCAGAAGGGAGCTTTAGTTCTAGTCTGACCTCCTGGGTAACAAAGATTAAAGAATTTAAACCAATTACTTCTGTACTTCCTCTGAACTTGTGTTTGGCTAAAGCATATCTTCCTGAAAGGCATCCAGTTTTGTTCTGAATACTTCAGGAGGTAGAGAATCTTCTGCTTCCCTTGGTAGTTTGTTCCAATGTTTCATCAGTATTATGTCTGTCTTACCTCTAATAGAAACTTATCTGGCTTTAACTTCCAACCATTGGTTCTTGTTATGCCTTCCCCAGTAGATTAAGAAGGCCTTTAATATGCAGCATTTTGTCCATGGGAAGGTATTTATACACTGAAATCAAGGCACATCTAGGTCATCTTTTTGACAAGCTAAACAGATTGGCCTCCTTAAATCACTCACTACAGGGCACATTTTCAAGCTCTGGAATCATTATTGTGGATCTTCTCGGTGCCCTTTCCAATTTTTTAACATCCTTCTTACAATGTGGATGCTAAAAGCAGATGCAGTATTTGTCTCCCCAGTGCTGCACACACAGGAAAAATCAACATCCTACTAGAGCTGGTTAGAAATTATTTGGCAAACAAGAGTTTAAATGGAAAATGCCAGTTTGTTGAATTCAGTATTTGTCATGAAAATGAATCAGGTTCAAAGAACTTTCTCGAAACCACAAGCAGGGTCTGGTGGAAATGTCCATGGTTCCCTGCCAGGTTCCTGGTTGCTCCTGTTAGTCCTGCCATGCAGCTTGTCCCAGGGCTGGGTACCCCAGTCTTCTAGGATCTGCAGCTCTGAGGCAGCCTCACCATATAGATTGCCTCACCATATAGATTGGAGACCCTGGGCTTTCTAGGGTCTGTACGTCCAGGGCAGCCCTGCCAATGCTTTCAGGCTCTTTGCCATGGGATAGGAAGCCCTGGGAGCCCCAGCTCTAACCAAGGCTCAGCTCCAGGGTCTACATCAGGGATTCTGGAAGTCCTGGGATGGGTTCCATGTCCCAGGGTCTGTCGCTCTGGGGCAGCCCTGCCTTGCAGAATGTCCCGGACTGGGCTATTTGCCTATTTAGGCTGCCAGCTGGCCAAGGAGTGTGGGAGCCCGGGGGTCTCCGGTCCAGGGCAGGCCACATGATGAGGCTGCCCCAGAGCCCCAGCAGTGGCTGTGAGAAATTGACATGATTGTCCTGATACTAACAGTGGTGAAACTGACAAGGATGTCAGTGTCACTCCGCATCTGTCGGGGTTCCTGGGAGCAAATTTCATGTTGGATACACCATGGGCTGGAGTTTCCAAAACAAAATTTTAGCTGGATTTCCAATTCACAGGACATTTTAAAATAGTGAAATTTCCTGTACACTGGAAACCCTGCGTTTCAGCCAGCTATAGTCATTGCTCCCCTCTTTATACATCCAGGGATCAACTTCGCCGTTTCTGCAGCAGCATCACACTGGGAGCTCATGTTCAGTTCTTTGTCTACTATAACCCTGCAAAGAACATGGGCTATATCTGTATTTCTGTGACTATTATGTGCACTTCAGTCCCTTTTACTGCTATTTTCACATTTCCTACCAGGGTTCAAAGGGTAACCCCCGTCTGAGCTCCATACATGTGCCAGGACGGCAGACAGTGGTTTCATAGAACCCAGTTACTGGTACGTAACTGAGAAAACAGGTGTCAGGGGTTTTGAACTTTTCCATCTGGCCAAGCTGAGCACAAGCCCCCCTTCCTTGGGAAGGCCCCTGAGGTGGAAAATCTTAAAATGCGAGCTTGGGAATTGTTAACAAGGGAGCCCTGATGAACAGAGTGGGTGAGGCAAGGTCTGCAGGGAAGGAGACTGTAGCACAATCCCCAGAAGCAGGGGTTCCTGGGATATGCTGAGTCAGCCCAGATTTTGAGGGGAAAGCTGAGCTTTCGGTAAGACATAGCCCTGTGGGCCTTCAGTTGCTTTATTTTTTTCTCTGTGATTGCTGTGTCCCTATGGATAAATACAAAATAACACTGTCCTGGGCTGGTACTATTCAATAGTTTCGTAAATGACTTGGGTGATGGAGTAGAGATACACTTACACAATTTGTGGATGACATGAAGCTAAGGGGGTCGCAAGCTCTTTGGAAGGCAGGGTTAAAATTCAAAACGATCTTGATAAACTGGAGAATTGGTCTGAAATCAGTAAAGTGAAATTCAATAAAGACAAGTGCAAAGCATTAGACTTACAAAGGAAAAATCAAATGCAAAGAAACCCCCCAAAATTGGGAATAGCTGACTAGGCAGCAGTTCTGCAGAAAATGATCTTGGGGTTATAGTGGATCACAATCTGAAAAGTTGTGATGCTGTTGTGGAAAAGGAAAATGCCATTCTGAATTGTATTAACAAGAATGTTATATGTAAGACACAGGAGGTAATTGTCCCACTCTACTTCGCACTGATGTGGCCTCAGCTGGAATACTGTGTCCAGTTTTGCTCATCACTGTTTAAGAAAGATAAAGACAAATTGAAGAATGTCCAGAGGAGGGCAACAGAGTAAGAGATTTCGAAATCATGATCTATGAGGAAATGTTGAAAGAATTGGACATTTTTAGTTGAGAGAAGAGAAGACTGAGAGGTGAACTGATACCAGTCTTCAAATAACTGAAAGATAGTTTGTCAATTGTTATCCATATGCACCAAGGGTAGGACTAGACAATCATTTTAGATTGTAGCAAATGAGATTCAGATTAGATATTAGAAAAAAACTTTCTAACTATAGGGATAATTAAGTACTGGAAAGGGTACATAGGGAGGTTGTGTAATCCCCATCATCAGTGACTTTGCACAAGAAGTTACACAAACATCTGTCAGGGTGGCCTAGGTATACTTAAACCTCCCTTGGAGACGGACCTCTTGAGATTCCTTCCAACCCTACATTTCTCTTATTCTGCGGTTTTATCAGCTATTGAGGCTTGCTGATATAAAAATAGTAAAGATTGTTTAACTTCCCCCTGAGTTACAAATGGACTGATAAGTAGTTCATCCTTTTCACATAATATGATACAACCTGTTTCTATCCAAAATCAGAAATGTTTATTGAATACTTCTGCCTTTTTGTCATCATTGTTAACAGTTTAAACATCTTGATTTGCAGTGGAACTCCACCACTGATTTTTTGTTTGTTCCTGGTATAATTAAAAAATGCCTTACGAGTCTCCTTAGCACAACAACCCATGATTTTTTCCCTAATATCATTAGCCTCCCTTATCAATTTTCTACACATCTTAACATCTAATGTATATTGATTGTTATATAATACTACTGTTTTCCATTTGTTATATATTGTTTTTTTTATTTCTAACTGCTGCTTGCACTTTTCCACTGAGCCATGATTGGTGTTCAGCCAAAATCTGATGGCCATGGAGCATCTAACTCCCTGAGACTCCCTTGTAAATTCTTGCCTTCATTGAATTTCTAGGGCACATTAAGCCCCGGCTGGTTGGAGGGCATAGTGGCTGTTCGGGACGTGTGGAAATAAGAGATGGAGAAACATGGACCACAGTCTGTGATGCCCACTTTGATCTCAAAGCTGCCAACGTTATCTGTAATGAACTACAATGTGGAACAGCTCTGTCCATCCTAGGAGGAGCTCACTTCAGAGAAGGACATGGACCAATCTGGACTGAAGCGTTCCAGTGTGTGGGGAATGAGTCTCACCATGCGTTCTGTCCCAGGATATCGAACATCAGTCAGACATGCTCACACGCAAATGATGCTGGAGCCATATGCTCAGGTAAGAATTCAGTGCAAAGTCTTTAAAATCCCAGTGATGTGAATTTTAGATTAGGGTGAACCAATATACTGATATCACTGTGCAGAGAGCTGGGGTAATAGGATGGCACCAGCTTCTCATAAAACACAAATGATCCAAGATAACTAAAATTGCATCAAATCCCCCCTGACTTTCCTTTCTTTAACTATATGATATAAAATAGCTCCAAGGAGCCCTCTCTAAACTCCTTCTCTCTTCTCCCCAGGGCACACAGGGCTCCGGCTGGTAAACGGCAGCACAACATGCTCAGGGAGGGTGGAGATCCAGGTTCTTGGTGCCTGGGGAACCCTCTGTGACTCACGCTGGGATTTACCAGATGCCAATGTTCTCTGTCGACAGCTCGACTGCGGATTCGCTATATCAGCCCCAGGAGGAGGGTATTTTGGGAGGGGAACTGTCTCTGTCCGGACTGACACATTTCACTGTAAAGGAACTGAATCTCATTTGGGGTATTGCCCTGTTACTGCCCTGGGGGCCTCTCAGTGCTCCCACGACAATGATGCCAGTGTGGTTTGCTCAGGTAAGTGTAATGTTGGATTAATGACACTTGCCCCTTAGATCCTAAAGCAGGGGAACCTCAGGGCACAGCAAGGGGAGGGGGAGCTAGATCCTAACCCACTATAATAATGGTAAACGTATTAAAAATAAAATTAAAATAAATATCATCACAAAAAGAATAGTGATGACCCAGGAATGCCCTGGATTCTCCAGTAAAAACATTAGCAACTCTGTCCTTCCGCAGGGCAATGGAGCAGAGGCAGCACTTTGTCCTTCGGGTTTCATAAATGTCACCAATTCACTATCCCCATCCTTCTTGAAATCACTGCTATAGTAATTAGAGGGGGAGCTACTAGCAGTTCCCAATATGGAGGCTGCTTCACACTTTCTATTATAAAATACTCTCAACACCTTCTTGAGAAGCTTTTATGCCTTCACTGTTTACAGCAGCCTTTGCAATTTGGGAAAGGGTAATGCTGGGGCCAGGGAAGTGCCTTCCCCTAGTGCAGGGAAATCCCTTTCAGGTTTGCTTAAATTATAAATTGCTGAAAATAAACATTTCCCCTCTCTCACTTGAGTTCCTGAGGATATTTTTGGTAGCACATCACAGAGAAAGTAGCACTTTATCTCACTTTGGTTTTTTCTAACTTTTTTCACACCTTTCCAGTTGAAAACAAATCTCAGAAAGATTCCCCCCTCCCCCCCCCCCCGCAATTTCTTACATTTTAAAAAAATTTTCAAACTTTTTACAGTGGAAGAAAAGATGAAAAAATAGAAAGGGGAGATGGGGAAAACTTGTAAACCCAAATATGAAAAGGAAAATTGATTTTTTTCATTTTCAAAAAGTTTAAATGAATCAACATTTTAGTTAGAATCTAAACAAAAATTCTCATTCCATTTCTACATCTCAATCTCTTTGATGTGTTTAAAAGTTGAACTACTGCATTATCATACAGTACTTAACAAGAAAAATGCTGGTTTGTTAACAGCTCTAATGTTTACCTTCCATAAAAACATTAAAAAATTAAACAGTGTTATTAGTCAAAGCGAAATGCGCAAGAATTAGGAAATATCAGAGTTAAGGTTACCCACGCAATATTAATTCAGCCCCCCCACCCTCCCTTCTGCAAATACATTATGACACAATCTAATTTCATGTACATGTTGTATTATTCCCCTCCATCCCACTAGCTCCTGCCTCCTTTAGTGCACAGGGAGGATGGTGAACAGGGGCTGAAGGAGCTGTAGAATATTTCTTTTTATCCTCATCATTCAACCTGTGACCCAGGGCCTTATTCACTCTACATACCGTACAAACACTGCCCTAAATACAGAATTATTAATTTCTTCATGGGCTTTTCTATGGTGCTCATCACAGTAGTATCAGAGTGCACCACAAACATTAATGAATTTGTCTTCAAAACACCCCTGGGAGATAGGCATCATAAGAATCTGCTATTTCAAAAGGGACTTAGGCACTTAGAAGCCCAAGAATAACATTTTCAAAAGTGCTTAAGAGACTTAGGGACTTTAATCCCATTTTCTCCAGTAACGTAGGATCCCAAGAACCCTGAAGCCTTCACCTTCTTGTAGCCTAAATCATTTCTGAAAATGGCATGTAGGCTCCTACATCATTTAGCTGCTTTTAAAAATTTTACATACAATGATTAAAGCCAAACTTCCAAACTCGCTACTTATTTGGGATGATTGGGCACCAACCTGAGACCCTCAGGGCCTGATTCTTCAGTGTACTCACCATTTCTGTAGATCTTTATGTGTTCAAAGTACTGCAAAGACATTAATAAACCCGCACAGAACTCCAGGTAAGCAGGTGGATAAGTATTATTATTAGCTCCATTTTACAGCTGGTGAATCTGAGAGAGAAAACAAAATGACTTGCCCAAGGCCACCCAGTGAGTCAGCAGTGGAACCAGGATAAAACTGAATATTTTGACTTGCAGCCCTGTGCTGGTTCCACCCAACCACACTGCCTGACTGCAGAAGGGCTGAGCAGCCACAGCTTGTCTTGACCCTAGCGGCAGTTGTGAGTGCTCAGTACTTCTGCAAATCACACCCCATGAAAACTGGCTTAAGAGACCTGCTTAGCATCACCAGTGAAGTCTGCAGCAGAGGCAAGAACAGAACTGAGCTCTACTGAATGATGGTCACTGCTCTTAACAAGATCATCCTAGTTTTTCCTGTGCTCCCCTGCTCCTTCTCTACAGGCCTTCTAGTTTCTAAAGTGAATGAGGCAGGGGTCGTACAGGCAACAGCCTGATGCTGTACAACCCCGATTTATCCATCCTGGGCACTGAAAGTGGCCAGAGCCCTGCAGGAAAAATAATTCACTAGAAAACTTATTTTTATTGGCCAGCCAATCTGGTTCCCTTGTGACTAAATGGAGCCCGTCTTATGGGTTTATAGATTTGTAGAGTTTTAAGACTGAAAGAGGCCATTGTGATCATCTGCTTCTCCCCTAACCAAAGGGATCCCTCCTGCTTAAGAAGTTGCAGCTCCCCTCTCTGCCCCATCTTCTCAGCCATGTACAAAGTCTCCACAGGGCTTCTTGCCTGGCTGGAGCTGGGGTCCTTACAGAGAAACCTACTGCAGAAGCCTTGGATTTCAACCTTCTTCCTAATAATGGACACGTAGCTTCCAGGGCTGTCTCCCACAGAGCCCAGAGTCACTGGTGCTGTTACACACCATGACTAAGCTTATAGGGTCCTGCCCAGCACTCACAACAGACGTCTACTCTCCTCTTTACAGCCGATACCTTTGTACTTTGGGGGCAAATCACCTCCCAGTTCTCCTGCTTCTCACAGAGGCTGCTACCTGCATTCCTAACTGAATTCCCCACAGCCCTGCCCTGCCTCTCCTAACTAGCTACCCAGCCCATGCCCTGGTTCTCGGAGGGAACTCCCCAGCACATGAAAATGCTGATTTCTCCCTACAGCTACTGGAAGGAGAATCCCTTCTAAGGAAAAACACCTGGTTCCTTCCGTAGGATCTCTTTCTGGCATGATCCCACATGGCCTTCCTGAGGGGCTCTGGTACCCAGTTATAGCTCCTCAGAGAGCCCAGGGCCAGCTCCAGGCACCTGCTAAGGAAGCTGGTGCTTGGGGCAGCCAATACAAAAGGGCGGCAGTCCGTCCGCTATTGGCGCGGCCCCTCTGGGTCTTCTGCCGGAATTCAGTGGCGAGTCCCTCAGTCTCTCTCTTTCTCTTTGACCTGCCTCCAAAGTGCTGCCAAAGATGAAGAGAGGGAACAAAGGACACGTCGCCAAACTGCCGCCGAAGAATGGAGCGGCACGACTGAGCTGCCGCCGATAGGCTTTTTTTTTTCCACTGCTTGGGGTGGCAGAAAACCTGAAGCTGGCCCTGGGAAAGCCCCAAATCTACTCTCTACCCTCACACTACACTAGTGCCATAGCTAGGACGGGTTTCAGAGTGGTAGCCGTGTTAGTCTGTATAAGCAGAACGAACGAGGAATACTTGTGGCACCTTGGAGACTAACACATTTATTTGGGCATAAGCTTTCATGGGCTAAAGCCCACTTCATTAGATGCATGGAGTGGAAAATACAGTAGGAAGAGAGATATAGATATAGATGATATATACAGAGAACATGAAAAAATGAGTGACAGACCAATCGATTAAGGTGGGCTATTAGCAGCAGGAGAAAAAAAAACTTTTGTAGTGATAATCAGGATGGCCCATTTCAAACAGGGGTCCTGAATTTTGGGGAGTGGACAATGACGGAAGGGGTAGAGGGAGGTGTGCAGGAGGGATCCAGTGCCCTGGTGAGGGGGCAGGAGGGGGGATCTCTTCCCTCCACCCCTTCCAGCCAGCCTTTTCCGCTCAGCAGGCACCCAAAGCTGGGGCTGCCCAGGGCACACAGGCTGCAGGGTGTGCCTAGGTAACCAGACAGCAAATGTAAAAAAATTGGACAGGTGGTGGGAGGTAATAGGTGCCTATATAAGATTTGGGGGGCTCTGCCCCTAATTTGGGTGGGCCTGGATGCTAACTGGGTGGGCCATGGCCCACCCATGGCTACACCCCTGCACTACACTAGCTGCACACAGGCATTCTCCTGCTCCAGTTTTAGGGCAAACTCCAGGCTGCATTGAAGTCAATGGCAGTTTTAGCATTGCCTTCCATGGGGCCAGGATTTCACTCTTAGCCTTGAAATGTTATTTGGCTACCAAGATCCTTGAGCTGTCTGGGTCCAGTGCACACACACTGCACCTATCAGGTTGCCATACTAGTACATGCTGTACCTGACACAGCCAGTGGGTGTGCCCTGCTCTGACTCTTCTGTTGTCTTTTACCATTGTCAGTCTCTCCTGGCTGCACCTGGGTCTGAACTCGGTGAGTAATTCCTAACTTACCACCTTGCTGTAGGACTCACTGATTCTGAGACACACGCAAAGACTGACATTGGAGTCACAATATTCACCAACAGAGAACATCCCCTTCCCCGCCCCACACACAACCTGCTTAGTGTGGTGTGAATTGATCAGCTGGAATCTCACGTTGGGCTCAGAGATGACACCACACTTCAGGGGACAGCTCCAGTCAGAACCACCAGTGCCGGGAACTATCTCACACTGGGAGCTCCTGCACTGGACCCAGGTGAACCAAGAAAGTTGCCACCGACAGAGCAAAGATCAGAGGGAACTAAGGAATTTTACCAACAATAATCTGTTCCTGACCACCGTGAGCCCTGCTCTTCCATTGGCCAAACTCCCTCAAGGCAAACTTGCCTATATCATTCATGACCCATCTGCTAAGTGCTTGTGCAAACACCACTCACTGGTTTCCAGGCATTTAAGCCTCGATAAAGTGACTACAAACCTCAGCAGCCATTCTACCACCACACACAGAGACTATTTTCCCAATCAGTATCCTGCAGGAATTCCCTCGCTCACTCATTTACAGAGGCTGCTAGCAAGCCCTTCTGTCAAGCTCAGAGTGTTACAATCCTTATAGCACCTTCCACTTATAGATTCAAAAGAATAAGTGTCTTCTGACAGAGGCTGTTCCCTTTAACACTGTGACACACTCTGATCACTGGCTTATATCTTCTTATTGAGAAACAGTCCATAATTTCATGCACACTCTGTACTATTTCTAGTGTATAACAGGGAGTGTTATTCAGTGTATTTCCCCTCTCTCCTGATCCCAGGTCACTCTGAATCACTCAGACTGCTGAATGGAGAGAGCCGGTGTGATGGGAGAGTTGAGATTTCCCTCCATGGTGTGTGGGGCAGAGTGCTGGATGATCAGTGGGACATGAACGATGCCAGCGTGGTGTGCAGGCAGCTCTGGTGTGGAGTCGCTGAGAAAGCTTATAACCCCCCTAAGTCTGAGCGAGGAACAGGCCCCGTGGGGCTGAGAAGGGTCCAGTGTGCAGGAAATGAGACTCGTCTGACTCTCTGTGACAACTCCACATCTGAGACAGCCCAGGCAGGAATTGCTGAGGACGTGGGTGTCGTTTGTTCAGGTGATTCATTTCCAAATCTCACAAGCATTCTCTGTTCAGTAGGAAAATACATATTAACAGCTGGGATCTATCCCTGCAGGAAGCAGGCAGATCAGACTGGTGAATGGGGCAGGTCGCTGTGCTGGGAGAGTGGAGATTTATTACAATGGCAGCTGGGGGACAGTCTGTGATGATTTCTGGGACCTACTGGACTCCAATGTTGTCTGCAAACAACTGGGATGTGGACACGCCATCAGTGCAACTGTCTCTGCTCATTATGGGGAAGGATCCGGGCAGATCTGGCTGGATGACGTGAACTGCTCTGGGAATGAATCCGATCTCTGGTCGTGTCCTTCCAGGGGCTGGGGCCAGCACAACTGCAGACACAAAGAGGACGCCGGAGTTCTCTGCTCAGGTCTGTTCTGGGAATGCTCTGGTGAGCCGTGTTACCAGGGGATTTAATGGAGGGGGCAGATGTTTAAGGATATTGGTGATAATGATACTTTCCCTGACAGTCTCTGCCTCTCTTTCCCCTGTGTAACTACCTACCAGAGTCACCATTAGAAAGTCTTCAGCTCCCACCCAGAGATACTGGAACTATTGGAAGATTTCCCTAATGTTAGAATACTGCATCTCAGGTGTCTGAAGGAGACAGTATCATGGAAAGCAGTGACTGAAAAGGATGTAGGGTCCTAGTGGAGAAATAACTGAACATGAGCTCCCAGTGCTCTGTGTATCAAAATGGGCTAATGCGAACCTTGGATGTATACACAGGGGAGCAGAGAGTAGGAGGGAGGACTAAATGTTACTGTTGTATATGGCACTGGTGAGACAGATACTGGAATACTGTGTCCAGGTCTGATGTCCACAAAAATTGGAGAGGGAGCAGAGAAGAGCCACAAAAGTGATCTGAGGGCTTGAATAAAAGCCTTACGGTGAGAGATTTAAGATGCTGAATCTGTTCAGCTTAACAGAAAGACGAAGAGGAAACTTGATGACGGTCACAAGGAGAACATAGCACTTACTAAAGGGCTCTTTAATCTAATGGAGAAAGGCAGAACAAGAGTCGATGGCTGGAAGCTGAAACCAGACAAATTTGCCTCAGAAATAAGGCACAGGTTTTTAACAGGGAGGGTGATTAACCATCAGAACAAACTGCCAGGGAAATGGTGCATTCTGCATCTCTTGAAGTCTTGGTGTCTAGAATGGATGCCTTTCTAGAAGCTCTGCTTAAGTCAGACTCAACTTATTAGGCTCTATTAAGCTGTTTTACAGAAGGTCAGACTGTTTGATCCCTGCCATGCTGTCTGGGGTAGCTCACAGCTCTGAGTGCTCACCTCCGGGCAAAATGTGAAGAACAGGGCAACTCCCCAAACTGGTGGTATATTCTATTAGATTTCACCAAGTCAGTAACAGATGTGAACTCCAGGATCACTATATCAAGCTTACCACGGAGTCATAGACAGTTGCCTTAGACTCTCCAGTCTATCTGGCCACCCACACACAAACTGGACTTACACCCAAAAATCACTTGACATTCAGGTTGTTTCCAGTCCCAAGAGACCAGTCACTTACCCCAGGTCAGTTGGTAACCTAGATCTTACACCAAAGACAATGCCTGTAGCCAATCGTAATTAACTATATGCAGGTTTATTGACTAGGAAAAAAGAAATAAAAAGAATAAAAAAAGAAATACAGGTTAAAGCAAGCAAACATCTACACACAAATTAGTTACCATTTAAATCCTAGGAGTGACAGAGTTGTAGTGATCGGTCAATTCCAAATGTCCCTCAGCCCTGACTCAAGGGTAACCCCTTGGGGTCTCTGGCTTCAGTTTGGTGCCTCTAGCCTTGTCATACTTCAAATAGCCAAAAGGATGAAAAATCTTCACATCTACTATTTTTAGCTCCTTCTTCCAGCCTTTAAAGAGATGGGAGGAGGCCTTCTGCATGCGGTGCTCCCTGGGTGTGATAAGGCCATTAACCAATCCTTGATGGCCCATCTGATTTTGAAAGTCCTTGGGCATGGAGGAGGGGAGGAAGATGATTCCCGTGCCTGAGCTCACAAGTTCAGAGCCAACATTTTCAGTTATAAAGCAAAACTTACATATTTTCTTGTAGAATGGACCACAGACATTAGAACAGCCATACCGGGTGAGACCAAAGGTCCATCTAGCTCAGTATCTGTCTACCGACAGTGGCCAATGTCAGGTGTCCCAGAGGGAGTGAACCTAACAGGCAATGATCAAGTGATCTCTCTCCTGCCATCCATCTCCATCCTCTGACAAACAGAGGCTAGGGACACCATTCCTTACCCATCCTGGCTAATAGCCATTTATGGACTTCACCACCATGAATTTATCCCGTTCTCTTTTAAACGCTGTTATAGTCCTAGCATTCACAACCTCCTCAGGTAAGGAGTTCCACAAGTTGACTGTGCACTGCGTGAAGAAGAACTTCCTTTTATTTGTTTTAAATCTGCTGCCTATTAATTTCATTTGGTGACCCCTAGTTCTTGTATTATGGGAATAAGTAAATAACTTTTCCTTATCCACTTTCTCAACATCACTCATGATTTTATATACCTCTATCATATCCCCCCTTAGTCTTCTCTTTTCCAAGCTGAAGAGTCCTAGCCTCTTTAATATTTCCTCATATGGGACCCTCTCCAAGCCCTTAATCATTTTAGTTGCCTTTTTACATTACAAGTGAGATTAATGCCTGCAGCAACTAACCACCATTTCACAGAGTCTAAACACTAAATACATTCTTACAAGACTAATACCTGTTTTGAGCAAAAGTAACACACAGGTGACCTGGCCTGGTCTCCAGATATGAGATTGTCAGGTCTTAGCTAATGCCTGCAGCCTGGGCAAGAGCTGGCATCTGGTCTGCCAATGTCACAATCCTTCCAGGCCTGTTACAATCTGTATGTAGTTGCTGGCAACTGGTGGCCTTCCAGAGATGCCCAGTGTATTTCTAAGGGGCCTGTGGTGTCTAAAAGAGTCTCTCATTCTTGAGTGGTTCTCTAGCAGTTGCTCCTGCAGAATGATGTGCAGGATCATTAGCAATCGCTGCGATTTCACGCTTCACACCCCAGTTCATTTCAGAATCAGATGATTTAAATTCCCTTTTGTGCATTTCCTTCTAGAGTTCACAGATCTGAGGCTGGTGAGCGACAGTGACTGTGCTGGGCGGCTGGAGGTTTTCTACAATGGGACGTGGGGCAGTGTTTGCTCCAATGGGATGTCTGAAGTCACCGCAACAATTGTCTGCAAACAGCTGAACTGTGGGGACGGAGGGTATATTGCAGAAGTCTCAGAATATGGAAAGGGTCCCACATGGCTGGACCACGTTAGATGCAGTGAGCAGCACAGCTCCTTCTGGCAGTGCCCATCAGTGCCCTGGAATCCAAAGTCGTGTGATAACCGAGAAGAAGAGACCCATATTTCTTGCACTGGTAATTCTGAAACTACCTGCATGTGCATGTGGATACACACATGTATGCGATGTGCTCAATTAATTGAAGTGTAAGGATAGAACTTGTTGTAGTTCACATCTCAGTGTAAGCCGATGTAAATTCTTAACACAAGATACAAACATATTTTCACAGCCTTTTATATAGAATCATAGAATCATAGAATCTCAGGGTTGGAAGGGACCTCAGGAGGTCATCTTGTCCAACCCCCTGCTCAAAGCAGGACCAAACCCAACTAAATCATCCCAACCAGGGCTTTGTCAAGCCTGGCCTTAAAAACCTCTAAGGAAGGAGATTCTACCACCTCCCTCGGTAACCCATTCCAGTGCTTCACCACCCTACTAGTGAAAAAGTTTTTCCTAATGTCCAACCTAAACCTCCCCCTCTGCAACTTGAGACCATTACTCCTTGTTCTGTCATCTTCTACCACTGAGAACAGTCTAGATCCATCCTCTTTGGAACCCCCTTTCAGGTAGTTGAAAGCAGCTATCAAATCCCCCCTCATTCTTCTCTTCTGCAGGCTAAACAATCCCAGCTCCCTCAGCCTCTCCTCATAAGTCATGTGCTCCAGTCCCCTAATCATTTTTGTTGCCCTCCGCTGGACTCTCTCCAATTTATCCACATCCTTCTTGTAGTGTGGGGCCCAAAACTGGACACAGTACTCCAAATGAGGCCTCACCAGTGCTGAATAGAGGGGAATGATCACATCCCTCGATCTGCTGGAAATGCCCCTACTTATACAACCCAAAATGCCATTAGCCTTCTTGGCAACAAGGGCACACTGTTGACTCATATTCAGCTTTTCGTCCACCGTAACCCCTAGGTCCTTTTCTGCAGAACTGCTGCCCAGCCATTTGGTCCTTAGTCTATAGCAGTGCATGGGATTCTTCCGTCCTAAATGCAGGACTCTGCACTTGTCCTTGTTGAACCTCATCATATTTCTTTTGGCCCAATCCTCTAATTTGTCTAGGTCCCTCTGTATCCTAGCCCTACCCTCCAGCGTATCAACCACTCCTCCCAGTTTAGTGTCATCTGCAAACTTGCTAAGGGTGCAGTCCACACCATCCTCCAGATCGTTAATGAAGATATTGAACAAAACCGGCCCCAGCACCGACCCTTGGGGCACTCCACTTGATACTGGCTGCCAACTAGACATGGAACCATTTATCACTACCCGTTG